>NC_134269.1:83468776-84130020 GCF_031893055.1 Leptodactylus fuscus
TCCGCCTCCTCACAGACGAGCCTCCGGCAGAACCAGCATTGATTGGTGGAATGCTGTATTCTGTATGGCATTCGGCCAATCAACGCTGGTCAATAAATTCCTATGGGAAAAAGTCAGCTCCCGCATATCGCAAGCTGACAGGGATCCCGACGTAATACAGTGACTTGGGCATGTTAGATGACCCCAGGCATGCTTCCCCTGCTGTCCCAGTTGCATTCCAGGGTGTTGGCATCATTTCCTGGGGTGTCATAGTGGACTTGGTGACTCTCCTGAGTCGAAGAGTGGGATCCCCTGAAATGAGCATAGACTATAATGGGGCTTGATATTCGTTTGAATAGTCAAATATTGAGGGGCTATTCAAAACAAATATCGAATATCGAATATTTTACTGTACGCTCATCTCTAATCAAGATATAAAATATAGCTAAGTAATGTGAGTCAGGTTTTATGCAAGCAAACAGATATAGTCACACAACTTATAGTTGACCAGAGAATGTTGAAAAAAATAGTAATATCCAATGCCAGAGGCCTAATAGCTCCTTGGATGCATCTCTTCTTAGAGTACAATCTTGTATGGAGAATGGAAGTGAGCTGCTTGGCTAATTTAAGGATATGGGGAACCTACAGATAATTTGCCAGCTATCTTCTTTGGTGAGCCTAGATACTTTGAATTCATTGAACAATGATCTAGTATCACTGAACCAAACGGTCAATAACCAGCATGCATACGCAGTTAAGTCAGCAAATTTTGCTCTATTGTTGATCTCACATCACTCTGTAGACTGACCTGATTCCAATCCATCAGGGTAGATAGGCAAAATGTCCCATTGTCCTGCTGTTTTGGCATTTTTGGATTATGTTAGTTTTTGTTGTTTTTTTTATATGTAATCTAGGAAAAAGGGTTGACTTAAGCTTTTATATTTAAGTTTTAAGAATTGTTATATATTTTATTTTTAGACTGCCTAGGGTGTCTGGTGCTCATACAATATACTAAAATACTATTGTATTGCAATACAGTATATTGTAAAATACATTCATTTTCATTACAAGCTGTCATAGGTTTAATAATGACAGGTGGAGGAGCCCTGTCAATAGGCTTCCTGCAATCGTGAAAACTGATTGCTACCCTCTGATGATGTTCTGGGGGCGGCTATCGGGACTAGTGTGACAGTGCGTGCACACAACTGCCTCTTAGGTGCCTTGAACACAATTGGCCAAGGCATCTACAATGTTAACAGATGTGATCGGTACTGGTCCTGCTGAATAATACAGTCATCAACCTCACAATATGGGGAGGACACAGCTCCTGAGCCCTCTCCATACCACCTTAGTACCACCATGACATAATAGTATGCCATTTATTGCTAAGGGTTAATAAAATCTACGATGCCATTGCGAAGATTCACCAGATTCACTGTTCAGTTAGAGTAATTCTGTTTCTCATGCACCTTATTTGATAGTATTTCTACTATACTTTCTACTTTGCTTCTAGAACCAAATTGACAGCTATACTAAAATGATATTGAAACTGTTAAAGAGACAACAGACAACATTTTCTATTACTGCTGCACTTCACCTTGACATGTCGATCTTAACCAACTCCCTCTATGGCATTTACATGGTAAAGTACATTTAGACATTTCATCAGCTTGATTTTATGCAGGTAAATGAAGACAAACCTCCATAATAGCACCAGCAGACATAATACACCTCTATAGGCCTTCTCATCACCCAGTAGACTGCAATGATTCTGCTTTCTACTCTCGACATAACAAGCTGAAACTCTAATGATAGGTTTAACTTAAAAACTTCATTATTACTTCATGAAAATGATTTTCTTAAGAGTGCTTCATCTGTGCAAGCTGGAAAGGCTGAGACCACTAAAAGAACCCACAGTGCACTTCTGTTTTTCTCCCTGCCAGGACACATTCAGAAAATCACTTATTTCCCGTTGTCTGTGATTTATTTGGTCAGACGTCAATTTTTTCCACCCATGCGGTTTTTCAAGTATAAAATAACACACCGTATATTTACTCTTGTCTTTCTAAATCTACAAATTGTATAAAATGAGTTCCCCATCATTAAATATTGTGCTAGGATATTATTTTAAGGAGTGGAAATATTTTACAGAACACACATATACGGCTACAACATAAAGAACGTATTTAGTCTTTTAGATTGCTGTAAGAAAATTTATTTTAATTTACTCTTTTGCATTGTTATTGTATTTTGTGTTAGTGTATATGTACTATATCATTATATCACTAAAAAATATCTAACAGTTGAATATTAATATTGGTAAGCAGTCTTGTTGCAGAGAATTCACCTAATAAAGCAAACAAGGTCATATACTAATGGCCTGCCATATAGTCACACTGCCAATATTATACAGATTCTACGAGATTAATTATTTGAATATTAGTGGATATAACATACTCTATTCTATGCAGATGTAGCAACATTGAATTTGAGACTTAACAGAGTAAATATACTGTGGCACAGAACTATAATACTCAACTCTTACAATAACTTTGGTTTGTCCTGTGGTAAGACAATCATGCCGCCGCAATCTGAGTCAAGTTAACATTTGCTATATCTATAATTGCGAATGATAGCCAAGGAACATTTTGGACACATGTAATATTACAACTCCTGTGGCCATATAGTTATGTTCTGTATTTAGGGCTATGGTTCTCTTGATGCAAGTGTTTGTTAAAAAAAAAAAAATACCGCACATATGGACAATTGAAACAATTTGTTCCATTCATACCATTTCCTGCTGATAATATTGCTAAGTGTAAGTGTATTTACATTCAGGTTTAGTAGCATTTGGTGTACAGTTTAGGGCAAAAGATGTACAGTTCTGGGAATCATTGTCCAAGATTAACATAATAGAGATAGCTTTAGGATGAATTAATAATTATATATTAATATATCAAAGGAGAGTGCAGAAATATGTGTAATCATTTATTTATTCAAGCTCAGGACTGTGAATATAACAAAGAGGCATCCACTAGACCTAGAGGTAAGGAAGCTACACCAACATAGAAGAGGGTTCTTTAATGTTAGAGCAATGACCCTATGGAAATTTCTGCCTGAAGATGTTGTCATGGTTAATTCATTGAAGGGGTTAGAAAGGACAAGATTAGAGATGAGCGAACACTAAAATGTTCGAGGTTCGAAATTCGATTCGAACAGCCGCTCAATGTTCGTGTGTTCGAACGGGTTTCGAACCCCATTATAGTCTATGGGGAACAGATACTCGTTAAGGGGGAAACCCAAATCCGTGTCTGGAGGGTCACCAAGTCCACTATGACACCACAGGAAATGATGCCAACACCTCTGGAATGACACTGGGACAGCAGGGGAAGCATGTCTGGGGGCATCTAACACACCAAAGACCCTCTATTACCCCAACATCACAGCCTAACAACTACACACTTTACACACTCAATACCACCTCTCTGACAGTAGGAAAACACCTTGAAACATGTGTATTTGGCACTTGCAGTGAGGAGAGCTTGTCACCAGCAGTGAATTTGGCCCTTGTAGTAAGTTGAGGTTGGCACCAACATTTGTTTTGAAAATCAGGGTGGATTGAGCCTCTAACCAGCAGAGTTTGGGCAAATTCATGGTGGAGGGAGCCTCTAAAAACCCCAGTTTGGACCAATTCATGGTGGAGGGAGCCTCTAAAAACCCCAGTTTGGACCAATTCATGGTGGAGGGAGCCTCTAAAAACCCCAGTTTGGACCAATTCATGGTGGAGGGAGCCTCTAAACAGCCCAGTTTGGACCAATTCATGGTGGAGGGAGCCTCTAAAAACCCCAGTTTGGACCAATTCATGGTGGAGGGAGCCTCTAAACAGCCCAGTTTGGACCAATTCATGGTGGAGGGAGCCTCTAAACAGCCCAGTTTGGACCAATTCATGGTGGAGGGAGCCTCTAAAAACCCCAGTTTGGACCAATTCATGGTGGAGGGAGCCTCTAAACAGCCCAGTTTGGACCAATTCATGGTGAAGGGAGCCTCTAAAAACCCCAGTTTGGACCAATTCATGATGGAGGGAGCCTCTAAACAGCCCAGTTTGGGCAAATTCATGGTGGAGGGAGCCTCTAAAAACCCCCAGTTTGGACCAATTCATGGTGGAGGGAGCCTCTAAAAACCCCAGTTTGGACCAATTCATGGTGGAGGGAGCCTCTAAACAGCCCAGTTTGGGCAAATTCATGGTGGAGGGAGCCTCTAAAAACCCCAGTTTGGAACAATTCATGCTGGAGGGAGACTCTAAAAACCCCAGTTTGGACCAATTCATGGTGGAGGGAGCCTCTAAAAACCCCAGTTTGGACCAATTCATGATGGAGGGAGCCTCTAAACAGCCCAGTTTGGGCAAATTCATGGTGGAGGGAGCCTCTAAACAGCCCAGTTTGGACCAATTCATGGTGGAGGGAGCCTCTAAAAACCCCAGTTTGGACCAATTCATGGTGGAGGGAGCCTCTAAAAACCCCAGTTTGGACCAATTCATGGTGGAGGGAGCCTCTAAAAACCCCAGTTTGGACCAATTCATGGTGGAGGGAGCCTCTAAAAACCCCAGTTTGGACCAATTCATGGTGGAGGGAGCCTCTAAAACCCCCAGTTTGGACCAATTCATGATGGAGGGAGCCTCTAAACAGCCCAGTTTGGGCAAATTCATGGTGGAGGGAGCCTCTAAACAGCCCAGTTTGAACCAATTCATGGTGGAGGGAGCCTCTAAAAACCCCAGTTTGGACCAATTCATGGTGGAGGGAGCCTCTAAAAACCCCAGTTTGGACCAATTCATGGTGGAGGGAGCCTCTAAACAGCCCAGTTTGGGCAAATTCATGGTGGAGGGAGCCTCTAAAAACCCCCAGTTTGGACCAATTCATGGTGGAGGGAGCCTCTAAAAACCCCAGTTTGGACCAATTCATGGTGGAGGGAGCCTCTAAACAGCCCAGTGTGGACCAATTCATGGTGGAGGGAGCCTCTAAAAACCCCGGTTTGGACCAATTCATGGTGGAGGGAGCCTCTAAAAACCCCAGTTTGGACCAATTCATGGTGGAGGGAGCCTCTAAACAGCCCAGTTTGGGCAAATTCATGGTGGAGGGAGCCTCTAAAAACCCCCAGTTTGGACCAATTCATGGTGGAGGGAGCCTCTAAAAACCCCAGTTTGGACCAATTCATGGTGGAGGGAGCCTCTAAAAACCCCAGTTTGGACCAATTCATGATGGAGGGAGCCTCTAAACAGCCCAGTTTGGGCAAATTCATGGTGGAGGGAACCTCTAAAAACCCCAGTTTGGACCAATTCATGGTGGAGGGAGCCTCTAAAAACCCCAGTTTGGACCAATTCATGGTGGAGGGAGCCTCTAAAAACCCCAGTTTGGACCAATTCATGATGGAGGGAGCCTCTAAACAGCCCAGTTTGGACCAATTCATGGTGGAGAGAGCCCCTAAAAACCCCAGTTTGGACCAATTCATGGTGGAGGGAGCCTCTAACCAGCCCAGTTTGGACCAATTCATGGTGGAGGGAGCCTCTAAAAACCCCAGTTTGGACCAATTCATGGTGGAGGGAGCCTCTAAACAGCCCAGTTTGGACCAATTCATGGTGGAGGGAGCCTCTAAAAACCCCAGTTTGGACCAATTCATGGTGGAGGGAGCCTCTAAACAGCCCAGTTTGGACCAATTCATGGTGGAGGGAGCCTCTAAAAACCCCAGTTTGGACCAATTCATGGTGGAGGGAGCCTCTAAAAACCCCAGTTTGGACCAATTCATGATGGAGGGAGCCTCTAAACAGCCCAGTTTGGACCAATTCATGGTGGAGAGAGCCTCTAAAAACCCCAGTTTGGACCAATTCATGGTGGAAGGAGCCTCTAAACAGGCCAGTTTGGGCAAATTCATGGTGGAGGGAGCCTCTAAACAGGTCAGTTTGGGCAAATTCATGGTGGAGGGAGCCTCTAACCAGCCCAGTTTGGACCAATTCATGGTGGAGGGAGCCTCTAAAAACCCCAGTTTGGACCAATTCATGGTGGAGGGAGCCTCTAAAAACCCCAGTTTGGACCAATTCATGGTGGAGGGAGCCTCTAAAAACCCCAGTTTGGACCAATTCATGGTGGAGGGAGCCTCTAAACAGCCCAGTTTGGGCAAATTCATGGTGGAGGGAGCCTCTAAACAGCCCAGTTTGGGCAAATTCATGGTGGAGGGAGCCTCTAAAAACCCCAGTTTGGACCAATTCATGGTGGAGGGAGCCTCTAAAAACCCCAGTTTGGACCAATTCATGGTGGAGAGAGCCTCTAAAAACCCCAGTTTGGACCAATTCATGGTGGAGGGAGCCTCTAAACAGCCCAGTTTGGGCAAATTCATGGTGGAGGGAGCCTCTAAACAGCCCAGTTTGGGCAAATTCATGGTGGAGGGAGCCTCTAACCAGCCCAGTTTGGACCAATTCATGGTGGAGGGAGCCTCTAAACAGGCCAATTTGGGCAAATTCATGGTGGAGGGAGCCTCTAAACAGCCCAGTTTGGGCAAATTCATGGTGGAGGGAGCCTCTAACCAGCCCAGTTTGGACCAATTCATGGTGGAGGGAGCCTCTAAAAACCCCAGTTTGGACCAATTCATGGTGGAGGGAGCCTCTAAACAGCCCAGTTTGGACCAATTCATGGTGGAGGGAGCCTCTAAAAACCCCAGTTTGGACCAATTCATGGTGGAGGGAGCCTCTAAACAGCCCAGTTTGGACCAATTCATGGTGGAGGGAGCCTCTAAAAACCCCAGTTTGGACCAATTCATGGTGGAGGGAGCCTCTAAAAACCCCAGTTTGGACCAATTCATGATGGAGGGAGCCTCTAAACAGCCCAGTTTGGACCAATTCATGGTGGAGAGAGCCTCTAAAAACCCCAGTTTGGACCAATTCATGGTGGAGGGAGCCTCTAAACAGGCCAGTTTGGGCAAATTCATGGTGGAGGGAGCCTCTAAACAGCCCAGTTTGGGCAAATTCATGGTGGAGGGAGCCTCTAACCAGCCCAGTTTGGACCAATTCATGGTGGAGGGAGCCTCTAAAAACCCCAGTTTGGACCAATTCATGGTGGAGGGAGCCTCTAAACAGCCCAGTTTGGACCAATTCATGGTGGAGGGAGCCTCTAAAAACCCCAGTTTGGACCAATTCATGGTGGAGGGAGCCTCTAAACAGCCCAGTTTGGACCAATTCATGGTGGAGGGAGCCTCTAAAAACCCCAGTTTGGACCAATTCATGGTGGAGGGAGCCTCTAAAAACCCCAGTTTGGACCAATTCATGATGGAGGGAGCCTCTAAACAGCCAAGTTTGGACCAATTCATGGTGGAGAGAGCCTCTAAAAACCCCAGTTTGGACCAATTCATGGTGGAGGGAGCCTCTAAACAGCCCAGTTTGGACCAATTCATGGTGGAGGGAGCCTCTAAAAACCCCAGTTTGGACCAATTCATGGTGGAGGGAGCCGCTAAACAGCCCAGTTTGGACCAATTCATGGTGGAGGGAGCCTCTAACCAGCAGAGTTGGTGGAAATCAGGGTGGAGGGAGCCTCTAACCAGCAGAGTTGTGGGAAAGCAGGGTGGAGGGAGCCTCTAACCAGCAGAGTTGGTGGAAATCAGGGTGGAGGGAGCCTCTAACCAGCAGAGTTGTGGGAAAGCAGGGTGGAGGGAGCCTCTAACCAGCAGAGTTGTGGGAAAGCAGGGTGGAGGGAGCCTCTAACCAGCAGAGTTGTGGGAAAGCAGGGTGGAGGGAGCCTCTAACCAGCAGAGTTGTGGGAAAGCAGGGTGGAGGGAGCCTCTAACCAGCAGAGTTGGTGGAAATCAGGGTGGAGGGAGCCTCTAACCAGCAGAGTTGGGGGAAATCAGGGTGGAGGGAGCCTAGTATTAGCAGAATTGTGCAACGCTTATGGTGGATGAGTATGAGGATGCGGAGGAATTGGAGAGGTTGAGTACAGACATGGAGTTTCATGTTGGGGTGCTTTACACAGGTGGGCCCAAAAATGAAGGCTCTATCCAGTGGTGGTTCATTTTTATCAAAGTGAGTCGGTCGGCACTCTCAGCTGACAGACGGGTGCGCTTGTCAGTGATGATGCCACCGGCTGCACTGAACACCCTCTCAGATAGGACGCTGGCGGCAGGACAGGACAGCACCTCCAAGGCATATAGGGCAAGTTCAAGCCACAGGTCCAACTTCGACACCCAATACGTGTAGGGCGCAGAGGGGTCGGAGAGGACAGGGCTGTGGTCGGAAAGGTATTCCCGCAACATGCGCCTATACTTCTCACGCCTGGTGACACTAGGACCCTCCGTGGCGGCACTTTGGCGAGGGGGTGCCATCAAGGTGTCCCAGACCTTAGACAGTGTGCCCCTCGTTTGTGTGGACCGGTGAGAACTTGGTTGCCTACTGGAGGAACTGCCCTCCCTGCCGCCAACGTCACATGCTGGAAACATCTCCATCATATTCTGCACCAATTGCCTGTGGCAAGCATTGATGCGATTGGCCCTCCCCTCTACCGGAATAAAAGACGAGATGTTGTTTTTATACCGGGGGTCAAGGATAGCAAAGATCCAGTACTGGTTGTCCTCCATGATTTTGACAATACGCTTGTCGGTTGTAAAGCACCCCAACATGAACTCAGCCATGTCTGCCACAGTGTTAGTTGGCATGACTCCTCTGGCCCCACCGGAAAGTTCAATCTCCATTTCCTCCTCATCCTCCATGTCTACCCATCCGCGCTGCAACAATGGGACGATTCGAAGTTGCCCGGAAGCCTCCTGTATCACCATCACATCATCGGACAACTCTTCTTCCTCCTCCTCCTCCTCCTCCATTAAACGCAGTGAAGCGGACAGATGTGTGGACCTACTCTCCAGCTGTGACGGATCGGATGCTATCCCTAACTCCTCTGTGTGATCTGAGTTATCCCTGATGTCAATCAGGGATTCTCTCAGAACACACAAGAGCGGGATTGTAAGGCTCACCATCGCATCCTCAGAGCTCACCCTCCTTGTGGACTCCTCAAAGACCCGTAGGATGTCACAAAGGTCTCTCATCCATGGCCACTCATGGATGTGAAACTGAGGCAGCTGACTTTGTGGCACCCTAGGGTTTTGTAGCTGGTATTCCATCAAAGGTCTCTGCTGCTCAACCACTCTATTCAACATCTGAAACGTTGAGTTCCAGCGTGTGGGGATGTCGCACAAAAGTCGGTGTTGTGGCACATGCAGGCGTTGCTGGAGAGATTTTAAGCTAGCAGCGGCTACTGTCGACTTGCGAAAGTGGGCGCACATGCGCCGCACTTTCACCAGTAGCTCTGGAACATTGGGGTAGCTCTTTAGGAAACGTTGCACCACTAGGTTGAAGACGTGGGCCAGGCATGGAACATGTTGGAGTCCGGCAAGCTCCAGAGCTGCTACCAGGTTCCGGCCGTTATCACAAACGACCATGCCTGGGCCCAGGTGCAGCGGCTCAAACCATATTGCCATCTCATCGAGGAGGGCATCCCTCACCTCGGAGGCAGTGTGCTGTCTGTCCCCCAAGCTGATCAGCTTCAGCACAGCCTGCTGACGTCTACCAACGCCAGTGCTGCAACGTTTCCAACTCGTAGCTGGGGTCAATCTAACAGCGGAGGAGGAGGCGGTGGCGGAGGAGGAGGCGGTGGCGGAGGAGGAGGCGGTAGAGGAGGAGGAGGAGGGGGGTGTTCTTCTCGTGTCCCTGCCAGGAATGTTAGGCGGGGAGACGAGGTACACCGGGCCAGTTTGGGAAGCAGTCCCAGCCTCAACTACATTCACCCAGTGTGCCGTCAGTGAAATGTAGCGTCCCTGTCCGCATGCACTTGTCCACGCGTCAGTGGTCAAGTGGACCTTTGTGCAAAGCGCGGAACTAAGGGCCCGCCTGATGTTGAGTGACACGTGCTGGTGCAAGGCGGGGACGGCACACCGGGAGAAGTAGTGACGGCTAGGGACGGCATAGCGAGGTGCCGCAGTTGCCATCAGGTCCAGGAAGGCGGGAGTTTCAACAAGCCGGAACGCCAACATCTCCTGGGCCAGCAGTTTAGCGATGTTGGCGTTCAAGGCTTGCGCGTGTGGGTGGTTAGCAGTGTATTTCTGCCGCCGCTCCAATGTCTGAGAGATGGTGGGTTGTTGTAAAGAAGCGCCTGATGGTGCCTTTGATGGTGCAGGAGAAGGAGATAAGACAGGAACAGGGGAGGATGAGGGAGAAGTCAACAAAGTGGCGGAGGCAGATGAAGTGGTGTCCTGGCTCGTCCTCTGGAGTGCATCGCCAGCACAGTCAGCAGTGGCAGTGGCAGAGGCAGTGGCAGAGGCAGTGGCAGTGGCGTGAACGGCAGGCGGCCTTTGTCCTGCCGTTGCTGCCTGCCACTGATTCCAGTGCTTGGATTCCAAATGACGGCGCATTGAAGTGGTGGACAGGTTGCTCTTCTCAGAGCCCCTAATCAATTTCGAGAGGCAAATTGTGCAGACAACACTATATCTGTCCTCGGCGCATTCCTTGAAAAAACTCCACACCTTCGAGAAACGTGCCCTCGAGGTGGGAGTTTTTCGGGGCTGGGTACGAACTGGAACATCTTGGGAGATTCCGGGTGTGGCCTGGCTTCGCCTAAGCTGCTGACCTCTGCCTCTGCCTCTAGCTACCCTTTTTGGTGCTGCACTTGCCTCAACATCCACACTACTTTCCCCGCTTGACATCCCCCCTGTTCAGGTCGGGTCAGTGTCCTCATCATCCACCACTTCCTCTTCCAACTCCTGTCTCATCTCCTCCTCCCGCACAATGCGCCGGTCAACTGGATGCCCTGACGGCAACTGCGTCACATCATCGTCGATGAGGGTGGGTTGCTGGTCATCCACCACCAAATCGAACGGAGATGGAGGAGACTCTAGTGTTTGAGCATCTGGACACAGATGCTCCTCTGTTAGGTTCGTGGAATCGTGACGTGGAGAGGCAGGTTGAGGGACAATGAAAGGAGCGGAGAACAGCTCTGGGGAGCAGGGACAGTTGGGGTTATTGTTCTGTGAAGCTTGGGAATTTTGGGAGGAAGGAGGACAAGACTGTTGGGTAATAGGAGGAGAGGAGGCAGAGTCTGACTGGCTGCTGGACAATGTGCTGTAAGCGTTCTCTGACAGCCATTGCAAGACCTGTTCCTGGTTCTCGGGCCTACTAAGGTTTGTACCCTGCAGTTTAGTTAATGTGGCAAGCAACCCTGGCACTGTGGAGTGGCGCAATGCTTGCTGCCCCACAGGAGTAGGCACGGGACGCCCTGTGGCTTCACTGCTACCTTGCTCCCCAGAACCATTCCCCCGACCTCGCCCACGGCCTCGTCCACGTCCCTTTCCGGGAGCCTTGCGCATTTTGAATTCCTAGTTAGAAATTGGCACTATATACCAGTAGCAAAAATTGTGGGTGCACGTAACCCCAATATATTCTTTGAATTCCCAGTCAGACAATGGCACTATATACCAGTAGCAAGAAATGAGGGTATTTATAACCCCAATATATTCTTTGAATTCCCAGTCAGAAACTGGCACTATATGGCAGTAGCAAGAAATGAGGGTATTTATAACCCCAATATATTCTTTGAATTCCCAGTCAGAAACTGGCACTGTATACCAGTAGTAAAAATTGTGGGTGCACGTAACCCCAATATATTCTTTGAATTCCCAGTCAGACAATGGCACTATATACCAGTAGCAAGAAATGAGGGTATTTATGACCCCAATATATTCTTTGAATTCCCAGTCAGACAATGGCACTGTATACCAGTAGTAAAAATTGTGGGTGCACGTAACCCCAATATATTCTTTGAATTCCCAGTCAGAAACTGGCACTATATGGCAGTAGCAAGAAATGAGGGTATTTATAACCCCAATATATTCTTTGAATTCCCAGTCAGACAATGGCACTGTATACCAGTAGTAAAAATTGTGGGTGCACGTAACCCCAATATATTCTTTGAATTACCAGTCAGAAACTGGCACTATATGGCAGTAGCAAGAAATGAGGGTATTTGTAACCCCAATATATTCTTTGAATTCCCAGTCAGAAACTGGCACTGTATACCAGTAGTAAAAATTGTGGGTGCACGTAACCCCAATATATTCTTTGAATTCCCAGTCAGACAATGGCACTATATACCAGTAGCAAGAAATGAGGGTATTTATAACCCCAATATATTCTTTGAATTCCCAGTCAGAAACTGGCACTATATGGCAGTAGCAAGAAATGAGGGTATTTATAACCCCAATATATTCTTTGAATTCCCAGTCAGACAATGGCACTGTATACCAGTAGTAAAAATTGTGGGTGCACGTATCCCCAATATATTCTTTGAATTACCAGTCAGAAACTGGCACTATATGGCAGTAGAAAGAAATGAGGGTATTTGTAACCCCAATATATTCTTTGAATTCCCAGTCAGAAACTGGCACTGTATACCAGTAGTAAAAATTGTGGGTGCACGTAACCCCAATATATTCTTTGAATTCCCAGTCAGACAATGGCACTATATACCAGTAGCAAGAAATGAGGGTATTTATAACCCCAATATATTCTTTGAATTCCCAGTCAGACAATGGCACTGTATACCAGTAGTAAAAATTGTGGGTGCACGTAACCCCAATATATTCTTTGAATTACCAGTCAGAAACTGGCACTATATGGCAGTAGCAAGAAATGAGGGTATTTGTAACCCCAATATATTCTTTGAATTCCCAGTCAGAAACTGGCACTGTATACCAGTAGTACAAATTGTGGGTGCACGTAACCCCAATATATTCTTTGAATTCCCAGTCAGACAATGGCACTATATACCAGTAGCAAGAAATGAGGGTATTTATAACCCCAATATATTCTTTGAATTCCCAGTCAGAAACTGGCACTATATGGCAGTAGTAAGAAATGAGGGTATTTATAACCCCAATATATTCTTTGAATTCCCAGTCAGAAACTGGCACTATATGGCAGTAGCAAGAAATGAGGGTATTTATAACCCCAATATATTCTTTGAATTCCCAGTCAGAAACTGGCACTATATGGCAGTAGTAAGAAATGAGGGTATTTATAACCCCAATATATTCTTTGAATTCCCAGTCAGACAATGGCACTGTATACCAGTAGTAAAAATTGTGGGTGCACGTAACCCCAATATATTCTTTGAATTACCAGTCAGAAACTGGCACTATATGGCAGTAGCAAGAAATGAGGGTATTTGTAACCCCAATATATTCTTTGAATTCCCAGTCAGAAACTGGCACTGTATACCAGTAGTAAAAATTGTGGGTGCACGTAACCCCAATATATTCTTTGAATTACCAGTCAGAAACTGGCACTATATGGCAGTAGCAAGAAATGAGGGTATTTGTAACCCCAATATATTCTTTGAATTCCCAGTCAGAAACTGGCACTGTATACCAGTAGTAAAAATTGTGGGTGCATGTAACCCCAATATATTCTTTGAATTCCCAGTCAGACAATGGCACTATATACCAGTAGCAAGAAATGAGGGTATTTATAACCCCAATATATTCTTTGAATTACCAGTCAGAAACTGGCACTATATGGCAGTAGCAAGAAATGAGGGTATTTGTAACCCCAATATATTCTTTGAATTCCCAGTCAGAAACTGGCACTGTATACCAGTAGTAAAAATTGTGGGTGCACGTAACCCCAATATATTCTTTGAATTACCAGTCAGAAACTGGCACTATATGGCAGTAGCAAGAAATGAGGGTATTTGTAACCCCAATATATTCTTTGAATTCCCAGTCAGAAACTGGCACTGTATACCAGTAGTAAAAATTGTGGGTGCACGTAACCCCAATATATTCTTTGAATTCCCAGTCAGACAATGGCACTATATACCAGTAGCAAGAAATGAGGGTATTTATAACCCCAATATATTCTTTGAATTCCCAGTCAGACAATGGCACTGTATACCAGTAGTAAAAATTGTGGGTGCACGTAACCCCAATATATTCTTTGAATTCCCAGTCAGAAACTGGCACTATATGGCAGTAGCAAGAAATGAGGGTATTTATAACCCCAATATATTCTTTGAATTCCCAGTCAGACAATGGCACTGTATACCAGTAGTAAAAATTGTGGGTGCACGTAACCCCAATATATTCTTTGAATTACCAGTCAGAAACTGGCACTATATGGCAGTAGCAAGAAATGAGGGTATTTGTAACCCCAATATATTCTTTGAATTCCCAGTCAGAAACTGGCACTGTATACCAGTAGTAAAAATTGTGGGTGCACGTAACCCCAATATATTCTTTGAATTCCCAGTCAGACAATGGCACTATATACCAGTAGCAAGAAATGAGGGTATTTATAACCCCAATATATTCTTTGAATTCCCAGTCAGACAATGGCACTGTATACCAGTAGTAAAAATTGTGGGTGCACGTAACCCCAATATATTCTTTGAATTCCCAGTCAGAAACTGGCACTATATGGCAGTAGCAAGAAATGAGGGTATTTATAACCCCAATATATTCTTTGAATTCCCAGTCAGACAATGGCACTGTATACCAGTAGTAAAAATTGTGGGTGCACGTAACCCCAATATATTCTTTGAATTACCAGTCAGAAACTGGCACTATATGGCAGTAGCAAGAAATGAGGGTATTTGTAACCCCAATATATTCTTTGAATTCCCAGTCAGAAACTGGCACTGTATACCAGTAGTAAAAATTGTGGGTGCACGTAACCCCAATACATTCTTTGAATTCCCAGTCAGACAATGGCACTATATACCAGTAGCAAGAAATGAGGGTATTTATAACCCCAATATATTCTTTGAATTCCCAGTCAGACAATGGCACTGTATACCAGTAGTAAAAATTGTGGGTGCACGTAACCCCAATATATTCTTTGAATTCCCAGTCAGAAACTGGCACTATATGGCAGTAGCAAGAAATGAGGGTATTTATAACCCCAATATATTCTTTGAATTCCCAGTCAGACAATGGCACTGTATACCAGTAGTAAAAATTGTGGGTGCACGTAACCCCAATATATTCTTTGAATTACCAGTCAGAAACTGGCACTATATGGCAGTAGCAAGAAATGAGGGTATTTGTAACCCCAATATATTCTTTGAATTCCCAGTCAGAAACTGGCACTGTATACCAGTAGTAAAAATTGTGGGTGCACGTAACCCCAATATATTCTTTGAATTCCCAGTCAGACAATGGCACTATATACCAGTAGCAAGAAATGAGGGTATTTATAACCCCAATATATTCTTTGAATTCCCAGTCAGACAATGGCACTGTATACCAGTAGTAAAAATTGTGGGTGCACGTAACCCCAATATATTCTTTGAATTCCCAGTCAGACAATGGCACTATATACCAGTAGCAAGAAATGAGGGTATTTATAACCCCAATATATTCTTTGAATTACCAGTCAGAAACTGGCACTATATGGCAGTAGCAAGAAATGAGGGTATTTATAACCCCAATATATTCTTTGAATTCCCAGTCAGAAACTGGCACTGTATACCAGTAGTAAAAATTGTGGGTGCACGTAACCCCAATATATTCTTTGAATTCCCAGTCAGACAATGGCACTATATGGCAGTAGCAAAAATAGTGGGTGTATATAGCCCCAATTCTATTGCTAGGGGACTTGCAGGGTATTTCTGGGGTGAAGGTGGGGGGGCACACCGTTGGAACGGGTATCGGGGGTATATATCGGGTATACGGGAATACACTGACAGTGTATTCCATTCAGGATCCTGGGAAAGCTGGGTTGCGGCGATTGAGCCCGTCAGTGCCACGTTACACTGACAAGCTTCTCCCTGGAATTTAGCTCTTACAAGAGCTGTTGTGGTTGTCTTCTCCTTCCTATCTAGCCTGTCCCTGCCTACCCAGAATCTAAGCCCTAGCTAGCTGGACGGAAACCTCCGTCCTTGGTGAATTGCAAGCTCAGAATGACGCGAACCTGGGCGGCGCTGTTCTTTTAAATTAGAGGTCACATGTTTTCGGCAGCCAATGGGTTTTGCCTACTTTTCTCAACGTCACCGGTGTCGTAGTTCCTGTCCCACCTACCCTGCGCTGTTATTGGAGCAAAAAAGGCGCCAGGGAAGGTGGGAGGGGAATCGAGTAATGGCGCACTTTACCACGCGGTGTTCGATTCGATTCGAACATGCCGAACAGCCTAATATCCGATCGAACATGAGTTCGATAGAACACTGTTCGCTCATCTCTAGACAAGATGCTTTTTCTGGAAATAACAATGAATAAAATTATAAGTGAAAGCCAAGACTGATTGTCTAATCCATCAAAAGATAATCACCGGCAATGAGAGCAAGCGACTGTTATGATCCGGTCTTTGCAATCTTAGCTTATTAGGTTTAGACATGGGGTGTCTGAATGGCATTCTGAGTGTGAATGGTCTGCCGTGTGGCAGGGGAATGTTCACACTGAACATGTGGTCTCTGTGGTAGCCCTCATACGTGGGTCACGCGATGAGCTGCAAAGCAGGTCAGTGCTCTGGTGTGTCTTTGCCTCTGAAGGGGTTAAGTCCTCTGTAGTGCTGAACACTCATTACACGCTGTGGGCGGTTTAGAGCGCAGCTATCCAATTACCTTTCTGGCTACTCCTGCTCTTGGCTATATAACTCCGCTTTGCATGCTGTCAGTTGCCGGTCTTAAACTCCAGTTGCCAGTGGTTCCTGAATTGATCTGTCTGCCAGAAATTGCTGCATTCATCTGTGTCCGAGTCCTGGCCCATTCTGCTTACCTTGCTGCCTATTCATACTATCTGGATATTTGCTAAGTATTGAGTACACTGTTCCAAGCATAGTGTCCCAGGTGCAGTGAACCCTAGCCTTTTTACTGTTTGGATGTTTGGACTTTTTGTAGAGTTTTTGGTGTGTGATACTAAGTTCTAAGTCCTATCCCTTTGCATAGTGTCAGTTTTGCTGCGTTTCACGTTTATTGTCTGCACTATACTTTGTGTTTCCTCATATTCACTGTTAGTCCAGTCGGACACCTGTGGGGGGGCTTTCTCTGTATCTGCTTCCCCTTCATAAATATGACAATAGTCAGGTTTTCTGTTTCTCTCGTAGGTGAGTTATTTCTCCGTCTGTGTTTGCGCCCACTCAGGTCAGTTAGTCAGGTCCATGGCTACTTCTAGTATGCAAGGCAGGGATTAGGAGTTACACGAGTCATTCCAAACTGCTCATTACACAATTTTTTTTTGTTTTTATCTTGTGATTTGTTTTGTTTTTTACATTTGACTGAGAAGTTATTAGTCAAGGGCCAGTCCCTTCTCAAGGATCCCCAGATCATAACAACAACATTTTGATTGGAAAAATCCAGTGACAGAAATCTAAAATAGATAATCCTTAAACTGACCACATAGATTAGATTTTGTTGGTTGAAATGGCTGATATAGCCAATGAATGTCTGGCTATTGAACAGGTAGATGCCGCAGTGGTTGTTTGACGTTGTCCAACAGCAGACTTTAGTCACTCAAAAACAGATTGGTCACATAACTTTCAGCTGGCCTTCGGATGAAACTACAAGTATTTGGAATGACTGGCCATTTCTGACCGATCACTGGCAAACTAACATAGACTCTTCAGTTTTAAAAGCTGGTCATCTTGTGAAACAGGTATCTGGACATGTCCAGCCAAAGGGAAAGATAAGGAAGGACACATCTGTAGAAATAAACATTGCCTTAGTAAAGCACTGGTTCTTGATCCAGGAACTTACTCTGAAAGGAAAAAAATTCCATCCGAAACCAGCTTAAGAATGCAAGAACTGTTTTTTGTTTTCCTCAGGATCGATATTGCAGAAGAATAGGTTCATTTACATGATTTGTCATTTTTTAAATGCATTTTGTAACTATTTCAATCTACCTCCAGCACACATTAAATGCAATGTGGAAAGGGAGACCGAAAGGAACATTAAAATACAGAAGAAATTGACAGTAAATAATAATAGTGTTAGAATCTACATAATAAAATAATGCAATTGGTTAGTCTCATTCAAAAATATGGGTTTTACACTTACATCCTTATTGCATAGCTTATACTGTTTGTAAGCTCCAGTACATGAGATAGCTGTAGTTCCGCGTTGTCCTTGTGGATTACTTCTCAGTAGATTGAGTGATGTTCCCTGTACAGGAGGATCAGGAAATAGACTTTGAGATATTGGCTGTGTCTGAGATGCGGAAGGCAGCCATTTATTTGCTGAAGGATCTGCTGCCCTGAGTGAAGGAATGCTGGAGTAACGATTCTGAGCTATGATCTGTCCATGTGTAGGCTGCCTCCCAGACTGGAGCTGTCTCTTTTTTCTTGGTCTGTCTTGACCTGTGTCACTTTGCAGAGGTAAAATGTAAGGAACTTTTCCATATCCATAAGATCCTGGACTGACTGGAGTCCTTGTCCGGTTTCTAAATTAAAACAAACAAAAGTATTTTCAATGTTATTTTGGTTGAACAAACACAGAAATCAAAGTCCAGACAATTCTTATCCATATCACCAGTATTCAGCAGTATTTTGTTTCTTTTATTAGTACATAATGATTTTACTATGTATAAAATATATTCAACGTACAATTCAATATTACAGGATTATCAATAAGCTCCAATTATGTAGGTAGGACAGATCTAGATTCTTGTTGCAAACAGTGCTTATTTAATTCTATAGAGTTGAATGGGGAAGAAAAGTTTATAGACCATTGTGGAAGCAGACCCTCACTGACATGACATGTATGATACTATACAGTATATACTGACTGTTTCAGATGGAAAAAAACATCTTGCAATATCTAACATAATTTGCATTATAATTTTTTGACTTGATTTTCCTCTTTCTGTTTGCCACTGCTTTCCTGCATCTCTACGTTGTGCCAAGACTTGTTGGCATATGCAAATTGTCAAACCTGGTTTCATAAAGAAAACCTTTTACCACTTCTACCAACTTCATTTCTTAACACCTGCTCCACTGACATCCTGACTGTCCATTTGCTGACAAGATGCTGCTATCCTTGATTCTCCCGACTATGACTTGGTACCGCATTTTGGTGTTTTGGTGCCTAGGATTCGCATCCATCTAAATAATAGGGTCCCATTTGTGGTCAGGCTTATGGAGAATGAGAGGGGTGACTCTTGTGTGAGTCTCTCCGTTCACTTGTACAGGAGTTCAGAACTCCCGTATAACTGCAAGGAGAGACTCTTTCATATATGGCTCCTCTCCATGCGACCCAGTTTTTGCAGTCACCATAGTAAATGTCCTTATGTAATTCTGCACAAAAATTTCCATAGATGTTTCTAAACTAACAAGTAAATAATTAAAACAATATTTAAAACCGATGTCCAAGCTTTTAGCATGTCCTCTAACACATCAATTCCATTTAACAAAAAGCCAGCTGTCTGCCTAGCACAGCTGTGGCTCTGATACTAGTCTCCCTAGCAAATGAGTCATGCAGTATGGATAGTGTGCATTGTTTATATTGTGTTACAAAAAGCTTGGAAAAGCAAAATGTTTTACGACACAGGCTTCATATACACCACAAACACAGAACCTATGCATGATACCATATAGCGATATCTGGTTGTATGGTGGTTTTGCACATTACAATATATTGTGAAGTATGTATACCCTATACGCAATATATATAGTCAAGAGCAAATCATTAGGAACATGTTTTCTTAAAATATGTTAAGACTCTCTATAAAATAAATATAAATATATATATATATATATATATATATATATATATATATATATATATATATATATCTGCAGATTTAGAATAGATTACATTGGATTACACTTTACTAATCCCACTAGGGGAGATTGTTTATATGGAGCTAAGAAACATATGGTTATGATAATATGGAGCAAATATCAGAAACTGCAGGATTGACTGACAACAGAGAGTAGTGGAATACGCAGTTTAAATCTCACATAGCACTAAGAGCAACCAGGCAACCAAATGTTTTCACCAGCATCAGCCACAAATCCAGATAGACTTTGGGACCACAAAAATTGGAATCAGAAATAAAAGCTCCACAAACTGAAGTTTAAACAGAATCCATGATAAACTCACAAGGAAGATCAAAACCAGGGGATGAATCAGAAGAATCTACGTGTCTAAGCCAAATATCAGTCTGAGAGGTAATGTCAGAGCCCAAGTAAGAAGACAAGAAAAATTTCCAGGGACAAGACAAGACAAGACAAAGCTAACCAAAAGCCTGGCACCTGGATGAGCAGTAAGAGAGTTTTAATATCCCTCCTCAGCTGCTAACTGGATCAGCATAGGAGAGCCCTTAAAACTGCAGAAGCTTCACAGGTTGGCATTGTAACCATAAAGCAACAGCAGCTAATATAATACAAAAAAAACATAAATACGGGATTTTAGTAACAATACATCAAACTACTTAGCCACAATACACATAATACAAAGTATAAATACATAAGACAATACATTAGTAACAGTACAATAGCAGTATTAGAACATTCAATCTTCCTTTAAATGGATATATTGTAGAGCCTTATCACTGTAGGCACAAATGGATGTCTAAACCTTCCCTTTGTGCAACTAAATTGTAAAAAAAAAAAAAAAAAAAAAAAAAAAAAAAAAAAAGAGGGTCCATCCCTATTTCATATAACAGATGAGACATATTCAATACTACACTGATAAGTTTCACCAGGATTCATTTTTCTAATATACCTTGAAACATAGGCATACCTACACCAATTACTGTATTGCACTGGCCCGCTGGATGGCTTTGTTAATCCTATTAAACTCAGCCTTCTGCACATTACCACCCCAACACATTACACTAACAAAAACACATGATATCATATGTGGTTGTATGGTGGTTTTGTATATTACACTATAGAATGAAGTGTGCATCCCCCTCTAGAAGAAATATTTAAAGGGAAGAACACCTCACTAGAATTTTGTTTTCTTATAAATTTGTAAAATATCGCTAAGAAAAAACTAATCTGTATAACAACACTGAAGGCATAGACAGGTACAGCAAAATCTCATAGATTCAGAATAGATTAGAGTCAATTAAGCTTTATTAATCCTACTAAGGAAATTGATATGGTTTCTGAACTCCATATATATGACATCACATTACAATATAATACAGGAAACAAAGACCCCCACCCGCACCAATAATTGCATTAGCCCTTAGTTAATCCTATTAAATATGGCTTTTCGCATATTACCGCCCCAACATATTGCACAAAAAACATAACACTTGATACCACTGAGTCATAAAACATATGCAACATTTTACTGCAAATATGGAAGGACTGCAAACTATACAGGGAAAGTAGCCAACTCATAATATTCTTATAGACCCTGTCAGTATTCTCAGTCCAATTCAGCTAGTGGTCTAAAAATACCCCCATATATTTATTGGTATCCACTATTTCCTGACCCTAAACAGTATAACTGCCACTACATCATCCTGTTTCCTCTGCAAATCAGTCACCATTTCCTTGGTCATATCAATGTTCAATTGTAATCCATTCTTTTTATGTCAATCCACAAAAAATTCTGCACCACTTCCTTATCACATCACCTCTCATTGCACTTATACTCACTAAATCATATGAGAATTTTTGTAAATCCCAATACTCCAGCCAATACCTAAAATCTACAATATACAAATAAAAAAACAAATAAAACAAACAAAAGTAGAATTGTTTGCTTGCCAAATTACATTTCGATGACTTGGAACTAGAGATGAGCGAACTCCGTTCGATCGAATAGGTATTCGAATATCAGGCCATTCGAGGTATTTGTTTGCAATCGAATACCACGCGGCATACGCAGTAAAAATTTGTATCCCCTCCCACCTTTCCTGGCGCTTTTTTTTGCACCAATAACTGTGCAGGGGAGATGAGACAGGAACTACGACAACGGAGGCATTGAAAAAAAATTGAAAAAAACCATTGGCTGCCGAAAACATGTGACCTCCCATTTATAATAATAGCCAGTGCACTCTACGTGTCATTTGCGGTGAGAAATAGGGAGAGAGAGAGATCTGCTGAGAGCTAGATAGCTTCTAGTAGGCAGGGAAAAACTGAAGAACAAGAACAGCTCTTTTCAGAGCTATACACTGCAGGGAAAGGAGTCGAGATTTCAACGGGGTGTCTCCCCAAATCAGGGATACGGAGCAATTCAGTCCAGCCAGATACGCTGAACCCAGCTTTGCAGGCAGTGTCCCCCCAAACACCTAACAGGCATAAAGAGCAAATCAGTCCAGCCATATAGGCTGAACCCAGCTTTTCAGGCAGTGTGTAACCCAAAAACAGGGATACAGAGCAATTCAGTGCTGTTCAGGCAGTGTGTAACCCCAAAACAGGGATACAGAGCAATTACGTACGGCTATGTATGCTCAATCCAGATATCCAGGGAGTGTACCCAAAAACCTAGGTGGGAGACATCGAAATTCAGTCCGGCTATGTACGCTCAATCCAGATATCCAGGGTGTGTACCCCTAAAACCTAGGTGAGAGACACCGAAATTCAGTCAGGCTATGTATGCTCAATCCAGATATCGACGGTGTGTACCCCCAAGGTGGGAGACATAGCAAACATGCCTGGGCCAAGGTGCAGCGGTGAAAACCATATTGCCATCTCATCCAGGATGGCATCCCTGACCTCGGAGGCAGTGTGCTGTCTGTCCCCCAAGCTGATGAGCTTCAGCACGGCCTGCTGACGTCTCTCCACGCCAGTGTTGCAGCGTTTCCAGCTCGTAGCTGGGGTCGATTTAACGGCAGAGGAGGAGGGTGGTGTTTCAGCACTCCTGCTAGGAATATTGGGTGGGGAGACAAGGCAGGCTGCCACAGTTTGCGACCCAGTCCCAGCCTCAACTACATTCAGCCAGTGTGCCGTGATTGAGATGTAGCGTCCCTGGCCACATGCACTTGTCCACGCGTCGGTGGTCAAGTGTAACTTTGTGCAAAGCGCAGAACTTAAGGCCCACCTGATGTTACGGGACACATGCTGGTGCAAGGCTCAACTTACCCTAAGGGCCAAAAACACTGCTGGTGAATTTTGTTCAGTTCCAAAGGACTCTGTGTTTAGATTTGGCTCAGTCACAGATCCAGAACATGCCTTTGAAGGCAAGGTTTCCTTTAGTGGCTCCATCTCAGCAGGATGATGATGGTGAAGCTTGGTTAAATCTGGTGTTGGAAGGGAAAGTGGTTTCTGATCTACATGTAAAGTACAGGAGTATGTTGTTTGGACTATTAACACCTGATCAGAACCCTGTAAAGGTAATATAGAGTCCGATATTAAAGGACCATTACCGCTAGTAGTGGTTGCAGCCAATTCTCCACCTTTGCGGTCCTCTAAATAAATGTTACCCCCAGACTTTATGCCAAAATGTTATCAATTTCACAATCAAAATCAAGGTCAATGTCTGAGTCCTCAGTCCAATCCACTGCATCAACCCCACACAATGAGAATGACGGTTCTGCAACCACCGTTTTAGGAGCTAACAATTTTAAAGGGGCTAACATTCTGCTGGTGCAAGGCTCAACTCACCCAAAGGGCAAAAAACTCTACTGGTGCAAGGCTGAACTAAGTTAAAGGGCCTAAAACTCCGTTGGTAAGAGGCTGAAGTCACCTAAAGGGCCTCAATCTCGTGGAAGGACTCACGTTAAGGGCCGAAAAGTGAATTTTGGAAGGTCTTACCACATCACACACACATCCACGATGACAGTTAAGGGTGGGGCTTTTTGATTTCCCATTGCCTATTCCATCTGTGGTTGTCATGGGCAACATGTTTTAAAGGGGTGCTTGTTAATGTTTCTTTAGCTTTAAATTTGGGTTTCTGTCCATCCAATTGGGGAGGAAAGAAGGTTTCCAGGTATTTTTTCACTTTCATAGTGTTTTTTTGAATGTGCAAAGTGTGTAGTTGATAGGTTGTGATGGTGGAGTAAAACTGTGACTTGGGCTTGTTAGATGCCCCCAGGCATGCTTCCCCTGCTGTCCCAGTTGCATTGCAGAGGTGTTGGCATCATTTCCTGGGGTGTCATAGTGGACTTGGTGACCCTCCTAAGTCGAATGGTGGGTTCCCCTGAAATTAAGCATTTTTCCCCATAGATTATAATGGGGTTCAATATTCGATCGAATAGTCGAATATTGAGCGGCTATTTGAAACGAATAATGAATATTTTACTGTTCGCTCATCTCTACTTGGAACTTGTACAGTGTCATATTCACAAAGCTTCATGCACACAACAGAATTATAATACATAGTTACTAGAGATGAGCGAACAGTGTTCTATCGAACTCATGTTCGATCGGATATTAGGCTGTTCGGCATGTTCGAATCGAATCGAACACCGCGTGGTAAAGTGCGCCATTACTCGATTCCCCTCCCACCTTCCCTGGCGCCTTTTTTGCTCCAATAACAGCGCAGGGTAGGTGGGACAGGAACTACGACACCGGTGACGTTGAGAAAAGTAGGCAAAACCCATTGGCTGCCGAAAACATGTGACCTCTAATTTAAAAGAACAGCGCCGCCCAGGTTCGCGTCATTCTGAGCTTGCAATTCACCGAGGACGGAGGTTTCCGTCCAGCTAGCTAGGGCTTAGATTCTGGGTAGGCAGGGACAGGCTAGATAGGAAGGAGAAGACAACCACAACAGCTCTTGTAAGAGCTAAATTCCAGGGAGAAGCTTGTCAGTGTAACGTGGCACTGACGGGCTCAATCGCCGCAACCCAGCTTTCCCAGGATCCTGAATGGAATACACTGTCAGTGTATTCCCGTATACCCGATATATACCCCGATACCCGTTCCAACGGTGTGCCCCCCCACCTTCACCCCAGAAATACCCTGCAAGTCCCCTAGCAATAGAATTGGGGCTATATACACCCACAATTTTTACTACTGGTATACAGTGCCATTGTCTGACTGGGAATTCAAAGAATATATTGGGAATACAAATACCCTCATTTCTTGCTACTGCCATATAGTGCCAGTGTCTGACTGGGAATTCAAAGAATATATTGGGGTTACGTGCACCCACAATTTTTACTACTGGTATACAGTGCCATTGTCTGACTGGGAATTCAAAGAATATATTGGGAATACAAATACCCTCATTTCTTGCTACTGCCATATAGTGCCAGTTTCTGACTGGTAATTCAAAGAATATATTGTGGTTACGTGCACCCACAATTTTTACTACTGGTATACAGTGCCATTGTCTGACTGGGAATTCAAAGAATATATTGGGAATACAAATACCCTCACTTCTTGCTACTGCCATATAGTGCCAGTGTCTGACTGGGAATTCAAAGAATATATTGGGAATACAAATACCCTCATTTCTTGCTACTGCCATATAGTGCCAGTTTCTGACTGGTAATTCAAAGAATATATTGGGGTTACGTGCACCCACAATTTTTACTACTGGTATACAGTGCCATTGTCTGACTGGGAATTCAAAGAATATATTGGGAATACAAATACCCTCATTTCTTGCTACTGCCATATAGTGCCAGTTTCTGACTGGTAATTCAAAGAATATATTGGGGTTACGTGCACCCACAATTTTTACTACTGGTATACAGTGCCATTGTCTGACTGGGAATTCAAAGAATATATTGGGAATACAAATACCCTCATTTCTTGCTACTGCCATATAGTGCCAGTGTCTGACTGGGAATTCAAAGAATATATTGGGGTTACGTGCACCCACAATTTTTACTACTGGTATACAGTGCCATTGTCTGACTGGGAATTCAAAGAATATATTGGGAATACAAATACCCTCATTTCTTGCTACTGCCATATAGTGCCAGTGTCTGACTGGGAATTCAAAGAATATATTGGGGTTACGTGCACCCACAATTTTTACTACTGGTATACAGTGCCATTGTCTGACTGGGAATTCAAAGAATATATTGGGAATACAAATACCCTCATTTCTTGCTACTGCCATATAGTGCCAGTGTCTGACTGGGAATTCAAAGAATATATTGGGGTTACGTGCACCCACAATTTTTACTACTGGTATACAGTGCCATTGTCTGACTGGGAATTCAAAGAATATATTGGGAATACAAATACCCTCATTTCTTGCTACTGCCATATAGTGCCAGTGTCTGACTGGGAATTCAAAGAATATATTGGGGTTACGTGCACCCACAATTTTTACTACTGGTATACAGTGCCATTGTCTGACTGGGAATTCAAAGAATATATTGGGAATACAAATACCCTCATTTCTTGCTACTGCCATATAGTGCCAGTGTCTGACTGGTAATTCAAAGAATATATTGGGGTTACGTGCACCCACAATTTTTACTACTGGTATACAGTGCCATTGTCTGACTGGGAATTCAAAGAATATATTGGGAATACAAATACCCTCATTTCTTGCTACTGCCATATAGTGCCAGTGTCTGACTGGGAATTCAAAGAATATATTGGGGTTACGTGCACCTACAATTTTTACTACTGGTACACAGTGCCATTGTCTGACTGGGAATTCAAAGAATATATTGGGGTTATAAATACCCTCATTTCTTGCTACTGCCATATAGTGCCAGTGTCTGACTGGTAATTCAAAGAATATATTGGGGTTACGTGCACCCACAATTTTTACTACTGGTATACAGTGCCATTGTCTGACTGGGAATTCAAAGAATATATTGGGAATACAAATACCCTCATTTCTTGCTACTGCCATATAGTGCCAGTGTCTGACTGGGAATTCAAAGAATATATTGGGGTTACGTGCACCCACAATTTTTACTACTGGTATACAGTGCCATTGTCTGACTGGGAATTCAAAGAATATATTGGGAATACAAATACCCTCATTTCTTGCTACTGCCATATAGTGCCAGTTTCTGACTGGTAATTCAAAGAATATATTGGGGTTACGTGCACCCACAATTTTTACTACTGGTATACAGTGCCATTGTCTGACTGGGAATTCAAAGAATATATTGGGAATACAAATACCCTCATTTCTTGCTACTGCCATATAGTGCCAGTTTCTGACTGGTAATTCAAAGAATATATTGTGGTTACGTGCACCCACAATTTTTACTACTGGTATACAGTGCCATTGTCTGACTGGGAATTCAAAGAATATATTGGGAATACAAATACCCTCATTTCTTGCTACTGCCATATAGTGCCAGTTTCTGACTGGTAATTCAAAGAATATATTGTGGTTACGTGCACCCACAATTTTTACTACTGGTATACAGTGCCATTGTCTGACTGGGAATTCAAAGAATATATTGGGAATACAAATACCCTCATTTCTTGCTACTGCCATATAGTGCCAGTGTCTGACTGGGAATTCAAAGAATATATTGGGGTTACGTGCACCCACAATTTTTACTACTGGTATACAGTGCCATTGTCTGACTGGGAATTCAAAGAATATATTGGGGTTATAAATACCCTCATTTCTTGCTACTGCCATATAGTGCCAGTTTCTGACTGGTAATTCAAAGAATATATTGGGGTTACGTGCACCCACAATTTTTACTACTGGTATACAGTGCCATTGTCTGACTGGGAATTCAAAGAGTATATTGGGAATACAAATACCCTCATTTCTTGCTACTGCCATATAGTGCCAGTGTCTGACTGGGAATTCAAAGAATATATTGGGGTTACGTGCACCCACAATTTTTACTACTGGTATACAGTGCCATTGTCTGACTGGGAATTCAAAGAATATATTGGGGTTATAAATACCCTCATTTCTTGCTACTGCCATATAGTGCCAGTTTCTGACTGGTAATTCAAAGAATATATTGGGGTTACGTGCACCCACAATTTTTACTACTGGTATACAGTGCCATTGTCTGACTGGGAATTCAAAGAATATATTGGGAATACAAATACCCTCATTTCTTGCTACTGCCATATAGTGCCAGTGTCTGACTGGGAATTCAAAGAATATATTGGGGTTACGTGCACCCACAATTTTTACTACTGGTATACAGTGCCATTGTCTGACTGGGAATTCAAAGAATATATTGGGAATACAAATACCCTCATTTCTTGCTACTGCCATATAGTGCCAGTTTCTGACTGGTAATTCAAAGAATATATTGTGGTTACGTGCACCCACAATTTTTACTACTGGTATACAGTGCCATTGTCTGACTGGGAATTCAAAGAATATATTGGGAATACAAATACCCTCATTTCTTGCTACTGCCATATAGTGCCAGTTTCTGACTGGTAATTCAAAGAATATATTGTGGTTACGTGCACCCACAATTTTTACTACTGGTATACAGTGCCATTGTCTGACTGGGAATTCAAAGAATATATTGGGAATACAAATACCCTCACTTCTTGCTACTGCCATATAGTGCCAGTGTCTGACTGGGAATTCAAAGAATATATTGGGAATACAAATACCCTCATTTCTTGCTACTGCCATATAGTGCCAGTTTCTGACTGGTAATTCAAAGAATATATTGGGGTTACGTGCACCCACAATTTTTACTACTGGTATACAGTGCCAATTTCTAACTAGGAATTCAAAATGCGCAAGGCTCCCGGAAAGGGACATGGACGAGGCCGTGGGCGAGGTCGGGGGAATGGTTCTGGGGAGCAAGGTAGCAGTGAAGCCACAGGGCGTCCCGTGCCTACTCCTGTGGGGCAGCAAGCATTGCGCCACTCCACAGTGCCAGGGTTGCTTGCCACATTAACTAAACTGCAGGGTACAAACCTTAGTAGGCCCAAGAACCAGGAACAGGTCTTGCAATGGCTGTCAGAGAACGCTTACAGCACATTGTCCAGCAGCCAGTCAGACTCTGCCTCCTCTCCTCCTATTACCCAACAGTCTTGTCTTCCTTCCTCCCAAAATTCCGAAGCTTTACAGAACAATAACCCAAACTGTCCCTGCTCCCCAGAGCTGTTCTCCGCTCCTTTCATTGTCCCTCAACCTGCCTCTCCACGTCACGATTCCACGAACCTAACAGAGGAGCATCTGTGTCCAGATGCTCAAACACTAGAGTCTCCTCCATCTCCGTTCGATTTGGTGGTGGATGACCAGCAACCCACCCTCATCGACGATGATGTGACGCAGTTGCCGTCAGGGCATCCAGTTGACCGGCGCATTGTGCGGGAGGAGGAGATGAGACAGGAGTTGGAAGAGGAAGTGGTGGATGATGAGGACACTGACCCGACCTGGACAGGGGGGATGTCAAGCGGGGAAAGTAGTGTGGATGTTGAGGCAGGTGCAGCACCAAAAAGGGTAGCTAGAGGCAGAGGCAGAGGTCAGCAGCTTAGGCGAAGCCAGGCCACACCCGGAATCTCCCAAGATGTTCCAGTTCGTACCCAGCCCCGAAAAACTCCCACCTCGAGGGCACGTTTCTCGAAGGTGTGGAGTTTTTTCAAGGAATGCGCCGAGGACAGATATAGTGTTGTCTGCACAATTTGCCTCTCGAAATTGATTAGGGGCTCTGAGAAGAGCAACCTGTCCACCACTTCAATGCGCCGTCATTTGGAATCCAAGCACTGGAATCAGTGGCAGGCAGCAACGGCAGGACAAAGGCCGCCTGCCGTTCACGCCACTGCCACTGCCTCTGCCACTGCCTCTGCCACTGCCACTGCTGACTGTGCTGGCGATGCACTCCAGAGGACGAGCCAGGACACCACTTCATCTGCCTCCGCCACTTTGTTGACTTCTACCTCATCCTCCCCTGGTCCTGTCTTATCTCCTTCTCCTGCACCATCAAAGGCACCATCAGGCGTTTCTTTACAACAACCCACCATCTCTCAGACATTGGAGCGGCGGCAGAAATACACTGCTAACCACCCACACGCGCAAGCCTTGAACGCCAACATCGCTAAACTGCTGGCCCAGGAGATGTTGGCGTTCCGGCTTGTTGAAACTCCCGCCTTCCTGGACCTGATGGCAACTGCGGCACCTCGCTATGCCGTCCCTAGCCGTCACTACTTCTCCCGGTGTGCCGTCCCCGCCTTGCACCAGCACGTGTCACTCAACATCAGGCGGGCCCTTAGTTCCGCGCTTTGCACAAAGGTCCACTTGACCACCGACGCGTGGACAAGTGCATGCGGACAGGGACGCTACATTTCACTGACGGCACACTGGGTGAATGTAGTTGAGGCTGGGACTGCTTCCCAAACTGGCCCGGTGTACCTCGTCTCCCCGCCTAACATTCCTGGCAGGGACACGAGAAGAACACCCCCCTCCTCCTCCTCCTCTACCGCTTCCTCCTCCGCCACCGCCTCCTCCTCCGCCACCGCCTCCTCCTCCGCTGTTAGATTGACCCCAGCTACGAGTTGGAAACGTTGCAGCACTGGCGTTGGTAGACGTCAGCAGGCTGTGCTGAAGCTGATCAGCTTGGGGGACAGACAGCACACTGCCTCCGAGGTGAGGGATGCCCTCCTCGATGAGACGGCAATATGGTTTGAGCCGCTGCACCTGGGCCCAGGCATGGTCGTTTGTGATAACGGCCGGAACCTGATAGCAGCTCTGGAGCTTGCCGGACTCCAACATGTTCCATGCCTGGCCCACGTCTTCAACCTAGTGGTGCAACGTTTCCTAAAGAGCTACCCCAATGTTCCAGAGCTACTGGTGAAAGTGCGGCGCATGTGCGCCCACTTTCGCAAGTCGACAGTAGCCGCTGCTAGCTTAAAATCTCTCCAGCAACGCCTGCATGTGCCACAACACCGGCTTTTGTGCGACGTCCCCACACGCTGGAACTCAACGTTTCAGATGTTGAATAGAGTGGTTGAGCAGCAGAGACCTTTGATGGAATACCAGCTACAAAACCCTAGGGTGCCACAAAGTCAGCTGCCTCAGTTTCACATCCATGAGTGGCCATGGATGAGAGACCTTTGTGACATCCTACGGGTCTTTGAGGAGTCCACAAGGAGGGTGAGCTCTGAGGATGCGATGGTGAGCCTTACAATCCCGCTCTTGTGTGTTCTGAGAGAATCCCTGATTGACATCAGGGATAACTCAGATCACACAGAGGAGTTAGGGATAGCATCCGATCCGTCACAGCTGGAGAGTAGGTCCACACATCTGTCCGCTTCACTGCGTTTAATGGAGGAGGAGGAGGAGGAGGAGGAGGAAGAAGAGTTGTCCGATGATGTGATGGTGATACAGGAGGCTTCCGGGCAACTTCGAATCGTCCCATTGTTGCAGTGCGGATGGGTAGACATGGAGGATGAGGAGGACATGGAGATTGAACTTTGCGGTGGGGCCAGAGGAGTCATGCCAACTAACACTGCGGCAGACATGGCTGAGTTCATGTTGGGGTGCTTTACAACCGACAAGCGTATTGTCAAAATCATGGAGGACAACCAGTACTGGATCTTTGCTATCCTTGACCCCCGGTATAAAAACAACATCTCGTCTTTTATTCCGGTAGAGGGGAAGGCCAATCGCATCAATGCTTGCCACAGGCAATTGGTGCAGAATATGATGGAGATGTTTCCAGCATGTGACGTTGGCGGCAGGGAGGGCAGTTCCTCCAGTAGGCAACCAAGTTCTCACCGGTCCACACAAACGAGGGGCACACTGTCTAAGGTCTGGGACACCTTGATGGCACCCCCTCGCCAAAGTGCCGCCACGGAGGGTCCTAGTGTCACCAGGCGTGAGAAGTATAGGCGCATGTTGCGGGAATACCTTTCCGACCACAGCCCTGTCCTCTCCGACCCCTCTGCGCCCTACACGTATTGGGTGTCGAAGTTGGACCTGTGGCTTGAACTTGCCCTATATGCCTTGGAGGTGCTGTCCTGTCCTGCCGCCAGCGTCCTATCTGAGAGGGTGTTCAGTGCAGCCGGTGGCATCATCACTGACAAGCGCACCCGTCTGTCAGCTGAGAGTGCCGACCGGCTCACTTTGATAAAAATGAACCACCACTGGGTAGAGCCGTCATTTTTGTGCCCACCTGTGTAAAGCACCCCAACATGAAACTCCATGTCTGTACTCAACCTCTCCAATTCCTCCGCATCCTCATACTCATCCACCATAAGCGTTGCACAATTCTGCTAATACTAGGCTCCCTCCACCCTGATTTCCCCCAACTCTGCTGGTTAGAGGCTCCCTCCACCCTGATTTCCACCAACTCTGCTGGTTAGAGGCTCCCTCCACCATGAATTGGTCCAAACTGGGCTGTTTAGCGGCTCCCTCCACCATGAATTGGTCCAAACTGGGGTTTTTAGAGGCTCCCTCCACCATGAATTGGTCCAAACTGGGGTTTTTAGAGGCTCCCTCCACCATGAATTGGTCCAAACTGGGGGGTTTTAGAGGCTCCCTCCACCATGAATTTGCCCAAACTGGGCTGTTTAGAGGCTCCCTCCACCATGAATTGGTCCAAACTGGGCTGGTTAGAGGCTCCCTCCACCATGAATTGGTCCAAACTGGGTTTTTTAGAGGCTCCCTCCACCATGAATTGGTCCAAACTTGGCTGTTTAGAGGCTCCCTCCACCATTAATTGGTCCAAACTGGGCTGGTTAGAGGCTCTCTCCACCATGAATTGGTCCAAACTGGGTTTTTTAGAGGCTCCCTCCACCATGAATTTGCCCAAACTGGGCTGGTTAGAGGCTCCCTCCACCATGAATTGGTCCAAACTGGGGTTTTTAGAGGCTCCCTCCACCATGAATTGGTCCAAACGTGGCTGTTTAGAGGCTCCCTCCACCATTAATTGGTCCAAACTGGGCTGGTTAGAGGCTCCCTCCACCATGAATTGGTCCAAACTGGGTTTTTTAGAGGCTCCCTCCACCATGAATTGGTCCAAACTGGGTTTTTTAGAGGCTCCCTCCACCATGAATTGGTCCAAACTGGGTTTTTTAGAGGCTCCCTCCACCATGAATTGGTCCAAACTGGGCTGTTTAGAGGCTCCCTCCACCAAGAATTTGCCCAAACTGGGCTGGTTAGAGGCTCCCTCCACCATGAATTTCCCAAAACTTGGCTGTTTAGAGGCTCCCTCCACCATTAATTGGTCCAAACTGGGCTGGTTAGAGGCTCCCTCCACCATGAATTTGCCCAAACTGGGCTGTTTAGAGGCTCCCTCCACCATGAATTGGTCCAAACTGGGTTTTTTAGAGGCTCCCTCCACCATGAATTGGTCCAAACTGGGCTGTTTAGAGGCTCCCTCCACCATGAATTTGCCCAAACTGGGCTGTTTAGCGGCTCCCTCCACCATTAATTGGTCCAAACTGGGCTGGTTAGAGGCTCCCTCCACCATGAATTTGCCCAAACTGGGCTGGTTAGAGGCTCCCTCCACCATGAATTTGCCCAAACTGGGCTGGTTAGAGGCTCCCTCCACCATGAATTGGTCCAAACTGGGTTTTTTAGAGGCTCCCTCCACCATGAATTTGCCCAAACTGGGCTGTTTAGAGGCTCCCTCCACCATGAATTGGTCCAAACTGGGCTGTTTAGAGGCTCCCTCCACCATTAATTGGTCCAAACTGGGCTGGTTAGAGGCTCCCTCCACCATGAATTTCCCAAAACTTGGCTGTTTAGAGGCTCCCTCCACCATTAATTGGTCCAAACTGGGCTGGTTAGAGGCTCCCTCCACCATGAATTTGCCCAAACTGGGCTGTTTAGAGGCTCCCTCCACCATGAATTGGTCCAAACTGGGTTTTTTAGAGGCTCCCTCCACCATGAATTGGTCCAAACTGGGCTGTTTAGAGGCTCCCTCCACCATGAATTTGCCCAAACTGGGCTGTTTAGCGGCTCCCTCCACCATTAATTGGTCCAAACTGGGCTGGTTAGAGGCTCCCTCCACCATGAATTTGCCCAAACTGGGCTGTTTAGAGGCTCCCTCCACCATGAATTTGCCCAAACTGGGCTGGTTAGAGGCTCCTTCCTCCATGAATTGGTCCAAACTGGGGTTTATAGAGGCTCCCTCAACCATGAATTGGTCCAAACTTGTCTGTTTAGAGGCTCCCTCCACCATGAATTGGTCCAAACTGGGGTGGTTAGAGGCTCCCTCCACCATTAATTGGTCCAAACTGGGCTGGTTAGAGGCTCCCTCCACCATTAATTGGTCCAAACTGGGCTGGTTAGAGGCTCCCTCCACCATTAATTGGTCCAAACTGGGCTGGTTAGAGGCTCCCTCCACCATGAATTTGCCCAAACTGGGCTGTTTAGAGGCTCCCTCCACCATGAATTGGTCCAAACTGGGTTTTTTAGAGGCTCCCTCCACCATGAATTTGCCCAAACTGGGCTGGTTAGAGGCTCCCTCCACCATGAATTGGTCCAAACTGGGGTTTTTAGAGGCTCCCTCCACCATGAATTGGTCCAAACTTGGCTGTTTAGAGGCTCCCTCCACCATTAATTGGTCCAAACTGGGCTGGTTAGAGGCTCCCTCCACCATGAATTGGTCCAAACTGGGTTTTTTAGAGGCTCCCTCCACCATGAATTTGCCCAAACTGGGCTGTTTAGAGGCTCCCTCCACCATGAATTGGTCCAAACTGGGCTGTTTAGAGGCTCCCTCCACCATGAATTTGCCCAAACTGGGCTGGTTAGAGGCTCCCTCCACCATGAATTGGTCCAAACTGGGGTTTTTAGAGGCTCCCTCCACCATTATTTGGTCCAAACTGGGCTGGTTAGAGGCTCCCTCCACCATGAATTTCCCAAAACTTGGCTGTTTAGAGGCTCCCTCCACCATGAATTGGTCCAAACTGGGGTGGTTAGAGGCTCCCTCCACCATTAATTGGTCCAAACTGGGCTGGTTAGAGGCTCCCTCCACCATTAATTGGTCCAAACTGGGCTGGTTAGAGGCTCCCTCCACCATTAATTGGTCCAAACTGGGCTGGTTAGAGGCTCCCTCCACCATGAATTTGCCCAAACTGGGCTGTTTAGAGGCTCCCTCCACCATGAATTGGTCCAAACTGGGTTTTTTAGAGGCTCCCTCCACCATGAATTGGTCCAAACTGGGCTGTTTAGAGGCTCCCTCCACCATGAATTTGCCCAAACTGGGCTGTTTAGCGGCTCCCTCCACCATTAATTGGTCCAAACTGGGCTGGTTAGAGGCTCCCTCCACCATGAATTTGCCCAAACTGGGCTGTTTAGAGGCTCCCTCCACCATGAATTTGCCCAAACTGGGCTGGTTAGAGGCTCCCTCCACCATGAATTGGTCCAAACTGGGGTTTTTAGAGGCTCCCTCCACCATGAATTGGTCCAAACTTGGCTGTTTAGAGGCTCCCTCCACCATGAATTGGTCCAAACTGGGGTGGTTAGAGGCTCCCTCCACCATTAATTGGTCCAAACTGGGCTGGTTAGAGGCTCCCTCCACCATTAATTGGTCCAAACTGGGCTGGTTAGAGGCTCCCTCCACCATTAATTGGTCCAAACTGGGCTGGTTAGAGGCTCCCTCCACCATGAATTGGTCCAAACTGGGGTTTTTAGAGGCTCCCTCCACCATGAATTGGTCCAAACTTGGCTGTTTAGAGGCTCCCTCCACCATTAATTGGTCCAAACTGGGCTGGTTAGAGGCTCCCTCCACCATGAATTGGTCCAAACTGGGTTTTTTAGAGGCTCCCTCCACCATGAATTGGTCCAAACTGGGGTTTTTAGAGGCTCCCTCCACCATGAATTGGTCCAAACTGGGCTGTTTAGCGGCTCCCTCCACCATTAATTGGTCCAAACTGGGCTGGTTAGAGGCTCCCTCCACCATGAATTTGCCCAAACTGGGCTGTTTAGAGGCTCCCTCCACCATGAATTTGCCCAAACTGGGCTGGTTAGAGGCTCCCTCCACCATGAATTGGTCCAAACTGGGGTTTTTAGAGGCTCCCTCCACCATGAATTGGTCCAAACTTGGCTGTTTAGAGGCTCCCTCCACCATTAATTGGTCCAAACTGGGCTGGTTAGAGGCTCCCTCCACCATGAATTGGTCCAAACTGGGTTTTTTAGAGGCTCCCTCCACCATGAATTTGCCCAAACTGGGCTGTTTAGAGGCTCCCTCCACCATGAATTGGTCCAAACTGGGCTGGTTAGAGGCTCCCTCCACCATGAATTTCCCAAAACTTGGCTGTTTAGAGGCTCCCTCCACCATTAATTGGTCCAAACTGGGCTGGTTAGAGGCTCCCTCCACCATGAATTTGCCCAAACTGGGCTGTTTAGAGGCTCCCTCCACCATGAATTGGTCCAAACTGGGTTTTTTAGAGGCTCCCTCCACCATTAATTGGTCCAAACTGGGCTGGTTAGAGGCTCCCTCCACCATGAATTTGCCCAAACTGGGCTGTTTAGAGGCTCCCTCCACCATGAATTTGCCCAAACTGGGCTGTTTAGCGGCTCCCTCCACCATTAATTGGTCCAAACTGGGCTGGTTAGAGGCTCCCTCCACCATGAATTTGCCCAAACTGGGCTGTTTAGAGGCTCCCTCCACCATGAATTTGCCCAAACTGGGCTGGTTAGAGGCTCCCTCCACCATGAATTGGTCCAAACTGGGGTTTTTAGAGGCTCCCTCCACCATGAATTGGTCCAAACTTGGCTGTTTAGAGGCTCCCTCCACCATGAATTGGTCCAAACTGGGGTGGTTAGAGGCTCCCTCCACCATTAATTGGTCCAAACTGGGCTGGTTAGAGGCTCCCTCCACCATTAATTGGTCCAAACTGGGCTGGTTAGAGGCTCCCTCCACCATTAATTGGTCCAAACTGGGCTGGTTAGAGGCTCCCTCCACCATTAATTGGTCCAAACTGGGCTGGTTAGAGGCTCCCTCCACCATGAATTTGCCCAAACTGGGCTGGTTAGAGGCTCCCTCCACCATGAATTGGTCCAAACTGGGTTTTTTAGAGGCTCCCTCCACCATGAATTTGCCCAAACTGGGCTGGTTAGAGGCTTCCTCCACCATGAATTTGCCCAAACTGGGCTGGTTAGAGGCTCCCTCCACCATGAATTGGTCCAAACTGGGTTTTTTAGAGGCTCCCTCCACCATGAATTTGCCCACACTGGGCTGGTTAGAGGCTCCCTCCACCATGAATTGGTCCAAACTGGGGTTTTTAGAGGCTCCCTCCACCATGAATTTGCCCAAACTGGGGTGTTTAGAGGCTCCCTCCACCATGAATTTGCCCAAACTCTGCTGGTTAGAGGCTCAATCCACCCTGATTTTCAAAACAAATGTTGGTGCCAACCTCAACTTACTACAAGGGCCAAATTCACTGCTGGTGACAAGCTCTCCTCACTGCAAGTGCCAAATACACATGTTTCAAGGTGTTTTCCTACTGTCAGAGATGTGGTATTGAGTGTGTAAAGTGTGTAGTTGTTAGGCTGTGATGTTGGGGTAATAGAGGGTCTTTGGTGTGTTAGATGCCCCCAGACATGCTTCCCCTGCTGTCCCAGTGTCATTCCAGAGGTGTTGGCATCATTTCCTGGGGTGTCATAGTGGACTTGGTGACCCTCCAGACACGGATTTGGGTTTCCCCCTTAACGAGTATCTGTTCCCCATAGACTATAATGGGGTTCGAAACCCATTCGAACACACGAACATTGAGCGGCTGTTCGAATCGAATTTCGAACCTCGAACATTTTAGTGTTCGCTCATCTCTAATAGTTACATATACATAGTAGATGAGGTTGGATGAAGACATCAAGTCCAACCTATAACCCTACACTCCCTTACAGTGTTGATCCAGAGGAAGGCAAAAAACCCCATGAGGCTTATGTCAATTGCCCAAATTCAGGGGAAAAAATTCCTTCCTGACTCCAATCTGGCAGTCAGTATAAAAAGCCTCGATCAATGTCTCCTTAACCCCTTCCCGACATGCGCCGTAATAGTACGGCGCATGTCGGGTCTGTAACTATGGCGACCGCCATAGCTGCCGGGTGTCTACTGCTTTAAGCAGTAGACAACCGGCTCTAATGCCTCCGATCGGTCTCTGGACCCATCGGAGGCATTAACCCCTCCGGCGCCACGGTCAAAGGCGCCGGAGGCGCCATTTTCCTGGCGGCGCATGGGCGCCACCATTTTGCCGGTGATCGCCGGCTCCTGGAGCATGCTCCAGGGCCGACGTCACATTGCCATGACAGCCAGGAGCCTTTACAAGGCTCCCAGGCTTGTCTGCAAATTCTCTCTTTTGCAGGCTGGTCTATGAAGCCTGCAAAAGAAAGGATGATTTTTTGCAATGCATTGCAATGCATTAGCATTGTAATGCATTGCATTAGTAATCAGACTTCCTGGGGATCAACACCCCTAGGGGGTCTAATAAATGCAAAAAAAAATTTTAAAAAAAAAGGTAAAAAAAATATAAAAAAATCTAAAAAGTATTAAAAGTTCAAATCACCCCCCTTTCCCTAGAACACATATAAAAGTAGTTAAAAACTGTGAAACATATACATGTTAGGTATCCCCGTGTCCGAAATCGCCCGCTCTACAAATCTATAAAAATATTTTTCCTGTTCGGTAAACGCCGTAGCGGGAAAAATAGTCAAAAGTGCCAAACCGCCGTTTTTTCACCATTTTGATTCTGATAAAAATTTGAATAAAAAGTGAAGGGGCCACACGGTGGCTCAGTGGTTAGCACTGCAGCCTTGCAGCGCTGGAGTCCTGGTGTTCAAATCCTGCCAAGGACAAAAAACCATCTGCAAGGAGTTTGTATGTTCTCCCCATGTTTGAATGGATTGCCATCCCATATTCCAAAAAAGACATACTGATAGGGAAAAATGTACATTGTGAGCTCTATGTGGGGCTCACAATCTACATTAAAAAAAAAAAAAAATTTGAATAAAAAGTGATCAAAGCAATAACATTTCCCGAAAATGGTAGAACTAAAAAGTACACCCGGCCCCGCAAAAAAAGACGCCCTATGAATACCCGTACACTTACGTATAAAAAAGTTACGGCCGTTGGAATATGGTGACTTCTAGAAAAAATTTTTTTTAACAGTTTTGGATTTTTTTTTAAGGGGTCAGAATGTAAATAAAACCATATAAATTTGGTATCCCTGGAACCGTACCGAAACACAGAATACAGGGGACAGGTCATTTTGGCTGCACAGTGAACGCCGTAAAACCAAAGCCCGTAAGAAAGTCGCAGAAATGCATTTTTTCTTCAAATCCACCCCATTCTGAATTTTTTTCCTGCTTCCCAGTACATTATATACAATAATTAATGGTGGCATCATGAAGAAAAATTTGTCCCGCAAAAATTAAGACCTCATATGACCCTGGGAGCGGAGAAATAAAAAAGTTATGGGGTTTAGAAGGAGGGGAGTCAAAAACGAAAAACGAAAATCAAAAAATGCCATCGGCGGGAAGGGGTTAAAATCTAGACTCCATAAAATTGTAATATTGTTCTCTTCAAGAAAGGCATCCAAGCCCTCTTTGAACTTGTTTATTGATAATATTGTTAATTGATTGTTAATGTAAAAAGTCTACCTAGTCCTTATTCACTGGTATTCAATAGTGGATCTGAAACATGGATAGAATTAAACTTACTGCGGCATACACCTAGCCACATTTTCATATGGGATGCAATGAGCCTAAATGAAAGAAAATATAAATAAAACATTTAGAGTAAATGATTTACATATGGAGTTTCCTGTCTTAACATGTGTTGTGGCTAAATGTTTAGCTTTACTACAGCAAAAGTACTTGAGGCATTCAGACTTTACAAACTCTATTTTACGTACTATTTTTTAAAGCACCTTGGGCTAGATTACACTTTTGGGCATATATTGATATGTGACCAGCAAAAGCCTCATCCAATGGTACAATAACATGCTGCACTGGCATTATCACAGCTAAAACGCAACATGATCATGAGGTTGTGGGTGTGCCAACTAGAAATTGCCAAGTACTACAGTATGTCCATATCACCACAAAAACTATTTTGTGAGTATAAATAGAATTTATAGTGACATGCTAAAAGTCAAAAGAAACATTCAGCAAACCAACCTGTCTGATGATAGTGGTTCTTTGATGTGCAAGGAAGATCAATCAAGATTTAATTGTTAAAAATAATAATAATTCTTCTGCAGTTGATGTGTAATGTTTACACACTCCATTCAGATATATGGGATGGCTACAAAAATATCTATACATCTATATCATCTACAAAAAAAAGTAAAAACAAACAGCTAATAATTTGCACAGGGCTGGGTTTTGGACCACCACCAGCCTCAAATTGGTGACCAACCCTAAGTATAGGTCATTAATTGCCTTGGGCAATGCTTCATGCTACAGATTGTTGTGACACTCCAAAGGCAGTTTGCCAGCCACATACCAGGACTATGGCACTGGCTTCAAGGCTTCAGATGTTTATATATGTTTTTTTCTTTTAAATAGATTATATGGATGGATGATATTTCTGGAACTGCCCCATCCATCTGAATGGGGTTTGCAAACATTACACACCTGCTGCAGAAAATGTTCCTTTCAGATGGATGGAACTGATTTTCAGTTGCTGGAATTTCACTGCTATTATGGTCATTCTGAATAAACACAGTACACCGCTTTTGCTTGCCAAATACATTGCTTCATATGCTATATGGTGATGGTGACACACAGGTGTATTCTCCCTGTCTAATGTGTTATTATGGTCTTGGCTTTACTATGTTTGTGTCACTGCCACCTTTTACAAGACTGATACATGTGCTGTATCATATATAGCATGCGGTTCACACGTATACAAAGGCTTTTATCTGGACTATTTCTGCATTCCGGGGTTTGTGTGATTGTTCCAACATTTTACAACTATAAACTGCTCCAGTACAAGTCATTACAGCTTCTCACATATTACAACTATACACATATTAAAGTATAAACCATATACAGAAAAGTATACATATAAATTGGATTGATTTTCACATTAAAACAGAAAACCTACAAATTTTTTTGTGTCTTACTTGTCAGTAGGTTTGTGGAGGAGACAAGAATAAGTGAAACAGCGTGGCAACAGAGATTACTAACACAGTATTTATAAGAATGTCCACCATTGATGGGAAACTTACTGAGCAAGTCCTTTACCTCCACATATGGACTCCTTCAAATACAGGCAAACGTCATGAACTAATTTATACCTAGTTATAGAGATAGTTGTCTATCACTTATTTGGGTCGTCCACATGACTACTGAGCCCACAATAAGAAAAAGTTCAAATGAAGTTAAACAGATTATTTTCCTACAAAATATACTAATATATCAGAAACTGATCAGTTCCTCCTGCTTTATAACATGTTGCCTGTCATTGGACAGTCACTGGTTCTTATTAATATTCTGAATAAGGCTAGGGCTACACCTAGGCTTTTAAACTACCCTACAAAAAAAAAAAAATGCTGATATCGCTGTATTATCACTCGCCATGAGTACGTAAAAAATCTCTTCGTAATTGCTGCAGTATCTTGAGCAGCTGAGACTAGCGCTGCTAGTGATAAATCCAAGGTTGTGAAGTCAGTAGGCCGACCTCGACTATTTTTTCTGCTCTGCAACTTCACAAATGGTTGACAGTGATTGTTAGATAGAAAATACAGTAAAGGTCAACTAATTCAGGAAAAACTAGTGACTGAATTCGTGGGAAGGCAAATAAGCAAGAAATTATCCGTCTAATTCATTATACAATTTTTATAAATGTATAAGTATTCCCCTTGGAAACTACAGTCTGAGTCAGTAATATTTACCCCCAACAAACTCTGACTCCACCCAAAACTCACTCTGACTCCGAATTCTCTGATTTCAACACCAAAGCTCTGGATATAATCACTGTCCATGGCTATATACTCCAAGAAGCTTGCATACTGTATCTCTTCACAACTGGGAAGTAACAATGTTTTTAATCTTTACATTCTGACATTCGAAAGGGATTTCAGAGCTGCTTTTCTTCCTCAATAAAAGAACACAAAATAGTTTTAGGTTAGGGACTCACATTGCGGAAACATATGGAAAAAAATCTGCAATTTATTTTACCAGGAAAGAGAATAAGATTTTGTTTAAAATCCTCTACACATTACGGGGGGAAAAAACATATGTTGTTTAAAAAAGCAACATATTAATTTTAGCTGCAGAATCACAAACATTTAACCCTATATATTTATGTAAGAGGGGGAAAAAACAGCAAAAACTGCGAAAAATAAAACTTTTTTTTATCAGTGTTCTTAGCACCACTTTGCTGCATGGGATAATTTTAAAAAGGTTTTAAGCTACTCAATAAACTACTATAGAGATATCATAGCACTTTTTGTATGATAAAGGTAAAGGTGTCACTCTAATTTATGGGTTATTATGTTACTAAACTAATTTAAAAAAAAAAAATTATATATATATATATATATATATATATATATATATATATATATATATATATATATATATTTAGAAATGAATTCTTGTCTGTCTGTCTGTTCTCTATGTGCAGCCAAACAACTGAACCGATCTTCACCAAATTTGGCACACAGATACTTCAGGTGTCCGGGAAGGTTTAAGACAAGGCCCCAACTCGCTCGGACATATCGTTCCGGAGATACAACTTTCCCAAAACCCTAACCCCCCCATTAGCCAATACAAACCTGCAAGTCTTTCACTCATATTCCAACTACAATACACACGGTCACTCCACATGTACAATCCAACACTCATATCCAAGCAAGAGCAAGAGATACACACATCAGAGGATTAGATAAACAGGTCTGCATACAGTATCACACGCCAGAGGATTAGATGCGCATATCTGCACATAGTACCACATGGCTAAAGATTAGATAGGCGCGTCTGCACATAGTTTCACATGCCAGAGAATTAGATACGCGCATCTGCACAAAGTACCACACCTCGGAGGATTAGATATGCACATCTGCACAAAGAACCACACGCCGAAAGATTAGATACGTGTGTTTGCATGCAGTTCCACATACCAGAGGATTAGATACGTGCTTCTGCACACAGTACCACACTTTGGAGGATTAGTTACGTGCGTCTGCATAAAGTACCACACACTGGAGTATTAGATGCACCGGTCAACACACAGTATCACATGACAGAGGATTAGATACACCCAACTGCACACAGTTCCACATGCCAAAGGATTAGATACATGCGACTGCACACAGTTCCACATGCCGGCCAGAGGATTAGATATGCGCAACTGCACACAGTACCACAATCTGGAGGATTAGATACGTGCTAGTGGACACAATACCACATGCCGGAGGATTAGATATGCACCACTGCGCACAATATCACACGCTGGAGGATTAGATTCGCATGTCTGCAAACAATACCACACACTGAAGGATTAGATACGCGCCAATGCACGTAGTTACACATGCTGCAGGATTAGATAAACACATCTACACACAATTCCACATGCCGGAGGATTAGATACGGGAGTCTGCACACAGTTCCACATTCTGTAGGATTAGATACGCACCTCAACACATAGTACCACATGCCAGAGGATTAGATACGTGCGTCTTTACACAGTTCCACACGCTGGAGGATTAGACACGCACGTCTTTACACAATACCACGCGATGGAGGATTAGATACGCGCCACTGCACACAATACCACACACTGGAGGATTAGATATGCGCCACTGCACACAATACCACACACCAGGGGATTAGATACACGCTACTGGACACAATATCACAAGGGGAGGGTTAGATACACGCGTCTGCATACAGTACCACACGCCAGAGGATTATACATGCGCGTCTGAACACAGTATCTCACGCTGGAGGATTAGATACACAAGTCAGCACACAGTATCACACGCCAGAGGATTAGAAACGCATTTCTGCACACTGTACCACACGCTGGATGATTAGATACACAAGCCAGCACACAGTACCACACGACAGAGGATTAAATACGCACATCTGCACACAATACCACATGCCGTCGGATTGGATACGCGCCACTGCACACAATACCACACACCACAGGATTAGATAAGCGCCTAAGCACACAGTAACATACGTCGGACGATTAGGTACACGGCTCTGCACAGTTTTAATCCAGGTTTGCATAGCAACCCAGCCATTTTTCTTCACTGCTTTATGTCAGCTATAATGGGGCACGGCGCTGTGGATGACACTGTTACACAAGGTCACATACACACAGCTTTACTCCAGGTCTCCATAACAACCGATCACAGGTTTTTCACTGATATCCGAAATGAGATACATATGATCATTTTTTGTTTGTGTAGTGGCCCATAAGAATTGTCCACTTTTGCATTGGTGCATCATTGGTATATCATTTATGTGTGTCCAGAAGCATCATGTGTCCATTGTGATAACACAATGGGCACAAATGCACTTAAAACACTAGCCAAGGCAGCTGTCTAATTTCAGTCTTGCAGTATATAAAAGATATACTGAGAATGACCTTTCCTTTCCGAGATCAGAATTAATATATCAACTGCACATTTCCTTTTGGACATGTATCTTTCAGTCCGGTTCCTGTTCTCACAGATATCTTGTGCTTTATATAGCATATGAGATCGTAGATCTTTCTACACAAGTAAACCCAAGAAATGCTTTATGTAAAGTATGTCACAGGGAGATCTGTCCGGGTCTAATGAAATCTCATAAAGGACAGATTTCGTCCCTGACCAATTAAATGGCCTTGGATCTTTGCCCATTGCACAACTTTATTGTACCTCTGACATAACGTACATAGCATAATATTTACTGTAATGACTAGGAAACCTGTAGTGGGGGGAGGTCAGCTGACATAGTAGAGTATTACAACACCCCCGTAATCTTCAGAAGAGCTGCCAAGCTGATGATAAGTTTAGCTTTCTTGTAGGTTTCATGGTCATTGGGGCCTTGTAATGAATCACTGTAGGGTTCAGATCTGTACAGTAAGGTGCTGATTTGCTATGTCAGTTCATATCTTATGTCATCCCTTCTGTTGAATTCACAAAGCTCAGCTGTTGCCGTTCTTATATAAAATGCTGAGGGACAGTACTGCTTATTACTGAGATTTTATTTCTCTCTGCTGCTGTGTAAAACACTAAAGGTGTTTCTGGATTTGTCCAAATGACAAACTGCCCAAGAATAAAGTAAAATGAAATGTCATATATTTCTTACCAACAAACAAAAATACAGGAAAAAATAAAGCAAAAACAAAAGGACGTCTGTATTCGAGATGACATGCTTATGCCAAATTGGCATTTGTTGGCATGGGGGATTCTTTATGTACTCTGTCCTCAATAGTGTTGAAAATATCATCTATAAAATGTACAAAGCAGTATGTCATGTAATATATACAGCAGCTACTGCTCCCATCCGAGGGAAGCTTAAAAGGTTACACTGAAAATAGTTCTCAATGAAAGTTCCCAAATACTATACATCTGACTTACAGAATATTAGGCTCAGGCCCCATGTTGCAGAAACGCAGGGGGGGGGTTTTGTCACAGATTTTGTTGTTTTGTTTTGTTTTTTTAAATCAAATTCTTGAGTAGATTCAGCAAAAGGTAGAAGTATAAGAACCTTCTATATATTTCCCATTGCTGTTGTAGCCATTCTTGGCTTTGCCTTCCACGACATGGGGCCTAGAAGTGGGTTACTGTACCTCACTGCTATGGCAAACCGCTGACTCTCCTATTGATTCACAGCCAACTCAAACTCCTGCTCTGACTCCTTCATATATGGCTGACAGCCATGATCAGTCAGAAGCAAAAGATCCTCTAATTCATTACAAAAGCTAGTGACTGAACTCCTATGAAGGTACATATGTAACAATATATACATGTAATTAATTAATACCGATAATTGCTAGTCATTCATTTTTTTTTCCAACTATGACTCCAGCCAAAATTGGGCCCCATTCTAACTCCAACACCCTATACAGCAGTATATATAAATGTATGTGCTATATGTCAATAATGCTTTGTAGAAACAAACTAAAGGCATAAGCCTTCACTTAATGTGATGACCAAACACCTTTGAAGAATCACTGGTTCCTTTGTTTGCAGAGTCATACATAGCTTAATAAATATAGTTTTAAAAAAAAGACACAGGTCCATCAACCCCAATATATGATCCTACAGTGTGATCCAAAGGAAGAAAACCCCTATAAGACTAAGGCAACACGTTGAGGAAACGCAGTGTTTTCTGTTGCAGATTTTGTTGCAGTTTATTGAGCCAAAGTGAGGAATGGAGTTATCAAAAGGGAAACGTCTCAGAGCTTCATTTATTATTTTCCATTCATTTTCAAGCCACATCTTACTGCAAAAAATGCTACATTTCTGCAATGTGGGGTCTCAGCCTAAAGCGGATATCAATCACCCTATAGAAACGGAAAAAATCCTTTCAGACTACAAGGTAATTAGAAAAGCTCCCTGGATCAACCACTCATCTCCAAAAATCCAATTTCCATCATTTGTAATTAGATGAATTATAACCCTCAATAACATTTGTGCGTTTCTACCATTACTACTAAGACATTCCATAGTTAGATTACTGTAAATAACACTTTCTTACGTAGAGGTCTAAACCACCTATCCTCCACCCATTGTCCTCTGTAGATTTCTTGGACAGAATAAATCATATGCTAGTTCTTTGTATTGACTATGTATATATTTATACTTGTAAATCAGGTCACCAGGAAGATGACACTTTGTCCATACTGAACAAGCCCAATTTTGCATCCTGTCAGTATAAGACAGCCCTTACATCAATAATTTCGTTGGCCACCACTGAACCCTCTCTAGCTCTCGAACATCCTTTTAAGAATACATATCCCATGACTGTATCTGTACATGAATCCAATATTCATGGTGTGGTCTTACAAGAGATTTATAGAGTAACAATATTACACTGGGATCCCAAGTTAAAACAACAGTGTATAGTTTTATTGGGACCAGCTATTAAGTAGACATTGGGAGATCCTCAGACTAAATCCTGTAAACACCAACAAATACTTACAAGCATAGATATGCACATACAGTAATATTTGCAGCTCTTTTAATACCTCATGTACATATGCCATAGTAGTACTTTATGGCTAATGCTCTTTTAGGACAACAAGCCTGAAGACATTTGCGAATTATTTGGGTTGCTTTAAAGGGGTTGTCCCATCACAAGGATCCTATCTATACTGCTTGTTAATGTGGATGTAAGACTTTTCCTAAATACACTGCTTCAGCAAAACTGCTTTGTTTGTCCACTATCTTACTTTATTCAATTCATTGTGGACACAGCCTTGACTTATCTGCTCAAAAGTCAAGTGATGTATCTGCCTGTTCTCAGGGGGGAGAGAGGAGAGGCTAAGTGCACGGGAGCGAGCCTGTGTATCTAGCTATTCCTGTGTCTACACCACGTGACCTAGCTCCCTGCACTCAGATAGGGGAGAGGAGCTGCTTTCATTTCTTCTGTTCTCCCAGTTATCAGGTTAGCTAATTCAATTGTGTTCATTATGGCAGAGACAGGCAGTCTCTGTATGTAACACAGAATGGAGCTGCTGCTGCCTGTACTTCATAGTCCAATATGGGTGGGCGGAGCTACACGCTAATTTGGGTGTGGAGCTAAATGGCAGGTTGCCTGTGAAACCCCGCCCACCAAATGATGCAAGAAGCCAGGAAATAAGAAGATTTTACAGCAGTGAAGACTGGTGAGTATGCGACGTGGGAATACCCTTTTAAGAAAGACATCATGATACCACTTTTCATTTTATGAGTCCATTAAACACATTTGCCGAAGCTAAATGTGTCATTGGTAATGCAATTTAATACTCACAGTCAATATAAAGCAATGCATTTACTTACTTGGTTAACACATGATGCAGAATATAATAGTAATAACATAAAATGACAAGGTTAGCTGTGCTACATCTGTTTTAGACAAAATCTGGTACCTTTATGAATACAGCTACCAGATAACACTGTCAACAAGCCAAGTCCCCTTAACATGAGCTTTGTGTAAAATCACAGACACACTGCACTACGTAGATTTATCTCCATCACAAGTATTACTCCTCGATTACTCTCAATGCAGTGCTTTCTTCATTATGTCATGCTAGTGGGTGTTTAGACAAAGCTAAGTAGCCCAATTGATAACATGAAAGAGCATAAATTAGCAGTAATCCAATGTAAACTCGCTACTTCATTCTCCAGATTAGCTCAACAAGACACTTAGAGGTCTGTGCTGCTGCTGTACACGGTGCCAGATATATGCCCACATCACATTACAGAACCATTCAAATAAAGCGATAAAAACTGCGGCACCACATCATAAAGTAATAGTCTAAGTCCCTAATGGATGAAGTAAAAGACCTAAATCTAAGAAGTCGATCCCAATAGGGGAATCCCAAAGCTGCCAAAAAATACACTGCACTAGACCTTCAACATTATTACTACTAAAATATCCCTCCTTGAAAATACAAGCAGCAGCCGAGATTATCGAGCCAGAATCCTGTGCAGAATAGAAGGCAGACAACTTCATTATTATATGCAAACATTTTCCAGTAGATGGACAGTTATTTCTATGTGTCTATCACAGGCTGGGACTCCATACATGAAAACAAAGCATTTCTCAAAATAAACTAATTGATGGAGACACCGAAAAAAATGAATGTGGCTTTATAATAATCTCGAAAAACACCTGCTGGAATTTGTCTTGGCAAAATCCAAGCCAAACTGCTAGCCAAGTTGAAACACAAATAGAGATGAAATGGCAGAAAAGTATGCTAAATCTTTTGAAGTTTCCCTTTCGTCTTTTCATTTTCTGGAAAGTGCTTTTTCTTTCACCACAAGTTTGTAGAGTGTGTCCCAAAGGTGTGTTTTGGAGTCCGGATAAGTGAGAAAATGTGCAACTTTACTGTACACAATTACTGTACACCTAGTTCAATAAGTCGCGTGTTTATACAGAGGAGAACAAAAACAAAAGATCTATTTTCATGTTAATAAAAAGGAAATAACCTAATAATAAAGCCTAGAAATATAAGAATATTTACCTAGAAACATATGCTCGTAGGAAGAAGCCGTCATATGGCAGTTGGCTCGGAAGAAGATTTAGTAATTGCCTATGTTAGCCTAGGACATATAGGAGTGGCTGGGAGAAGAGATTGAGCGCCACACCGATAACGCAAAATGAAAAGCGTATGGTTTTTGGAGCAAATGTTTGGCAATTATTTTAATAGGTAGGGGAAAAAAATTCTTACAAATGTATTTCAAGAGAAAATTTCTAGTAATAATACAAATAAAATGGCTGATCCATAATTGTTATTTCATGGGGAGCACAATGATTTTCTGAATTGGAGGAGACAGATCCTTTTCAACAGCTTTTAAGGTTGAAACCCCAACATTGCAGAAACGCATCTTTTTTGTTGCAGATTTTGTTGTGGTTTTTTTAAACAAAGCCAAGGGTCGCTACAGAAGAACTCTTATACTTCTACCTTCTGCTCAGTCTACTTCTGTCATTGGCTAAAAAAACCCAAAAAAACCCCAGCAAAATATGCAACTAAAAAAGAAGCCTTTACGCAACGTGGGGCCTTAGTCTAAGGCCGGGGCAAAGTGGGTGGAATTCTAGCAAATCGCAGCATGTCAATTATACCTATTACAACGCCGGTGATTTCCACATATGTATAATTGAAACAGATGTGTTGTTGCCGCATTTTTTCCCACAGCGCTTTTTTGCTGCAGGACACCACATGCGGCCTTAGCCTATTGCCCCACGGGACGACCTGCAGAAATAAAACTCTGTGGTTAAAACCAAGGCGGCAACTCGTCATGGTTCTTCCCACAGTGCTTTAAACATAAGTTTCGCAGAGTTTTCCTATTACAATTATCTCTATGGGAAACTGCCAGCGTTTCCATAGGTTTAATTGACATGCTGCGATTTCCAAAACCACACCGGTTTTGGAAATCACGGCGTTTCCGAACTGCAGTTTTTACTGCAAAGTGAGCATGGGATTTGCTTGAATACCATCCACTTTGCCTGTACTGTAAAACATTGCGATTTTCCCACGCTGTTTCAGCCATGGGCAAATCGAGGCATTTCCGACTTGTGGGGCCCCTGCCTAAAGCAGCTTTTCTCCAATAAAAATTGACAACTTCCTTGAAAAAAAAAAAAAAAAAAAATGTACAGAAGGTGTATACTGTATAATGCATATATGAACACCGATGCAATGGAGTGGCAGGTACAGATGGAGATGTATACCATTGTAAATGATCTTTGGTTATAGAACAACATAGTGCTTATGAAATGTACAAGACATAGCCTAAGTAATGCAGTAAAACCATAACCTCAGCAGAGAAACTTCTAATCTGAGACAAGTGCACACCTGATAGTGTTGAGAGAGTCTGCACATATGATTTAACGCCCATGAGAGGATTTATCATGTGTATTTTTTCACCAACTTATGCATTCCATATGGAGAAAGCAGTGAGTGAAAAGATGTTCAGATACAGCAGAGCAAAAATAGTGAGGGTGGTGAAAGGGCAATGCCTACACCCTGACTTAAATGTGACACGTGACAAAATATGTATGAAAGTAAAGTGACAAGATGACAGCTCCAGTGTTAACTGTGGCATGAAATAAAGCTTGCAGCTATGCAGTTGCTATTTATTATCTAGCCCCCACTGTTTCTCAGCAGTCAGTACCGTCAGTTTCAGCACCCAATATGCTACTGTGAGGTAGGTGGTACTAGGCAGAAGCATATATTATAAGGCCCAATGGACAGTAGAGCGACTACTTAACATATTGGGTGCTGAAATTAACAGCACTGATTGCTCAGGAATGGTTGGGGATAGAGAAAAAAATCCAACTGTAATCAATGGAGCAGCACCTCTCGAAGGCTGCAAAGAGTTGGTGGAAGTAGTAAAAGGTCGTTTTTTAAACTAAGGCCCCATGTAGTGAGCCATAGCCAAAAAGCACTGCAGGGAAAAATGCTGTGCAAACTTATTGCCGTTTTTCTCGCAGCACTTTTCACAAAAATCCACAGGTTTTCTCTGTGGACTTTCTCCTTATGTTATATCTATGTGGAAAACACCAGAATTTTTGAAATTGCAACATTTTCACTAAAGGCTTTTTTTCTGCAATGCGTGGATGGGGATTAGCCAGAATTCTGTTCACTTTGCAGTTACCGTAAAATGCTGCGATTTTTGTCGCAGCATTTCTTCTGCGGCCAAATCACAGCATTTATACTATATGCTATGTGGAGCCCCAGTCCTGAAGACATTTTCCAGGAACAGAATACTCATGGTCTGGCCTTAGGATAGTCCATCATGATTACTATATGGAGGCCTACCTCTTGACAAAATTAGCAATTAACTGTTTGAAGGAGTTGTTGCACTTTTGTGAGTGCAGTTGCCTCATCACTGCTTACGCTGCTACATACACCTTCATACCATCTACTAAGTGGTTGGCCTGTGCAATACCCTGCAGCAGTACTACTAGGTAAATGGCACTGAGGAAGATTAGGTTGAGGTCCCTTCAAGCAGTTGACTTGGGGAAGTGCCAAGAGTTAGACACTACTAATCTGATATCAATGAAGGCATTGATCCCACAAACCCTTTTAGGCTGAGGCCTCATGTTGTAGAAATGCAGATTTTTTTTTTAAGATTTTGCAGTGATTATTTTAATCAAAGCCAAGAGAGGCTACAAAAGGAATAGGAAATATATAGGAAGCTCTTACACTTCTCTCTTCTGCTCAATTCAATCCTAGCTTTGGCTTAAAAAAACTGCATAATCTGCAACAAAAAAGCTCTATTTCTGCAATGTGGGGCCTCAGCCTTAAAGGGGTTTTCCCATCTCAGCCTTTTAGCCAGGCTGTATGCAGGGTCTGCTTCTCACTTCCTGTATTTCTCTCCCTCCCCCTCCCTACTGCTGAATGGGACAAACAACACTTCTGCAGGTCAGAAAATCTGCAGATTCTTGTACAGAACAGACTCCATGTTATCTGTGTGTTTACGTAGATAGATAACAGACTCAGCTTTACCAGCAAAGTGCATTTAGCTGAATGTATTGTTCTGCCGACACTGAGTGACATCACTTGTCCTATCTCCCAGGTCCGTGGTTACAGCAATGGAGTGTAAACAATGGGAGGAATAAATTCACACACCAGGCAAACAAAGCAGAATTTCTAAAGCAATACAATTAGAAAAGACTGCAATTTACATAAGCTACCAGCAGTGGTGTAAAAAGGAATGGCAGGGCAAACTCCCCATGGCGAACTTTTGACATTGGCCCCCCTCCCCCCCCCCCCCCGACCGACACTGAAGATCTCGACCGTCTGACCCCCTCACATTCCTGCATGCTCTATTATGCCCCATAGTGTCCCCAGCACACAGTATTATGCCCCATTGTGTCCCCAGTACACAGCATTATTCCCCATAGTGGCCCCAATACACAGTAGTAGGCCCTATAGTGGCCCCAGTACACAGTATTATGCCCCATAGTAGCCCCTGCACACAGTATTATGCCCCACTGTGGACACCCATGAACAATTATTATACTCTGGGGTCTTTTCAGACCCCAGAGTATAATAATTGGAGACCGAGAGGGGATACAAACATAAAAAACACTGTAACTTACCTATCCCCAGCTCCGCTGCAGTCCTCGGTGGTGTTGGCCATCTTCAATGACGTTCAGACGTCACATGACCCGGGCGCAAGTCAACTAGGCCTGAAGCCTGTCTGGAGCACGGAGAGATAACACTGTTTTTAAGTTCTCTTACCTCTGACAGGCCTCTTCTGAAAAGACCCCCGAGCATAATGATAGTGTTTGTGGGGCCCGTGGTGTCACTTATCAATCCCGGCCCCTGCCAGGATCGGTAAGTAGATTGGGCCTGTTAACGGCTGGAGTTACTCCAGCCAGTAACGGCCTATTAAGAAAAAAAAAAATGCAGCGGTAGCGGCAGCTGTCCCGGCTGTGGCAGTGGTAGCGGTTGTTGCAGTGGGCCCTGTGGCAGCTGCTACCCTGGTAGTTACGCCACTGGCTACCAGTATAGATAGGATCCTTGAAATGGGACAACCCCTTTAAAGACACAGGTTAGAAAAGGTAGGTAACAAGAGACATAAATGCTCATAGGAGTGAATAAGGTCACTGCTTTGAATTCCCATTTGACCACTGACAAAATGAGATCTGAAATGTGACCGACGCTTTGGGCAACTTCTACTTCTAATTGGGGCTAGTTTTGATAAATTCACTGAATGTGTTAACATTCAGAAAATGATAAACAGAAAAGAAATGCAGACATGTGAAATAAAGGTGATTCATAATGGGCTTTGTCAGGTAAAACCTAAGCCTCGGAGTATGTAATTAATTCTGACAGATAACTGTTAAAAAAAAGATGAACCGAAGCGTGAAATTCAAGCTGCAGGGTGCAAAATACCAATAAAGAATAATACAAGCCAAAAATCCAAAACAGAAATCGCCTCCACGCTGCCAACTATACCCGTCTAGTAAATGAAAAAATCTATTTTCTTTCTACATTGAATTACAGAATGAACTACAGATCTGAGCACCTTATATTATATACTACAATTTCTTAATAAATAGTAAACCATACTAGTGGAATGTAAAAATTGTGTGATATAATGCAAGGCCAAAAGGTTCTGAGGTTGTAACAGCAAAGCCGATATGCCAAGAAGTTCTCTTTTTTTACACAGTTTCACAAAAAAAAAAAAAAAAAACACAATAAAGAAGAGAAGTATTAAATTGTAGAGTGTAGGGAGTATAGGAAAGGTAGGGCTGAGTCTTCTACCAAGAAAAACACTCAGAAGTTCCAGTTCAAACCTATAAAAGTCAGGAAATGGATTAATGTAGATTGATGCTAGATGGAGGTATTTTCTTTACAGACGAAAATACAACAAGGAGCAGAAATGTCTACCTTGATCTTGGAGCTTTATATATTTAATCTATAATCTGTCTGTAATAGTAACTGTTCTCAAAGCTGCAGCTGCCTCAACTAGAGCGTACATGTTCTGCAAGTCTGCCTGGAGAACAAATATATATGCTAATAATTATGAGTGGTGGTTCCTATACATAAAAAAAGATATTCATGTAAATCAAATTAATATCTTTAGTAATACAGAAGCTTTTGCTATGTTCTTAGGATCTATTGACATAACATTTTGGAACCTACATTAGTAGATCCATAATCTTTGACAGCAAAAATTGAGTAGCAGAAATAACTTTGTTGTAAAGAAAATGACAAATACCTTGATGAAACCCCGGCTGACCCCATTGTAAGTCAACTGACAAAGCAGCTACTCTGAGTCGAGTCCCTCAGATATAGAGAACAATGTGTTTTCCTCCCCACTCTGACTGTAGTGGTAGTTGGACAGACGCCCCCCTCTATTTCATGTGCTGTACTTAATAAAAGTATTACTATGTTTAAAGGGATTCTAATGATAGAATCCCTTTAATATAAGTATCCAAAGTACATTGCTCAGCTACTGTATATCCAGCAGTTTCATGGAAATGAATGAATGAAGGAAACAGGAGTGCACCTGTCCGGCGCTCAGAGGCCTACCCATCTGTAACTTATTTCTATCTTCTAAGTTGCTGACACAATAAACAGTCTTTAAGGCTAAGGCTGAGTGATGGGGTATTTGTCATTTTGTCATATTTGTCCACCTCAGTTACTGGACCAAAAAATCCCATGTGCACTCAGCCTAATGCCCCATGGGACAACCCACAGCAATAAAGCGCTGCGGGGGAAACCAAAGCAGCAACGCATCACGGTTCTTTCTGCAGCGCTTTAAACAGAAAGTTTGCGGAGTTTTCCTCTGCAGACTTTCTGTTACAATTATATCTATGGGGCAACCGCAAGCGTTTCCGTAGGTATAAATGACATTAGGGTTTGGAAATTGTGACATGTCCGTGCCGCAGTTTTTACCGCAAAGAGGGCATGGGACTCACAAGAATCCCATCCACTTAGCAGTTACTGTAAAACACTGCATTTTAATCATGTAAAAAACCCTTCTTCAAAATAAAAGAATACGAAAAAAAAGGTTGTCCCAGAAATTATAAAACCTTGTCCCACTATATAACTTGAAAAAAAAAAAAAAAAAAAAAAAAGTATAGCTCTTAGGTCTAGTTCACACGTGAACTGCCTGCGCGGGTTTTGACACCAAGAGAGACGCGGAGAGACGCGTCTCTCTCTGGTCAAAACCCGCCTGCCGCGACCATTGCGGTCGCGGCTTTCCCCTCCACTGTCGGCTCAAATGAATGAGCCGACATAGGAGGGAGCTGCCGGGGGCGGAAGCCGCGTGGCTCAACCCGCGCGGCTTCCGCCTGAAGAAAGGGCATGTCGCTTCTTTTCTCCGCTAGCAGCAGCCCGCTGCTAGCGGAAAAAAGAAGCCTGGTGGTCTGCATAGACCACCATTGTAAAGGGGAGGTTTTTGACGTGAAATCCGCTGTCAAAAACCTCCCCTGAGCTCACGTGTGAACGAGCCCTTGGGATGCAAAGAAACAAAACAAATTTCCCATATATTAAAGTGTAAATACACTTTACACTTGTCTGGCTAACATTTTTGTAATATACTTCTTTTACTACAATTTTAGTACAAAACAAACTCCAAAATTCTCCCTAGCAGTACACTAAACATCTAAACATTGCCAGGAAGAATGTGTAGGAACACAAGCTGTGTATTACCTATATGTATAGATGAAGCAGTTGCTAAGGCGGGGGGGAGGGGCACATCAACTAACTGCATCCCTAGTTATAAAACACAATAGACAAAGTATCTGCCATTATCCATACCTTCCCATTAAGGATTGTGTAGTAAAGTGGATGATAATTGTCAATATAAGCTGTTAAAAGTAAAAAGAGGCAAATTCCAGGGATTGCTCCAGATAAAGGTCTTTCTACTGGCCTTTGTGAATATCTTGGGAATGCTGGGTCCTAGAGAGCTGGCCTATACTCTTCGAAAGCACCTCATTTATCTATGTGCAAAATTTAGTACAGATTGGTCCATCTGTTTGGACATGCATAAAGAGTAGACAGCCAACATTATACATATATATTATAAAGAGAGAGAGGGAGATGGATTTAGAACACTCACCATACCGGTATAGGTTGTTTCTAGCATTTTCTATCACTCATTTAGGTGATGCAGTATATCAAGCCAAGAGGAGTGCTAAGGATGCACATATCTGTATATATTCTTTTTTGCCCCCCCTTCAGTAATGCTGCACCAAAAATGTCTGTATTTCCATCAATGATGTAAAGTACGTGCTGCCGTATATAAATATGGTCATGCTGTATTTAAGCTCTTTAACAATATTCCTCTTGCCAGACTCCACATAGTACCGCTAACTCATTAAATAGCTTTTTGTACTAAACTGGAGCTGCAATTCCAATAAAGATCATTAAAAGGTACTTATCTTTATCATCTTCAGCTGAACAATTTTAGTATTAAGAATACAAAGGAGCTAGTGTTGATCTTTGAAAAGGAGCTGAGCCGTAAAGACTTAAAATGTTTGTAGCTGTATGGAATTTTACTAGCTGCTGTGTGATGGAAGGTTACTATTATAACCATACCACACACCAGAATTTATAGAAGATAGAGGCAAAGGAAGGTGACTATATAGCACATCTCAATGCGGCATAAAAGTAGAGAAATATTATTAATGAATTCAACATAAAAAACCAATACTGCTATATGTATATAATTAATACCCTAAATATTTTTAGACAGTTTAGTTGTCAGTATTTTCAAAAACAGTGACAGCAACACATCACCGTTTTTCCAACAACGCTTTTCACAGAGAGTTCACAGAGGTTTCCTCTGCAGACTTTCTGCTTCCATTATTCCTATAAGGAAAACGCTGGTGTTTCTGTAGGTATAACTGACATGCTGCCTTTCCGCTGCACATATTTTTCCGCAATGTGTAGATGGGATTCACTTTGCACGGACTGTAAAATGCAGCATTTTTTTGCCGCAGCATTTCCACTGCGGCGAAACCACAGCGTTTATGCCATATGGGGTTTTGGCTTAAATGATAAGTTCATGTGAGTTGGTCCCCAGAGGATAAGGCCACATGTTGTGGAAACGCAGTCTTTTTTTGTTATAGCAGTTTTTTTCCCGCATTATACAATTCTGAGAACGTGAAAGAGAAAATTCTGAATTGTTAATTTTACTTTGGAAATGCTGAAGTATTTTCTCCATGGAATTAAAATCAAAGCGGAAAGGCGGTGAAAAAATGCCAGTGTTTTTGCTGCATTTTTTATTGCTATGTTTCTTTCTTTATGTAGATTGTGAGCCCCTTATAGGCTCACAATGTACGTTTTCCCTATTAGTATATCTTTGGAGTGTGGGAGGAAATACACGCAAACAAGGGGAAAACATACAAACTCCTTACAGATGTTGCCCTTGGCAGGTTTTGAACCAAGACTCCAGCACTGCAAGGCTGTAGTGCTAACTAGAGATGAGCGAACAGTGTTCTATCGAACTCATGTTCGATCGGATATTAGGCTGTTCGGCATGTTCGAATCGAATCGAACACCGCGTGGTAAAGTGCGCCATTACTCGATTCCCCTCCCACCTTCCCTGGCGCCTTTTTTGCTCCAATAACAGCGCAGGGTAGGTGGGACAGGAACTACGACACCGGTGACGTTGAAAAAAGTAGGCAAAACCCATTGGCTGCCGAAAACATGTGACCTCTAATTTAAAAGAACAGCGCTGCCCAGCTTCGCGTCATTCTGAGCTTGCAATTCACCGAGGACGGAGGTTTCCGTCCAGCTAGCTAGGGCTTAGATTCTGGGTAGGCAGGGACAGGCTAGGATAGGAAGGAGAAGACAACCAACAGCTCTTGTAAGAGCTAAATTCCAGGGAGAAGCTTGTCAGTGTAACGTGGCACTGACGGGCTCAATCGCCGCAACCCAGCTTTCCCAGGATCCTGAATGGAATACACTGTCAGTGTATTCCCGTATACCCGATATATACCCCGATACCCGTTCCAACGGTGTGCCCCCCCACCTTCACCCCAGAAATACCCTGCAAGTCCCCTAGCAATAGAATTGGGGCTATATACACCCACAATTTTTACTACTGGTATACAGTGCCATTGTCTGACTGGGAATTCAAAGAATATATTGGGAATACAAATACCCTCATTTCTTGCTACTGCCATATAGTGCCAGTTTCTGACTGGTAATTCAAAGAATATATTGGGGTTACGTGCACCCACAATTTTTACTACTGGTATACAGTGCCATTGTCTGACTGGGAATTCAAAGAATATATTGGGAATACAAATACCCTCATTTCTTGCTACTGCCATATAGTGCCAGTGTCTGACTGGGAATTCAAAGAATATATTGGGGTTACGTGCACCCACAATTTTTACTACTGGTATACAGTGCCATTGTCTGACTGGGAATTCAAAGAATATATTGGGGTTATAAATACCCTCATTTCTTGCTACTGCCATATAGTGCCAGTTTCTGACTGGTAATTCAAAGAATATATTGGGGTTACGTGCACCCACAATTTTTACTACTGGTATACAGTGCCATTGTCTGACTGGGAATTCAAAGAGTATATTGGGAATACAAATACCCTCATTTCTTGCTACTGCCATATAGTGCCAGTTTCTGACTGGGAATTCAAAGAATATATTGGGGTTACGTGCACCCACAATTTTTACTACTGGTATACAGTGCCATTGTCTGACTGGGAATTCAAAGAATATATTGGGGTTATAAATACCCTCATTTCTTGCTACTGCCATATAGTGCCAGTTTCTGACTGGTAATTCAAAGAATATATTGGGGTTACGTGCACCCACAATTTTTACTACTGGTATACAGTGCCATTGTCTGACTGGGAATTCAAAGAGTATATTGGGAATACAAATACCCTCATTTCTTGCTACTGCCATATAGTGCCAGTTTCTGACTGGGAATTCAAAGAATATATTGGGGTTACGTGCACCCACAATTTTTACTACTGGTATACAGTGCCATTGTCTGACTGGGAATTCAAAGAATATATTGGGGTTATAAATACCCTCATTTCTTGCTACTGCCATATAGTGCCAGTTTCTGACTGGTAATTCAAAGAATATATTGGGGTTACGTGCACCCCACAATTTTTACTACTGGTATACAGTGCCATTGTCTGACTGGGAATTCAAAGAGTATATTGGGAATACAAATACCCTCATTTCTTGCTACTGCCATATAGTGCCAGTTTCTGACTGGGAATTCAAAGAATATATTGGGGTTACGTGCACCCACAATTTTTACTACTGGTATACAGTGCCATTGTCTGACTGGGAATTCAAAGAATATATTGGGGTTATAAATACCCTCATTTCTTGCTACTGCCATATAGTGCCAGTTTCTGACTGGTAATTCAAAGAATATATTGGGGTTACGTGCACCCACAATTTTTACTACTGGTATACAGTGCCATTGTCTGACTGGGAATTCAAAGAGTATATTGGGAATACAAATACCCTCATTTCTTGCTACTGCCATATAGTGCCAGTTTCTGACTGGTAATTCAAAGAATATATTGGGGTTACGTGCACCCACAATTTTTACTACTGGTATACAGTGCCATTGTCTGACTGGGAATTCAAAGAGTATATTGGGAATACAAATACCCTCATTTCTTGCTACTGCCATATAGTGCCAGTTTCTGACTGGTAATTCAAAGAATATATTGGGGTTACGTGCACCCACAATTTTTTACTACTGGTATACAGTGCCATTGTCTGACTGGGAATTCAAAGAGTATATTGGGAATACAAATACCCTCATTTCTTGCTACTGCCATATAGTGCCAGTTTCTGACTGGGAATTCAAAGAATATATTGGGGTTACGTGCACCCACAATTTTTACTACTGGTATACAGTGCCATTGTCTGACTGGGAATTCAAAGAATATATTGGGAATACAAATACCCTCATTTCTTGCTACTGCCATATAGTGCCAGTGTCTGACTGGGAATTCAAAGAATATATTGGGGTTACGTGCACCCACAATTTTTACTACTGGTATACAGTGCCATTGTCTGACTGGGAATTCAAAGAGTATATTGGGAATACAAATACCCTCATTTCTTGCTACTGCCATATAGTGCCAGTTTCTGACTGGTAATTCAAAGAATATATTGGGGTTACGTGCACCCACAATTTTTACTACTGGTATACAGTGCCATTGTCTGACTGGGAATTCAAAGAGTATATTGGGGAATACAAATACCCTCATTTCTTGCTACTGCCATATAGTGCCAGTTTCTGACTGGTAATTCAAAGAATATATTGGGGTTACGTGCACCCACAATTTTTACTACTGGTATACAGTGCCATTGTCTGACTGGGAATTCAAAGAGTATATTGGGAATACAAATACCCTCATTTCTTGCTACTGCCATATAGTGCCAGTTTCTGACTGGTAATTCAAAGAATATATTGGGGTTACGTGCACCCCACAATTTTTACTACTGGTATACAGTGCCATTGTCTGACTGGGAATTCAAAGAATATATTGGGAATACAAATACCCTCATTTCTTGCTACTGCCATATAGTGCCAGTTTCTGACTGGGAATTCAAAGAATATATTGGGGTTACGTGCACCCACAATTTTTACTACTGGTATACAGTGCCATTGTCTGACTGGGAATTCAAAGAATATATTGGGAATACAAATACCCTCATTTCTTGCTACTGCCATATAGTGCCAGTGTCTGACTGGGAATTCAAAGAATATATTGGGGTTACGTGCACCCACAATTTTTACTACTGGTATACAGTGCCATTGTCTGACTGGGAATTCAAAGAGTATATTGGGAATACAAATACCCTCATTTCTTGCTACTGCCATATAGTGCCAGTTTCTGACTGGTAATTCAAAGAATATATTGGGGTTACGTGCACCCACAATTTTTACTACTGGTATACAGTGCCATTGTCTGACTGGGAATTCAAAGAGTATATTGGGAATACAAATACCCTCATTTCTTGCTACTGCCATATAGTGCCAGTTTCTGACTGGTAATTCAAAGAATATATTGGGGTTACGTGCACCCACAATTTTTACTACTGGTATACAGTGCCATTGTCTGACTGGGAATTCAAAGAGTATATTGGGAATACAAATACCCTCATTTCTTGCTACTGCCATATAGTGCCAGTTTCTGACTGGGAATTCAAAGAATATATTGGGGTTACGTGCACCCACAATTTTTACTACTGGTATACAGTGCCATTGTCTGACTGGGAATTCAAAGAGTATATTGGGAATACAAATACCCTCATTTCTTGCTACTGCCATATAGTGCCAGTTTCTGACTGGTAATTCAAAGAATATATTGGGGTTACGTGCACCCACAATTTTTACTACTGGTATACAGTGCCATTGTCTGACTGGGAATTCAAAGAGTATATTGGGAATACAAATACCCTCATTTCTTGCTACTGCCATATAGTGCCAGTTTCTGACTGGGAATTCAAAGAATATATTGGGGTTACGTGCACCCACAATTTTTACTACTGGTATACAGTGCCATTGTCTGACTGGGAATTCAAAGAATATATTGGGGTTATAAATACCCTCATTTCTTGCTACTGCCATATAGTGCCAGTTTCTGACTGGTAATTCAAAGAATATATTGGGGTTACGTGCACCCACAATTTTTACTACTGGTATACAGTGCCATTGTCTGACTGGGAATTCAAAGAGTATATTGGGAATACAAATACCCTCATTTCTTGCTACTGCCATATAGTGCCAGTTTCTGACTGGGAATTCAAAGAATATATTGGGGGTTACGTGCACCCACAATTTTTACTACTGGTATACAGTGCCATTGTCTGACTGGGAATTCAAAGAATATATTGGGGTTATAAATACCCTCATTTCTTGCTACTGCCATATAGTGCCAGTTTCTGACTGGTAATTCAAAGAATATATTGGGGTTACGTGCACCCACAATTTTTACTACTGGTATACAGTGCCATTGTCTGACTGGGAATTCAAAGAGTATATTGGGAATACAAATACCCTCATTTCTTGCTACTGCCATATAGTGCCAGTTTCTGACTGGGAATTCAAAGAATATATTGGGGTTACGTGCACCCACAATTTTTACTACTGGTATACAGTGCCATTGTCTGACTGGGAATTCAAAGAATATATTGGGGTTACGTGCACCCACAATTTTTACTACTGGTATACAGTGCCAATTTCTAACTAGGAATTCAAAATGCGCAAGGCTCCCGGAAAGGGACGTGGACGAGGCCGTGGGCGAGGTCGGGGGGAATGGTTCTGGGGAGCAAGGTAGCAGTGAAGCCACAGGGCGTCCCGTGCCTACTCCTGTGGGGCAGCAAGCATTGCGCCCACTCCACAGTGCCAGGGTTTGCTTGCCACATTAACTAAACTGCAGGGTACAAACCTTAGTAGGCCCGAGAACCAGGAACAGGTCTTGCAATGGCTGTCAGAGAACGCTTACAACACATTGTCCAGCAGCCAGTCAGACTCTGCCTCCTCTCCTCCTATTACCCAACAGTCTTGTCTTCCTTCCTCCCAAAATTCCGAAGCTTTACAGAACAATAACCCAAACTGTCCCTGCTCCCCAGAGCTGTTCTCCGCTCCTTTCATTGTCCCTCAACCTGCCTCTCCACGTCACGATTCCACGAACCTAACAGAGGAGCATCTGTGTCCAGATGCTCAAACACTAGAGTCTCCTCCATCTCCGTTCGATTTGGTGGTGGATGACCAGCAACCCACCCTCATCGACGATGATGTGACGCAGTTGCCGTCAGGGCATCCAGTTGACCGGCGCATTGTGCGGGAGGAGGAGATGAGACAGGAGTTGGAAGAGGAAGTGGTGGATGATGAGGACACTGACCCGACCTGGACAGGGGGGATGTCAAGCGGGGAAAGTAGTGTGGATGTTGAGGCAGGTGCAGCACCAAAAAGGGTAGCTAGAGGCAGAGGCAGAGGTCAGCAGCTTAGGCGAAGCCAGGCCACACCCGGAATCTCCCAAGATGTTCCAGTTCGTACCCAGCCCCGAAAAACTCCCACCTCGAGGGCACGTTTCTCGAAGGTGTGGAGTTTTTCAAGGAATGCGCCGAGGACAGATATAGTGTTGTCTGCACAATTTGCCTCTCGAAATTGATTAGGGGCTCTGAGAAGAGCAACCTGTCCACCACTTCAATGCGCCGTCATTTGGAATCCAAGCACTGGAATCAGTGGCAGGCAGCAACGGCAGGACAAAGGCCGCCTGCCGTTCACGCCACTGCCACTGCCTCTGCCTCTGCCTCTGCCTCTGCCACTGCCCTGACTGTGCTGGGGGATCGATGCACTCCAGAGGACGAGGCCAGGACACCACTTCATCTGCCTCCGCCACTTTGTTGACTTCTACCTCATCCTCCCCTGGTCCTGTCTTATCTCCTTCTCCTGCACCATCAAAGGCACCATCAGGCGTTTCTTTACAACAACCCACCATCTCTCAGACATTGGAGCGGCGGCAGAAATACACTGCTAACCACCCACACGCGCAAGCCTTGAACGCCAACATCGCTAAACTGCTGGCCCAGGAGATGTTGGCGTTCCGGCTTGTTGAAACTCCCGCCTTCCTGGACCTGATGGCAACTGCGGCACCTCGCTATGCCGTCCCTAGCCGTCACTACTTCTCCCGGTGTGCCGTCCCCGCCTTGCACCAGCACGTGTCACTCAACATCAGGCGGGCCCTTAGTTCCGCGCTTTGCACAAAGGTCCACTTGACCACCGACGCGTGGACAAGTGCATGCGGACAGGGACGCTACATTTCACTGACGGCACACTGGGTGAATGTAGTTGAGGCTGGGACTGCTTCCCAAACTGGCCCGGTGTACCTCGTCTCCCCGCCTAACATTCCTGGCAGGGACACGAGAAGAACACCCCCCTCCTCCTCCTCCTCTACCGCTCCTCCTCCTCCGCCACCGCCTCCTCCTCCGCCACCACGCCTCCTCCTCCGCTGTTAGATTGACCCCAGCTACGAGTTGGAAACGTTGCAGCACTGGCGTTGGTAGACGTCAGCAGGCTGTGCTGAAGCTGATCAGCTTGGGGGACAGACAGCACACTGCCTCCGAGGTGAGGGATGCCCTCCTCGATGAGACGGCAATATGGTTTGAGCCGCTGCACCTGGGCCCAGGCATGGTCGTTTGTGATAACGGCCGGAACCTGGTAGCAGCTCTGGAGCTTGCCGGACTCCAACATGTTCCATGCCTGGCCCACGTCTTCAACCTAGTGGTGCAACGTTTCCTAAAGAGCTACCCCAATGTTCCAGAGCTACTGGTGAAAGTGCGGCGCATGTGCGCCCACTTTCGCAAGTCGACAGTAGCCGCTGCTAGCTTAAAATCTCTCCAGCAACGCCTGCATGTGCCACAACACCGGCTTTTGTGCGACGTCCCCACACGCTGGAACTCAACGTTTCAGATGTTGAATAGAGTGGTTGAGCAGCAGAGACCTTTGATGGAATACCAGCTACAAAACCCTAGGGTGCCACAAAGTCAGCTGCCTCAGTTTCACATCCATGAGTGGCCATGGATGAGAGACCTTTGTGACATCCTACGGGTCTTTGAGGAGTCCACAAGGAGGGTGAGCTCTGAGGATGCGATGGTGAGCCTTACAATCCCGCTCTTGTGTGTTCTGAGAGAATCCCTGATTGACATCAGGGATAACTCAGATCACACAGAGGAGTTAGGGATAGCATCCGATCCGTCACAGCTGGAGAGTAGGTCCACACATCTGTCCGCTTCACTGCGTTTAATGGAGGAGGAGGAGGAGGAGGAGGAGGAAGAAGAGTTGTCCGATGATGTGATGGTGATACAGGAGGCTTCCGGGCAACTTCGAATCGTCCCATTGTTGCAGCGCGGATGGGTAGACATGGAGGATGAGGAGGAAATGGAGATTGAACTTTCCGGTGGGGCCAGAGGAGTCATGCCAACTAACACTGTGGCAGACATGGCTGAGTTCATGTTGGGGTGCTTTACAACCGACAAGCGTATTGTCAAAATCATGGAGGACAACCAGTACTGGATCTTTGCTATCCTTGACCCCCGGTATAAAAACAACATCTCGTCTTTTATTCCGGTAGAGGGGAGGGCCAATCGCATCAATGCTTGCCACAGGCAATTGGTGCAGAATATGATGGAGATGTTTCCAGCATGTGACGTTGGCGGCAGGGAGGGCAGTTCCTCCAGTAGGCAACCAAGTTCTCACCGGTCCACACAAACGAGGGGCACACTGTCTAAGGTCTGGGACACCTTGATGGCACCCCCTCGCCAAAGTGCCGCCACGGAGGGTCCTAGTGTCACCAGGCGTGAGAAGTATAGGCGCATGTTGCGGGAATACCTTTCCGACCACAGCCCTGTCCTCTCCGACCCCTCTGCGCCCTACACGTATTGGGTGTCGAAGTTGGACCTGTGGCTTGAACTTGCCCTATATGCCTTGGAGGTGCTGTCCTGTCCTGCCGCCAGCGTCCTATCTGAGAGGGTGTTCAGTGCAGCCGGTGGCATCATCACTGACAAGCGCACCCGTCTGTCAGCTGAGAGTGCCGACCGGCTCACTTTGATAAAAATGAACCACCACTGGGTAGAGCCGTCATTTTTGTGCCCACCTGTGTAAAGCACCCCAACATGAAACTCCATGTCTGTACTCAACCTCTCCAATTCCTCCGCATCCTCATACTCATCCACCATAAGCGTTGCACAATTCTGCTAATACTAGGCTCCCTCCACCCTGATTTCCCCCAACTCTGCTGGTTAGAGGCTCCCTCCAGGCTCCCTCCACCATGAATTTGCCCAAACTGGGCTGTTTAGAGGCTCCCTCCACCATGAATTGGTCCAAACTGGGCTGGTTAGAGGCTCCCTCCACCATTAATTGGTCCAAACTGGGCTGGTTAGAGGCTCCCTCCACCATTAATTGGTCCAAACTGGGCTGGTTAGAGGCTCCCTCCACCATTAATTGGTCCAAACTGGGCTGGTTAGAGGCTCCCTCCACCATGAATTTCCCAAAACTTGGCTGTTTAGAGGCTCCCTCCACCATTAATTGGTCCAAACTGGGCTGGTTAGAGGCTCCCTCCACCATGAATTTGCCCAAACTGGGCTGTTTAGAGGCTCCCTCCACCATGAATTTGCCCAAACTGGGCTGTTTAGAGGCTCCCTCCACCATGAATTGGTCCAAACTGGGCTGGTTAGAGGCTCCCTCCACCATGAATTTCCCAAAACTTGGCTGTTTAGAGGCTCCCTCCACCATTAATTGGTCCAAACTGGGCTGGTTAGAGGCTCCCTCCACCATGAATTTGCCCAAACTGGGGTGGTTAGAGGCTCCCTCCACCATTAATTGGTCCAAACTGGGCTGGTTAGAGGCTCCCTCCACCATGAATTTCCCAAAACTTGGCTGTTTAGAGGCTCCCTCCACCATTAATTGGTCCAAACTGGGCTGGTTAGAGGCTCCCTCCACCATGAATTTGCCCAAACTGGGCTGGTTAGAGGCTCCCTCCACCATGAATTTCCCAAAACTTGGCTGTTTAGAGGCTCCCTCCACCATTAATTGGTCCAAACTGGGCTGGTTAGAGGCTCCCTCCACCATGAATTTGCCCAAACTGGGCTGGTTAGAGGCTCCCTCCACCATGAATTTCCCAAAACTTGGCTGTTTAGAGGCTCCCTCCACCATTAATTGGTCCAAACTGGGCTGGTTAGAGGCTCCCTCCACCATGAATTTGCCCAAACTGGGGTGGTTAGAGGCTCCCTCCACCATTAATTGGTCCAAACTGGGCTGGTTAGAGGCTCCCTCCACAATTATTTGGTCCAAACTGGGCTAATTAGAGGCTCCCTCCACCATGAATTGGTCCAAACTGGGTTTTTTAGAGGCTCCCTCCACCATGAATTTGCCCAAACTGGGCTGTTTAGAGGCTCCCTCCACCATGAATTGGTCCAAACTGGGCTGGTTAGAGGCTCCCTCCACCATGAATTTCCCAAAACTTGGCTGTTTAGAGGCTCCCTCCACCATTAATTGGTCCAAACTGGGCTGGTTAGAGGCTCCCTCCACCATTAATTGGTCCAAACTGGGCTGGTTAGAGGCTCCCTCCACCATGAATTTGCCCAAACTGGGCTGGTTAGAGGCTCCCTCCACCATGAATTTCCCAAAACTTGGCTGTTTAGAGGCTCCCTCCACCATTAATTGGTCCAAACTGGGCTGGTTAGAGGCTCCCTCCACCATGAATTTGCCCAAACTGGGGTGGTTAGAGGCTCCCTCCACCATTAATTGGTCCAAACTGGGCTGGTTAGAGGCTCCCTCCACAATTAATTGGTCCAAACTGGGCTAATTAGAGGCTCCCTCCACCATGAATTGGTCCAAACTGGGTTTTTTAGAGGCTCCCTCCACCATGAATTTGCCCAAACTGGGCTGTTTAGAGGCTCCCTCCACCATGAATTGGTCCAAACTGGGCTGGTTAGAGGCTCCCTCCACCATGAATTTCCCAAAACTTGGCTGTTTAGAGGCTCCCTCCACCATTAATTGGTCCAAACTGGGCTGGTTAGAGGCTCCCTCCACCATTAATTGGTCCAAACTGGGCTGGTTAGAGGCTCCCTCCACCATGAATTTCCCAAAACTTGGCTGTTTAGAGGCTCCCTCCACCATTAATTGGTCCAAACTGGGCTGGTTAGAGGCTCCCTCCACCATGAATTTGCCCAAACTGGGCTGTTTAGAGGCTCCCTCCACCATGAATTTGCCCAAACTGGGCTGTTTAGAGGCTCCCTCCACCATGAATTGGTCCAAACTGGGCTGGTTAGAGGCTCCCTCCACCATGAATTTCCCAAAACTTGGCTGTTTAGAGGCTCCCTCCACCATGAATTGGTCCAAACTGGGCTGGTTAGAGGCTCCCTCCACCATGAATTTGCCCAAACTGGGGTGGTTAGAGGCTCCCTCCACCATTAATTGGTCCAAACTGGGCTGGTTAGAGGCTCCCTCCACCATTAATTGGTCCAAACTGGGCTGGTTAGAGGCTCCCTCCACCATGAATTTCCCAAAACTTGGCTGTTTAGAGGCTCCCTCCACCATTAATTGGTCCAAACTGGGCTGGTTAGAGGCTCCCTCCACCATGAATTTGCCCAAACTGGGGTGGTTAGAGGCTCCCTCCACCATGAATTTCCCAAAACTTGGCTGTTTAGAGGCTCCCTCCACCATTAATTGGTCCAAACTGGGCTGGTTAGAGGCTCCCTCCACCATGAATTTGCCCAAACTGGGCTGGTTAGAGGCTCCCTCCACCATGAATTTCCCAAAACTTGGCTGTTTAGAGGCTCCCTCCACCATTAATTGGTCCAAACTGGGCTGGTTAGAGGCTCCCTCCACCATGAATTTGCCCAAACTGGGGTGGTTAGAGGCTCCCTCCACCATTAATTGGTCCAAACTGGGCTGGTTAGAGGCTCCCTCCACAATTAATTGGTCCAAACTGGGCTAATTAGAGGCTCCCTCCACCATGAATTGGTCCAAACTGGGGTTTTTAGAGGCTCCCTCCACCATGAATTTGCCCAAACTGGGCTGTTTAGAGGCTCCCTCCACCATGAATTGGTCCAAACTGGGCTGGTTAGAGGCTCCCTCCACCATGAATTTCCCAAAACTTGGCTGTTTAGAGGCTCCCTCCACCATTAATTGGTCCAAACTGGGCTGGTTAGAGGCTCCCTCCACCATTAATTGGTCCAAACTGGGCTGGTTAGAGGCTCCCTCCACCATTAATTGGTCCAAACTGGGCTGGTTAGAGGCTCCCTCCACCATGAATTTCCCAAAACTTGGCTGTTTAGAGGCTCCCTCCACCATTAATTGGTCCAAACTGGGCTGGTTAGAGGCTCCCTCCACCATGAATTTGCCCAAACTGGGCTGTTTAGAGGCTCCCTCCACCATGAATTTGCCCAAACTGGGCTGTTTAGAGGCTCCCTCCACCATGAATTGGTCCAAACTGGGCTGGTTAGAGGCTCCCTCCACCATGAATTTCCCAAAACTTGGCTGTTTAGAGGCTCCCTCCACCATTAATTGGTCCAAACTGGGCTGGTTAGAGGCTCCCTCCACCATGAATTTGCCCAAACTGGGGTGGTTAGAGGCTCCCTCCACCATTAATTGGTCCAAACTGGGCTGGTTAGAGGCTCCCTCCACAATTAATTGGTCCAAACTGGGCTAATTAGAGGCTCCCTCCACCATGAATTGGTCCAAACTGGGTTTTTTAGAGGCTCCCTCCACCATGAATTTCCCAAAACTTGGCTGTTTAGAGGCTCCCTCCACCATTAATTGGTCCAAACTGGGCTGGTTAGAGGCTCCCTCCACCATGAATTTGCCCAAACTGGGCTGTTTAGAGGCTCCCTCCACCATGAATTTGCCCAAACTGGGCTGTTTAGAGGCTCCCTCCACCATGAATTGGTCCAAACTGGGCTGGTTAGAGGCTCCCTCCACCATGAATTTCCCAAAACTTGGCTGTTTAGAGGCTCCCTCCACCATTAATTGGTCCAAACTGGGCTGGTTAGAGGCTCCCTCCACCATGAATTTGCCCAAACTGGGCTGTTTAGAGGCTCCCTCCACCATGAATTTGCCCAAACTGGGCTGTTTAGAGGCTCCCTCCACCATGAATTGGTCCAAACTGGGCTGGTTAGAGGCTCCCTCCACCATGAATTTCCCAAAACTTGGCTGTTTAGAGGCTCCCTCCACCATTAATTGGTCCAAACTGGGCTGGTTAGAGGCTCCCTCCACCATGAATTTGCCCAAACTGGGGTGGTTAGAGGCTCCCTCCACCATTAATTGGTCCAAACTGGGCTGGTTAGAGGCTCCCTCCACCATTAATTGGTCCAAACTGGGCTAATTAGAGGCTCCCTCCACCATGAATTGGTCCAAACTGGGTTTTTTAGAGGCTCCCTCCACCATGAATTTGCCCAAACTGGGCTGTTTAGAGGCTCCCTCCACCATGAATTGGTCCAAACTGGGCTGGTTAGAGGCTCCCTCCACCATGAATTGGTCCAAACTGGGCTGGTTAGAGGCTCCCTCCACCATGAATTTCCCAAAACTTGGCTGTTTAGAGGCTCCCTCCACCATTAATTGGTCCAAACTGGGCTGGTTAGAGGCTCCCTCCACCATGAATTGGTCCAAACTGGGGTTTTTAGAGGCTCCCTCCACCATGAATTGGTCCAAACTGGGGTTTTTAGAGTCTCCCTCCACCATGAATTGGTCCAAACTGGGGTTTTTAGAGTCTCCCTCCACCATGAATTGGTCCAAACTGGGGTTTTTAGAGGCTCCCTCCACCATGAATTTGCCCAAACTCTGCTGGTTAGAGGCTCAATCCACCCTGATTTTCAAAACAAATGTTGGTGCCAACCTCAACTTACTACAAGGGCCAAATTCACTGCTGGTGACAAGCTCTCCTCACTGCAAGTGCCAAATACACATGTTTCAAGGTGTTTTCCTACTGTCAGAGAGGTGGTATTGAGTGTGTAAAGTGTGTAGTTGTTAGGCTGTGATGTTGGGGTAATAGAGGGTCTTTGGTGTGTTAGATGCCCCCAGACATGCTTCCCCTGCTGTCCCAGTGTCATTCCAGAGGTGTTGGCATCATTTCCTGGGGTGTCATAGTGGACTTGGTGACCCTCCAGACACGGATTTGGGTTTCCCCCTTAACGAGTATCTGTTCCCCATAGACTATAATGGGGTTCGAAACCCGTTCGAACACACGAACATTGAGCGGCTGTTCGAATCGAATTTCGAACCTCGAACATTTTAGTGTTCGCTCATCTCTAGTAAAGATCATACATAGTGGCCAATTCTTTCAAAGATCAGGCAAACATTCCTATGAATGCTCATTCCCAATTATTGGCCCCTAAGGACTTTTTTTTTCAGGCAGGCTACGGTCACTGCAGTCACCACCACTGATATGATGTCATAATATGACAAAGTGTTCTGTTCAATGACCATCTCAGCCCAGATGTGATGACAAACACCTCCAGTACATCTACACACACTACGTTGTTTCCATATACACGCATATGGGTTACTTGGTATCACACAATCTAAATAAGTAATAAACTTTCAATGAACTTACGACATCTATATTTGTGTATTGCAGCTGCACTGATCTTGTCTTCACAAAACAAAATGCAGAACACTAACTGTATATAAATCATAAAGATAATGTTGTAATAATATCGCCACATGTTATATCCAGAACACTACATTATACTGTAGCACTAGCTGCACAAAACATCTTATCTTCCACAAATTGTTCTCTCATGTTTCACAAAACAAAAAACGACCTTTATTGGCAATAAGCTATTCATTCATCTTCAGTACATGGTACAGCCACATTCTGGTTTGTCACTGAACATTATTGTTTTATCATATACTATGGAACATTATTGCTTTTACACGCTTTACATAGTCATTACAGATGATAAGCTTATTATTACAATATTACTGTGTTACTGACACAGCACAGTTTCGGCACAATCTCTCCCCACTGTCAGAAGGGTATTCCTCACAGTATAGGGTCATCGCTGCGCTGTGAGGAACGTCCCCCGACAGTACTTTAACATAGTCTTTTATTGTCAGAGATGGCATCCCTTACTATCCAGTGATGTCGTTGAGCTCTGAGGAATGCCCTTCTGACAGTCGGGAGAGACTGCTGTCGAAATTAACGCATTGATATCTCTAGACCCAGGGCACATAACGATAAAGCCGACATATGTCCAGCTGTCTAGCTGTATACAAATGTGCATATGTATGAGGACATGAAAGGTTCCCTTTAACTCATATTTTCTTAGTCCTGGGAAAGCTTATTTAAGGCACAACATAATCATTACTTTTAAAGTAAGTTCACACACAGTTTTTTGTGAAGCAGAAAAAATCTGCTTCAGGTTTTTGAAACAGATATTGGAAAGGTTTTTTCCAAACCTTTGTTTTTATGCCATTTTAAAGTGGCTTATTAAAGAGCTTATCTGAAGCAGTTTTTGAAACATTTTTTCCTGAGCAAATATGGTTCTATTTCCTAAAATCTAAAGCACTTTTCAACAGTTTTTGTGCAGACTCCATCTGAAGATAGGGCCAGATGCTTCTTTTTTCTCTTACACTAGGTTCAAAACTATTGTTCAGGAAATCCGTCCCCCATTCCACTTAAAAAAAGGGGAAAGAAAAGTCCTGCAAGCATGAATTTTGTCTCCGCTGATTTTGGACGGAATCCAGGCAGAAACCTGGCGGACCTCATTATAGACTATGGGGGACACTGGGACTCGGCAAGTTTTTTTTAAATGGATAGGGTTTCTCTTTTATTGGGTCTTAAGTGAACTCAAAGAACAGAAACCTGAACACTAGTGTGACCCTATCATTAGCTAAAAAAAAACAAAAACATTCTAGCAGAAAAAAAATCTGCCATTGCTTGAAATGAAAGGAAGACACATTTTGAGTAAGAAAATGCCTCAAAATATGTTTAAAAACTGTGATCATGGCCTTACATTTACAAGTGTTGTCAAGTTTAAAAACATAGGGATACTGCATATGTCCCATCATTGATATATAGTATCTCATCATTGCCTATGTACATTGTGACCTCTCAGGCCTCTATATACATTGTAGCAATGATGATGTGCATGTAACCACTGACGTCCCTGAAGTGATGCTTGTATGTATAGGTCTATAATGTCATTGCTACTAGGATTAACAATATACAGAAACCAGTAAGAGACTACTGTACCAGAAGCATTAGGAAAGCAGGGAATGTAACAGGTTTGTACAGGATTTTTTGTTATTTTGCCATATACTGTATGTCACTATATTTCCGATTTGGTAAATACTTGCATTCCCCATGGAATAAGAATTCTAGAGAATCATTTCTTATAACACTATGTTGTGCGGTTCCTCTATTGTATCTCCTAGATTTTAATAGTAAACTGACAATTCAGTGTTACCATTCCCTCTAGTCAAAGTGTATGACCCTGCACATTCTAATACTACTCCTGTCCTGATTGGACAGAGTTTCATCGTGTAATAAAACTAGTAATGGTACCAGCACCTCAATCATTTCCAGAATAGGGGAAAGTGGAATACAGCAAACCATCTGCACAGACGAGCTCCTCCAATAAACAAATAATGAAGCCAATATCCCAAAAAGCAAATCTTTAATGTAACTGTAATATACACTTAGGGGGCAATTTCTTCACTGTCCCTACCTTCCCAAGCGCTGAATGAGCACTGAGTACACAAAGCCATGGGAGCCGCCATATTGCAGTTTGCCCCTGGCTCAGTGGTCATGTGATCCACAGAAGAATGGAAATTGCAGTAGAGAACCCAGATCAGTTTTTTAGTTTCTTTTGGGAGGCTCCTGTAATTGGGACTATTGTATCAGACATAGTTACAGGAGAAAGTCAGCAAAAAAAATTATTGTTATAATATCCCCTATTATGATCTTATAATGGGCACAATGTATATAAAAATTGACAAATAAAGCCCTAAAATTAATAAAATAATACCAAAACCATGACCACATCACAGATTCTAGCCCCATTCCTACAAAACAAATCTAAGTGTCACCTACCTCAAAATGAAAATGACACATTTCCTACAAACACATGCTACTTTTTGTTTACACTTTCCTGGATAGTAAGAAAATAAAATAAAAAAACATGTAAAAATAAAAATTACCTCAAAATAAAGCCCTATGTATCACAAAAAAGACACAAAAATAATCTAAAAAACCTAAATAAAAGAAGAAACAAACATATAGTTATAGCCCTTAAAACTGCATGTATGAAAAACCCAAAGATGTATCCGCTCATAAACCAGGGAAAATGGCTCGGTCATGATGTGGTTAAGCAGATCATTTCAAGCAGACGTTTAGTTTGCACCAAAACAATTGGCACCAATTCATTCACTAACTTTCAAACATATGGCTGTAGACTCAGACACCCAAATATGGATTGTTCTATTTTAAGATTCTTTCTTGACATCATAAATTTCATCTCAGTCTAGAGGTATGTGCTGGCATCCAGGTTGTTATCTAATACCGATGGTCCATACATAAAACATTCTCTCAATGATTTCCTTACATGAAATATTGTTTATGAGTTTTCAGACATATTTTAGTATTTCCTGCCTACTTCAAAGAATCCAAGTAGTATTTCACATTTGGTAATTTATCATGCGCTTACTACTGTATGTTACCAACCATCTAAAACAATGTTTTTAAGTTCCACATAAATAGTTATCCAATACTTTAAAAATACTACAGTATAGACTTCACATTGACTTTATCACACTGCCTAACTTGTTATGTAGCATATACAGCATATTGTGGTGGACACAGAAATAACACTTAGAATACCTCCTTTCAAATCTAGAGACGTGTCCTTGAGGCAGTGACTGACGATTCCTTATAATTCCTCTTCCAAGATGAGTTTGACTCAAGTCACTGGATACAGGAAAATTTATTCTAGGGTTGTCGCCACTTCTGTGTAATGGTACTGATGTCCGAATGGCTGATACAACATGTCCAGTATATGGATTCAACGAGGTATCGTAACCAAGTGTATTTTGATAACTGGTACTTCTTTCTCCAGCAGAGAACTGGAAACTTGGAACCTGCTGGCCCCTTTCTTGGTAATTACCAGGGAGGCATGGCCGGGTCTGCTCCATTACACCACCACCACAACTTCTAGAGCAAGCTGACCAAGGTCCCCAAGTCCCCCACTGACCAGTAGACCCAGCACTGATATTTTCTGTACTCTCACTTTGTTCTTCTATCCTCTGTGGAACCTGAAATACATAACAGGAAATGTAGTTAAGATCATTGGTTAAATAGCTCTTACATAAGCACAATATAAACCCCGGGTTCAACTGCTTAAAGTGTTAATACATATTAACTTAAGAAAGAACAGCACAAAGTGTGTACCGCAGATCACCAAGTCAGTATACTGTTATACAGACTCGCATGGAATAGGTTAGCCCATAGAATAATAATGGTCGACACTCAAGAATCTTTTGATCAGGGCATGATATTCAAGGCAGTTATCAAGAACAAGCGTTGATAGGAACATTCATTCCCAGTAATTGCCCTGTCCAATTTTGCTGCTCAACTGAACAACTAGCAAACGTTCTTAGGGTCCATTCACACTGAGTTTTTTGGCGAGGATTTTGGCGCTGAAAATACATGTGAAAAAAGGCGCCCCATTGACTTCAATGGGAGGCTTTTTTCAGCGCTGAAATTCCACACCAAATTCCTCACCATTTTCCTTAATGTGAATGCACCGGGTGCATTCACACTGAGTAAACGCGCGTGTATTTTTGCAAAATACACGTGTAAAAATAAGACTCCCATTGACTTCAATGACATTTTACAGGTGTATTTTTACAGGCGTATTTTTACAAGATTGAAAGACAGTTCAGCCATCTGGGAATGAAAGCCACAACAAAAAAACAGCCGATCTTGATGTTATTTGCTGCCGAAGTTTGTCGTGGGACATCTGCTGTGGACATTCTGCTCTCCAGCTAAGATTCAAGATTACTGGGAACATATCATCCCATGTAACAGAAATATTTTATCAATAATCAGTGCAGGTACACAGGGAAGAAAGCTCCTCCCCCATTCACTTTCCATTGGCCTGTGAAAATGTTTCTTATTGATCGGCGTTAGAGATGAGCGAACACTAAAATGTTCGAGGTTCGAAATTCGATTCGAACAGCCGCTCAATGTTCGTGTGTTCGAACGGGTTTCGAACCCCATTATAGTCTATGGGGAACAGATACTCGTTAAGGGGGAAACCCAAATCCGTGTCTGGAGGGTCACCAAGTCCACTATGACACCCCAGGAAATGATGCCAACACCTCTGGAATGACACTGGGACAGCAGGGGAAGCATGTCTGGGGGCATCTAACACACCAAAGACCCTCTATTACCCCAACATCACAGCCTAACAACTACACACTTTACACACTCAATACCACCTCTCTGACAGTAGGAAAACACCTTGAAACATGTGTATTTGGCACTTGCAGTGAGGAGAGCTTGTCACCAGCAGTGAATTTGGCCCTTGTAGTAAGTTGAGGTTGGCACCAACATTTGTTTTGAAAATCAGGGTGGATTGAGCCTCTAACCAGCAGAGTTTGGGCAAATTCATGGTGGAGGGAGCCTCTAAAAACCCCAGTTTGGACCAATTCATGGTGGAGGGAGCCTCTAACCAGCCCAGTTTGGGCAAATTCATGGTGGAGGGAGCCTCTAAAAAACCCAGTTTGGACCAATTCATGGTGGAGGGAGCCTCTAACCAGCCCAGTTTGGGCAAATTCATGGTGGAGGGAGCCTCTAACCAGCCCAGTTTGGACCAATTAATGGTGGAGGGAGCCTCTAACCAGCCCAGTTTGGACCAATTAATGGTGGAGGGAGCCTCTAACCACCCCAGTTTGGACCAATTCATGGTGGAGGGAGCCTCTAAACAGCCCAGTTTGGGCAAATTCATGGTGGAGGGAGCCTCTAAAAAACCCAGTTTGGACCAATTCATGGTGGAGGGAGCCTCTAACCAGCCCAGTTTGGACCAATTAATGGTGGAGGGAGCCTCTAAACAGCCAAGTTTGGACCAATTCATGGTGGAGGGAGCCTCTAAAAACCCCAGTTTGGACCAATTCATGGTGGAGGGAGCCTCTAACCAGCCCAGTTTGGGCAAATTCATGGTGGAGGGAGCCTCTAAACAGCCCAGTTTGGGCAAATTCATGGTGGAGGGAGCCTCTAACCAGCCCAGTTTGGACCAATTAATGGTGGAGGGAGCCTCTAACCACCCCAGTTTGGACCAATTCATGGTGGAGGGAGCCTCTAACCAGCCCAGTTTGGACCAATTCATGGTGGAGGGAGCCTCTAAAAAACCCAGTTTGGACCAATTCATGGTGGAGGGAGCCTCTAAACAGCCCAGTTTGGGCAAATTCATGGTGGAGGGAGCCTCTAAAAACCCCAGTTTGGACCAATTCATGGTGGAGGGAGCCTCTAACCAGCCCAGTTTGGGCAAATTCATGGTGGAGGGAGCCTCTAAAAAACCCAGTTTGGACCAATTCATGGTGGAGGGAGCCTCTAACCAGCCCAGTTTGGGCAAATTCATGGTGGAGGGAGCCTCTAACCAGCCCAGTTTGGACCAATTAATGGTGGAGGGAGCCTCTAACCAGCCCAGTTTGGACCAATTAATGGTGGAGGGAGCCTCTAACCACCCCAGTTTGGACCAATTCATGGTGGAGGGAGCCTCTAAACAGCCCAGTTTGGGCAAATTCATGGTGGAGGGAGCCTCTAAAAAACCCAGTTTGGACCAATTCATGGTGGAGGGAGCCTCTAACCAGCCCAGTTTGGACCAATTAATGGTGGAGGGAGCCTCTAAACAGCCAAGTTTGGACCAATTCATGGTGGAGGGAGCCTCTAAAAACCCCAGTTTGGACCAATTCATGGTGGAGGGAGCCTCTAACCAGCCCAGTTTGGGCAAATTCATGGTGGAGGGAGCCTCTAAACAGCCCAGTTTGGGCAAATTCATGGTGGAGGGAGCCTCTAACCAGCCCAGTTTGGACCAATTAATGGTGGAGGGAGCCTCTAACCAGCCCAGTTTGGACCAATTAATGGTGGAGGGAGCCTCTAACCAGCCCAGTTTGGACCAATTAATGGTGGAGGGAGCCTCTAACCACCCCAGTTTGGACCAATTCATGGTGGAGGGAGCCTCTAACCAGCCCAGTTTGGACCAATTCATGGTGGAGGGAGCCTCTAAAAAACCCAGTTTGGACCAATTCATGGTGGAGGGAGCCTCTAAACAGCCCAGTTTGGGCAAATTCATGGTGGAGGGAGCCTCTAAAAAACCCAGTTTGGACCAATTCATGGTGGAGGGAGCCTCTAACCAGCCCAGTTTGGACCAATTAATGGTGGAGGGAGCCTCTAAACAGCCAAGTTTGGACCAATTCATGGTGGAGGGAGCCTCTAAAAACCCCAGTTTGGACCAATTCATGGTGGAGGGAGCCTCTAACCAGCCCAGTTTGGACCAATTAATGGTGGAGGGAGCCTCTAACCAGCCCAGTTTGGACCAATTAATGGTGGAGGGAGCCTCTAACCACCCCAGTTTGGACCAATTCATGGTGGAGGGAGCCTCTAAACAGCCCAGTTTGGGCAAATTCATGGTGGAGGGAGCCTCTAAAAAACCCAGTTTGGACCAATTCATGGTGGAGGGAGCCTCTAACCAGCCCAGTTTGGACCAATTAATGGTGGAGGGAGCCTCTAAACAGCCAAGTTTGGACCAATTCATGGTGGAGGGAGCCTCTAAAAACCCCAGTTTGGACCAATTCATGGTGGAGGGAGCCTCTAACCAGCCCAGTTTGGACCAATTAATGGTGGAGGGAGCCTCTAACCAGCCCAGTTTGGACCAATTAATGGTGGAGGGAGCCTCTAACCACCCCAGTTTGGACCAATTCATGGTGGAGGGAGCCTCTAAACAGCCCAGTTTGGGCAAATTCATGGTGGATGGAGCCTCTAAAAAAACCCAGTTTGGACCAATTCATGGTGGAGGGAGCCTCTAACCAGCCCAGTTTGGACCAATTAATGGTGGAGGGAGCCTCTAAACAGCCAAGTTTGGACCAATTCATGGTGGAGGGAGCCTCTAAAAACCCCAGTTTGGACCAATTCATGGTGGAGGGAGCCTCTAACCAGCCAAGTTTGGGCAAATTCATGGTGGAGGGAGCCTCTAAACAGCCCAGTTTGGGCAAATTCATGGTGGAGGGAGCCTCTAACCAGCCCAGTTTGGACCAATTAATGGTGGAGGGAGCCTCTAACCAGCCCAGTTTGGACCAATTCATGGTGGAGGGAGCCTCTAACCAGCCCAGTTTGGACCAATTAATGGTGGAGGGAGCCTCTAACCACCCCAGTTTGGACCAATTCATGGTGGAGGGAGCCTCTAACCAGCCCAGTTTGGACCAATTCATGGTGGAGGGAGCCTCTAAAAAACCCAGTTTGGACCAATTCATGGTGGAGGGAGCCTCTAAACAGCCCAGTTTGGGCAAATTCATGGTGGAGGGAGCCTCTAAAAAACCCAGTTTGGACCAATTCATGGTGGAGGGAGCCTCTAACCAGCCCAGTTTGGACCAATTAATGGTGGAGGGAGCCTCTAAACAGCCAAGTTTGGACCAATTCATGGTGGAGGGAGCCTCTAAAAACCCCAGTTTGGACCAATTCATGGTGGAGGGAGCCTCTAACCAGCCCAGTTTGGACCAATTAATGGTGGAGGGAGCCTCTAACCAGCCCAGTTTGGACCAATTAATGGTGGAGGGAGCCTCTAACCACCCCAGTTTGGACCAATTCATGGTGGAGGGAGCCTCTAAACAGCCAAGTTTGGACCAATTCATGGTGAAGGGAGCCTCTAAAAACCCGTTTGGACCAATTCATGGTGGAGGGAGCCTCTAACCAGCCCAGTTTGGGCAAATTCATGGTGGAGGGAGCCTCTAAACAGCCAAGTTTGGGCAAATTCATGGTGGAGGGAGCCTCTAACCAGCCCAGTTTGGACCAATTAATGGTGGAGGGAGCCTCTAACCAGCCCAGTTTGGGCAAATTCATGGTGGAGGGAGCCTCTAAAAAACCCAGTTTGGACCAATTCATGGTGGAGGGAGCCTCTAACCAGCCCAGTTTGGGCAAATTCATGGTGGAGGGAGCCTCTAACCAGCCCAGTTTGGACCAATTAATGGTGGAGGGAGCCTCTAACCAGCCCAGTTTGGACCAATTAATGGTGGAGGGAGCCTCTAACCACCCCAGTTTGGACCAATTCATGGTGGAGGGAGCCTCTAAACAGCCCAGTTTGGGCAAATTCATGGTGGAGGGAGCCTCTAAAAAACCCAGTTTGGACCAATTCATGGTGGAGGGAGCCTCTAACCAGCCCAGTTTGGACCAATTAATGGTGGAGGGAGCCTCTAAACAGCCAAGTTTGGACCAATTCATGGTGGAGGGAGCCTCTAAAAACCCCAGTTTGGACCAATTCATGGTGGAGGGAGCCTCTAACCAGCCCAGTTTGGGCAAATTCATGGTGGAGGGAGCCTCTAAACAGCCCAGTTTGGGCAAATTCATGGTGGAGGGAGCCTCTAACCAGCCCAGTTTGGACCAATTAATGGTGGAGGGAGCCTCTAACCAGCCCAGTTTGGACCAATTAATGGTGGAGGGAGCCTCTAACCACCCCAGTTTGGACCAATTCATGGTGGAGGGAGCCTCTAACCAGCCCAGTTTGGACCAATTCATGGTGGAGGGAGCCTCTAAAAAACCCAGTTTGGACCAATTCATGGTGGAGGGAGCCTCTAAACAGCCCAGTTTGGGCAAATTCATGGTGGAGGGAGCCTCTAAAAACCCCAGTTTGGACCAATTCATGGTGGAGGGAGCCTCTAACCAGCCCAGTTTGGGCAAATTCATGGTGGAGGGAGCCTCTAAAAAACCCAGTTTGGACCAATTCATGGTGGAGGGAGCCTCTAACCAGCCCAGTTTGGGCAAATTCATGGTGGAGGGAGCCTCTAACCAGCCCAGTTTGGACCAATTAATGGTGGAGGGAGCCTCTAACCAGCCCAGTTTGGACCAATTAATGGTGGAGGGAGCCTCTAACCACCCCAGTTTGGACCAATTCATGGTGGAGGGAGCCTCTAAACAGCCCAGTTTGGGCAAATTCATGGTGGAGGGAGCCTCTAAAAAACCCAGTTTGGACCAATTCATGGTGGAGGGAGCCTCTAACCAGCCCACTTTGGACCAATTAATGGTGGAGGGAGCCTCTAAACAGCCAAGTTTGGACCAATTCATGGTGGAGGGAGCCTCTAAAAACCCCAGTTTGGACCAATTCATGGTGGAGGGAGCCTCTAACCAGCCCAGTTTGGGCAAATTCATGGTGGAGGGAGCCTCTAAACAGCCCAGTTTGGGCAAATTCATGGTGGAGGGAGCCTCTAACCAGCCCAGTTTGGACCAATTAATGGTGGAGGGAGCCTCTAACCAGCCCAGTTTGGACCAATTAATGGTGGAGGGAGCCTCTAACCAGCCCAGTTTGGACCAATTAATGGTGGAGGGAGCCTCTAACCACCCCAGTTTGGACCAATTCATGGTGGAGGGAGCCTCTAACCAGCCCAGTTTGGACCAATTCATGGTGGAGGGAGCCTCTAAAAAACCCAGTTTGGACCAATTCATGGTGGAGGGAGCCTCTAAACAGCCCAGTTTGGGCAAATTCATGGTGGAGGGAGCCTCTAAAAAACCCAGTTTGGACCAATTCATGGTGGAGGGAGCCTCTAACCAGCCCAGTTTGGACCAATTAATGGTGGAGGGAGCCTCTAAACAGCCAAGTTTGGACCAATTCATGGTGGAGGGAGCCTCTAAAAACCCCAGTTTGGACCAATTCATGGTGGAGGGAGCCTCTAACCAGCCCAGTTTGGACCAATTAATGGTGGAGGGAGCCTCTAACCAGCCCAGTTTGGACCAATTAATGGTGGAGGGAGCCTCTAACCACCCCAGTTTGGACCAATTCATGGTGGAGGGAGCCTCTAAACAGCCCAGTTTGGGCAAATTCATGGTGGAGGGAGCCTCTAAAAAACCCAGTTTGGACCAATTCATGGTGGAGGGAGCCTCTAACCAGCCCAGTTTGGACCAATTAATGGTGGAGGGAGCCTCTAAACAGCCAAGTTTGGACCAATTCATGGTGGAGGGAGCCTCTAAAAACCCCAGTTTGGACCAATTCATGGTGGAGGGAGCCTCTAACCAGCCCAGTTTGGACCAATTAATGGTGGAGGGAGCCTCTAACCAGCCCAGTTTGGACCAATTAATGGTGGAGGGAGCCTCTAACCACCCCAGTTTGGACCAATTCATGGTGGAGGGAGCCTCTAAACAGCCCAGTTTGGGCAAATTCATGGTGGATGGAGCCTCTAAAAAACCCAGTTTGGACCAATTCATGGTGGAGGGAGCCTCTAACCAGCCCAGTTTGGACCAATTAATGGTGGAGGGAGCCTCTAAACAGCCAAGTTTGGACCAATTCATGGTGGAGGGAGCCTCTAAAAACCCCAGTTTGGACCAATTCATGGTGGAGGGAGCCTCTAACCAGCCCAGTTTGGGCAAATTCATGGTGGAGGGAGCCTCTAAACAGCCCAGTTTGGGCAAATTCATGGTGGAGGGAGCCTCTAACCAGCCCAGTTTGGACCAATTAATGGTGGAGGGAGCCTCTAACCAGCCCAGTTTGGACCAATTAATGGTGGAGGGAGCCTCTAACCAGCCCAGTTTGGACCAATTAATGGTGGAGGGAGCCTCTAACCACCCCAGTTTGGATCAATTCATGGTGGAGGGAGCCTCTAACCAGCCCAGTTTGGACCAATTCATGGTGGAGGGAGCCTCTAAAAAACCCAGTTTGGACCAATTCATGGTGGAGGGAGCCTCTAAACAGCCCAGTTTGGGCAAATTCATGGTGGAGGGAGCCTCTAAACAGCCCAGTTTGGGCAAATTCATGGTGGAGGGAGCCTCTAACCAGCCCAGTTTGGACCAATTAATGGTGGAGGGAGCCTCTAACCAGCCCAGTTTGGACCAATTCATGGTGGAGGGAGCCTCTAAACAGCCCAGTTTTGGCAAATTCATGGTGGAAGGAGCCTCTAACCAGCAGAGTTGTGGGAAAGCAGGGTGGAGGGAGCCTCTAACCAGCAGAGTTGGTGGAAATCAGGGTGGAGGGAGCCTCTAACCAGCAGAGTTGGGGGAAATCATGTTGGAGGGAGCCTAGTATTAGCAGAATTGTGCAACGCTTATGGTGGATGAGTATGAGGATGCGGAGGAATTGGAGAGGTTGAGTACAGACATGGAGTTTCATGTTGGGGTGCTTTACACAGGTGGGCACAAAAATGAAGGCTCTATCCAGTGGTGGTTCATTTTTATCAAAGTGAGCCGGTCGGCACTCTCAGCTGACAGACGGGTGCGCTTGTCAGTGATGATGCCACCGGCTGCACTGAACACCCTCTCAGATAGGACGCTGGCGGCAGGACAGGACAGCACCTCCAAGGCATATAGGGCAAGTTCAAGCCACAGGTCCAACTTCGACACCCAATACGTGTAGGGCGCAGAGGGGTCGGAGAGGACAGGGCTGTGGTCGGAAAGGTATTCCCGCAACATGCGCCTATACTTCTCACGCCTGGTGACACTAGGACCCTCCGTGGCGGCACTTTGGCGAGGGGGTGCCATCAAGGTGTCCCAGACCTTAGACAGTGTGCCCCTCGTTTGTGTGGACCGGTGAGAACTTGGTTGCCTACTGGAGGAACTGCCCTCCCTGCCGCCAACGTCACATGCTGGAAACATCTCCATCATATTCTGCACCAATTGCCTGTGGCAAGCATTGATGCGATTGGCCCTCCCCTCTACCGGAATAAAAGACGAGATGTTGTTTTTATACCGGGGGTCAAGGATAGCAAAGATCCAGTACTGGTTGTCCTCCATGATTTTGACAATACGCTTGTCGGTTGTAAAGCACCCCAACATGAACTCAGCCATGTCTGCCACAGTGTTAGTTGGCATGACTCCTCTGGCCCCACCGGAAAGTTCAATCTCCATTTCCTCCTCATCCTCCATGTCTACCCATCCGCGCTGCAACAATGGGACGATTCGAAGTTGCCCGGAAGCCTCCTGTATCACCATCACATCATCGGACAACTCTTCTTCCTCCTCCTCCTCCTCCTCCTCCTCCATTAAACGCAGTGAAGCGGACAGATGTGTGGACCTACTCTCCAGCTGTGACGGATCGGATGCTATCCCTAACTCCTCTGTGTGATCTGAGTTATCCCTGATGTCAATCAGGGATTCTCTCAGAACACACAAGAGCGGGATTGTAAGGCTCACCATCGCATCCTCAGAGCTCACCCTCCTTGTGGACTCCTCAAAGACCCGTAGGATGTCACAAAGGTCTCTCATCCATGGCCACTCATGGATGTGAAACTGAGGCAGCTGACTTTGTGGCACCCTAGGGTTTTGTAGCTGGTATTCCATCAAAGGTCTCTGCTGCTCAACCACTCTATTCAACATCTGAAACGTTGAGTTCCAGCGTGTGGGGACGTCGCACAAAAGCCGGTGTTGTGGCACATGCAGGCGTTGCTGGAGAGATTTTAAGCTAGCAGCGGCTACTGTCGACTTGCGAAAGTGGGCGCACATGCGCCGCACTTTCACCAGTAGCTCTGGAACATTGGGGTAGCTCTTTAGGAAACGTTGCACCACTAGGTTGAAGACGTGGGCCAGGCATGGAACATGTTGGAGTCCGGCAAGCTCCAGAGCTGCTACCAGGTTCCGGCCGTTATCACAAACGACCATGCCTGGGCCCAGGTGCAGCGGCTCAAACCATATTGCCGTCTCATCGAGGAGGGCATCCCTCACCTCGGAGGCAGTGTGCTGTCTGTCCCCCAAGCTGATCAGCTTCAGCACAGCCTGCTGACGTCTACCAACGCCAGTGCTGCAACGTTTCCAACTCGTAGCTGGGGTCAATCTAACAGCGGAGGAGGAGGCGGTGGCGGAGGAGGAGGCGGTGGCGGAGGAGGAGGCGGTAGAGGAGGAGGAGGAGGGGGGTGTTCTTCTCGTGTCCCTGCCAGGAATGTTAGGCGGGGAGACGAGGTACACCGGGCCAGTTTGGGAAGCAGTCCCAGCCTCAACTACATTCACCCAGTGTGCCGTCAGTGAAATGTAGCGTCCCTGTCCGCATGCACTTGTCCACGCGTCGGTGGTCAAGTGGACCTTTGTGCAAAGCGCGGAACTAAGGGCCCGCCTGATGTTGAGTGACACGTGCTGGTGCAAGGCGGGGACGGCACACCGGGAGAAGTAGTGACGGCTAGGGACGGCATAGCGAGGTGCCGCAGTTGCCATCAGGTCCAGGAAGGCGGGAGTTTCAACAAGCCGGAACGCCAACATCTCCTGGGCCAGCAGTTTAGCGATGTTGGCGTTCAAGGCTTGCGCGTGTGGGTGGTTAGCAGTGTATTTCTGCCGCCGCTCCAATGTCTGAGAGATGGTGGGTTGTTGTAAAGAAACGCCTGATGGTGTCTTTGATGGTGCAGGAGAAGGAGATAAGACAGGACCAGGGGAGGATGAGGTAGAAGTCAACAAAGTGGCGGAGGCAGATGAAGTGGTGTCCTGGCTCGTCCTCTGGAGTGCATCGCCAGCACAGTCAGCAGTGGCAGTGGCAGAGGCAGAGGCAGTGGCAGAGGCAGTGGCAGTGGCGTGAACGGCAGGCGGCCTTTGTCCTGCCGTTGCTGCCTGCCACTGATTCCAGTGCTTGGATTCCAAATGACGGCGCATTGAAGTGGTGGACAGGTTGCTCTTCTCAGAGCCCCTAATCAATTTCGAGAGGCAAATTGTGCAGACAACACTATATCTGTCCTCGGGGCATTCCTTGAAAAAACTCCACACCTTCGAGAAACGTGCCCTCGAGGTGGGAGTTTTTCGGGGCTGGGTACGAACTGGAACATCTTGGGAGATTCCGGGTGTGGCCTGGCTTCGCCTAAGCTGCTGACCTCTGCCTCTGCCTCTAGCTACCCTTTTTGGTGCTGCACCTGCCTCAACATCCACACTACTTTCCCCGCTTGACATCCCCCCTGTCCAGGTCGGGTCAGTGTCCTCATCATCCACCACTTCCTCTTCCAACTCCTGTCTCATCTCCTCCTCCCGCACAATGCGCCGGTCAACTGGATGCCCTGACGGCAACTGCGTCACATCATCGTCGATGAGGGTGGGTTGCTGGTCATCCACCACCAAATCGAACGGAGATGGAGGAGACTCTAGTGTTTGAGCATCTGGACACAGATGCTCCTCTGTTAGGTTCGTGGAATCGTGACGTGGAGAGGCAGGTTGAGGGACAATGAAAGGAGCGGAGAACAGCTCTGGGGAGCAGGGACAGTTTGGGTTATTGTTCTGTAAAGCTTCGGAATTTTGGGAGGAAGGAAGACAAGACTGTTGGGTAATAGGAGGAGAGGAGGCAGAGTCTGACTGGCTGCTGGACAATGTGCTGTAAGCGTTCTCTGACAGCCATTGCAAGACCTGTTCCTGGTTCTCGGGCCTACTAAGGTTTGTACCCTGCAGTTTAGTTAATGTGGCAAGCAACCCTGGCACTGTGGAGTGGCGCAATGCTTGCTGCCCCACAGGAGTAGGCACGGGACGCCCTGTGGCTTCACTGCTACCTTGCTCCCCAGAACCATTCCCCCGACCTCGCCCACGGCCTCGTCCACGTCCCTTTCCGGGAGCCTTGCGCATTTTGAATTCCTAGTTAGAAATTGGCACTGTATACCAGTAGTAAAAATTGTGGGTGCACGTAACCCCAATATATTCTTTGAATTCCCAGTCAGACACTGGCACTATATGGCAGTAGCAAGAAATGAGGGTATTTGTATTCCCAATATACTCTTTAAATTCCCAGTCAGACAATGGCACTGTATACCAGTAGTAAAAATTGTGGGTGCACGTAACCCCAATATATTCTTTGAATTCCCAGTCAGAAACTGGCACTATATGGCAGTAGCAAGAAATGAGGGTATTTGTATTCCCAATATACTCTTTGAATTCCCAGTCAGACAATGGCACTGTATACCAGTAGTAAAAATTGTGGGTGCACGTAACCCCAATATATTCTTTGAATTACCAGTCAGAAACTGGCACTATATGGCAGTAGCAAGAAATGAGGGTATTTATAACCCCAATATATTCTTTGAATTCCCAGTCAGACAATGGCACTGTATACCAGTAGTAAAAATTGTGGGTGCACGTAACCCCAATATATTCTTTGAATTCCCAGTCAGAAACTGGCACTATATGGCAGTAGCAAGAAATGAGGGTATTTATAACCCCAATATATTCTTTGAATTCCCAGTCAGACAATGGCACTGTATACCAGTAGTAAAAATTGTGGGTGCACGTAACCCCAATATATTCTTTGAATTCCCAGTCAGAAACTGGCACTATATGGCAGTAGCAAGAAATGAGGGTATTTGTATTCCCAATATACTCTTTGAATTCCCAGTCAGACAATGGCACTGTATACCAGTAGTAAAAATTGTGGGTGCACGTAACCCCAATATATTCTTTGAATTACCAGTCAGAAACTGGCACTATATGGCAGTAGCAAGAAATGAGGGTATTTATAACCCCAATATATTCTTTGAATTCCCAGTCAGACAATGGCACTGTATACCAGTAGTAAAAATTGTGGGTGCACGTAACCCCAATATATTCTTTGAATTCCCAGTCAGAAACTGGCACTATATGGCAGTAGCAAGAAATGAGGGTATTTGTATTCCCAATATACTCTTTGAATTCCCAGTCAGACAATGGCACTGTATACCAGTAGTAAAAATTGTGGGTGCACGTAACCCCAATATATTCTTTGAATTACCAGTCAGAAACTGGCACTATATGGCAGTAGCAAGAAATGAGGGTATTTATAACCCCAATATATTCTTTGAATTCCCAGTCAGACAATGGCACTGTATACCAGTAGTAAAAATTGTGGGTGCACGTAACCCCAATATATTCTTTGAATTCCCAGTCAGAAACTGGCACTATATGGCAGTAGCAAGAAATGAGGGTATTTGTATTCCCAATATACTCTTTGAATTCCCAGTCAGACAATGGCACTGTATACCAGTAGTAAAAATTGTGGGTGCACGTAACCCCAATATATTCTTTGAATTACCAGTCAGAAACTGGCACTATATGGCAGTAGCAAGAAATGAGGGTATTTATAACCCCAATATATTCTTTGAATTCCCAGTCAGACAATGGCACTGTATACCAGTAGTAAAAATTGTGGGTGCACGTAACCCCAATATATTCTTTGAATTCCCAGTCAGAAACTGGCACTATATGGCAGTAGCAAGAAATGAGGGTATTTGTATTCCCAATATACTCTTTGAATTCCCAGTCAGACAATGGCACTGTATACCAGTAGTAAAAATTGTGGGTGCACGTAACCCCAATATATTCTTTGAATTACCAGTCAGAAACTGGCACTATATGGCAGTAGCAAGAAATGAGGGTATTTATAACCCCAATATATTCTTTGAATTCCCAGTCAGACAATGGCACTGTATACCAGTAGTAAAAATTGTGGGTGCACGTAACCCCAATATATTCTTTGAATTACCAGTCAGAAACTGGCACTATATGGCAGTAGCAAGAAATGAGGGTATTTGTATTCCCAATATACTCTTTGAATTCCCAGTCAGACAATGGCACTGTATACCAGTAGTAAAAATTGTGGGTGCACGTAACCCCAATATATTCTTTGAATTACCAGTCAGAAACTGGCACTATATGGCAGTAGCAAGAAATGAGGGTATTTATAACCCCAATATATTCTTTGAATTCCCAGTCAGACAATGGCACTGTATACCAGTAGTAAAAATTGTGGGTGCACGTAACCCCAATATATTCTTTGAATTCCCAGTCAGAAACTGGCACTATATGGCAGTAGCAAGAAATGAGGGTATTTGTATTCCCAATATACTCTTTGAATTCCCAGTCAGACAATGGCACTGTATACCAGTAGTAAAAATTGTGGGTGCACGTAACCCCAATATATTCTTTGAATTACCAGTCAGAAACTGGCACTATATGGCAGTAGCAAGAAATGAGGGTATTTATAACCCCAATATATTCTTTGAATTCCCAGTCAGACAATGGCACTGTATACCAGTAGTAAAAATTGTGGGTGCACGTAACCCCAATATATTCTTTGAATTACCAGTCAGAAACTGGCACTATATGGCAGTAGCAAGAAATGAGGGTATTTGTATTCCCAATATACTCTTTGAATTCCCAGTCAGACAATGGCACTGTATACCAGTAGTAAAAATTGTGGGTGCACGTAACCCCAATATATTCTTTGAATTACCAGTCAGAAACTGGCACTATATGGCAGTAGCAAGAAATGAGGGTATTTGTATTCCCAATATACTCTTTGAATTCCCAGTCAAACAATGGCACTGTATACCAGTAGTAAAAATTGTGGGTGCACGTAACCCCAATATATTCTTTGAATTACCAGTCAGAAACTGGCACTATATGGCAGTAGCAAGAAATGAGGGTATTTATAACCCCAATATATTCTTTGAATTCCCAGTCAGACAATGGCACTGTATACCAGTAGTAAAAATTGTGGGTGCACGTAACCCCAATATATTCTTTGAATTACCAGTCAGAAACTGGCACTATATGGCAGTAGCAAGAAATGAGGGTATTTGTATTCCCAATATACTCTTTGAATTCCCAGTCAGACAATGGCACTGTATACCAGTAGTAAAAATTGTGGGTGCACGTAACCCCAATATATTCTTTGAATTACCAGTCAGAAACTGGCACTATATGGCAGTAGCAAGAAATGAGGGTATTTATAACCCCAATATATTCTTTGAATTCCCAGTCAGACAATGGCACTGTATACCAGTAGTAAAAATTGTGGGTGCACGTAACCCCAATATATTCTTTGAATTCCCAGTCAGAAACTGGCACTATATGGCAGTAGCAAGAAATGAGGGTATTTGTATTCCCAATATACTCTTTGAATTCCCAGTCAGACAATGGCACTGTATACCAGTAGTAAAAATTGTGGGTGCACGTAACCCCAATATATTCTTTGAATTACCAGTCAGAAACTGGCACTATATGGCAGTAGCAAGAAATGAGGGTATTTATAACCCCAATATATTCTTTGAATTCCCAGTCAGACAATGGCACTGTATACCAGTAGTAAAAATTGTGGGTGCACGTAACCCCAATATATTCTTTGAATTACCAGTCAGAAACTGGCACTATATGGCAGTAGCAAGAAATGAGGGTATTTGTATTCCCAATATACTCTTTGAATTCCCAGTCAGACAATGGCACTGTATACCAGTAGTAAAAATTGTGGGTGCACGTAACCCCAATATATTCTTTGAATTACCAGTCAGAAACTGGCACTATATGGCAGTAGCAAGAAATGAGGGTATTTATAACCCCAATATATTCTTTGAATTCCCAGTCAGACAATGGCACTGTATACCAGTAGTAAAAATTGTGGGTGCACGTAACCCCAATATATTCTTTGAATTCCCAGTCAGAAACTGGCACTATATGGCAGTAGCAAGAAATGAGGGTATTTGTATTCCCAATATACTCTTTGAATTCCCAGTCAGACAATGGCACTGTATACCAGTAGTAAAAATTGTGGGTGCACGTAACCCCAATATATTCTTTGAATTACCAGTCAGAAACTGGCACTATATGGCAGTAGCAAGAAATGAGGGTATTTATAACCCCAATATATTCTTTGAATTCCCAGTCAGACAATGGCACTGTATACCAGTAGTAAAAATTGTGGGTGCACGTAACCCCAATATATTCTTTGAATTACCAGTCAGAAACTGGCACTATATGGCAGTAGCAAGAAATGAGGGTATTTGTATTCCCAATATACTCTTTGAATTCCCAGTCAGACAATGGCACTGTATACCAGTAGTAAAAATTGTGGGTGCACGTAACCCCAATATATTCTTTGAATTACCAGTCAGAAACTGGCACTATATGGCAGTAGCAAGAAATGAGGGTATTTGTATTCCCAATATACTCTTTGAATTCCCAGTCAAACAATGGCACTGTATACCAGTAGTAAAAATTGTGGGTGCACGTAACCCCAATATATTCTTTGAATTACCAGTCAGAAACTGGCACTATATGGCAGTAGCAAGAAATGAGGGTATTTATAACCCCAATATATTCTTTGAATTCCCAGTCAGACAATGGCACTGTATACCAGTAGTAAAAATTGTGGGTGCACGTAACCCCAATATATTCTTTGAATTACCAGTCAGAAACTGGCACTATATGGCAGTAGCAAGAAATGAGGGTATTTGTATTCCCAATATACTCTTTGAATTCCCAGTCAGACAATGGCACTGTATACCAGTAGTAAAAATTGTGGGTGCACGTAACCCCAATATATTCTTTGAATTACCAGTCAGAAACTGGCACTATATGGCAGTAGCAAGAAATGAGGGTATTTATAACCCCAATATATTCTTTGAATTCCCAGTCAGACAATGGCACTGTATACCAGTAGTAAAAATTGTGGGTGCACGTAACCCCAATATATTCTTTGAATTCCCAGTCAGACACTGGCACTATATGGCAGTAGCAAGAAATGAGGGTATTTGTATTCCCAATATATTCTTTGAATTCCCAGTCAGACAATGGCACTGTATACCAGTAGTAAAAATTGTGGGTGCACGTAACCCCAATATATTCTTTGAATTCCCAGTCAGACACTGGCACTATATGGCAGTAGCAAGAAATGAGGGTATTTGTATTCCCAATATATTCTTTGAATTCCCAGTCAGACAATGGCACTGTATACCAGTAGTAAAAATTGTGGGTGTATATAGCCCCAATTCTATTGCTAGGGGACTTGCAGGGTATTTCTGGGGTGAAGGTGGGGGGGCACACCGTTGGAACGGGTATCGGGGTATATATCGGGTATACGGGAATACACTGACAGTGTATTCCATTCAGGATCCTGGGAAAGCTGGGTTGCGGCGATTGAGCCCGTCAGTGCCACGTTACACTGACAAGCTTCTCCCTGGAATTTAGCTCTTACAAGAGCTGTTGGTTGTCTTCTCCTTCCTATCCTAGCCTGTCCCTGCCTACCCAGAATCTAAGCCCTAGCTAGCTGGACGGAAACCTCCGTCCTCGGTGAATTGCAAGCTCAGAATGACGCGAACCTGGGCGGCGCTGTTCTTTTAAATTAGAGGTCACATGTATTCGGCAGCCAATGGGTTTTGCCTACTTTTTTCAACGTCACCGGTGTCGTAGTTCCTGTCCCACCTACCCTGCGCTGTTATTGGAGCAAAAAAGGCGCCAGGGAAGGTGGGAGGGGAATCGAGTAATGGCGCACTTTACCACGCGGTGTTCGATTCGATTCGAACATGCCGAACAGCCTAATATCCGATCGAACATGAGTTCGATAGAACACTGTTCGCTCATCTCTAATCGGCGTTCTTCCTGGTCAGCTTTGCCAAAGTGTAAATGGACCTTTAGATATGGCAGTCCAACAATGGCCTTTATTATGAATTAGTCATAGTATTGTTCTTGGCTGTCAGCCGAGCTAAGTAACAGTAGGTTAACCAGACTCTAATCTTCTTAGCTGGCAGTCCCTAGTAATAAAATTTTCTTGAGTAAAGATTTATAATAGGTTTTCTTTTTATAGCGCGGAAAGGATATATGGAATGTATTTTACACTGAAAACTGAGTCTTCTTTTTTCAAGTCTTATGTACACAATGAGATCTTTGGGTGAAGGACACAGCTGGACTGTATTTGGGTATATTTAGATACATGTAGAAACCTGCTGAAGGAAATAGTCAAGGTTTTGAAACCCACCGAGGATTAGTACCATAGGTTTGTGAATTCAACACAACCTCAGTCCAAACTCTGTGATCCTTCAACCTAGACAATCACTCAGCGTGCCAATCATCTATCCAGCCCATGAAACAAGATGTGGGATAGACCAGCAATAATACATAGTTGTAGCCCACTGATATTTTGTATATCTAATCAAATAAGGATGAATCAGTTTGTAGATGAGATATGGGTTAATTTTTTTTGTAAATATGGCAGAACTGGTTCTATACTCCTACTGACCCACAGCTATCCAAATAAGGGCTTCTGCGAGTACTGGAGGAGTTTTATAGATCCATGCATCAGTCTTAGGCTACATTCACATGACACTGCGGTACATAAGACCTGAGTCTATTGGTGGATCCATGAAATGGACCCAAGAAATGGCATGTTCTATTTCCCTTACATTTAGATTGAATCTCCTTCTGTGACATCACATTTCTCATAGAACAAGTAACGTTTAAACACCATTGTTTAATACTACATTTCCTGGTTAGTAGGCTTATATATGATGCAAAGGAGAAATATGAAGCTCTTAGACTCTCATTCATTCTGCAACTCAACCTCACCTTTCATGTGCTACTCATAACATAGTACTTTGGGTCCCACTAAGTATTAGGCACCCCTTGTCACTGATACATAAAGATGTAGCAAAGTTTGACTTGACACACAAGGTTTGCTGTAAAAATGCATTGTATTTAATGAATCAATCTGAAAGTTAAACCAGAATAACAGCACAGATAGGTTAAGGTCACCTAAATCAAACAGTGTTGTGAGTCTGTCTCACCAGTTCCGATATATAGTCGTCTTTGTTAGAGATGAGCGAACACTAAAATGTTCGAGGTTCGAAATTCGAATCGAACAGCCGCTCACTGTTCGTGTGTTCGAACGGGTTTCGAACCCCATTATAGTCTATGGGGAACAGATACTCGTTAAGGGGGAAACCCAAATCCGTGTCTGGAGGGTCACCAAGTCCACTATGACACCCCAGGAAATGATGCCAACACCTCTGGAATGACACTGGGACAGCAGGGGAAGCATGTCTGGGGGCATCTAACACACCAAAGACCCTCTATTACCCCAACATCACAGCCTAACAACTACACACTTTACACATTCCAAAAAACCTCTATCAAAGTGGGAAAATACCTGGAAACCTTCTTTACTCCCCAAATGGATGAACACAAACCCCAATTTAAGCTCAACAAACAGTAACAACCACCCCTTTAAATCACGTTCCCCATGACAACCACGGATGGAATAGACAATGGGAAATGGGAGCCCTCACCCTTAACTGTCATTCTGAGTGTGTGTGTGTGTGTGTGTGTGTGTGTGTGTGTGTGTGTGATGTGGTAAGACCTTCCAAAATTCACGTTTCTAGCCCTTAACATGAGCCCTTCCAAACAAAGTTACAGGACCTTAAGCTGAGCTACCAGCAGAGATTGAGGCCCTTGGCATGAGTAGAGCCTTGCACCAGCAGTGTTTTTGGCACTTAGGGTGAGTTGAGCCTTGTACCAGCGTGTGTCCCTTAACATCAGGCGAGCCCTAAGTTCTGCACTTTGCACAAAAGTTCAACATTAACCTTAGTAGCCTTAGTAGGCCCGAGAACCAGGAACAGGTCTTGCAATGGCTGTCGGATAACGCTTAAAGCACATTGTCCACCAGCCAGTCAGCCTCTACCTCCTCTTACCCAACAGTCTTGTCCTCCTTCCACCCAAAATTCCCAATCTTCCCAGAACAATAACCCCAACTGTCCCTGCTCCCCAGAGCTGTTCTCCCTTCCTTTGACTGTACCGCAACCTGCCCCTCCATTTCGCGATTCCACGGACCTAACAGACGAGTATCTGTGTCCAGATGCTCAAACACTAGAGTCTCCTCCATCTCCGGTCGATTTGGTGGCGGATGACCAGCAACCCACCCTCATCGACGACGATGAGACGCAGTTGCTGTCAGGGCAGCCAGTTGACATGCGCATTGTGCAGGAGGAGGAGGCGAGACAGGAGTTGGAAGAGGAGGTGGTGGACGACGAGGACACCGACCCCACCTGGACAAGGCGGATGTCAAGCTGGGAAAGTAGTGTGGATGTTGAGGCAGGTGCAGCACCAAAAAGGGTAGCTAGAGGCAGAGACATGTCCAGAGGCAGAGGTCAGCTGCTTTGCCGAAGCCAGGCCGGGCCCAGAATGTCCGAAGATGTTCCCTTTTGTACCCAGCCCAGAAAAACTCCCCCATCGAGGGCACGTTTCTCGAAGGTGTAGAGTTTTTTCAAGGAATGCGCCGAGGACAGATATAGTGTCGTCTACACAATTTGCCTCTCGAAATCGAGTTGGGGCCCTGAGAAGAGCAACCTGTCCACCACTTCAATGCACTGTCATTTGGAATCCAAGCACTGGAATCAGTGGCAGGCAGCAACGCAGGACAAACGTCGCCCGCCGTTCATGCCACTGCCTCTGCTCACAGTGCTGGCGATGCACTCCAGAGGACGAGCCAGGACATCACTTCAATTGCCTCCGCCACTTTGTTGACTTCTCCTTCATCCTCTCCTGTTTCTGTCTTATCTCCTTCTCCATCAAAGGCACCATCAGGCGCTTCTTTACAACAACCCACCATCTCTCAGACATTGGAGCGCCGGCAGAAATACACCGCTAACCACCCACCCACGCAAGCCTAGAACGCCAACATCGCTAAACTGCTGGCTCAGGAGATGTTGGCGTTCCGGCTTGTTGAAACTCCCGCCTTCCCGGACCTGATGGCAACTGTGGCACCTCACTATGCCGTCCTTAGCCGTCACAACTTCTCCCGGTGTGGCGTCCCCGCCTTGCACCAGCACGTGTCACTCAACATCAGTTGGGCCCTTAGTTCCGCGCTTTGCTGCAAGGTCCACTTGACCACCGACACTTGGACAAGCGCCTGTGGTCAGGGATGCTGCTTATCTTTAAGGACAGGCAGGGTGAATGTGGTGGATTCTGGTCCCGGGATGCAAACTGAGGTACCCTATCTCCTCTCCCAGGCCAAAATTCATGGCAGGAGTAGACTGAAACCCTACGACGCTGCAACCTCCACCCCAGCTACTAGCGGCAAACGCTAAAACACTGGTGTGGGGAGACGTCAGCAGGCCGTGCTGAAGCTCATCAGCTTGGGGGACAGACAGCACAGTGCCTCCGAGGTCAGGGTTGCCATCCTGGCTGAGATGGCATTTTTTTTTCCCTGCTACACCTGGGGCCTGGCATTTTTACGCCTGTGATAATGGCTGGAACCTGGTAGCGGCTCTGGAGCTTGCCAGCCTCCAACACGTTCCATGTTTGGCCCACGTCTAAACTAGTGGTGCAACGTTTTTTGAAAACATACCCAAATGTACCGAAGCTACTGTTGAAAATGCGGCGCTTGTGCGCCCACTTTTGCAAGTGTACAGGAGTCGCTGCTAGCCTAAAAACACTCTAGCAAGGCCTACATCTGTCCAAACACAGGCTGTTGTCCGTCATTCACACACTCTGAAACCCTACAATACCATATCTTGAGCAGGGTGTGTGAGCTGCACAGACCTTTGATGGAGTTCCATCTACAAAACCCAAGGGTTCCTCAAAGTCAGCTCCCAAAGTTTCTGCACCATGAGTTTCCAGGGGTGGCAGAGTTATGGCTAGGGGAAGAGGCATGGATAGGGATGATGTCTAGGGGCAAAAGCGGTGTGGATGTGGAGGCAAGCTAAGCAGCAAAAACTGGGGGTACAAGCTAAGGCATGGACTGGGGTGATGTCTAGGGGCAAAAGCAGTGTGGATGTGGAGGCAAGCTAAGCAGCAAAAACTGGGGGTACAAGCTAAGGCATGGACTGGGGTGATGTCTAGGGGCAAAAGCAGTGTGGATGTGGAGGCAAGCTAAGCAGGTAAAAAGGTGGCTAGAGGCAAAGGGATGTCCAGAGGCAGAAGACAGCTGCATGACAGAAGCTAGACCTGAGCCAGCAAGGCCCAAGATGCCCTCTTTTCTAGCTTCCTTAGAAAAATTCCCCCATCGAGGCCATGCGACTCCCCATCTCCTAGGCCTTTCATTCCAGGCTAAAGTACAGCACAACCCACCCACATGCCCAAGGCTTCAACGGCCTCATCTCAAAAATTCTGGCCCAGGAGATGTTGGGGTCCCGGCTTGTGGACACTCTGCCCTTTTTGGGCCTGCTGGCTACTGCGCCACCTCACTGTGCCATCCACACCAGCACTTTTCCCCAAACATGAGGCGGTCCCTAAGTTCAGCGCTTTGCCCAAAAGTTCCACGTGACCAGCTATGAATGGACAAGTGCATGCGGACAGGGACGCTAACTTTTAATCTTGGCACAGTGGTTGAATGTACTTGAGGCATGGACTGGGTCGCAAAATGTGGTGGCCTGACTTGTCTCCCCACACAACATTCCTGGGAGGAGGGCTGAAACACCACCCTCCTCCTCCGCTGTTAGATTGACCCCAGCTACGAGCTGGAAACGCAGCAACACTGGTGTGGGGAGACGTCAGCAGGCCGGGCTGAAGCTCATCAGCTTGGGGGACGGACAGCACACTGCCTCTGAGGTCAGGGATGCCATCCTGGATGAGATGGCAATTTGTTTATCCCCGCTGCCCCTGGGGCCAGGCTTTTTTGTCTTGTTGGAGGGCTCTGGAGCTTGCCAGCCTCCAACACGTTCCATGCCTGGCCCACGTGTTCAATCTAGTGGTGCAACGATTTTTAAAAACATACCCCAAATTAGCAGAGATAAGGGTGAAAGTGGGGCACTTGGACACCCACTTTCCCAAGTCTACAGTACCTGGAGCTAGCCGCAATACACTCCAGCAAGGCCTACATCTGCCTGAAGCACATACTGTTGTGCGAGGTCACCACACGCTCAAACCCTAGATACCGTATGTTGAGCAGGGTGTGTGAGCAGCAGAGACCTTTGATGGAGTACCAGCTACAAAACCCAAGGGTTCCTCAGAGTCAGCTCCCTCACTTTCTGCACCATGAGTTTCCATGGGTGGCAGAGTTATGGCTAGAGGCACAGGCATGGATAGGGGTAATGTGTAGGGGCAAAAGCAGTGTGGATGTGGAGGCAAGCTAAGCATAAAAAACTGGGGGTAAAAGCAGAGGCATGGACTGGGGTGATGTCTAGGGGCAAAAGCAGTGTGGATGTGGAGGCAAGCAAAGCAGGGAAAATGGTGGCTAGAGGCAAAGGGATGTCCATAGGCAGCAAGGGCAAAGATGCAAAACTCTCCCCTGTTTCAAGAATTTTCCTGACTTGTCTCCCCACAAAACATTCCTGGGAGGAGGGCTGAAACACCACCCTCCTCCTCCTCCGCTGTTAGATTGACCCCAGCTACGAGCTGGAAACGCTGCAACACTGGTGTGGGGAGACGTCAGCGGGCCGTGCTGAAGCTCATCAGCTTGGGGGCCAGACAGCACACTGCCTACAAAGTGAGTCATGCCATCCTCAATGAGACGGCAATGTGGTTTTTGCCACTGCACCTGGGCCCAGGCATGTTGTCATGTGTGATAATGGCCGTAACCTGGGATCGGCTCTGTAGCTTGGCAGCCTGCAACATATTCCATGCCTGGGCCACATTTTTAACTCATTGCTGCTAATCTTTTTAAAAAGGTACCCCAATGTTCCTGAGCTACTGGTGAAAGTGTGGCGCTTGTGCGGATAGTTTTTAAAGTCTATAGTTGCCGCTGCTAGCCTCTATGCACTCCTACAACGCCTGTACCTGCTGGAACAACGGCTGTTGTGCGACGTCTCCACACTGCTGGCACTAAACATATCATGTGTTGAGCAGAGTGTGTGAGCAGCACAGACCTTTGATGTAGTTCCAACTCCAAAACCCTCGGGTTCGTCAAAGTCAACTCCCTCAGTTGCTCAACCATAAGTGGCCATGGGTGGCAGACTTATGTGAAATCCCATCCCATCCATTGCACTGGACACGAAACATTAGCATGCGCTCAGCACAACTCCGGATATGGCAGCTGCGTTAAGCAGGGTGCAGGGTACAACACAGACCAGGCCCGAGCACCAGGAACAGGTGTTAGAAATACTGCAGCATCCGCCATTTCCTTCCAATTTGGGGGTTTTGGACCCGCCACCGACATGTCTGGACCTCAATGGGGATCATGAGACACAGTTGCCATCAGGGCAAGCTGTGGTCATGTGCGGTTTGCAGTAAGGGGGCAGTGCGCAATTGGAAGAGGAGTTGGTGGATGACGAGGCCACCGACCCCACATGGACAGGGGTGATGTCTAGGGGCTAAAGCAGTGTAGATGTGGAGGGAAGCTAATTCAACAAAAAAACAGGGTAGAAGCAAAGGCATAAACTGGGGTGATGTTAAGGGGCTAAAGCAGTGTAGATGTGGAGGGAAGCTAAGCAGTAAAAACAGTGGGTAGAAGCAAAGGCATGCAAAACTCTACCCTGTTGGAAGACTTATTCCTAGGTCTGGAACACGTTAATGGCCCCCCCTGGACAAATTACTGCCACTCAGGGGCCTAGTGTCACCAGGAGGGACAAGTATAGGCGCATGTTGTGGGAATACCTGGCCGACACCAGCTCTGTCCTCTCCGATCCCTCTGTGCTCTACTGCCTACACTTATTTTTTCATCTTTTTTTCTGCACTGCACATCTCTTGCCTACTTCCTTTGGGATCTTAGAAGTGGTGGTCCACTTCCAAAGGTGGTAATTTCAGGGCTGGAGTTGTCAATAGACAGTGTAACGGGAGTAGCTGAGGTATCGCTGTCTTAACCACTTTTTGGCACAAAATTAACTTCCAAAGCCAAGTATGGTGCAAGTATATGATGCAAGGACACCTACACACCTATCTCTGACACATTGGGGAGTTCACCCTCATGCGCCCTTTTGGCCTGCACCATCATGCGCCTCTTCCCAGCCACTCCACATCTCCCAAGCTTTTCATTGCAGGCAGTAGTACAACACAACCCACCCCCATGCCCAAGCCTTTAACAGCCTCATCGATAAATTGCTGGCCCTGGAGATGTTGGTGTTTGTTTATGCTTCTGGATACCCAGGCCTTCCGTCAGCAGATGGCAGCTGGGGCACCTCCCTATGCTGGGCCTAGCCGTTACTACTTCTCTTGGTGTGCTGTCCCTGCCTTGCGCCTGCATGTGTCCCATAACATCAGTCGGGCCCAGAGCTCTGCGCTTTGCTGCAAGGTCCACTTGACCACCGACACATGGACAAGCGCCTGTGGTCAGGGATGCTGCAGTGCTTATCTTTAATGACAGGCAGGGTGAATGTGGTGGAGTCTGGTCCCCGGGTGCAAACTGGGGTGGCCTATCTCCTCTCCCAGGCCAAAATTCATGGCAGGAGTAGACTGAAACCCTACGATGCTGCAACCTCCACCCCAGCTACTAGCGGCAAACACTGTAACACTGGCGTGGGGAGATGTCAGCAGGCCGTGCTGAAACTGATCAGCTTGGGGGACAGACAGCACAGTGCCTCCGAGGTCAGGGATGCCATCCTAGCTGAGATGGCTTTTTTTTTTTCCTGCTACACCTGGGGCCTGGCATTTTTGCGCCTGTGATAATGGCTGGAACCTGGTAGCAGATCTGGAGCTTGCCAGACTCAAACACGGTCCACGCATGGCCCACGTTTTTCAACTTGTTGGTGCCATGTTTCTTTGAAACCTACACCATTGTGCCTGATATACAGGTCAAAGTGGGGCCATTTTCGTAAGTGAGAACTAGCCTCTGCTAGGCAGAAAACATTCAGAGCACACTCCTCTCATCTTCGCACCGTTGGCTGGCGGAGGAAGACGAGGGGGTTGGAGTGGCATCTGATGTCCCTGTCCCACACGAGGCTAGAGGGTGCACTTCAGTGCATCCCATTGCTTCACCACAAATGGTGTGAAGGGGAGTGGAAAATGGAGGAAATGGAGAGTGACCCTTACAGTTGGGGCCAGCAAAGGCATGCCAAGTAACACACTGGCACACATGGCTGACTAAATAATACTGGATTTTTACAAGCCTCGAACCCCGGTCTAGGTCTAATGTCTGTTCCTTTCTTATATTAGGGGAGAGGGAAAAAAAATTACTTCAGTGATACGTTTAGCGTACATAGACTGACTATTAATGTGTATCCCACTTAGTGTTGTTAGGGTTACACACCGTCACAACCTGGCTAAAGCTTCTATAGCTGTTAATAAAGTCAACATAACTTTACGGTATCAAAGAAGACAGCTGGTACCGACAGAGAGCAAGACAAATGTCAACCAAAGCTGTGAGCTCTGAACACCCACAGTGACTTTGGCGTCATCATCATCATAAGGGAGCGGGTGGTAATAAATAACTTGGCAGTGCCTAAAACCCAAAAAACTTATACAACTATATTTACATTAAGATACACAAATGACACTTTTTAGTAGCATGTCATGAGACAAGCTGATAAGATCTTCCTTTGTGCAGTGCTATTTGAAAGTTAAACGCTGCCTTTATTTTAATTCTGGAGAAGGTGCAGACATTAGATTTAGAACATGTTGTCTTCATTGTCCAAATCCTCTATATAGTTAATGTGTTTTTCGGGCCGAGCTGTCTGGGAACGAGCTGGTGCAGCACTGACAACCTGGGTGAATATGGCAAGAGCCTGAGATGTAGGGTGAATGAATCCCCAAATTATTTGGGGAATTTCCACTCAGAAACTGGCACTATATACCAGTAGCAAAAATTGTGGGTGCACGTAACCCCAATATATTCTTTGAATTCCCAGTCAGACAATGGCACTATATGGCAGTGGCAGGACTTGAAGGTATTTATAACCCCAATATATTCTTTGAATTCCCAGTCAGACAATGGCACTATATGGCAGTAGGAAAAATAGTGGGTGTATATAGCCCCAATTCTATTGCTAGGGGACTTGCAGGGTATTTCTGGGGTGAAGGTGGGGGGGCACACCGTTGGAACGGGGATTTGGGGTGTATATATGGGGTATACGGGAATACACTGTCAGTGTATTCCATTCAGGATGCTGGGAAAGCTGGGTTGCGGCGATTGAGCCCATCAGTGCCACGTTACACTGACAAGCTTCTCCCTGGAATTGAAGCTATATGTAACCCCAATATATTCTTTGAATTCCCAGTCAGACAATGGCACTATATGGCAGTAGGAAAAATAGTGGGTGTATATAGCCCCAATTCTATTGCTAGGGGACTTGCAGGGTATTTCTGGGGTGAAGGTGGGGGGGCACACCGTTGGAACGGGGATATGGGGTATACGGGAATACACTGTCAGTGTATTCCATTCAAGATCCTGGGAAAACTGGGTTGCGGCGATTGAGCCCATCAGTGCCACGTTACACTGACAAGCTTCTCCCTGGAATTGAAGTTATATGTAACCCCAATATATTCTTTGAATTCCCAGTCAGACAATGGCACTATATACCAGTAGCAAAAATTGTGGGTGCACGTAACCCCAATATATTCTTTGAATTCCCAGTCAGAAACTGGCACTATATGGCAGTAGCAAGAAATGAGGGTATTTGTAACCCCAATATATTCTTTGAATTCCCAGTCAGACAATGGCACTATATACCAGTAGCAAAAATTGTGGGTGCACGTAACCCCAATATATTCTTTGAATTCCCAGTCAGACAATGGCACTATATAGCAGTAGCAAAAATTGTGGGTGCACGTAACCCCAATATATTCTTTGAATTCCCAGTCAGACAATGGCACTATATACCAGTAGCAAAAATTGTGGGTGCACGTAACCCCAATATATTCTTTGAATTCCCAGTCAGACAATGGCACTATATACCAGTAGCAAAAATTGTGGGTGCACGTAACCCCAATATATTCTTTGAATTAACAATCAGACAATGGCACTATATACCAGTAGCAAAAATTGTGGGTGCACGTAACCCCAATATATTCTTTGAATTCCCAGTCAGACAATGGCACTATATACCAGTAGCAAAAATTGTGGGTGCACGTAACCCCAATATATTCTTTGAATTCCCAGTCAGACAATGGCACTATATACCAGTAGCAAAAATTGTGGGTGCACGTAACCCCAATATATTCTTTGAATTCCCAGTCAGACAATGGCACTATATACCAGTAGCAAAAATTGTGGGTGCACGTAACCCCAATATATTCTTTGAATTCCCAGTCAGACAATGGCACTATATACCAGTAGCAAAAATTGTGGGTGCACGTAACCCCAATATATTCTTTGAATTCCCAGTCAGACAATGGCACTATATGGCAGTAGCAAAAATAGTGGGTGTATATAGCCCCAATTCTTTTGCTAGGGGACTTGCAGGGTATTTCTGAGGTGAAGGTGGGGGGGGCACACCGTTGGAACGGGGATTTGGGGTGTATATATGGGGTATACGGGAATACACTGTCAGTGTATTCCATTCAGGATCCTGGGAAAGCTGGGTTGCGGCGATTGAGCCCGTCAGTGCCACGTTACACTGACAAGCTTCTCCCTGGAATTTAGCTCTTACAAGAGCTGTTGTGGTTGTCTTCTCCTTCCTATCCTAGCCTGTCCCTGCCTACCCAGAATCTAAGCCCTAGCTAAATGGACGGAAACCTCCGTCCTCGGTGAATTGCAAGCTCAGAATGACGCGAACCTGGGCGGCGCTGTTCTTTTAAATTAGAGGTCACATGTTTTCAGCAGCCAATGGGTTTTGCCTACTTTTCTCAACGTCACCGGTGTCGTAGTTCCTGTCCCACCTACCCTGCGCTGTTATTGGAGCAAAAAAGGCGCCAGGGAAGGTGGGAGGGGAATCGAGTAATGGCGCACTTTACCACGCGGTGTTCGATTCGATTCGAACATGCCGAACAGCCTAATATCCGATCGAACATGAGTTCGATAGAACACTGTTCGCTCATCTCTAGTCTTTGTCAATATGCAAAAGAAGCTCTTGGGAGCAATGAGGATGTTGCCATTGCTCTATCAAGGTAAGTGACAACGCCCTTGTTGTTACAAACAGCTGTTTTGCATATTGACAAAAATGCCAATGTTTTTTTTCTTTTTTTATGTAGATTGTGTGCCCCATATAGGGATCACAATGTACTTTTTTTTTTCTATCAGTATGTCTTTGTAGAATGGGAGGAAATCCACGCAAACACAGGGAGAACATACAAACTCCTTGCAGATGTTGTTCCTGTCAGGATTAGAACCCAGGACTCACTCCAGTGCTGCAAGGCTGCAATGCTAACTACTGAGCCACTGTGTTGCCCCAAAAATGCCAATATCTTGACATTGGAGGCACCAATTCACAAAGGGAAAACACTGTTTGATTCAGGTGACCCTAACCTCAGTATCTGCGTGGCTGGGTTGATATGCTGGGCTCTGGTGACAGACTCCTTTTAACATAAAAAAGCACAAGTTAAACTTCACAATTGTATACCCCTGATACTTAAAAACTCATATTTAGAGCATAGTAGCAATGGCAGTAAATGGAAAATATTCAAATATTACATTTCTGCGTATATCTTAGCAAACAGAGCGACGCCACGTGTGTTTATTTTCTTATCCAATTTAGCCTAAGCAAATTTTTACTTGCTCATTTATTACACTTTGTTAGTTGCTGGCTAGAGTTGTATCGTGGTTACATAAATTTCTCCTAAATGAAGATAATCCTAAGCAACCACAATCATGATCTGATAGGATAATAGGAAAGGTTCTTTCTAAGAAAGAGTTGTGCCAACTCATCAGTGAACAAGATGCCACAGTTTCCTTGGTCATGGTACTTGCTTAACCAATGCACATAAATTTAGAAATCACTATTAATGCATTTTATATAATTATTTCCATAGATAATCATTTCTTATAGCTAAATATTGTAGCACAACATAGCTAATCTCCAACGTGCAATTTCCTTTCTAATTCAATTAAAATCCGATTTTATAGTATATTATACAAATAAATCAAATTCCATCCTTCAGCCTTCATTGAGGAATGCAACAAGTGTGAGACAGAAATCCAAAACAAGAGCGGTAATAGAAACAGTATGTTAAACTGCTGGCTTCAAGGACACAGAAAATCTACAGATGAATGTGAAATCCTGCCAGTTTTCTCAGATTGTAGCTTTTTTTAGGTCTGAAACAGACATGACCGAATAATACTTGTGTAAATATCCAGTAACTAATGGAGCTGTTCTGAATGCCCAGCAGTTATTCTGTTCTGAGCTCACAATAAACCATGAGGCGTTCCAAAGAGGAACGTGAGTTTGAAGCCATGTGATGGAATTGTTGGATTGTGATGAAAATGAAACATATTTCACTGGGGTGGATCTGTTTGGGCACTATGCCACTTCACTTTTAAACCTTTTTTTTTTCTTCATCTTCTTCTCATTGTTGAATATAACCCAATTCCCACACTTCTGAAGTCAGCCAATGTGTGTTGGCTGTACAACATATAATCTTCCAAGAGGACCCCATTCTTAAGCAGGCAATAGATGTGAGATTTCAAATGGCCCACAGATGCACAAACAGTATCTGGTATAGTACGCATTTATTATTAGGTTATTGTTAGGTTTGGGGTGCTACTGTTTTTCATTGAGGAGACAGGGCTAGTGCATGTAGATTTATGTTCAGACTATGCTGTGTGGTAAAAGATGACAGTAAGGTTGGGTTCACATCTGTGTCAGAGTCCCCTTTCAGAAAAAATAAAAATTAGTATGGCGAAAAAAGGAATTTTCCATTTTAAGGGAGCCTTCACACAGAGTAAACGTGCGTGTATTTTTGCAAAATACACGTGTAAAAATGCATGGGTAAAAATAAGACTCCCATTGACTTCAATTATATTTTTTACACGTGTAAAAATACACCTGTAAAATGTCATTGAAGTCAATGGGAGTCTTATTTTTATACGTGTATTTTTACACGTGTATTTTGCAAAAATACACGCATGTTTACTCAGTGTGAAGGCTCCCTAAAAGAATAGACATTTGACAGACGCCATTACAGTCAATAGGCCCTGTTGGTGGGCACTATTTTAGCAATCTGTTTGTCCATTGCTCTAGTCCTCCAAAGGACCACAACAATGGACACCCTGACACTAGTGTAAACCTAGTGTAATAAAGTTGCTCATAAAACTATCCTTTAATTTAGCAATTAAAATAATCTTGAGCCTAAAAAAACAACCTCCAATAGCTCAATACCTAGTGATAAGTTAAGGTAATTCTTTAATAGTCCCACCATGAGGAAATTCAGTGTGTTACAGCAGCATGGATAATACAGTAATATATTTCAAGAAAGAACACATACAAGCTCATAGCAGATAGAAAAGATACTAGGAGTCATAGCAACTAAGAAGAAAAAGAAAGACTCAGGATCATTTAGTTCTCTGTGCAGAGTGATCTTAGCTTAGCCTGACGTAGTGTATGTAGCCTGACTGTGGTTGGGAGGAAGGATCTCCGATAGCGCTCCTTCTCACGCTTGGGGTGAAGCAGTCAGTCACTGACAGTACTGCCCACTGCTGTCAAGGTCTCATGCATGGGATGAGAGTTATTCTCCCGCATGGAGCTCACCATGGACAGTGTCCTTCGGTCACCCACCATCTGTACTGGGTCCAGGGGGCTCCTCAGGACAGAGCTGGCCCTTCTAAGCCTGTCAAGTCTATTTCTATCCCTAGCTGGTATATTACTCCCCCAGCAGACCATTCCGAAGAAGATGGCTGATACTACCACAGAGTTGAAAAAATGCCCCCTAAGAAGTGGCCCCTGGACTCCAAAGGCCCTCAGCCTCCTGAGCAGGTAGAGACTGCGGTGAACCTTTCTATGCAGCGCATCCATGTGATCAGCCCAGTCCAGCCTATTATTGAGGAGCACACCCAGGTACTTATAGGTCTTGACTATCTCAATGCCTGTACCCTGGATGTCCACTCGTTTTGGAGCATACCTCCGCTTACTAAAGTCCACCACCATCTCCTTGATCTTCCCAGCATTGATCCTGAGGTGGTGACGCTGACACCATTCCACAAAGTCCCGATTTAAGTCTCTGTATTCCCTGTCATCTCCATCTGTGATGAGGCCTACTATTGCGGAGTCATCAGAGTACTTTTGCAGGTAACAGCTAGATGAGTTGCACCTAAAGTCAGCATTAGAAAGTGAATCCAGCAACCAGCCACTTGTTTAAAAATATATCATTTTATTGGCATACTTCCATTAAAATCGCATAATGCTTAACATCTAGGTGACACTCCTTCGATGGACAGAAAGACAGCTAACGCGTTTCGGAAAGTATTTCCTTATTCGAATTCACGAATTATTGATTAGTCGACAAAACGACGCGTTTCGGGACTACACGTCCCTTCAAACGGGTGAAGGGACGTGTAGTCCCGAAACGCGTCGTTTTGTCGACTAATCAATCCATGCGGTTACTCATGTAACTAATTTTAATTACGTAAATAAAAGTTATATTTTAATTTAACCTCCGTGGTTTCTACTAACATCCCTGGACGTAGCTGGCATTTTCTTCCTTGTTGTATATGCCACACATAGCTTTTGTATGTTAATCCCCTCAGTCATTTTTGAATGAGCCTGCTTTTATACATACACTAATTAGCCACCAGCGAGCACCGGAAGTCTCAGTGAGCACTGTGTGCTGTATGTGAGAGCAGGGAAGGCTGATGAGTCAGCAGCAGCCTGTGCTGAACACACAGCAGAGAGTGCTCTATGAGACTTCCGGGTGCACACTGGAGGCTAATTAGCATATGAATAAAAACAGACTCATTCAAAAACTACTGAGGGAATTAACATACAAAAGGTAGGTGTGCAATAGCCTTTGTAAAGGGTATGCAAGTATATGTTTAGTTAAATATGAGTTTTCCCAATGACAAAGCCCATTTAAATATCCATCTAAATAAAAATCAGCCAAAATCAACTATATACTCCACCCCTGAGGATAGGTGGATCATAGGACGCAACCTAACACCTCTGAATACAGCCACTTCTGGGAAAACTGATGAATTGGCTCCAATTGACAATAAAGCCTGTAATATGTAAACTATAAGGAGAGGGCATCAAACATACTATTATGAAAAATCACATGGGCCACATAGGCAGGGTTACTATAAAAATTCACACATCCACAGACAAAAAAAGGACACAAAAAATGGAAGGAAGTAGATTATGTAATTAAATATGAATTAAATATTTTCAGTATAAACATCCAACTAACTGTACATTAAACAGATAATATGTGAGTTAATACATACAATATATAAATCCTATTTGTAGGAAAGCATTTTCATTCTCAGTTTCTAAATTTGGAGACAAAATGATATGCTGAACTCATGAAGATCAAATTAAGAAACTGTCAAAACTATTTACAATCTCTCATTTGACAGATTGATGTGTTCCACATTCATATCCAACATTCAATTCTTCAATTTAATAGTGTAGCCAACACCAAACAGACTTTATACAACTTGTAATTGTGTGCAAGCTATTCAGCAAATGTAAGACATGCCTGCTTCACCTTTTAAGCCTACAATGAAATTGCTGAATATTGCTATTTGCATCATACGTTTGTCCAACATGTGCCAAAGTCAAGTAAATCTTTTCCAATTCTCCTGAAAGCAGAACTTGCATTTTAGTGTCAGATGAATAGAATCCTTTAGTATTCTAATAATGTCTTTGATGGGAAATAATTGGTGTTTGTCATAGTGACATAGGTGTTCTTTTTATGGGGTGCCTTAAAATTCAGAGATTTATTCAAGAAAAGTCATAAATTCATGTTAGTAATTTGCTGTGCAGGCCGTTTTCATTGTGAAAGAAACTTCCTGTATTTATCAAAGTGCTTTGGAACAAAAAGTTTACAGCAACATGTAAAAAAATCAATAACCAAACACTGCTGGATAGGTTTTAATATACAGCTATAATATATTCCCAATCATTCCCTGTTCTGGTGGGAGCAACTGCAGTTATAAGGCAGAAGGGAAGAGCAGCAAGGGAAAACTGATGGTCACTCTCCGATTTTGGTGTTGACCCCAGTGTAGAGCAAATACAGGATCGGATTACCTAACACTACCTCTCCTAGGCTATCCTTGACAAGATGAAAAGATCTGGACACTAAGTACAGTATACTAGTCACTGATTTAAGAGTACTTTTCCTATTTTTTCCATAGGAGCTCAATAATACAAAAGTTTAAGGAAAATAGATCAAAATCAAAATGTGTTAGTCTAAAATCAGCTAGCAGCCGCCTACTTACTAGACTGAACGTGATGTATCGAGATGGGCTGGGGAGTCCTTTGGGACAAATTTTGGGTGGAGCTGGAAAAAAGTTAAGGACTCCAGCTTCAAAACAAAATTATTTTTAATTATGCCATTTTTAATGTTGTATAATTAATTAGAGTTATAGTTAGTTGCATATTTACTATCATACGATTTCAGTCACTATCTTTTTTATGAATCAGCGGATTTTTGACGGTTTCTAACGGAGAATGGCTATAAGCCATTTACAAAGAAGTCAGAGTCAGAGCAGGAGTCTACTTGTGGAAAAAGTGGCCTGTCCCAAAAACTCCACAGCCCTGTGTTTCACCTAGAATTTTCAATTGCTAACTAAAACCAGATGGTGAAACATAGTTTTTCTGACGCTGGATTCATACCTGCGCCTCAGTCTCCGTTCTCAGATTTCCATCTTCTGCAGACAGAAGACGGAAACCTGTCAGGCCGTGTTCAGCCGTGAGCGTTTTGTGCTCTCCATGGCGAAAGTGTTTTTTTTTTTTTTTTTAACCGGACGCAAAGTCCTGCATGTCCAACTTTGTGTTCGGTTAAAAAGAAACACTTTCGCCACGGAGAGCACAAAACGCTCACAGGCGCTCACGGCTGAACACTTTTCAAACCCATTTGGTTTGATAAATGCCTGCAGGTTTCCGTTTCCTTTAGGGCAGGAAACGGAAACCTGCAAAACGGAGACCGGGGTGCAGATGTGAACGAGTCCTTATCTGGGTTTTTTTTCTATATTGATTTATTGGGATGGTCACAGATTTCCTGAGGCTGCTAATGCGACAGTTTTCTAGAGTACATACTATAAAACATTGGCTTCCATGGTAGAGTATTTTGGACCTGCTCTGTGATCTGTGCAGAGGAAGGGAGTAAATGGAGGATCCTATGATAGATGTGTTATCTTTTATTGTAATACTGTCTATAAGGATAATGCAATAACTTATGAAAAGTGCACTGAATAGTGAAGGGAAAAGGAAATGCCACTTAGGCTTACTGGTCAGTGTGAAAAGTGCAGCATTTGTGTGTGGGGGAGGGGGTATTATTATAGATAAAAACATGGGAAAATTCAAAACAAAAACATTCTTAAATATGCTTAACACAAAAACTTAGGACAAAAGGTCACTTTCCAATTACCATACTCATTTCAAATGTGCAAAACTTTCCCTTATTAGGGGGCATTCACATGGAGTTTCCATGCGCTGATTCAGACACGGAATTTGCGTCAGCATCCGTGTGGAAATAAAGCCTCCCATTGACCTCACTAAGTTCAGTTTTCCACTTGGAACCCATTGAAATCAATTGGAAAAAAGCCTCCCATTGATTTCAATGGGTTCCAAGTGGAAAACTGAACTCATTGAAGTCAATGGGAGGCTTTTATACCGCGCAGATTCCGCGCCAAAATACTCTGAGTGAATACCCCTATGATAAGTGAATTATTGCATACTTGTATACAGACTGAACTTTATAAAGGTTTATATAAAAAATTATTGTAGAACTAAAAAAAAAGACACTTGCACACATCTACCGTATCTTTCCATAACTGTTGACTGCTGGTTTTAATACAATTACTAGATTTTTTAGTATTCTATTATCCAGGGATTATATTTCCAGCATGTTATATCCTATCATTGTATAAGGTTTTTAGCAAGCATGAAGTAGTTTGCAAATTGTCCTTTTTTATTTCATTATTTGAGATAAGTAAGGACCAGTGAAAGCAGAAACTTAGCAACTGTACATGAAGCGTGAAGAAATAAAATCCTACTGTAAAGATTTACCAAACAGTTGTTGAAAATTGTCCTCTAAAAAAGGCACCCCGGGGCTGAGAGTGTCACTTGTTGTTTCAAACGAAAAATACACAAAGCAAGTTTTATTTAGCGTCTGACATCATCAGATTTCTACTGTAATTTTATATCACCATAGCCACATGCAACGGCAATCTCAGTGAACTTTACATTAGCTCTTTGCAGTCTTGGTAAATTTGTATTTCAAATTGGCAGCCCTGGAAACAAAGCTCTACTGTTGCGGCTGAATGCTATGTCAAACAGTAGTTCCCAGTTGCCCATTCAGTCATTGAGATGAAAATCAACCCAATAATAGGTCTAACTTTCCTTCCAGACACATTAATTCCTTCCATTTTCTTCTACAATCCCTAATTAGAGTATACATTGTGGACCACAGTTTAGTAATTTGGACTTGGGTGGAAACAAATTAACAAAGGTCAACAAGACTGCAATGCAAGGATATGTTCTGATTCGAGTTGCAATGCTAGAATTAATTTATTAAACTTGCTGTCATTGGGACTTTTTGGTTTGCCTTTCTAAAAATTGAATGGGTCTCTGCCAAAATAGAAAAATAAAACATCTCAACTTGCAGTAGATCACATACATCACATATCAAGCTGATTAGTATTTACTTAAAGAGGTTTTCCGAGCAAAAACACCTAAAAAAGAAGGTATTTTAGTGCTATTAATGGGTTAATAATTGCACCAAAATACCTTTAACAGTATTTTGAGTGATTTATGGCTTTGTATGGGAGATCCTGGCATTCTCTGCATTTGTTTACATGGATAGCTTTCTGTTGTCTTAGCCTTCACCTCTTACGATCCCCCTCTCACTCCCCTCCCTGTTTCCCAAGCTAGCTCACGGGCTACTAGCCCTATCTATCTATCTATCTATCTATCTATCTATCTATCTATCTATCTATCTATCTATCTATCCCCACCACCCAATCATACTTACCTGTTTTCTATGTTCTAGAGACTTCTTGCGTATGTGTGGTATGCGCTCTTCACTTCTGCCAGCGACTGTACAATAAAGCTCTATTTCGCAGGCGCCAGCAGAAGTGCAGGAAGTGATGCTTCATGCCAGAAGACTGAAGACTAAAGATAGGCAAGTATGATGATGAAGGGGGAGAAGGGGAGTATTGGTGATGCTGGAAACGTCACCAGGTCATCAGAAAATGTGTCTGGGGCGGTCATGGGTAAATTTAGATTTTTTTTTTTTTAAATGAAGTCAATTAGAAGTTAAGCGGGGAGGGGGGGGGGGGCAATTTAGAGATTAATTTGGTTTTCCCACTTTCTTGTTTCAGCAGCTTTTCCTGCTGTTTCTTCTTCTAATTTCCCATATCCCTAAGAAGTATCACAATAATTCTGATTACTAGAAATCGAATATAAATGCAGATCAGATAACAGCACATGCTTGTAGAGAAGGGACTCAGTGTTGTCTGTGTGTTTGCATAGTGATAACAAACTGCAATTAGCTGAACGGATTGTACCTGCCAGCAGAGCTGTAGATAACAGTGAGAGCAGTGACTTGTGAGTGCAGTCACTTGTGCAATCACACAGGTTCAGGTTTACCGTTCTGGAAACGCTGTGTAAACAATGGAAGTAATAAGTACACATAGCAGGCAAACAAAACAACATTGCAAAAGCAATATGTTTAGGAAAACTCTTCAATTAACATAATCTAGCAGTATAGATAGGATTCTTGAGATGGAAATACCCCTTTAAGTCAGAAATCCCAGATGGTTGTCAAATCATCAAACATCAATATATGTGTTTGAAGGTAAAAGAATTTTTAATTAATTAACAAAATCAATATACATAAAAGAGGGAGACAAACAAATCACACTAAAGAAAACATAAACAAGACAATATGACTTCATACAGCAAAATTAACTGCATTTTGAAGTAATAGTTGATCGCACTTGGGACAAGGCTGCAAAAGCTGAAGATGCTACTAAATACTGAGCACAGAGTGTAAGCAATGAAAAGATGGACTACAGCCGTTAAAGAGCTGGATGACAGGAGTGCAAAGAGCTGGAGCCCCACCAGTCTAATATTGATGACCTAAACTAAGATTACATCAATCTGCATGCAATAATATGCAATAATATGCAATTGCATTTTGCTTCATCTATGTAGTAAGTGCTTTCAGCAGAAATACGAATCATTTAGATAATGTTTATCACATGGAAACCACATACTTCTTATCTACTCTATAGCAGTCAACATATCATATGTACAATAATACTTCTTCACATTACAATACGTCAGACGATGGCTATTCACTCACATAGTCATGACTACAATCACCTATCCTAGAACAAATACATGAATACACAAAATGTCAAAAGCCTCAAACATTTATGTCTAAAAACATTTAGAGTAAGAAAAATGTCTTACCTACTCACCCCAATTTCCATGACAATGCTTATCACATACATCACATATAATCAGATTTGCCAGCCTGTTCTAGGTTTTACAAGTGATTCCCATGACCAAATAACTAAGCATTTCATGACCCACCCATTTTTCCTGGTTCATGGTTGAACACATTGTTGAGGTTTATAGGTTCAGGAGGTTATGAAGGCTCTAACTTTTTTTTTTGTGAGTAATTCAAATAAATTTTTAGTCTCTTTTTTTCAGTGATTCAGAGGGGTTTTTTGACTGCAGATAGATAAGACCCACTTAGTAGAATTCAGCCTTCTAGTATATAATGCAAAGCTGATCTGGGGTCGGGAACAGCTCCTGCAGTTCCTAACCCCTGGCAAATCACATGACCGTCAGGCCTGGAGGAAGCCACATCATTGCAGCTTTTATAGCTGAACATTCAGAGATCAAAGGAAGCTGATCTGCAGTACCTGGTCTGGCTACTACTCAGAACGGAGCTGTCCTGTTCCATTATCTTTTTATCAGCTGCTGAGAACATCTGATCAATAGGGGTTTTGGACCCCCACTAATCTAAGGATAGGTTATTTTTAGCGCAGAAAACCAGGTTTTAACACAACTAGAAAGCAAAACTCAGAATAATAAAGTCCTTTCTCTCTTTTTTTTATTCATTATGCATATTTGTATAGCGCCATCATATTCCGCAGTGCTTTACAGATATTGTCAATTATGGTCCTATACAGAGCTCACAATCTGTATTTCCTATCAGTATGTCTTTGGAGTGTGGGAAGAAACCCACGCAAACTCGGGCAGAACATACAAACTCCTTGCTGATGTTGTCCTTGACCGGATTCGAACCAAGAACTCCAGCACTGCAAAGCTGCATTGCTAACCACTGAGCCACCATAATGCCCCTTTTTATCAATATATTCAAGTCCATGGAAAATAAGCAGCATATGGATGGCATGTCCAGTATTTTCGCAGGCCCGTAGACTAAAACAGTCATCTTTGGTCCTCAAAACAGACCGAAAAAGAGCATATTCTCATACTGTCCATGATAAACCCGGACAGAACATATTTGTTATAAATGTGGCCTAACATTTACTAGGTATAATACTTCACAGTTTTTCCATGATCGTTTTTCCAATCCCATTAAACAGGGACAGAGGTCAGTGTAACACAGGAGGGGTTACTTGTCTGGTAAATAATGATTATTCTACTAGGTTAGCTAAGAAAAGAATCATGTGAGGTCATAGTAAAAGTCTCCATATGGAATGCATTGCATATTTCATGACACTAGGCAGAGTGTAAGGTTACAACAAGGGAAATACTTCTGAAACTTAACAGCGACAGTTTTCAACCTAGTAAAGAGCCCAGTGAAAGCAAGTGAGAGTGACACCAGCAAATGATGGTTTTAATGAACACAAAGCAACAGCTGTGTCTGGGGACAGTTACTCAAGGCGGTGAAATAGAATTCAGGGTGTGTGGAGTCCCGGAGGCCTCTATTCAAGGACATTCAATGCATTTGTTAACACAGTTCACATCCTGTTTGAACAGCATTGGGAAATAAGACATTTCAGTCACTCAATTAGCAATTAGCCTTTTACCTCTGATAGATGGATGGTACAATAACATCACTAATTATTTACCTGTCATCCCACCCGCTGTCTTGTCTAGCATCAAATACGCAATATGGCGAAAATATCTGCGATGACAGAAATGTGGACTGGGAGTTAATTATAAGGACAAGTGTACTGATGGATACAAGAATCAACAGAATGTTATTTTCCATCAAAATATGCAGTCTAGTAATGTATACTATGCAGGGGTGGGTTCACATGGCTGTCACAGTATGAGAGCAATAGACACTAAATGACAGAAGCAGACAGAGACCCCTACGTCCAATAGATTGTCTTATTGCAATTGGTAGCAGCCGATAATTTACTCACTCATTCACACTCCTGTCCAGGCCACTGCCCTTGCTGCCTCTAGGTGGCACGGCACTTGTGTTATGATGCTAAAGAGCACCCTGGAAGGTGGCAGCAGAGGCAGTGGATGGGTGAGTAAATTAATTTCCCGATACCTATTGCAGTAGTACAATAAGTGGCAGCCTAACAAGTCACAGCACCGCAGACCAAGGGCCCTATATAAATTATAAGATAGCTCTTTTTTTTTTTTTAACACTATTTGCAGACGAGATCAAATCAGATTCTTTCCTATTTGCCACCTTCCAACCTGTCATTAAAGTAATAATTGCCCTTTACAATAGGATGTTAATACACACTGAATATTCAAGCTTTTAAATGTCATGTGTTCATATAAAGCGGGGGCTTATTACAGAATAAGCAGCAGGCAGGAACAATTTTCCAATTTGCCTAATTTCCCATTTTAAGATTGTGTAGGAGTATCCTATCCTGGTACTAACAGGGAGTTCTAGCTAAGAAAGGTTTCATTCAGCAACTTAAACTCTCTGCCAAGGAAAAAAATCCAAGGTCAGACATGCTTCCCTACGGAAAATAAGTAGCCCTGTGTGGCTGACATCAGCAGACTGATTGTAAAACAGAAGTCCGTCAGTGAAGCTTGTATTAGTGATTGCTAACTATATTATTGAAATGGAGCACCAACTATATCATGAGAGCACTACTACAACATGGGTGGCAATGCCCTGCCAATAAGGATGTCCATAAACAAATGAAAAGGAATAAAGCAGCATATCAATGATGCACATCATGTATCAAGCAGCCTGTTCAATTGTCTGAACTGGGCATGCTTATGTCCACAAGCTGAGTGTGCCATGCAGTGTGCCATGGGCATGAACAGAACAGGACTTACATTATAGCAAAATACCATTGTGTGGAACTAGCTGTGGAATTTACACACCCATTACATCCTAACCATGCTGGATACATAAATCTATAGCTGTAGTAAGTCAACAGATTAGCAGCTCGGCTCAACAACCCTTCATGTAAAGCAGCTAATGTTACTGTTCTGGTATACCCTTTGCTTTTGTATAACATGTCAGAAAAGTGACTGAAGGCATAACCCCTTTAAGATGGCAATAGACAAAGTCTCCAAAACACGAAAACTAACTTACATTGCACAAGAAACTTAACACTAATCCATTGTACCACTAAAGCTATTGGATGCTAGCTCAATGGGCCATGGGAAATTCAAACTAGCCTGCTTGGCTTACAGAGAAAAGACACTTGCACATCAGGGTATCAGTCAGTAGACACAATCCCCATTATTGCAGCGGGTAATGAAAAGCATGGAAGCAGATAAAGACGGAAATAACAGGAAATAAATAGAATGGTCATAATTAGAGATGAGCGAACAGTGTTCTATCGAACTCATGTTCGATCGGATATTAGGCTGTTCGGCATGTTCGAATCGAATCGAACACCGCGTGGTAAAGTGCGCCATTACTCGATTCCCCTCCCACCTTCCCTGGCGCCTTTTTTGCTCCAATAACAGCGCTGGGTAGGTGGGACAGGAACTACGACACCGGTGACGTTGAAAAAAGTAGGCAAAACCCATTGGCTGCCGAAAACATGTGACCTCTAATTTAAAAGAACAGCGACGCCCAGCTTCGCGTCATTCTGAGCTTGCAATTCACCGAGGACGGAGGTTTCCGTCCAGCTAGCTAGGGCTTAGATTCTGGGTAGGCAGGGACAGGCTAGGATAGGAAGGAGAAGACAACCAACAGCTCTTGTAAGAGCTAAATTCCAGGGAGAAGCTTGTCAGTGTAACGTGGCACTGACGGGCTCAATCGCCGCAACCCAGCTTTCCCAGGATCCTGAATGGAATACACTGTCAGTGTATTCCCGTATACCCGATATATACCCCGATACCCGTTCCAACGGTGTGCCCCCCCACCTTCACCCCAGAAATACCCTGCAAGTCCCCTAGCAATAGAATTGGGGCTATATACACCCACAATTTTTACTACTGGTATACAGTGCCATTGTCTGACTGGGAATTCAAAGAATATATTGGGAATACAAATACCCTCATTTCTTGCTACTGCCATATAGTGCCAGTTTCTGACTGGTAATTCAAAGAATATATTGGGGTTACGTGCACCCACAATTTTTACTACTGGTATACAGTGCCATTGTCTGACTGGGAATTCAAAGAATATATTGGGAATACAAATACCCTCATTTCTTGCTACTGCCATATAGTGCCAGTGTCTGACTGGGAATTCAAAGAATATATTGGGGTTACGTGCACCCACAATTTTTACTACTGGTATACAGTGCCATTGTCTGACTGGGAATTCAAAGAGTATATTGGGAATACAAATACCCTCATTTCTTGCTACTGCCATATAGTGCCAGTTTCTGACTGGGAATTCAAAGAATATATTGGGGTTACGTGCACCCACAATTTTTACTACTGGTATACAGTGCCATTGTCTGACTGGGAATTCAAAGAGTATATTGGGAATACAAATACCCTCATTTCTTGCTACTGCCATATAGTGCCAGTTTCTGACTGGGAATTCAAAGAATATATTGGGGTTACGTGCACCCACAATTTTTACTACTGGTATACAGTGCCATTGTCTGACTGGGAATTCAAAGAATATATTGGGGTTATAAATACCCTCATTTCTTGCTACTGCCATATAGTGCCAGTTTCTGACTGGGAATTCAAAGAATATATTGGGGTTACGTGCACCCACAATTTTTACTACTGGTATACAGTGCCATTGTCTGACTGGGAATTCAAAGAATATATTGGGGTTATAAATACCCTCATTTCTTGCTACTGCCATATAGTGCCAGTTTCTGACTGGTAATTCAAAGAATATATTGGGGTTACGTGCACCCACAATTTTTACTACTGGTATACAGTGCCATTGTCTGACTGGGAATTCAAAGAATATATTGGGAATACAAATACCCTCATTTCTTGCTACTGCCATATAGTGCCAGTTTCTGACTGGTAATTCAAAGAATATATTGGGGTTACGTGCACCCACAATTTTTACTACTGGTATACAGTGCCATTGTCTGACTGGGAATTCAAAGAATATATTGGGAATACAAATACCCTCATTTCTTGCTACTGCCATATAGTGCCAGTGTCTGACTGGGAATTCAAAGAATATATTGGGGTTACGTGCACCCACAATTTTTACTACTGGTATACAGTGCCATTGTCTGACTGGGAATTCAAAGAGTATATTGGGAATACAAATACCCTCATTTCTTGCTACTGCCATATAGTGCCAGTTTCTGACTGGGAATTCAAAGAATATATTGGGGTTACGTGCACCCACAATTTTTACTACTGGTATACAGTGCCATTGTCTGACTGGGAATTCAAAGAATATATTGGGGTTATAAATACCCTCATTTCTTGCTACTGCCATATAGTGCCAGTTTCTGACTGGTAATTCAAAGAATATATTGGGGTTACGTGCACCCACAATTTTTACTACTGGTATACAGTGCCATTGTCTGACTGGGAATTCAAAGAGTATATTGGGAATACAAATACCCTCATTTCTTGCTACTGCCATATAGTGCCAGTGTCTGACTGGGAATTCAAAGAATATATTGGGGTTACGTGCACCCACAATTTTTACTACTGGTATACAGTGCCATTGTCTGACTGGGAATTCAAAGAGTATATTGGGAATACAAATACCCTCATTTCTTGCTACTGCCATATAGTGCCAGTTTCTGACTGGGAATTCAAAGAATATATTGGGGTTACGTGCACCCACAATTTTTACTACTGGTATACAGTGCCATTGTCTGACTGGGAATTCAAAGAGTATATTGGGAATACAAATACCCTCATTTCTTGCTACTGCCATATAGTGCCAGTTTCTGACTGGGAATTCAAAGAATATATTGGGGTTACGTGCACCCACAATTTTTACTACTGGTATACAGTGCCATTGTCTGACTGGGAATTCAAAGAATATATTGGGGTTATAAATACCCTCATTTCTTGCTACTGCCATATAGTGCCAGTTTCTGACTGGTAATTCAAAGAATATATTGGGGTTACGTGCACCCACAATTTTTACTACTGGTATACAGTGCCATTGTCTGACTGGGAATTCAAAGAATATATTGGGAATACAAATACCCTCATTTCTTGCTACTGCCATATAGTGCCAGTGTCTGACTGGGAATTCAAAGAATATATTGGGGTTACGTGCACCCACAATTTTTACTACTGGTATACAGTGCCATTGTCTGACTGGGAATTCAAAGAGTATATTGGGAATACAAATACCCTCATTTCTTGCTACTGCCATATAGTGCCAGTTTCTGACTGGGAATTCAAAGAATATATTGGGGTTACGTGCACCCACAATTTTTACTACTGGTATACAGTGCCATTGTCTGACTGGGAATTCAAAGAATATATTGGGGTTATAAATACCCTCATTTCTTGCTACTGCCATATAGTGCCAGTTTCTGACTGGTAATTCAAAGAATATATTGGGGTTACGTGCACCCACAATTTTTACTACTGGTATACAGTGCCATTGTCTGACTGGGAATTCAAAGAGTATATTGGGAATACAAATACCCTCATTTCTTGCTACTGCCATATAGTGCCAGTGTCTGACTGGGAATTCAAAGAATATATTGGGGTTACGTGCACCCACAATTTTTACTACTGGTATACAGTGCCATTGTCTGACTGGGAATTCAAAGAGTATATTGGGAATACAAATACCCTCATTTCTTGCTACTGCCATATAGTGCCAGTTTCTGACTGGGAATTCAAAGAATATATTGGGGTTACGTGCACCCACAATTTTTACTACTGGTATACAGTGCCATTGTCTGACTGGGAATTCAAAGAGTATATTGGGAATACAAATACCCTCATTTCTTGCTACTGCCATATAGTGCCAGTTTCTGACTGGGAATTCAAAGAATATATTGGGGTTACGTGCACCCACAATTTTTACTACTGGTATACAGTGCCATTGTCTGACTGGGAATTCAAAGAATATATTGGGGTTATAAATACCCTCATTTCTTGCTACTGCCATATAGTGCCAGTTTCTGACTGGGAATTCAAAGAATATATTGGGGTTACGTGCACCCACAATTTTTACTACTGGTATACAGTGCCATTGTCTGACTGGGAATTCAAAGAATATATTGGGGTTATAAATACCCTCATTTCTTGCTACTGCCATATAGTGCCAGTTTCTGACTGGTAATTCAAAGAATATATTGGGGTTACGTGCACCCACAATTTTTACTACTGGTATACAGTGCCATTGTCTGACTGGGAATTCAAAGAATATATTGGGAATACAAATACCCTCATTTCTTGCTACTGCCATATAGTGCCAGTATCTGACTGGGAATTCAAAGAATATATTGGGGTTACGTGCACCCACAATTTTTACTACTGGTATACAGTGCCATTGTCTGACTGGGAATTCAAAGAGTATATTGGGAATACAAATACCCTCATTTCTTGCTACTGCCATATAGTGCCAGTTTCTGACTGGGAATTCAAAGAATATATTGGGGTTACGTGCACCCACAATTTTTACTACTGGTATACAGTGCCATTGTCTGACTGGGAATTCAAAGAATATATTGGGGTTATAAATACCCTCATTTCTTGCTACTGCCATATAGTGCCAGTTTCTGACTGGTAATTCAAAGAATATATTGGGGTTACGTGCACCCACAATTTTTACTACTGGTATACAGTGCCATTGTCTGACTGGGAATTCAAAGAGTATATTGGGAATACAAATACCCTCATTTCTTGCTACTGCCATATAGTGCCAGTTTCTGACTGGGAATTCAAAGAATATATTGGGGTTACGTGCACCCACAATTTTTACTACTGGTATACAGTGCCAATTTCTAACTAGGAATTCAAAATGCGCAAGGCTCCCGGAAAGGGACGTGGACGAGGCCGTGGGCGAGGTCGGGGGAATGGTTCTGGGGAGCAAGGTAGCAGTGAAGCCACAGGGCGTCCCGTGCCTACTCCTGTGGGGCAGCAAGCATTGCGCCACTCCACAGTGCCAGGGTTGCTTGCCACATTAACTAAACTGCAGGGTACAAACCTTAGTAGGCCCGAGAACCAGGAACAGGTCTTGCAATGGCTGTCAGAGAACGCTTACAGCACATTGTCCAGCAGCCAGTCAGACTCTGCCTCCTCTCCTCCTATTACCCAACAGTCTTGTCTTCCTTCCTCCCAAAATTCCGAAGCTTTACAGAACAATAACCCAAACTGTCCCTGCTCCCCAGAGCTGTTCTCCGCTCCTTTCATTGTCCCTCAACCTGCCTCTCCACGTCACGATTCCACGAACCTAACAGAGGAGCATCTGTATCCAGATGCTCAAACACTAGAGTCTCCTCCATCTCCGTTCGATTTGGTGGTGGATGACCAGCAACCCACCCTCATCGACGATGATGTGACGCAGTTGCCGTCAGGGCATCCAGTTGACCGGCGCATTGTGCGGGAGGAGGAGATGAGACAGGAGTTGGAAGAGGAAGTGGTGGATGATGAGGACACTGACCCGACCTGGACAGGGGGGATGTCAAGCGGGGAAAGTAGTGTGGATGTTGAGGCAGGTGCAGCACCAAAAAGGGTAGCTAGAGGCAGAGGCAGAGGTCAGCAGCTTAGGCGAAGCCAGGCCACACCCGGAATCTCCCAAGATGTTCCAGTTCGTACCCAGCCCCGAAAAACTCCCACCTCGAGGGCACGTTTCTCGAAGGTGTGGAGTTTTTTCAAGGAATGCGCCGAGGACAGATATAGTGTTGTCTGCACAATTTGCCTCTCGAAATTGATTAGGGGCTCTGAGAAGAGCAACCTGTCCACCACTTCAATGCGCCGTCATTTGGAATCCAAGCACTGGAATCAGTGGCAGGCAGCAACGGCAGGACAAAGGCCGACTGCCGTTCACGCCACTGCCACTGCCTCTGCCTCTGCCACTGCCACTGCTGACTATGCTGGCGATGCACTCCAGAGGACGAGCCAGGACACCACTTCATCTGCCTCCGCCACTTTGTTGACTTCTACCTCATCCTCCCCTGGTCCTGTCTTATCTCCTTCTCCTGCACCATCAAAGGCACCATCAGGCGTTTCTTTACAACAACCCACCATCTCTCAGACATTGGAGCGGCGGCAGAAATACACTGCTAACCACCCACACGCGCAAGCCTTGAACGCCAACATCGCTAAACTGCTGGCCCAGGAGATGTTGGCGTTCCGGCTTGTTGAAACTCCCGCCTTCCTGGACCTGATGGCAACTGCGGCACCTCGCTATGCCGTCCCTAGCCGTCACTACTTCTCCCGGTGTGCCGTCCCCGCCTTGCACCAGCACGTGTCACTCAACATCAGGCGGGCCCTTAGTTCCGCGCTTTGCACAAAGGTCCACTTGACCACCGACGCGTGGACAAGTGCATGCGGACAGGGACGCTACATTTCACTGACGGCACACTGGGTGAATGTAGTTGAGGCTGGGACTGCTTCCCAAACTGGCCCGGTGTACCTCGTCTCCCCGCCTAACATTCCTGGCAGGGACACGAGAAGAACACCCCCCTCCTCCTCCTCTTCTACCGCCTCCTCCTCCGCCACCGCCTCCTCCTCCGCCACCGCCTCCTCCTCCGCTGTTAGATTGACCCCAGCTACGAGTTGGAAACGTTGCAGCACTGGCGTTGGTAGACGTCAGCAGGCTGTGCTGAAGCTGATCAGCTTGGGGGACAGACAGCACACTGCCTCCGAGGTGAGGGATGCCCTCCTCGATGAGACGGCAATATGGTTTGAGCCGCTGCACCTGGGCCCAGGCATGGTCGTTTGTGATAACGGCCGGAACCTGGTAGCAGCTCTGGAGCTTGCCGGACTCCAACATGTTCCATGCCTGGCCCACGTCTTCAACCTAGTGGTGCAACGTTTCCTAAAGAGCTACCCCAATGTTCCAGAGCTACTGGTGAAAGTGCGGCGCATGTGCGCCCACTTTCGCAAGTCGACAGTAGCCGCTGCTAGCTTAAAATCTCTCCAGCAACGCCTGCATGTGCCACAACACCGGCTTTTGTGCGACGTCCCCACACGCTGGAACTCAACGTTTCAGATGTTGAATAGAGTGGTTGAGCAGCAGAGACCTTTGATGGAATACCAGCTACAAAACCCTAGGGTGCCACAAAGTCAGCTGCCTCAGTTTCACATCCATGAGTGGCCATGGATGAGAGACCTTTGTGACATCCTACGGGTCTTTGAGGAGTCCACAAGGAGGGTGAGCTCTGAGGATGCGATGGTGAGCCTTACAATCCCGCTCTTGTGTGTTCTGAGAGAATCCCTGATTGACATCAGGGATAACTCAGATCACACAGAGGAGTTAGGGATAGCATCCGATCCGTCACAGCTGGAGAGTAGGTCCACACATCTGTCCGCTTCACTGCGTTTAATGGAGGAGGAGGAGGAGGAGGAGGAGGAAGAAGAGTTGTCCGATGATGTGATGGTGATACAGGAGGCTTCCGGGCAACTTCGAATCGTCCCATTGTTGCAGCGCGGATGGGTAGACATGGAGGATGAGGAGGAAATGGAGATTGAACTTTCCGGTGGGGCCAGAGGAGTCATGCCAACTAACACTGTGGCAGACATGGCTGAGTTCATGTTGGGGTGCTTTACAACCGACAAGCGTATTGTCAAAATCATGGAGGACAACCAGTACTGGATCTTTGCTATCCTTGACCCCCGGTATAAAAACAACATCTCGTCTTTTATTCCGGTAGAGGGGAGGGCCAATCGCATCAATGCTTGCCACAGGCAATTGGTGCAGAATATGATGGAGATGTTTCCAGCATGTGACGTTGGCGGCAGGGAGGGCAGTTCCTCCAGTAGGCAACCAAGTTCTCACCGGTCCACACAAACGAGGGGCACACTGTCTAAGGTCTGGGACACCTTGATGGCACCCCCTCGCCAAAGTGCCGCCACGGAGGGTCCTAGTGTCACCAGGCGTGAGAAGTATAGGCGCATGTTGCGGGAATACCTTTCCGACCACAGCCCTGTCCTCTCCGACCCCTCTGCGCCCTACACGTATTGGGTGTCGAAGTTGGACCTGTGGCTTGAACTTGCCCTATATGCCTTGGAGGTGCTGTCCTGTCCTGCCGCCAGCGTCCTATCTGAGAGGGTGTTCAGTGCAGCCGGTGGCATCATCACTGACAAGCGCACCCGTCTGTCAGCTGAGAGTGCCGACCGGCTCACTTTGATAAAAATGAACCACCACTGGGTAGAGCCGTCATTTTTGTGCCCACCTGTGTAAAGCACCCCAACATGAAACTCCATGTCTGTACTCAACCTCTCCAATTCCTCCGCATCCTCATACTCATCCACCATAAGCGTTGCACAATTCTGCTAATACTAGGCTCCCTCCACCCTGATTTCCCCCAACTCTGCTGGTTAGAGGCTCCCTCCACCATGAATTTGCCCAAACTGGGCTGTTTAGAGGCTCCCTCCACCATGAATTGGTCCAAACTGGGGTGGTTAGAGGCTCCCTCCACCATGAATTGGTCCAAACTGGGGTGGTTAGAGGCTCCCTCCACCATTAATTGGTCCAAACTGGGCTGGTTAGAGGCTCCCTCCACAATTAATTGGTCCAAACTGGGCTAATTAGAGGCTCCCTCCACCATGAATTGGTCCAAACTGGGTTTTTTAGAGGCTCCCTCCACCATTAATTGGTCCAAACTGGGCTGGTTAGAGGCTCCCTCCACAATTAATTGGTCCAAACTGGGCTAATTAGAGGCTCCCTCCACCATGAATTGGTCCAAACTGGGTTTTTTAGAGGCTCCCTCCACCATGAATTTGCCCAAACTGGGCTGTTTAGAGGCTCCCTCCACCATGAATTGGTCCAAACTGGGCTGGTTAGAGGCTCCCTCCACCATGAATTTCCCAAAACTTGGCTGTTTAGAGGCTCCCTCCACCATTAATTGGTCCAAACTGGGCTGGTTAGAGGCTCCCTCCACCATTAATTGGTCCAAACTGGGCTGGTTAGAGGCTCCCTCCACCATTAATTGGTCCAAACTGGGCTGGTTAGAGGCTCCCTCCACCATGAATTTCCCAAAACTTGGCTGTTTAGAGGCTCCCTCCACCATTAATTGGTCCAAACTGGGCTGGTTAGAGGCTCCCTCCACCATGAATTTGCCCAAACTGGGCTGTTTAGAGGCTCCCTCCACCATGAATTTGCCCAAACTGGGCTGTTTAGAGGCTCCCTCCACCATGAATTGGTCCAAACTGGGCTGGTTAGAGGCTCCCTCCACCATGAATTTCCCAAAACTTGGCTGTTTAGAGGCTCCCTCCACCATTAATTGGTCCAAACTGGGCTGGTTAGAGGCTCCCTCCACCATGAATTTGCCCAAACTGGGGTGGTTAGAGGCTCCCTCCACCATTAATTGGTCCAAACTGGGCTGGTTAGAGGCTCCCTCCACAATTAATTGGTCCAAACTGGGCTAATTAGAGGCTCCCTCCACCATGAATTGGTCCAAACTGGGTTTTTTAGAGGCTCCCTCCACCATGAATTTCCCAAAACTTGGCTGTTTAGAGGCTCCCTCCACCATGAATTGGTCCAAACTGGGCTGGTTAGAGGCTCCCTCCACCATGAATTTCCCAAAACTTGGCTGTTTAGAGGCTCCCTCCACCATTAATTGGTCCAAACTGGGCTGGTTAGAGGCTCCCTCCACCATGAATTTGCCCAAACTGGGCTGTTTAGAGGCTCCCTCCACCATGAATTGGTCCAAACTGGGCTGGTTAGAGGCTCCCTCCACCATGAATTTCCCAAAACTTGGCTGTTTAGAGGCTCCCTCCACCATTAATTGGTCCAAACTGGGCTGGTTAGAGGCTCCCTCCACCATGAATTGGTCCAAACTGGGGTGGTTAGAGGCTCCCTCCACCATTAATTGGTCCAAACTGGGCTGGTTAGAGGCTCCCTCCACCATTAATTGGTCCAAACTGGGCTGGTTAGAGGCTCCCTCCACCATTAATTGGTCCAAACTGGGCTGGTTAGAGGCTCCCTCCACCATGAATTTCCCAAAACTTGGCTGTTTAGAGGCTCCCTCCACCATTAATTGGTCCAAACTGGGCTGGTTAGAGGCTCCCTCCACCATGAATTTGCCCAAACTGGGCTGTTTAGAGGCTCCCTCCACCATGAATTTGCCCAAACTGGGCTGTTTAGAGGCTCCCTCCACCATGAATTGGTCCAAACTGGGCTGGTTAGAGGCTCCCTCCACCATGAATTTCCCAAAACTTGGCTGTTTAGAGGCTCCCTCCACCATTAATTGGTCCAAACTGGGCTGGTTAGAGGCTCCCTCCACCATGAATTTGCCCAAACTGGGGTGGTTAGAGGCTCCCTCCACCATTAATTGGTCCAAACTGGGCTGGTTAGAGGCTCCCTCCACAATTAATTGGTCCAAACTGGGCTAATTAGAGGCTCCCTCCACCATGAATTGGTCCAAACTGGGTTTTTTAGAGGCTCCGTCCACCATGAATTTCCCAAAACTTGGCTGTTTAGAGGCTCCCTCCACCATGAATTGGTCCAAACTGGGCTGGTTAGAGGCTCCCTCCACCATGAATTTCCCAAAACTTGGCTGTTTAGAGGCTCCCTCCACCATTAATTGGTCCAAACTGGGCTGGTTAGAGGCTCCCTCCACCATGAATTTGCCCAAACTGGGCTGTTTAGAGGCTCCCTCCACCATGAATTGGTCCAAACTGGGCTGGTTAGAGGCTCCCTCCACCATGAATTTCCCAAAACTTGGCTGTTTAGAGGCTCCCTCCACCATGAATTGGTCCAAACTGGGCTGGTTAGAGGCTCCCTCCACCATGAATTGGTCCAAACTGGGGTGGTTAGAGGCTCCCTCCACCATTAATTGGTCCAAACTGGGCTGGTTAGAGGCTCCCTCCACCATTAATTGGTCCAAACTGGGCTGGTTAGAGGCTCCCTCCACCATGAATTTGCCCAAACTGGGGTGGTTAGAGGCTCCCTCCACCATTAATTGGTCCAAACTGGGCTGGTTAGAGGCTCCCTCCACAATTAATTGGTCCAAACTGGGCTAATTAGAGGCTCCCTCCACCATGAATTGGTCCAAACTGGGTTTTTTAGAGGCTCCCTCCACCATGAATTTGCCCAAACTGGGCTGTTTAGAGGCTCCCTCCACCATGAATTGGTCCAAACTGGGCTGGTTAGAGGCTCCCTCCACCATGAATTTCCCAAAACTTGGCTGTTTAGAGGCTCCCTCCACCATTAATTGGTCCAAACTGGGCTGGTTAGAGGCTCCCTCCACCATTAATTGGTCCAAACTGGGCTGGTTAGAGGCTCCCTCCACCATTAATTGGTCCAAACTGGGCTGGTTAGAGGCTCCCTCCACCATTAATTGGTCCAAACTGGGCTGTTTAGAGGCTCCCTCCACCATTAATTGGTCCAAACTGGGCTGGTTAGAGGCTCCCTCCACCATGAATTTGCCCAAACTGGGCTGTTTAGAGGCTCCCTCCACCATGAATTGGTCCAAACTGGGCTGGTTAGAGGCTCCCTCCACCATGAATTTCCCAAAACTTGGCTGTTTAGAGGCTCCCTCCACCATTAATTGGTCCAAACTGGGCTGGTTAGAGGCTCCCTCCACCATGAATTGGTCCAAACTGGGGTTTTTAGAGGCTCCCTCCACCATGAATTGGTCCAAACTGGGGTTTTTAGAGTCTCCCTCCACCATGAATTGGTCCAAACTGGGGTTTTTAGAGTCTCCCTCCACCATGAATTGGTCCAAACTGGGGTTTTTAGAGGCTCCCTCCACCATGAATTTGCCCAAACTCTGCTGGTTAGAGGCTCAATCCACCCTGATTTTCAAAACAAATGTTGGTGCCAACCTCAACTTACTACAAGGGCCAAATTCACTGCTGGTGACAAGCTCTCCTCACTGCAAGTGCCAAATACACATGTTTCAAGGTGTTTTCCTACTGTCAGAGAGGTGGTATTGAGTGTGTAAAGTGTGTAGTTGTTAGGCTGTGATGTTGGGGTAATAGAGGGTCTTTGGTGTGTTAGATGCCCCCAGACATGCTTCCCCTGCTGTCCCAGTGTCATTCCAGAGGTGTTGGCATCATTTCCTGGGGTGTCATAGTGGACTTGGTGACCCTCCAGACACGGATTTGGGTTTCCCCCTTAACGAGTATCTGTTCCCCATAGACTATAATGGGGTTCGAAACCCGTTCGAACACACGAACATTGAGCGGCTGTTCGAATCGAATTTCGAACCTCGAACATTTTAGTGTTCGCTCATCTCTAGTCATAATCAGTCTGCCTTCTGAGCTATACTACAACTGTGCCGTCCCCCATCATGAAGCATGCAGACAAGTGGACTGGAACAACTTGAAGTACAGTGTTGGCCAAAAGTATTGGCACCCCTGCAATTCTGTCAGATAATACTCATTTTCTCCCAGAAAATGATTACAATCACAAATTTTTTGGTATTATTATCTTTATTTAATTTGTCTTCAATGGAAAACCACAAAAAGAATTGTCAAAAAGCCAAATTGGATATAATTCCACACCAAACATAAAAAAGGGGGTGGACAAAAGTATTTGCACTGTTTGAAAAATCATGCTTCTCCAATTTGTGTAATTAACAGCACCAGTTACTTACATGAGGCACCTAACAGGTGGTGGCAATAACTAAATCACACTTGCAGCCAGTTGAAATGGATTAAAGTTGACTCAACCTCTGTCCTGTGTCCTTGTGTGTACCACATTGAGCATGGAGAAAAGAAAGAAGGCCAAAGAACTGTCTGAGGACTTGAGAAGCAAAATTGTGAGGAAGCATGAGCAATCTCAAGGCTACAAGTCCATCTCCATAGACCTGAATGTTCCTGTGTCTACCGTGCGCAGTGTCATCAAGAAGTTTAAAGCCCATGGCACTGTGGCTAACCTCCCTAGATGTGGACAGAAAAGAAAAATTGACAAGAGATTTCAACACAAGATTGTGCGGATGGTGGATAAAGAACCTCGACTAACATCCAAACAAGTTCAAGCTGCCCTGCAGTCTGAGGATACAACAGTGTCAACCCGTACTATCCGTCGGCGTCTGAATGAAAAGGGACTGTATGGTAGGATACCCAGGAAGACCCCACTTCTTACCCAGAGACATAAAAAAGCCAGGCTGGAGTTTGCCAAAACTTACCTGAGAAAGCCAAAAATGTTTTAGAAGAATGTTCTCTGGTCAGATGAGACAAAAGTAGAGCTTTTTGGGAAAAGCCATCAACATAGAGTTTGCAGGGGAAAAAAAAAGAGGCCTTCAAAGAAAAGAACATGGTCCCTACAGTCAAACATGGCGGAGGTTCCCTGATGTTTTGGGGTTGCTTTGCTGCCTCTGGCACTGGACTGCTTGACCGTGTGCATGGCATTATGAAGTCTGAAGACTACCAACAAATTTTGCAGCATAATGTAGGGCCCAGTGTGAGAAAGCTGGGTCTCCCTCAGAGGTCATGGGTCTTCCAGCAGGACAATGACCCAAAACACACTTCAAAAAGCACTAGAAAATGGTTTGAGAGAAAGCACTGGAGACTTCTAAAGTGGCCAGCAATGAGTCCAGACCTGAATCCCATAGAACACCTGTGGAGAGATCTCAAAATGGCAGTTCGGAGAAGGCCCCCTTCACATCTCAAGGACCTGGAGCAGTTTGCCAATGAAGAATGGTCTAAAATTCCAGCAGAGCATTGTAAGAAACTCATTGATGGTTACCAGAAGCGGTTGTTCGCATTTATTTTGTCAAAAGGTTGTGCTACCAAGTATTAGGCTGAGGGTGCCAATACTTTTGTCCGGGTCATTTTTGGAGTTTTTTGTAAAATGATCAATGATTTGACTTTTTTTTTCATTCTCTTTTGTGTTTTTTCATTGCATGCAAAATAAATGAAGATATTAATACCAAAGAGTTTGTGCTTGCAATCGTTTTCTGGAAGAAAATGAGTATTATCTGACAGAATTGCAGGGGTGCCAATACTTTTGGCCAACATTGTATTTACTTGTAGCAATGTTTGCATTGTCTGAAAATGTCACTTTACTATAAGTCTTTAGCCTGTGGCCAGTGATGTGTGGGTAGACTCAGAGGTGGGATTTCCACAATGAATACAGCTTGGTATTCTATTCTGCTTCTTAATTAAGTGTGACAATTGCTTGTATTGAAGAAGGTAACCTGCTGCTTCTTAGCACACATCTCAGCACTTCCAACGGTAATTACGTTCCATCTACAGAACAGCACACACATGCTGCATAGTACTAACAAATAGACCAGTACATCACAAAATAGGAAATCCAAGTAGATAAAAAAAATCCCCAAAATAACCAGGATGCGTGCTTTCCACTCGCAAATAAAATAGATGATATGTTTGTGGTGCTTGATAAAATACAGAATTTATTGATAGGGATAACACGTTTCAGGGCAATTGCACTCTACTAAGTGCGCATCCCTTCATCAGATCCAATTAAAGTGGTATAGTAGTAGAACACAAAGAACAGAAGGGGTTCAAATGGGCTAACTATAACTACAAAACATTACTCATCATGTTCCAGTCCTTCAATACATTTTGCAACAAAGCTTTGTTATTTTTCCATTCACAGAGCCAAATGAGGGCTTAATGTTTGTAGGACTAATTATACTTTGTAGTGGTACCATTTAATATTCTGTAGCTGGAAAAAAATTCAGAATGGGGGGATGGGAAAAAGTTGCGTTTGTGCTACATTCTTAAAGAGGACCTTTCATCACTTGGGGCACATGCGGTTTTATATACCGCTAGAAAGCCAACAGTGCGCTGAATTCAGCACACTGTCAGCTTTCATGATCTGTGCCCCTGGTGAAGAGCTATAGGTGCCGGTACCGTAGCTCTTCACCGTAGCTCTTCACCGTCAGAAGGGCGTTTCTGACAGTCAGTCAGGAACGTCCTTCCTCACAGCAGCACCTATAGCGCTGTACAGTGAGAGAGGGGAGGAATGCTATAGGCGCTGCTGTGAGGAAGGGCGTTCCTGACTGACTGTCGGAAACGCCTTCTGACAGTGAAGAGCTACGGTACCAACACCGATAGCTCTTCACCGGGGGCACAGATCGGGAAGGCCAATAGTGCACTGAATTCAGCGCACTGTCGTCTTTCTAGCAGTATATAAAACCGCATGTACCCCAAGTGATGAAAGGTCCTCTTTAAGGGATTTGTTTTTGCAGCATTCACTGTGCAGCCAAAATGACATGTCAGGGGTTAAAGAATAGAGATCTGTAAAAGTCTGATCTTCACAACATATTTGTGCAAGTGTATCAAGGCACAAACAAAGGAGATTTCCGAGGACCACAGAAGAAGAGTTGTTGATGCTCTTCAGACTGTAAAAGGTTATGAAACCATCTGTAAAGAGCATGGACTCCATCAGACTGTACAAATGGAGGAAATTCAAGACTATTATTACCCTGCCCAAGAGAGGTTGAATTCTGAAAGTTTCATAGAATTTTAATCACCTCTGTAGCTAGGTCATAATCAATTTAGGTCATAATCGATAAGCCCCAGTCAACTGGCTAATATACAGTAGACAGAATTCTGACTTACTCTCTTGCCTACTTTAATGTCCTCCAACAATTTCAAGGTAAGCTATTACATTACAAGTAACACAAGTGTTAAGATGTTAGATCTGGGCTTCAACTGGATTCACTGAAGATGACATCTGCATAATGATGGCATATTCTACCCACATTTCCTCGGGTTCATTCCAAGGACTCTGGTTTCCTCCCACACACTAAGCCCATGTTGGTGTTATGGTATTCTAATGAAACCTTTCCTAAGTGTGTGTCTGAGGTAAGGAATTACAATTTAAGTTCCTTTAGGGGGGGAAGAAAATGTGAATTATACTGCAGAGTATTATCATGCCGTAAATATAATGAATCCATCCATACATAACTTATGTTTATATACATGACATTATAAGAGAACATATAATATACTATACTCTTTAATACATATATTGTCTGCTTGTACTGAAAAAACAAGGCAACAAAATTCACAAAACAGTAGTTAAAAAGCACATCATATTCAGAAATTATTTTAACAAATGTCTTTGACTAACAAGGGTATAAAAAAGTAAAGCCCTAATCTCGCAATACAACACCATCGTTCCTTGAGAGCCTACAATTTATCCCACCTTTTAAAGAACAAGGAAAGCCAGCTGTGCAATGCATGTACATCAAAAGACTGTAAAACCTTAATCCGACTCAGCCCCAGCAATTCATCTATTGTTTCTAAGTTTAATGTGATTATTCCATTCGCAGACATTAAAAACCAGAACTGACAATATTTTCTTCTCATCAGCTCACAAATAGTTTAACAGCGAAAAATGACCATATAAGACTTTGCACAAAAAACCCCATCACCAACTAACACTATGGCAAGTGAAACTCTCCAAATGACCTTTTAATGTAGAGCTGTCGTCAGTCGTTTCCTTGAGTTATCTTAACACTTGATTTTTCAAACAATAACTTCCTAGGGTTATGAAAGCAATGCTATCGGAGGCACATGAAGACTTTACAATGTTCCATACCAGACCACACAGGTATAAATGGATTTCAATATTTTAGCAGTGCCTGTAGATCTGCAGCGCTGTCAGCAAGGTATGTATTCATTTCCATCTGTTTTATTAGGCAACATAATGTTAACTGGAACTGAAAACGCTTTTTTTTCCTTCACTGCCAGGGAAAGTCAAGTGTGCAGAATTATGTCTCAGTATCAGCAAGCTGCTGGTACATGATATAATTCAAGAGCACTGCATTCAATGTGCCACTGTTCAGGATTTGTCAGTTGGACATCAAGGCGCACAATGTCAGACAAAATATATTGATGACCTATCCTTAGACTATATCTCCAATATCAGATGCACGTGGGTTCGAAATCCAGAAGCAGACCGCTCCCTCATCTGAATAGTGGGGTTCCGGATTACTGAATCTCAGCTCCCATTAAAGTAAATTGGAGATAAGCTGCAGTACCCTCACACAGCCAATATGCAACGGATGGAACGGCTTGCTTTGAGCGCCTGCACTGCATAGCTGCTGATATCAGGAGGTGGTGATATTTGAATATGGACAATTTATAACAGGGATCCTACCTAGCAAGTGTTATTTATAATTTTGCTCTCTTCTTATGAAGCAAAGGAGACACTATCTTCCTCAGTCACCAAAGCCTTAGTACAACTGCTGCCCCTGCTTCACCCTCAGGTAGACTCATAGTGTGCCTGTCTGTTTTTGTTTGTTAATTTATTATACTTCAGTTAACCTATAGTTATGGTTTTGAGGCAGTCTATAGTCTCAGACATCTCTCTAAAAATTATTATTAGAAGAACTGCTCCTACTTTAGCAGGAATTATGGAAAAGCCACAGAAAAATATATTTACTTAGGCCCAGTTCACATCTGCATTTGGGTTTCCATTCGGGGAGTTTTCTTGGGGACCCCCTGAACGGAAACCTATCCGCATAAAAAAGCAGTTACCTAAGGAAACTTGTGGACCCCATAGAATATAATGTGTGTAGTTTCTGCACAAAAAATGCAGAGAGAAAAATGCTGCTTGCAGGACTTTTATCTCCTCATACTGTATTTCATGCGGATAAGTGAACTGAATGGCCCGAATGCAGATGTGAACCAGGTCTAAGATTGTTCTACAGCCCATTAACAAACTATAGACCACACTTGTATTGTATTCTATAATCTGCCTAGGGTGAAGGCTACAGACTGTGATAAAAAAGTATACAGTTGCCTGATAACATTTAAGATATCTTAAGGCCAGACAAAACACATGGATGCATGAAGTGTGTATCACCTACTTGCACAGTAAGTGTCTCCCCTGCTACTTTAAATGGATACTGAGTACAGAACAGGTTTTTTTTTTTTGGGTTTTTTTTAAGTTGGTGAGTGCCACCTAATTTTTTTAAAATCTTGTGTACTGGACTATATACTATGTTGAACTAGGTATAAGGCATAAGCACCACCATCCTTCAGGCAGTCGATTCACCTCTTAGACCCCCTTGTGCATACCGAGCATAGCCCCGTTTGTCATCAGACCCAATACACGTTAGTTGGGTAGCCAGTCCCACTGCGATCTTTGGATTCAGCCATTCTCCTGTGCCTGGCCAGCCATTAAAGTGTATTTTCATCTTCACATTTTTAGCAGGATATACTATAAAGGCTTGATAGATGCTGCTTCTGAGGAGATAACCAGAAACACCAAGATGAGAATAGCCCTTTAAGTAGAAATGGATGACAAAAGTCAAATGATGATAAAATTGCCACCACTGTTTGCAGTCTGTAGGGTTTTCTGCATTTATCTGAAACAACCAACCTTGTAGATACTTTTCAGAGAACATGTTTTAATCTATTTTTGAGCAATTCAGTTTTAAGGGGCATAGCCGTAACATTTTTTTTTATCTCTTACTGTAATAAAAGCAGTGGGGGAGGTTCCTGCAGTGACCAGTTGTCTCACAACCAGGCATAGGATTATGACAAGGAGGAGAGTAATGGCTGACTGCCTGAGGCACATAATAAAAAGATCTTCAGGTCTCAGTTTTGATTGCAATAGGAGTCAAAATGTGAAGATGAAGATTATATTAAAGGGGCATTTCCACAGGCCATAAACGTCCCATAGATGGTTGTCCTACATCTCCATTCACTGCAACCGCAAGATAGGAGTTGGCAAATCCCATTTTCAATCGGTAACACCCATCCATGGGTCATTTATAATATATCTTTTGGATAATATTGCATGTTAGTGTGTATGTTCCACGTTTTGTCATAGCATGACTTGCCCAACTATGCCTCTATCAGTTGTAGTCACCATTACACATTCAAACACCATCCAATGTTAGAGTTCTCTCTGCTTATGGCAGATATTGACATTTGCAGTTACCTCACTAAACAACTGTATTGTACATGTTTGTATTATCAGTATTAACAGATGTAGTAGTTGCTGAAGGGGTTGGGAAAGACACTTCAAATAGCCGTATCTCTAGCTTTATACCATCTAGAACATTAGTTCCAAATGCTACAATGATGGCAGTTCTACCTTTTACAGTCATGAGTGTGATCTCTGTATGCAGCAGTTCAATATATCTCACCAGTGAAATTAGCGATAACTCCACTTTTTATAGCTTTCATCTTTGTGGCATATGAAAGCTGAGAACCACTGTTCTAAGTTGTATAAAACTGAAGACACAGCTATTTGATGGATGCTATATCTGTACATACTAGCAATGCACAATGTGCACAATTTTCCATGTCAATGCTCAGTTTAAGCAGTTACTAAGGAGAAACTTTAGAACTTGTTCTCTACTTACAGCAGGTCAAATAGGTTAAACAAATACATTACTAAAATGTTTACCAAACAGCACTTAAATGCTAACAATGATTTTTATTCATTCTCTATTAAATTCACTGAATAATTAAACATATGATAAATCTGTCACTGCAACTGCCCGGTTCACAGAATTCAGTTTTACATCTGTGAGGCCTATTTATCACTGCTGCAAATAAGCTGTGTACAACCCACTCCAGACATGAAAGACAGAGGCCCTGTTAGTATAGAACACTGCCCTAGCTCAGAATGAATTGTTCTATGAGGTTGCATTGTGCTGCACATACATTCAGGCACCCTAAAGAATAATAGAAAAAGTTTCCTTGGTGATCTTTCCTTCTCTCCCTTATTAATCTCAAGACTTCAAATTCCAGCAATACAATAAGATCTGAAATAAGATCACTCATGCCAGACTTTTATCTCCATTAAAGGAATGCTGAAGCAGACTGTTTCTCCGGATTGCAATGCCATTTAGCCGTTGCCCCAAGTGACAGCATATGTTCTTTTTATCTGTTACAAGGTTTACTTGATCTGCTTTACCCCTGTTTAATATCGCATGCCAAACCTAGCCAGACATAGCAATTTTCATTCTTGTGTAAAATATTCAAATATATGAATTGTCCTCAAGATGTTTGATTTTATTGGGACTGGAATGCATTTAAGTATTTTTGCTTAAGAATAGTAGTCTAGACATATCCTGAAGCTGGTAAATATCTGATTTATTGGCTGAATCGAAGTGTAAGAAATGTGAGAATTATTATTTTAAACACTTTATTACCATCCAGTCACATCTCAATCCATGAAAGGTAAAATATTCTTTAGGCTCTGTTCACATCTGCATCAAGAGACTCCATCACAGATTCCATCACATTTGCCAGAAAAAATAGCACAACATGCTGAGCTTTCCTTTCCAGTGAAATGATGGATGCCATGGCAATGTGTACTCTAGAATTCTATATCTCCTGCAAACAATATAATAAACACATCACACACTGTAGACCATAGGAGTTCTGTATCACTCACTGAATAATGGACAGGAAACCATCTCCTGTGCTACAAAGTTCTGTATAATAGGAAAAAATATCATAAGTCGTCTTCGTGTTTTGAGAACTGCACTTGGCCTACGTCCTCAAGTTTTTGCAGGGCCAAGGATCTCCTTGATGACTTTGAATATTCTCATAATTTACAACAGGAAGTGTAAAATCCCAAATATAACGTTGCTTTTTCTTTCTTTAGCTATGATGAATAGCTAGCCATTTATTGCATAAAGGATAATTACTCATTTCTTTTCGGAGCACATGCATGTCTCGATAACATTGTTTTTCCCCATGATACCACAATCATTGAAAGGAAACACCCAAGAGAACGAGACAATGGCTCCGCCAGGTCATTGCTTCCACTATAAAAATCTCAATTTAAAAATGAGTCATATTAAAGCTTATGGAGAATTAACATTGTATCAAGCTTCTCAAAGCATCTGAAGCTTTGGCTATCAAAGCCAAAATAAAAAAATTAAAACTGTCAGTAAGTGGAAAATGATTTGGGTAAATGTTGACTATCACCCATGTCTGTGTAGAAATAACTAAGTAAGTGATACTCTTAATACATAGAAAATACTTCAAATGGAAGGTGAGGATTGATCAGGTGAAGGACCTACTTGGTTGTCTTCCTTCTTGTCTACAATCTTCTCAAACGTATCAATACTGTTTTTGTCCTCCTTCTTCAAAGTCAAGGGTTAATTAACATCCATAAAGGGCAAAACAGAATACAGTAGCCGAGATAGTTCCTTATACATGCACCACATAATCCATAGCCTTATATTTTGTACACCTACTTACCAGGCACAAATTTACATTGTATTTCTTGACTGCTGGTCCCTTTGCTACTGAGCAACTTAAAGGGTCTTCTGTTCATAGATTTGTATCCACTTTGAAGTGATCAATGGATGTTCCTACTGAATAACTGTAAGGAGAGCCCATGAAACTTTGACAAATTGAGCCGTGCACACAAATTTAGTGTTTAAATAGCCTTATCTATAGTCATTATAGTTTTAGTATCAGGCTGTTCTACTACCTGGGTCATTCTCTTTTATACTTAACCTTGTTAGGTCTATGTGTTAGTGTTGTATATATGGTGGTAAATAACTTTTTGTAGACTTTAGTGCCCATTTGGATAATTCAATATGTTTATTATTATAATTATTATTCTTTTTAGAGCTATACTAATTCCATGGTGCTTTAAATTTGAAGAGAGGTTTACATACAAAACACCTAAATTTACCTTCAGTTTTATATTGACCCTGTCCTTTCTACAGGGGTTAAATAAATGTTACTGAACGTGTTACAACACTGAAGCATTTGCTCTAACTTGGAAGAAGGCCATATTTGCTATCAGCACTCATGAAGTAGAAATTATCTCATGGGCACGGCTTTGTTTGGACAAATATAACAGGCACAGTAAGTTACAGCTTAGATTAATCACTGCCGGACTACATAGAGCCGCTACTATTACATCATCACATATACTCAGGAGACAACCAATTGTACAATGATGTCAGCGCTGTGGCCAGAAATATGCCATCTCCAGTGTGGTTTAGTAAATGGTTTTCCACTCACATAATATAGGCAAGAGCCTAAATTTCCAGTTTGTTCTCAAGTACTAATATTTAAAAAAAATTGCATAAAACTTAACTTTTAATAACTGGTTAAAATCGGCAAAGTGTAGTAACAAAGTGGGTGAGGAAGGGACTATAAAGATAAATCCCAATAGGGTAATATGGAGATATCGCTAATTAGGGGAGTACAAAACTAGTCTCCTAAACACCGTCAGATATCATTGTTACACTCCTATCAAAATCTAAGCATCCAGCCAAAAAAGTCCCACTAGATTTTGTTGCTAGATCAGTAGGTGATTAGGCAGGAATGGCCTGACAATTTACCAATGAGGGTAGATACAAAAAACCCCATCATGAAACAGGTGAACAAAACAGTGTTAAAGGTATTCACCGCTCCCTATTAACAAGCCCCTTCCCTCCTGAGTAAAGGGAATACCCTGTGATTAAAAAGTTAGCATAAGTATAGGGGTTCAATCATAGGTCCATTGGGACAGTAGTTAATGATAGCCCCCAATATGCTTATTCTCTCGACGTGACACGTTTCTAAATCATCAGGAGAGATGCTATTGTTGCAAGCCTAAATATTTCTAATAGCTTGCAGTTACAACCGCAGTTCCTGGTGCCCTAATGGTGGACGCCAGTACTTTCAGGATAGGGCACCACCATTAGGGTGCCAGGAACTGCGGTTGTAACCGCAAGCTATTAGAAATATTTAGGAGTGTAACAATGATATCTGACAGTGTGTAGGAGACTAGTTTTGTACTCCCTTAATTAGCGATAACTCCATATTACCCTATTGGGATTTATCTTTATAGTCCCTTCCTCACCTACTTTGTTACTACACTTTGCCGATTTTAACCAGCTATTAAAAGTTAAGTTTTATGCAATTTTTTATTTTTTTAAAAAAATAACGTTTACATGTAGCAGGCATACCCACGTAGGTTGTCAAGTACTATTAGTAATTTTTTCATAGCCATTTTGTAAAGAACTGTTGTCAAAATAACATTTTTAGATCTCGAAGCAAAAATGAAGACACCAGTGTCCTAGATATAAATGTGCTATCTTAAAGTATGCTGAGTAGAAACAGCTTCAAGTGATACACAGGACACGACAACACAACACAGAAGAGGAGTCAGTAAGCCAAAGGTTAAAGCAGAGAGACAAAACAGTACCAAATGGCAACCCAAAAGAGTAGTCAAAAAAGCCAAAAAGTAGAGGTCAGTGAATACAATACAAGAGCAAGTGAAAATGCTTAGCAAAGTCAGAAACACAATAGCCAGAAACATGTGTGGGCTGATGGTCAGTTTAAGAAAATCCAGAACCCACGCCAGGCTTGATTGGCAGATAAGCTGGCAATCACCAGCACACAAATGTAACCCTAACTGTGCCAACACATAATGACAAGAGTCCAAGAGCAGGTAATCATGAGTGGACACGCCTCCTTTCAGTTTCCTGCTCTGTCATTGAATTAAACAGTATCGATGTACACAGCAGAGCACACCAATACAGCTGTGGAGCTCAAAGCCTGATGCTCCGGATCCCAGGTACCCCTTTGGGGACAGGGGCCCTGGGCAATTGCCTAGTTTACCCCTCCCAAATGCCGACCCTGGATAGAGGAGTGGAGTCTCGGTTCCTAAGATCTTCGGAAATATGTGTTTTCTGATGGTCTTAGGCGACCCATGTGAAATAGGTCACTACCCACAGGTTGAGAACTGCTACCCACTTTTCTGGCAGGTCTGCAAACACAACATGATGTTCAGATATCAACCAACTAAATCTGCGCTCCAAAATCCACATAGCGGTCCTTCCCTTCTGTACCCTGTTGTGTGACCAAACAGCAGTTTATGCCCAAACGTAGGATACTGATGTACCCAGAATAATGTACTTAATGTCATATGTGAATCACAGAGGGGAACTAGGAAAGGCTAAAAATGAACTTTTAATATGTAAATATGAATAAAAAGGCTTATGACAGTATCATACCCAGTCAAGTGATGAGTGACGATATAAAAGACAGAGTCTGACAGTAAATGTATTCATTCAGTATTTGGATTTTCCTAATATATACAAATATATCGCTCCACTCTCTGAATCAGACTTCTGTCAGAGTATAATACATAGAAGGGGTAACGCAATAAAATATACTCCAAAATAAACTGTCATAATCAAAATAGGTAAGGTGCTATTGCCATGATCAGCATAGGATAACGATCGCACAATTATCTGGGGAGACGAGTCTGTAACCTCCACACAGATATATTGCTCCAATAAGTGTTAAATGTCCATCACACTGGGGCATATAGTAATGAAAAGGTAGTGCACAGGTAAAATGGAGAGGGGTTAGATCTATGACCCTCATGGCTGACTCTGAAGCTACAGCTGGCACACTGAACTTTGCCTCACTGGGGCTAAACCAGGCTGGGGTTGAACTACTCCAAGCTACCTGCTTCCTTCGCTCCAGTACCCGACTGTGCCCAAACATTTGTTTATACCCACATATGACATTGTTAAAGTACTTTATCCTGGATACACTAGTGTCATACATGTGGCATAAACTGCACTTTGAGCACACAGCAGGGCACCGATGGAAAGGAGCACAATGTGTCTTTAGATGGCATATTTAGAATGTTGGTTTTTAGACACCATGTAGTTTCCAAAATCCCTATTTTGGAAACTACATGGTGTCTAAAAACCAACTTTCTGAGGGGTTTCCATTGTACTGAAACTTTAGGGGCTCTGCAAATATGACACGTCACCCAAAAACTATTCCAGCAAAATCTGCCCTTCAAAAGCCAAATAGTGCTCGTTCTATTCAGAGCCTCACCATGATGTTCCCATACAGCAGATTACAATCCCATATGGGGTATTCCCAGGTTCAAGAGAAATTGTGTAACAAACTTTGGGGAGCTTTTTCACCTTTATCCTCTTGTGAAAATGAAAAATTTGGGGCTAAATTGACGGGGCTCTGCAAATGAGACATGGCACCTGAAAACTGCTACAGCAAAATCTGCTTTTCAAACCCCCAGTGCCACCCCTTCCCTTCCGCATGATGTTGTATACCCAAATGTGGAGTATTTATTTGCTTGGGAGAAGCATTTTCTCCTTTACCTCTTTAAGAATTTGTTAATTTCAGGGTTAAATCAATGTATTATTGATAAAAAATGAAATGTCTAAATATCACCTTCATATTGTTTTAATTTCCATGAAATGATTAAAGGGTTAACAAACTTCCCAAGTGCTATTTTAAATTATTTGAGGGGTGCAGTTGGAAGATTTCTAATGTATAGGCCTTTACAATCCCTTTCAGAACTGAAGTTGTCCCTAAGAAATTAGTCTGGGAAATTTTTTTGTAAATCTGGACAATCGCTGTTACACTTCTAACATCCAAAATAAATAAATATTTTTATTTTTTTTTTAAACTAATTAGAAGATGATATCAACATAGAAATAATTATTTCTTAATGTATTTGGGTGGTATGACTATCTGTTTGAGTAGAGCATTTTGAATTTCGAAAATTGAGATCTTTTCCAAATGTCCTATTCTTCTTATAAATAAATACAAAATATTGATCAATCTTTACCACATGAAGAACAATGTGTAATGAAAAAATAATTTTAAACAGTTGTGTAATTTTAAGCATCTCTAAGTTATTGCGTTGTCCTTTAAGGTCCATTCACATGGAGGAAAATGGTGAGGAATTTGGTGTGGAATTTTCCATGCTGGAAAAAAACCTTCCCATTGATTTCAATGGGTTCTGCTAGCTTTTTTTTTTTCCACTAGTTGAATTTTCCGCTAGCAGAACCCATTGAAATCAATGGGAGACTTTTTTTTTCAGTGTGGAAAATGCCACACCAAATTCCTCACCATTTTCCTCCGTGTGCATGGACCCTAAGGTCTTAAAAATTTTACTCTGAGGGTTATCAAGATTTGTTGACATCATATTAACATACAGCACACTCAAATATACACTCATGTCAAATATACATAATAGATATCTAGACAGAAGTAATCAAAACAAAAGAGACACAATCAAATTTAAAAAAAACACACTATAGTATGCCAGAGCATTGCAGCCAAGATAAAGCTTCCTTTAAATAGAAACAAGCTCCATCTTCATGGCTAGATGACGGCAATTTTATTTTTTTTTGGGGGGGGATATATATATTTATATTATAGAGAGAGAGCGAGATATACACACACACGTATATATTTACATCATAGAATTTTATGTCAAGTGATTAGCAAGCAAATAAAGGAACTTATGAAGCTTAAAGCACGATTAAATGAAACGCAGACTCTGCATTTTATATTGAGGCTAGAGTGAATTTAGTCCCTGCGGAGATTAAAAGGATTAAGATATCAGTTAATTATAACAAACTCTTTCCAGCCATAGTGATGAAATTACAGTTTATTATATTCTATTCCCCCACGTAATAAGGTAAAACGTGACCCTAGATCAAGTGTGTCAACCCATAACGGACCTTTGTGGAAATCCCTAGGTGAGGTAATCACGCATCATGGGAGGCAAGGGGACGAAAGGGTCAGTGCTATTTCAAGGTCAATGCATAATATTCTATGAACCTGCAGACTATTAGCTGCACCAGAACATTGGCCATGCTGAAAGGCATGCAGATGTTCTTGTCAGCACAAAAATCGGAAACACAATTTTTGATATCCCAGGTGGCTACACTTAATGGGGGAGAATTGAAACATGCACCCCATCACTGCACATCTGCGTAACCTGGAAAATATATTGTTAATGCATCCAGGTACAAAGGCACATTTAATATTAGCTTACCTAATAAATTAAAGTAAGGATTGTATCCCAATATGTTATATTACTATATAATTATTTATTTATGAAATGGATGGAGGAATTATTTAATAATATACACTGTCAGGGATAGGTACAATGTTGCATGGCTATCTGGTTTTCTGAGTCACATAAGGAACATGACCACTCATATAAATATCATTTATTGTATAAACTCGAGTATTAGCTGACTCGAATATAAGCCGAGGCCCCTAATTTTACCACAAAAAACTGGGAAAACTTATTGACTCGAGTATAAGTCGAGGGGGGGAATGCAGCAGCTGCTGGAAAATTTCAAAAATCAAAATGGCTGGAGTTTTGGGTGCAGTAGATGCTGGGTGCTGGGAAAGGGGAGGGGGTGTTTTGATTGTCTGTCTTCCCCTTCCTTAAGCTTGAGGACTGGGTTTTTGTTCCCCCCCCCCCCCCACTTGGAATTCAGCCTGGCTGAATATAAAGTAGCTGCAGTGCTCTTATTAACTCCTTCCCGATAGAATAGGAGCACTGCATATACCCTATATTCAGCCTGGGGATAAATAGTTGAAAGATCACTCTTACCATTCATTTCAAGGGGGGGGGGGGGGGGATGGAAGGCCGCCAAATCTGCTGCCGCTCTGCGCAGTTGGTGACGATGCTGGCAGGGTCCACAGGAAGAAGGTGCTCCCCGTTGGTCCGGACTGGCGGCAGCTGAAGACGGAGAGCGAGGAGCAGCTGCACTTGAACCATCACCAGCCTGGAGCTGCCGCAGGACTCAAGTATAAGCCGAGGGGGACTTTTTCAGCACAAAAACTGTGCTGAAAAACTCGGCTTATACTCGAGTATATACGGTATGTCTAGTCTGGAGATTTACATAAAACTCAAGTCATGTTCCAAGGACTGTTTGGGTCGGACATTGATATGTAAAACTACAACCTTTCATGAGGTGGTGAGGAGGCACAGATTTCTTTTTGGAAATAAATCTGTTTTACATATCATCTATCTCTACTGAAAGGAACACTAAACACAAAAAATGCTATAATTCTCAGCACTTGCACTTATTATCCTTATTATTCTGTCACTTAGTCCTATTAGTCTCATATTATCGGCCCCTATGTTTATACAAAATGCCAGGCAGACCACTGGGAAATTAGATGTCCGTGTATTTTTATCTCCTTTATTAACCAATTTCCGATTGCAACTACAGTAAATAAAACCAAACCAAATCCAAAGCTGAACCTTTGCTTTAAAACAGCTACAACTGCACCTTAACAGCCACCAAAAGAAAATAAGAAAACAGGATAGGTAAGTATACTATCAAAAGGATGTCTTAGAATATAAATTCTATTAATACGCTTAAAATTGAGTAAATAACGCACTGGATTATACTTATCAGACTAATAAAATTCAGTGGAATTACTCTGTGTAGGATAAGATATTTTGTCCAAATACAGATATCAACCATGTATGAACTCCAACTGACCACAACCTGACCTACACGAGGTCATAGTTTATCCATTATAAAGCAATTTTGTCCCTAAAAACCATCAGCCAAGATGGAAACCACGGGTAATTTCAACCAACTATGTCACATGTGTGGTCAATCCCGTGTTCCCTAAGGAAGGGGAGCTAATTTCTAATCCTATGTATTTTATTAATTTTATTTAGCACAAGAACAGCTGACCCTTGATCATTGATATTTGTAGGTACAGTTGTTACTAACAATTTGTCTATTTTTGGTTCTAATTAACAGCCACCAAGACTACTATAAATGATGCACAACATAATGTCAGTCTGTATTATAGTGAATGGAAAATAAAGAAGCAACCTGAAGACTGTGAGGAACTCCACAATCAGACATATACAATCCATATGGCTAACGCTTTCAATGTTATGGTTTTGTAACAAAGTACATTACCCATTAATCTCAATTACAACTCAATTATAAGTGATATAAGCTAATGACATAAAGTGCACAATCTCACTGATAACCCATCAACCTATCTACTTTACACCAAAAGCCAGCAAAGTTTCAATATTCTCTTAACAGTGGTAATGTGTATCAATCACACGACCCTATTAGGGCTATGTGCACTGTTACCTTCCCATACAACACCTGTTCCCTATAGGACGGCTATTTCATTTATAAACAACACTTCAAAAGATAGCAACTTGGCACAACTTAAGTCAGAAGTTTTCACTGCCCTCAGGAAAAAAAATGACTGGCTTTGAAACAAAAAGGGAGAAGGTATATTCACCAGATAAAAACAGCAGATAAACATTCCCAGGCCATTTCTAAAACCTGGTGCAGCCAATATTTTACAGTAGACTGGTACACAAGAATGAATTAAGGTAATGGAGGATTTTATCAAATTTCTCCGGTAGTTTTCTAGTTGTGGGCTTGGATAAAGAGTAACTGAATATGGCGCACATCCAATCACATTTGTGCCACTTTGTAGTTTTACTAGCGTGAATGTACAATTATGAATATAAAAAAATGTATATATAACCTTTTTATATTGATATAAGTGACTTTTGTAAATCCCTAAAGGTGCATTTATACAGTAAGGTTAGGTGCAGTTAAAACTACTTCAAAACTCCAACTTTCTCAATTTTACAGACACATTTAGTGTACTTCACCTGGAAAAAAAAAAAAAAAAAAAAAAGGGTCCCAAAAATGGCATTCACAACATATGTGATTTTTTTTCAGATGCAGCTTTCATGAGGTTTAACTGAATCCAACTTGACATGGTACAGTCCAGCCGCATTTAGCATGCCCAACTTGCCGATATACACCTGTGCTTCCTATTTGAAGCAACAGCGTCAATACAGGTGCAGCCCAACAATTAGGGGCCATATGCGAATACCATGAATTGTTGGGCTGCACTTATACTGCTGTTATTGCTTCATATTGAAAGTACAGGTGGGGTCTGGTGGTTAGTACATGCCATATGTGGTCATGTAGCACTGCGTAAGTGCACCCTGAGGATACTGGAAACCGCTCCCAAATCCAAGGCAGATTCTGCCCCGAATGTGCCTACTTTTGACTTTAATGGGAGGCTGAGACTGCAAAAGGCGGCAGAAAAAAAAATAGCACCCTGCTCAATCTTGCCGTGGATTTTGCGGCTCAGGAACCCGGTCAATTAGGCCCATTCATCCAGGGCTAGTCAGCCAAGGAAAGCCATGACAGATGGAAGACGCCTTGTATCAATATTCTGTCCGGGCAATCCCATAGTCAAATACAGTGTCGGCAAATGAAGAGGAATTTCTCTTAATTTTCCACTGTGTGAACCTACCCTGAGGGTGCACCTGTAGTTTCAAGTACATGGTCTTTGCATTATCATAAGTGGCTATGGCTAATCTGGAGCATCCCACAAGACATAGAGGGCAAAGCAAAATAATTAAAACTTTAAAATACTCTAAATTGTAGGTAACATTTTTTTCAACACATGAAAATTGGGTTTTGCACATTGTACTGTTAGGGTATGTTCAGACAGAGTTTTCTTCAGGCTTTTACGCTTTTTCTTCATGATGCGTTTTTTATTTTTGCTCCAACACACTGTATGGACCTGAAAATTTCCCTTTTAAAAACTTTTGCGGTTTTTGATGCTGTTTTTGAATAAACTGCATCAGAAAACACATTAAAAAAATAGCAACGTGTTTTTTTCAGCCTCTCATTGATTTCAATAAGTTTATCAAGGTGGAATCTGTCTGAAGATAGGTCACTTTTTTTTTCCACTACCTGAAAACATCAGCTAGAGGGGAAAAAAACTGCTACTGACTCCCAATGAGATGAATGGGTGGTGTTTTTGAGGCGGATTCCCAATTGGAATGAATGAGGGAAAGGAGAGGCAGATAGGAGGCAATGGAAACAAGTAGGGTTACTCAGTTCTAACCTGTGTATATCAGTGTAAACTATTTTTATTACATGACTCCCCGTCATGTTTCCAATCACAGTTATTTAGGAATCTGTCAAAACATCTTATATGTCAGTCAATCCTTACAAACAGAATTTCACTAGAACTACTGAATAAAGAGGGAGGTTTAAGGGAATGATCTGGAGCAGTTTATGTAAAGTGCTTATTTTTAACCACAGAGAACATTTAGTTAAATTAGGAGCCATTAGTAACGGAAGAAAATAGATGTAGTCACTTGATTTATAGACTCCCGTGTAGCCTCAGCTGCTCAGGGTTTAATGTGCAACTTTCATCAATGAAGGACACATGATTTTTTTTTTTTCTACAAATGGAAACATATGAGTTAAATGCATGCTTTGTTTAACCTTTTACTATTGGGAAGATAGAAAATAACAAGAATGGCCAATGAACAGTGAAGATGTCTTACCTTTCTGTGGTCAATTGACAGCTGTGAGAAAACCAGCTGAAATCCTAACAATACTATGGAGCTGACCAATCTGCAAAGAAAAACAGAGCTGGTAATGTAAAGATAACTTAATATTCACTCCAGCATTCCAGCGGCATACCAGCACATGGACTGGTGATTACAGATGCCGCATTCTTTAATAATGACGTCTCCGCACAGCGTACACAGTAAGAGAGGAAACACTGGCTTCACTAATTCACAAAAACATATTCCTCTCCACAATGGGGTCATGTAGAGCTCAACGGACCTGGTATTAAACTGAGAGCGCTTCCATTCCATTTATGGCTGTGAAATACAGATCTGCTCACCGAGTAGATAAGAACAATAACAAATGAACATAATATCAAAGTTGTTAAACAGGTATTCCAGCATTATACATTTACAGTATGTCCTCAGGAGATGCCATTACTGTCTGAGATGTCTAGAATTCAGATGTGAGATCTACAACACGACCCGCTGTTCTGATGAGTGCCACAGCTAATGCAAATGGCTCACAAATATACAGCCATTTGCAGCAGCTGCAGCACACGTTGGGACAGGGGAGCCTTTGGACCCCTGTTCTGGGTACAGGCACGGGTCTCAGAGGTAGAACTTACATCACAAAGAAAACGAACAAGCCCAAAAGGAAAATCAAAAAATAACAGAATCAAAAATAAGTAAAATATTATCAAAATTTATTAGTGAATACAATTAATAATAAATGGCAGCAAAAAGGCAGATGGTAAGATACTAGAACAACACTTGGTGGGAAAACTCACCAGGTGAATACAAGGCATCACAAATTACAACAGAGGTAGTGGTAGTCTTTTTTTCAGTGCTGATTCGGCCGCGAGTTATCGTGCCAGAATCAGCGCCAACTTGCTCTGTGTAAGGCTAAGGCCCCACGGGACGTATTTGCAGCACTAAAGCGCTGCGGGAAGAACCGCTCCGTGAACGCATTGCAGTTCTTTCTGCAGCGCTTTGAAGAGAAAATTCACAGAGTTTTCCTCTGTGGACTTTCTCTGAACATTATATCTATGGGAAATCCGATGGCATTTCCGTAGATATAATTGACATGCTGAGATTTGCAAAGCTGCAATGACTTTACAAATCGTAGCATGTCCGTGCTGCAATCTTTTTCACAAAGTGGGGATGGGATTCGAATTAATCCCATCCACTTTGCCTGCACTGTACAATGCCACGATTTTTCCCGCAGCGTCTCCGCTGCAGGCAAATCACGGAGTTTCTGGTCCGTGGGGCCCCAGCCTAAATGCTCCCTAAAGGAGCACATCCCCTGCCTACCTTTATACACAAACAGAATTAGATGAAAGATATATGAACAAGCCATCACTTAGCGCCCCTTGGTAGCGTCTGTAAGAGTACTAGGCAGAAGCCTGCCCGGAGCGGTAAGTAACACAGTTTTTTATGTTTCTTACCTCTCCTGGGCCTCCAATCATTATACTAGGGGGTCTGCAAAGACCCCCGAGTATAATAATAGTCTTTGCGGGGTCCGCGGTGTCACTTACCGATGCCAGCCCAGCCAGGATCGGTAAGTAAATAGGGCCCGTTACCAGCTGGACTCCAGCCAGTAACACCCTATTAAGAAAAAAGAAAAAAACACAGCGGTAGTTAAGCCACTGCTTAACCTGTTCCTCATCAGTAGCCGATGCTGTAATTAATAAGCCTTGCCGATATCCACTCGTGACAGGCCTAAATATTTATACTGCCATCTATAGGGCAAGCACTTCACTGATTGCACAGGTTCTAGCCCCCAATGAGGGCTAAAAAAAAATTTAAAAAAAATTTATCAGCAAAAATGTAAGGCTACCAATACACACATATGTCAATAAATATGTGTAAATAAATATGTATGTGTATATATATATATATATATATATATATACATACACACAGAGACACGCACGCGCGTATGTACATATATTTTATTAAGCCAGACTAGCCAAACTATTAATTACATATAGCACAAAATTCCTTGCAGAATTTTTTTGGGAGGGAAATGTGATATGTTACCTACACCCAAAGTCATGTATTGTGAATTACACTGAACTTTAAGGATCACAGGTCCGTAGCAATAATGATGAACAACTTACCGTAAAGATACAATCAAACTGTCAACCATGTTCCTAGGAAATGAAGAGTCGCTGAAGCGTGAACGAGTTTCCTGAAGGATGATAGTGGCCTTGATCTATTGATAATAGCAAAAGATTCCAACCTAAAACAAAAATAAACACATATGTAGTATATTCAATTCACAGAAATTAGTCAAGTGCAGAGTTATCCAGAAAGCATGAAATACTACTTCCGCATGTCAACAATTCACTACACAAAGCACATAAAGTAATGTCATTACATTATCTGGAAGAAAAACAAACCGGTTCAGATGGCTGTACATTAACACCAGCAAATATATACTGGATCTGCAGGTATGTACCTGTATTAAGAAGCACAATACATTTTGGTGCACTAGTTCACTGTTGGTAGTGCAATTTTAAATGGTTTTTGCAGAAATAATAGATGGAAGACACAGTAAGGTCGGGGCCCCATGTGGTGTAAACGCGTTTTAAAGTCCCTGCAAATAAGATGGAATTCTGGCAAATCATTTTGGTGGTCACTGCTCTAATTTTAACACTTTGAAAGAATTGCAATACTAGACAAATAATTCACTGTTTACACTGCAGCCAGTTATATAATTGTTGTTAAACAGATAAATACGCCTTCTAAATCCACACAAACTTCTTATAACTTTTCTTCTATCAGCTCTGTTATTGTGCATTTTTAAAAGGCTTTTCTAAGTACATTCTCTTTATAAGAATAAAACATAAGAAAATACTGATTTATTACTTTCCAGTAAAAGAAAAGGGGCAATGGGGTTCTTCTACATAAAGATCAGCCCTTGTGCACCATGCTCCTTTTAATGTGGATAATGGATTTTACATATGAAAACACTGTAAAAGCTATGTGGCTCTGGGCTGTGAGATGAAATGTCATTGGATTAATCATCTCGGTTAGGCATTGTGATGAGTGCAACCTTAGTCTTTTATCTACTCACTGGGGCCCTCGGCAATAACGTTGTGTAATAAAAAGCTCTTTATTGACTTCAGAATGAGAGCTGGGAGCTTTCTCCAGTTTAATTACTACCGGTGAAAAACTGGAAATGTTGGACACTTAATTCGCAGAGGGTCAAAAATTGGAACAATTTTCATGATTTTTCAGTAAATCTAATGGATGAACATTACATTTTACCAATCATTGTAAATACTAGCCAGGTATTTGCACCAATAAAATAATGTGTGCTAAGAATGTACAAAACTTTCCTCTATTCAAACAACTAAATATTGATGTCCCGGGAATATGGAAACAAGGACTTTACAGATGGAAATTATATAATCCACAGTTATTCTTGGTGAACAAAAAGGGAACAGAGACTCCAGCATGTCTCTATGAGCAGAGAAGCAAAAGCTTCGCATCTGAGCAATGCATGATTATAACTGACCAGAGTATGTATATAGTATGTGTATAACTGAGCAGAGTATATATTGTATGTGTATTATAACTGAGCAGAGTAAGTATATATTATATGTGTATTACAACTGAGCATAGGAAGTATATGTATATTATATGTGTATTATATCTGAGCATAGTATGTATATGTTATATGTGTATTATAACTGAGCTTAGTATGTATATATTGTATATGTATTATAACTGAGCAGAGTAAGTTTATATTATATGTGTATTATACCTGAGCAGAGTAAGTATATATTATATGTGTATTACAACTTAGCAGAGTATATATTGTATGTGTATTATAACTGAGTAGAGTAAGGGCTCGTTCACATCTGCGCCGGCACTCCGTACTTCAGGTTTCCGTTTCCTGCCTAAAACAGAGGCAGGAGACGGAAACCTGCAGGAGTCTCTCTCAACCATTCATTTGAATGGGTGAGAAAGCTGTCCGGCCGTGAGCGGCGGTGAGCGTTTTAGGCTCTCCGCCGCGAAACCGGGTTTTATAATCCGGACACAGAGTCGGACATGCAGTACTCTGTGGCAAACAATGCTTGAAAAAAAACGGTTTCGCGGCGGAGAGCATAAAACGCACCTAGGTTTTAGAGGAGGAAAATAGGGAAAAAAAATTTTGAAGCAAAAACTGGTAAAATATTTAATATATGGGAGTTGTAGTTTTGCAACAGCTGCAAGGCCACATTGACAGGTGACCCTGCAGCTGTACGGGGATGTATAGAGCGTTTTTTTTGCGGGGCCAGCTGTACTTTTTAGTTATACCATTTTGGGGGATATCTATTGCTTAGATCACCTTGTATTGAAAAAAAAAAAACAGGAGGTGATTTAGAACTTTTATTTATTTCATATATTTTTTAAGCTTTTTTTTTTTTTTTTTTTTTTTTTTTTTACTATTTTATTCCCCCCCCGGGGGCTTGAACCTGCGGTCACTTGATCGCAAGTCCCATAGACGGCAATACAACTGTATTGCCGTCTATGGGACATTCTGTCTATTAGTATTACGGTTGGTCATAGACCCAGCCGCAATACTAATATATAGCAGTGACAGACCCGGGAGCCTCATTAGGCTCCCGGCTGTCACCCGAACAGGTCGGCTCCTGCGATATCGCTGCGCAGGAGCCGGCCTGCAACTTTACAGGTACGGGGCCGGTGGGGACCGGCCCCGGGGGAGAAGGGGCCACGGATACTGACCCGGCATCCGCTGTACTAGAGAGGCGGATGCCGGGAAGGGATAGACGCCGGGGCCTGAGACATCGCTATGATCCTCTGCCCTGCATGAAGCCAGCGGCGGGGGCACGGAGGAGCCCCTGCCGCTGCTGGCTTCATGCAGGGCAGAGGAGCGCAGCGATGTCTCAGGCCCCGGCACCTGTAATGGCGTCTATCACTTGCCGGCTTCCGCCTCTCTATTACAGCGGATGCCAGGCGCCACCTTCAGACTATAAGACGCACCCTTCTTTTCCCCAAAAATTTTGGGGAAAAAAAGTGCGTCTTATAGTCCGAAAAATACGGTATATATTGTATCTGTATTATAACTGAGCAGAGTATGTATATATTGTATGTGTATTATAACTGAGCAGAGTAAGTATATATTATATGTGTATTATACCTGAGCAGAGTAATTATATATTGTATGTAACATTTCAGTACAATATTCATACGTTGATATATAAGTATGGGCATTAATATGGCAGGACAGAAATATTCCTTCATGTATTAGTTTTCTCAGAAACTACAATGGTATGTATCCAATGGCAATTACACTATTCTAATATACAAACACATTATGGCTCATAATGTACCAGGGATGATGACAAGACAACTTTTGTAACAATAGTATATTAGTAAGTTTAATCAATTTTAATCTAAAACACATTAAACTAACTTTTGCTCTGACTGGACAACCCATACAAATGTATATAATGTATAGTATAGTATTTGACATTCCAATATAATCTAATACTTACAGTATATAGTGTATAGCACTGAACAAATGATCAATGTATTGCCCCCAGAAAGTTAAATTAACTTTTTTGGTCACTAAATCCTACTAATATTATAAGTGTGAAAGTTTGTGTGTTTGGATGTTTGTGAGTTTGGATGTTTGTTCCTGAAGATTCTTGCTGGTTTAGCCCACACACCAGGCAAAAGCAGTAGGTGTGGGGGATAAATCCAGCAAAATGAATATAAATAGGGTAATTATTGTTCCCAGTATTTGAAATAAATGGATTTGTACAAAATCAAGTTGTAAGCTTATAGTAATCACCCAAATGTAAGGGTGATACAAACCCAGGAACCTATCAAGGTATATATGAAATTTCAACATCAATGACCTTCATACATCTCTGACACAATTCACACAGTGAACTAGTAAGTGCATGTCAGTTAATACAAATGGAGACGTAATGTTACAGAGAAAGCCTATCCAGGTGAATACACTTCATGTTATAAATAGGTAGTGCACATGTCAATGAGGTGGAGGTAGTAGGTATAACATGCTAAGAAATATATAAACAACAAGCAATAGGTAACTGAGGTCAGAGGTATAACATACCCATGGATAAATTGTGAAGATTGTTGCTGGTTTAGCCCACACACCAGGCAAAAGCAGTAGGGAAGAAGACTCATAGCCGAAACGTGCGTTGGGGCCTGGTGTGTGGGCTAAACCAGCAAATATTTTTACAATTCATCTATGGGTATGTTATACTTGTGACCTCAGTTACCTATTGTTTTTTGTCTATACTTTTACCTAGCATGTTATAACTACTACCTCCACCTCACTGACATGTGCACTACCTACTTATAACATGAAGTGTATTCACCTGGATAGGCTTTCTTTGCAACATTATGTCTCCATTTGTATTAACTGACATGCACTTACTAGTTCACTGTGTGAATTGTGTCAGAGATGCATGAAGGCCATTGATGTTGAAATTTCTAATATACTTTGATAGGTTCCTGGGTTTATATCACCCTTACATTTGGGCAATTACTATAAGCGGTACTATTCCGTTATCGGGCCAGCAGCAGCGCATTTCAGCACCAGCTTTCGGGACAGCAGTTCAGTTCAGCAGCGGGAATTACAATGACATCCGAGGACTGCTGGCCCGATGCTTGTGCCCAGTAGCCAGTACATCAATGACCCCCCCTCCATCTCCTCCTCCTTCCAGTGCTGCCCCCCAGCTCTCCTTACATCTACCCCGTACCCTCTCCCCGCCACATGACTAAGCCGATGCTGGCCCGATGATAGAGGCCGTGCTTGTGTGTAGTAGGCAGTACATCGATCGATGCCCTCATCCTCCTCTTCCTTCCAGTGCTGCCCCCCAGCTCTTCTTACATCTGCCCCGTACCCTCTCCCTGTAATAGGCCTCACCGTAAATCTTGAGCAATGAATGCTACTAGATAGCCGCCGGACGCTGCAGAAAGTTTGTCCCTCCGGCTCGCTGTAGCTCACCGTTCCTATAGTCGGCGTGTTTCTTGTCAGGGCCTGGATTGAGCCCCGGTGTCTTTCCTTTCGGTCTCGGTACTAGCGCTGAGGTGAGGCCTAGTCGTGTGGCGGGGAGAGGGTACGGGGAAGATGTAAGGAGAGCTGGGGGGCAGCACTGGCAGGAGGAGAAGGATGGGGGAGGGGGGTCATCGATGTACTGGTTACTGGGCACAAGCATCGGGCCAGCAGTCCTCGGATGTCATTGTAATTCCCGCTGCTGAACTGCTGTCCCGAAAGCTGCTGCTGAACTGCGCTGCTGCTGGCCCGATAACGGAATAGTACCCTATAAGCTTATAACCTGCTTTTGTACATATCTATTTACTCCAAACACTGGGAACAATAACTACCTTATTTTTACTCTCATTTTACTGGATTTATCCCCCACACCTACTGCTTTTGCCTGGTGTGTGGGCTAAACCAGCAACAATCTTCACAATTTATCCATGGGTATGTTATACCTCTGACCTCAGTTACCTATTGCTTGTTGTTTATATATTTCTTAGCATGTTATACCTACTACCTCCACCTCATTGACATGTGCACTACCTATTTATAACATGAAGTGTATTCACCTGGATAGGCTTTCTCTGTAACATTACGTCTCCATTTCTATTAACTGACATGCACTTACTAGTTCACTGTGTGAATTGTGTCAGAGATGTATGAAGGTCATTGATGTTGAAATTTCATATATACCTTGATAGGTTCCTGGGTTTGTATCACCCTTACATTTGGGCGATTACTATAAGCTTACAACTTGATTTTGTACAAATCCATTTATTTCAAATACTGGGAACAATAATTACCCTATTTATATTCATTTTGCTGGATTTATCCCCCACACCTACTGCTGGTAGATGTGGTATTGTCACCCTTTTTAACTTGTTATTGTGTTTTGTATATTTAATAAAAATTGACTGTTTCAATTTAGCATTTTCTACCCCTTTTTTCCGTTTACCCCTGCCATCATTTTAAAGACAATCATCATGGCTATGTCATACATGAATTTGAGTTGCAACTATTTAGCACATGATTAGCTATGCAGATTCTTGTCATGTGACTACATTGTTACTATTTTGCTCCTAAAAATCTAAATATAATTTTTATTATGTTGCTAGCATTTTGAAAGTCTACCTTTGGCTTTCAACACTGCCCTCTGGGCATGTACTCGATTAGATTCAAGCATGTCTTGACGAAAATCTGATCCCAGGTCTCTTCTACACGTTCCCAATGTGGGTACATTCTGGTCGACTCACTTGGGTACAAATACAGCTTTTTCTTCAACTCTACCGACAAGTGCTCAATTGGGTTGAGGTCTAGGGAATGAGGGCCAATCCAGCATGCCTAATTTATTGTCCTTGAACCATTTCTTTGCTAATCGCAACATATGCTTTGGGTCGTTGTCCTGCTGAAATACTATGTAGCCCTTTTCATACCCATAGTACTTCAGGTGTATGAATTAAATCATCTTGTAGGATACTCACATATAGCTCAGCAGTGAGATCACCATCAGTCCTGGTCAAGCATCCAAGGCCTTTGGCTATGAAACAACTCCATATCATCAGGCTTCCTCCACCAAACTTAATAGTTCCTTCAACTTCTGAATCTGTTAGCCCTCTTGTTTTCTTCCAAACCCATTTGTGCCCATCAGAGCCCAGTCTATTTACTTTCGTCTCATCGCTCCAAGTCACCCGGTTTCCAATCTTCTACTGTCCACTTTTCATACTTTTATTTGCATACTTGGGCCAACACTTATGACAATATTGAAGTTGAGGCTTCTTCACCCTTTTTCGGGCCACCATTCAAAACATGTATAATGTGTGTTGCACAGTGCTTGCATGGACGTTAGCGATGTCACTATTAAGCCAGAGTCCCACATAGTGTAAACGTAGAGTTTTTTCTGCAGCATTTTACAGTACCTGCAAAGTGGCTAATCCCTTCCATACATTGCAGAAAAGAACCCACAGTGGAAATGCTGCAATTTCAAAGACTGTCACGTAAATTGCAGCATGTCTATTATATCTAAGAAAGAGCTGGTGTTTTAGGGCCCCTTCACACAGAGTTTACGCTCTGTGTATTCTGTACATTTTACACATGTAAAAATACACATGTAAAATGTAGTTAGCCATTGAGTTCAATGGCATGTACGTAAAACGTGCAAAAAGACGAGCGTTATATGGAAAAGCCAATGAACTCAATGGCTAAATACATTTTACACATGTATTTTTACACGAGTAAAATGTACGGAATATACAGCGCATATACAGAATACACGTATAAACTCCGTGTGAAGGGGCCCTTACATGTACATGCAGAGGAAAAATGATGCAGGGAAAAAAATGCGATGTATTTCCCCCACAGTTTTTCCTGCAGCGCTTTTTGCTATGTGGGGGCTTAGACTTGCAAAGCATACGAGCCACCTCCACTGCCATGTCAGCTGCTACATAGCTGCAAGCAAAATTTATCTATGAGATAGATAAAAGTATAAGCAGAAGGAGGCACTTTGTATGTCACCAAGTGTTTTATTTACATTACTACTGCTCAGTACTTCTATATACCGTATTTTTCGGACTATAAGACGCACTTTTTTTCCACCAAAATTTTGGGGGAAAAGAAGGGTGCGTCTTATAGTCTGAAGGTGGCGCCTGGCATCCGCTGTAATAGAGAGGCGGAAGCCGGCAAGTGATAGACGCCATTACAGGTGCCGGGGCCTGAGACATCGCTGCGCTCCTCTGCCCTGCTGGCTTCATGCAGGGCAGAGGATCGTAGCGATGTCTCAGGCCCCGGCGTCTATCCCTCCCCGGCATCCGCCTCTCTAGTACAGCGGATGCTGGGTCAGTATCGGTGGCCTCTTCTCCCCCGGGGCCGGTCCCCACCGGCCCCGTACCTGTGACGTTGCAGGCCGGCTCCTGCGCGGCGATATCGCAGGAGCCGACCTGTTCGGGTGACAGCCGGGAGACTAATGAGGCTCCCAGGCCTGTCATTGCTATATATTAGTATTGCGGCTGGTCTCTATGACCAGCCGTAATACTAATAGACAGAATGTCCCATAGACGGCAATACAGTTGTATTGCCGTCTATGGGACTTGCGATCAAGTGACCGCAGGTTCAAGCCCCCGGGGGGGAATAAAATAGTAAAAAAAAAAAAAAAGCTTTAAAAATACAAAATAAATAAAAGTTCTAAATCACCTCCTGTTTTTTTTTTTTCAATACAAGGTGATCTAAGCAATAGATATCCCCCAAAATGGTATAACTAAAAAGTACAGCTGGCCCCACAAAAAAAACGCCCTATACATCCCCGTACAGCTGCAGGGTCACCTGTCAATGTGGCCTTGCAGCTGTTGCAAAACTACAACTCCCATATATTAAATATTTTACCAGTTTTTGCTTCAAAATTTTTTTTCCCTATTTTCCTCCTCTAAAACCTAGGTGCGTCTTATAGTCCGAAAAATACGGTAATGCCCATCACGATATTTCTGAATGTATGAAAGAGTTAGAACACAAAATAGTGTTTTCTCTATATGTAGTCTAAGGAAACGAAACGAAAATACAGACGAGGAAATTGCTAAAATGCAAAATAAAATTCATAAAATGTCCAAAAATATTGTTAGTCCTTATGTACACACATTACAAATTATCCTGAAAAGTTTTTCGAAAAGTTAAGTAGGCCTTAGGCTAAATTCTCCTAGTGGCATACAGTTGGTTTCTCCCATCATCCAAATATCTGGTTTCATGATTCAATCAATAGTAGAAAAATAATATTAGAAAGACTCTCCGTGGAAAAGGCTTTATACTTTCATCTACAGTGAGAGAGAAGTATGTACATTACGTCAGTGGTAACATTGGCATCCATATTAGGAAAAGAGATTAAACCATTTTGGCATATTCTTCAGGCTATAATATTTGGCAATAATCTTCTGATTTCTAGATTTAGAGAAGTTTTTCTAACTGTTCCATTACAACAACCATAAGAAAAAATCCAATATTGTAGATTACTGGCTTATTTCTTCAGCGTACTAACAATGGATCTCTGGTTGAATGGGGAAAACCAGAGCATTTTTGTAATGTTTATTTTTATCTTGGCAGCCAACAAGGTTCAGCTGTGTGCCAACGACAAGTTTGCTAAGCAAAACTGGACTTATGTTTACTATTCTATGGAGAGCAGACAGCTGTGGAGCAGATGAAAGCACAGTATTGTTCATTTTCCAAAAGATGTACATTGCCATTTGAACTTACCCACCCTTACACCATAATACTGTACATGGACCACCTGTTTCAAGTCCAAAAATTCTTTACAGAGATTGGAATGGAAATTGAAGACAAATCAATTAGCAAGCAAAGCTATATAGGGCTGTCTGCAGGTTTATGTGAACCCTGGGGAAACAAAATGATGGTGCTATTCCTGTCTACTGCATGCTTCAAGACCCACACCTTACCATAATGAATGGATGTCACTGTAAGGTGCAAACTAACATCTGTAATGGCCCCATAGGGGAGGTCGCAAAATCTCAGATTAGTAAAAAAAAAATAAAAAATTACATTTTATATATATATATATATATATATATATATATATATATATATATATATAATGTAATTATATATATATATATATATATATATATATATTATATATATATATTTTTTATGTATCATCTGTCTTCATATGATCTTATTCATACAATATCCAATTAAACAAGGCACCATTTTATTCTTAATAAGTAGAGAAGCCTATGCATGTCATATTATATTATCTTATTACAAACATGTTGAACAGAACTATAACATGGTTTGGATTATGAGCCCTCATGGTAAAAATATTCCATAAATTCTTCCACTACACACTGATAATCCAATCTATCTTGCAACTCTGAATAAATGGCTTTTTATTTAAGTCACATTATGACTGGAGAAGTCTAAACTGTCTGTGTCATAAGTCATAGCTTTAATAGGTAACAGTAATGTCAGCTTACTTCTTCATACTAGCCCTGGGCTATACAAAACCTAGTCAGACCTGCTGTTTTTGCTACTGACAGCAATGGCATTAAACTTATCTTTCTTGGCATAAGCCCTCACAGAAAGATATATACTAAAACATGGGGTTCCTCTCAGTCTCCGATAGTAGACAGCAATGCAGGAAGGCCAGTAGTATGGCTTCTCCAAGTAGAGGGCACTTTACTAGAGTTTGCAGGAGATGAGAACATTTAGAGCAAATCAGTACTTGATGTGACAACCTAAAGCTGAACAGGAGTCCTGCTATGGCTGTTTGCTGAGAAGGGGTGAAGGGTGTCCTGCTGTGACTACAAAGGTGGTCACATACAAAAGGTAGGTGTGGAATAGTTAAAAATGAATTTTCCCAATGATAGAGCCCCTTTAAAGAAATTATCATTTTTATTCAATTATTAATCAGTTTTCATTAAAGTCACTGGTATACAGTAGAATACTACTGAAGTAGCAAAATATATGAGTTATGGCCAAACCAAAGGGAAAATATGTTGCACATCAAACACTCTCATAAACTATATACAGTAAGAAAGGAGACAGTAAGGATGTGCCCTTACTACCGGAATATACTTAGACTCTAGTAAAAGTCAACCATGCAGTCCAGAAATACAATTACTTGCTTCCTACATTTAACTTTGAAACCAAACCCTTTAACCTCATCCAGATAATGTGAATAATCAAATATCTTTGTCTAACGTGTTTTTGGCTACAGTTTAGTTTGTGATGTATCTGTACAAATGTAAGTGGCTAGACAGTCTCTATGATCAGTTCTCATTGCCAGTTTTTATAACTTACTGTCTCTCTATGTAAACTGCTAGTAGCTTTATCTCATCCAACAAACTGGTCATTAAAAAAGACTGCATAAGAAAATAATACAATAAAACAAAAAAAAATTAAGAAAATGAAATAAAAGTTTAGATTTGAACCTTATGTTAACATTTTACATATTGGAATAATCTTAATAAAAAGTGGAGTTAGCTCAGTACTATTATTCTTCATGGCCTACTCATTCTTATTGTCAATTCTTGTTTTATAATGAGAATGCTGGAAAAAGGATTTTTAGCAGCTTGCTTACACCACTATTTAATCTGGCTTTATGGTCTCAAATTGATTTTTCATACTGATGACCTATCCACCTGGACCCTGCACAATTCTGCTGCTGCCACATCCTCTGGGTGTCAGAAGCTACTACTGGATGGGGAGCACATGCAGAACTGCTCCTATACATGTAATAAAAGCAGTGTAGCAGCCCTGTCCACTGCATAGCGATGCTTCCAGGGAATATTACGTGAAAAGGAATACTGCTACATGAGCTACCTTTCCACTAACAGCTTTCTGCACCTGGAAGCTGCAACAGCTAATATGTGTAGGACCCCCACTGATCACATACGGATAACCTACTCACAGGATAGGTCATCAGTATGAAAAGTCAATATGGGTCCAGAAAACTAAGCTAAGGCCTCATGTAGTGAAGCACAGCATAAAAACACTGGTTTTCATTTCGAATTTGGAATTTCTGCCCTTATTATACCTATACGGAAAACACCAGCATTTCTGAGGTATAATTGACATGATGCGAATTTCAATAACACAGCTTTTCCACTGCAGATTTTTTTCTGTAATATACTTTGTAGGTACGGTACTTTAAAACTCAGCGTTTTTGCAACGTGGGGCTTCAGCTGTAACAAGCTTTACATTTTAGGTACTAACTGTTGTATGTGAATTATAGCGAATCTTACCTTTTTGAACCTTGTAGTATATATAAATAGTGTATGTTTTACAACCTACTACAATTAGTTAAATGCTTTTTGGTACAGTATACCCAGGGACATGTAAACCAAATACAGTAATATGCTAATAAACCAAGTGGATAGCCAGCATGACCTACGAGGTACTGTAAGCAACAGGCAGACAGATGATAAGCTCATCTACAAAGTGAAGAATACCCCATAATAGAGTGTAGATGAGATGTTCACAAGCATTTTAACTATTAACTATGAAATAAAAAGCTGTAGATGAGATTTACCATATAATACAGTGAAGTGTCATAACATATAAGAAGTAATTTGTGAATAGAAGTATAGTAATTGTCCTGGCTACATTTTATTGTGGGCTTACATATAAAAATAAATAAATAAATATAATAAATAAACATGATATACTGTTTTTATTGTTCTTTTAGTTACAATTGATTTTATGATTCTCATTGAAATGAAATAATCATGATTAGACATGGTGAATGATCTAGTTACACTTGGACCCTGAAAAAAGTGTGTTTATTGCATGTAGCTATACTATTCCTAGACTTTTACTGAACCTGTGTTACCAATTGATCACGGGCTTCATTAACCAGAAGGGAATGGGGGCATAAATCAGTAATAAGACCGATATTCTCCAGCTGAAGTGGGGAACAGTTTCCAAATCCCCCTAAATTTTCAGATAAAAGGTTGCTTTCACCTCCATGTATTTTACTCATGACTGACATTAGTTCCAGATATATGTAAGGTTCAAGCAGTTCAGAGGGACCTTCTCTTTAAGTAGGATAAATGACAATTTAGGGGGATATGGACACAACAGTGCCCCACTAGCATTAAAGGGCTAAATAACAAAGGTCTTTTGATTTGTCTGTATGCCTTTATTTCCTTTCGTATAAAACAAGGAAGAATAATTGTTGGATCAATAATTTCATGTACATACAGCGATCTATGTGTACAAACAAATCATTTATCTTCCTATCTCTATACAGTTTGTGTTTGTTTACAACACATTTTCCTATTTAAATGAAGTATGTGTTGCCAACTAATGATGGGACTGCATAAAAGAAGCAATCACATGACAAACAAGCATTTGCTTGTTTTTTGGCTCATTGATGGCACCTTTACATGGGCTAATGACAGAGAGCGACCATTTCTAAGATATTGTAATTCTTGATAACTGGCCTGATCCTGACCTGTGATATAAGAGTGAATCTTGACAATGATAATACAGAGCTGATAAGAGGCTTCACAAATGACACTTTCTCGTTTTGTTTACACACACAGTACACAATACACAGTACTGATGATGGACATTACAGATAATACCGATGAATACTGACCACAGTACAGTGTCACAGTATATGAGAGCCACACTGTAAAAAGAATTGGTGACTTCACTGGTTCTTAAGGGCAACTTCTAACTTTTTACATAGTGAAGATTTTTCAAAACTGGGTAAAGTCAAAGCACCAACCTGATTGGTTGCCATTTTTTCCTTAGCACTAGTGTTATATCTCCCGCATGTGCTTAGAAGATGATGTAATTTAAAGAAAGTACAGCAATAAAGTAGTTTATAAAGAGATTTAGAAAATGCATATCCTGAAAGTCAGACATCTTTATTTCTAATCTTTAAACTACTGTCAAAGACTGAATCCATTATAACAGTACAGGGAAACATTTAGCGACCATGGCAATCGGTAATTGAAAGGCATCTTGTTCCCATTAATATAACGTGAAGTAATCTCCTTGATATTCAGAAATGAAAAGCAGAATGGAACTCAATGACGTGGTAATGAAAGATATTCATAGGTTGTTAAAGTATGGAGCTAATAAAACCACATTTCTCTGCATGTAATACTATTTTATCCAACAAAACAAAGGACAGACGGTCTTTATTAAGTCAGTAGAGACCAGCAGGTGCCTAAAGTGTATGTCACGTGACAAATCAAGCGTTATGTTCTGTATTATATTTTATTACTTTTGTTTACTTTCCACCAAGCCAACATTTTCCGGATATTTTTTCATTAAATTAATATATAATGAGACCATAAATAAATAGTATCAAAGACTATGTAAAATAACTGTATACTGTATGGAACATAAGTTGTCACAAGCTATCAGAGGAAAGCATTGTACAATATTGTAACAACAAAGAAGAATAACATGGTGATAATTACAGGGCGATCTCCCATTGGCAAGTCTTGGGTAGAGATGGCCAGCATGAGAATGTTGCTCTTTGGGTTGTTACTTGAGTGGATTGAACAGGGTGAAGTCACACCCAGGCCCAGGAGCCTTAGAGGACCAGTAAGGTGTCACTTCTCACAAGGAGGAAAATAGTACTAGAAGTGACACATTATAATTGAGGGGCCTGGTACAGATTTTGCATTAGGGCCAAGGATCTTCATATTATGCACAGTCCACAAAAATAGGAAAAAAGGGGGGAATGTGGAAAAATACTCAGCCCGTCCTGAAGATTATTCGTATAAACTACTCCGATCCCGGTATAGTCCAGCATGGATCCCTCGTTTCCACGGCCAGAAACGAAAATACAACGGTCCAAAAGAAAAGTTCGGAATCCAGCCAGTTAGATGGAATAAAACTTAGCTTTTATTAAAGCAATTCATAAAAACTTGCCCAATATTCATGCAAGTAACTGAGCCATAGTTCGGCTGACGCGTTTCGGTTTACAAAACCTTAATCATAGCCTAACTCTAGCTTAGTGATTTCCCCCTTATGTATGCAACCACTGGAAGAATCACCTCAATCATTAGTACAATCACACTTGTTGGTCTGTTGATTGAACACAGAAGGGGGAAATAAACCCAACAACACCATAACATGTGACATATAACACACTGCCCTGTACATACAACCAATATAAAATCAATAAAAACATGACTCACTTGCAATAACATAGCATAACATATATTACACCACAACAAAATTGGCCGATTCCATTCAATGGCAACTCTTCAACATGTTTAAAAAATTCAATTACATCGATATAACTTTATGGGAAGTGTTTCAAGACTCATTTCCAGAGGACATTGAGGGACTCACACACTGCATAACGGACTACATTAATTTCTGTGTGGACAGCACGGTACCAACTAGAAAGGTGAGGTGTTTCTCCAATAACAAACCTTGGATCAACTCTGAGATTAAAACTCTCCTCAAGGAAAAAAAGAGAATTTTTAGGTCTGGGGACAAAAATGGCATGGGGGCGGTTGAGAAACAGCTAAGACAATTGATCAGAGAAGGGAAAGCCAACTACAGGCGGAAGATGGAGCTACAGAGGGGGAGGGTAGAATCTCTGAGGTGTGGGACAGCCTTAAGGCAATTTCAGGACACAAGGAAAAGACAGGGCACCAAACAGTAGGGGACAGGAAGTGGCTTAACGAGCTTAATCTATTCTTCAATAGTTTCGACTCCAAGCAAATGCTCCCTCCACCAGCATGTCAGCCAACCGCCCTCCCCTCACACACCAAGACCCAACCCCCACCGAACTGCGGTCAACTGCAATCTGACTATCTGATCCTGCAGGAGTCTCAGGTGTGTAAGGAAATGAAGAATATTAGAGCGAACAAAGCGGGGGGACCTGATGGTATAAGCGCAAGAGTTCTTAAAATGTGCAGTGACCAGCTGTGTGGTATTATAACGCACATGTACAATATGAGCCTGAAGCTGGGAGTAGTACCTCAACTGTGGAAAACATCCTGCGTGGTACCAGTCCCAAAGAAACCCAACCCGATGGGCTACAATGACTACCGACCTGTAGCACTGACATCACACCTGATGAAGGTCCTAGAGAGACTGGTCCTGACACACCTACGCCCCCTAGTGAGCTCCGCTCTGGACCCCCTCCAGTTTGCCTACCGGCCAGGCATTGAGGTAGATGATGCCATCATCCACCTTCTTCATAGAGCTCTCTCTCACCTGGAGAAACCCGGGAACACTGTGAGAATAATGTTCTTTGATTTCTCTAGTGCTTTCAACACCATTCAGCCAGGGCTACTGAGGGAGAAGCTGAACCTTGGTGGTGTGGACCATCACCTGTCCAACTGGATCCTAGTCTACCTGACAAATCGCCCTCAGTATGTGAGAGCCCAGGACTGTGTGTCTGACACTGTGATCTGTAGTACGGGGGCACCACAAGGTACAGTTCTTGCCCCATTCCTCTTCACACTGTACACTGCTGACTTCAGGCACAACTCGGCGAAAGGCGACGATAGGGAATACAGAGACTTAAACCGGGATTTTGTTGAATGGTGCCAGCAGAACCAGCTCAGGATTAATGCTGGGAAGACCAAGGAGATGGTGGTGGACTTTAGTAAACGGAGAGGTGCTCCGACCCCGGTGGAGATCCAAGGAACATGTATTGAGATAGTCAGGACCTATAAGTACCTGGGCGTGCTCCTCAACAATAAACTAGACTGGGCTGATCACCTGGAGGCGCTGCACAGAAAGGGCCACAGCAGACTCTACCTGCTCAGGAGGCTGAGGGCCTTCGGAGTCCGGGGGACACTTCTTAGGGCCTTCTTCAACTCTGTGGTTGCCTCAGCCATCTTTTTCGGTGTGGCCTGCTGGGGAAGCAGTATATCAACCAGGGACAGAAATAGACTTGACAGGCTGATCAGAAAGGCCAGCTCTGTCCTGGGGAGCCCCTTGGACCCAGTACAGGTGGTGGGTGACAGAAGGATACTGTCTGTGGTGACCTCCATGCGGGAGAACAAATCCCACCCCATGTATGGGACCCTGATGGGACTTGGCAGCACTGTAAGCGACCGTCTGCTCCACCCCAAGTGTGAGAAGGAGCGCTATCGCAGGTCCTTCCTTCCAACCGCGACCAGGCTGTATAATCTACATCAGACCAAACGAAGATCACTCCGCACAGAGAACTAAATGATTATGACGATGACCATGAGGTCTTCCTCTTTCTCTTCTGTTTTATTTCCTTAGCTGCCATGGACTCCTAGTATATCTTCTCTTCTCAGCTTATCTGTGTCTACGTCTGTAATATATTACTCTGTATTATCCTGTATCTGTATTACTATGCTGCTGTAACACGCTGAAATTTCCCCAATGTGGGACTATTAAAGGATCTTATCTTATCTTATCTAATATTCTTTGCATCTGATATATAGAATAATCACAACTCTTTATTTACATATGTGTACAATGACCAAGGGATATCAAAAACTATATTACCCAAAGATCACATATCTCTATGCAATCACTGGCACTGCATTATATACGCCATGTGTAATTGTCATACAGTAGAATAAATCTTAATCACTATTTCCACACATAACGTATCCATAAAACAATCCCTACCTTTGGTAACTGTACCGGTTCCTCATACTGCTTTCCTGCCACACCAAAGATGAAAAAACAAACAAACTATCAGCGCATGCGCACTTGTTTCACTATCGGTCTTTCATAAACATGGAGAACCTGATCTACCTCTCTCCCATTCCCATTCCATAGGTGAATGGTTGCAGGTTCATGTATTGTGAAACCTGAATAATGGAGTACATTCAGTAGCCCGCATGGACCAGGTATAGGTAGTGTAGTCTTCATGATATAATATGGGTAGTGTAGGAGATGTGTATTTATAGATGCATGCAGTAAGGGGTGCTGTATGGTAGTAGTATGGTATGCATCAGTGTAGACATGGGTTACACTTCGGGCTGAGGTGAGTATGAACTATGTTCATTTAGAGGGGAATGATTTGCAAAGAAGTGCCGGTTAATGAAGTTAGCGAGCAAAATCATATATCTCGTGGTAGATCATTGTGTAATTCAGTGTTTCTGATAGGTCAGTCAGTGAATGATAGTGGTTAATTATAGTAAAGTTATGTTATATCGTGGAATAATAATGAAATCGGATAGTGATATAGCTTGTTTGAGCCTATTGGAGAATTGAGATCATGTGACTGCGCATGCGCAATGGGAGAGAGGTAGATCAGGTTCTCCATGTTTGTGAAAGACCGATAGTGAAACAAGTGCGTATGCGCTGACAGTTTTGTTTTTTTTAAATGTAGATTGTGAGCCCCACATAGAGCTCACAATGTACATTTTTCCCTATCAGTATGTCTTTTTGGAATATGGGATGGAAATCCATGCAAACACGGGGAGAACATACAAACTCCTTGCAGATGGTTTTTTGCCCTCGGCGGGATTTGAACACCAGGACCCAGCGCTGCAAGGCTGCAGTGCTAACCACTGAGCCACCGTGTGGCCCCCTGTTTTTTCATCTTTGGTGTGGCAGGAGAGCAGTATGAGGAACCGGTACAGTTACCAAAGGTAGGGATTGTTTTATGGATACGTTATATGTGGAAATAGTGATTAAGATTTATTCTACTGTATGACAATTACACATGGCGTATATAATGCAGTGCCAGTGATTGCATAGAGATATGTGATCTTTGGGTAATATAGTTTTTGATATCCCTTGGTCATTGTACACATATGTAAATAAAGAGTTGCGATTATTCTATATATCAGATGCAAAGAATATTACTCGATGTAATTGAATTTTTTAAACATGTTGAAGAGTTGCCATTGAATGGAATCGGCCAATTTTGTTGTGGTGTAATATATGTTATGCTATGTTATTGCAAGTGAGTCATGTTTTTATTGATTTTATATTGGTTGTATGTACAGGGCAGTGTGTTATATGTCACATGTTATGGTGTTGTTGGATTTATTTCCCCCTTCTGTGTGCAATCAACAGACCAACAAGTGTGATTGTACTAATGATGGAGGTGATTCTTCCAGTGGTTGCATACATAAGGGGGAAATCACTAAGCTAGAGTTAGGCTATGATTAAGGTTTTGTAAACCGAAACGCGTCAGCCGAACTATGGCTCAGTTACTTGCATGAATATTGGGCAAGTTTTTATGAATTGCTTTAATAAAAGCTAAGTTTTATTCCATCTAACTGGCTGGATTCCGAACTTTTCTTTTGGACCGTTGTCTTCATATTATGCTTCTAATCACTAGTCTGGATCAGATTTTAAAGGTTGAGTATATAACAAAATATTTGATACCTAAACTCAGTACTGCTAACATATCTAAAGATGCAGAGGATTGCTGTACCTGAATTGGAGGTGTTTGAGCTGTCTCAGGTGAGGTACACTGAATTGGTATAGGAAAATCTGTTTTATTATGGATCCTTAAAGCCAAGTATCTAACCCCAGAAGACTTCCACATTTGAATCTTTGACAAACATTAGATAATATTGTAATATTGGACAAATACCTTCATATGTAAATCCCAGAAACCCTCTTTCAGTAAACACAAAAGTGGGTATTGTATATACATGCAGTATCAAAGAAATACAGATAATGAGTATTTTACATGCAAATAATATTTAAATACTTAAAGAGGTCCTGGAATTAGTTTTCAGCCTAAGGAAAGGAATAGAGAGGGCATTCACATATGTCACTTGTGACGTGCCAGTTCCCTTCCTTAGGCCGCCGATTGGCCTCAGCAGTCACATATGGTGGGGACTTCTGCAACAACAAGCCTTGGGGTGAAGTAGGACCAAACAGTGCTGGAGACACCGAGGCATCGGGGACAGGTGAGTATTTTTTTTTTTCACCTTCCCCAGCCTCCTTGCCGATGCCTGTAATTCCTGAACAACCCCTTTATATACATTAATAATAACTTATAAACGGTGTTATGCATTTACACAATATCTTCCTATTATGTCAGAAATAGAGATGAGCAAGTACTATTCGAAACTCCAGTTTCGAATAGCACGCACCCATAGGAATGAATGGATGTTGCCGGCACGCAGGGGGTTAAGCAGCTGGCCGCCAGCAAAGTCTGCGTGCCGGACGCTTCCATTCAATCCTATGGGTGCGTGCTATTTGAAACGGCTATTTCGAATAGTACTCGCTCATCTCTAGTAAGAAACCATGTCTCACAGGCGGGCACATTCCACTATTACATGCAGGGCTGCCACAATTTCAAATTCCCACCAGTTTTCTTCAAGACTCCTTAGTGGACATTATATAACAACAATCTGTCATATAGTAATCTAAATAAGAAAACCCCTTTAAGGCTGTAACTATGACCAATCTAACCAGGCAAGGAGCTGGGCCTTATAATTACAGTTCAAATATGTATCACTTTCTTTCCGCCCGCAGTGTCCTTGCTGTAACATGGAAAGTATTTATTAAGGAGCAGCAGCAGGTTGGTAAATCACTTCATAATGTGTAAATGACTCCACATTCATGAAAAACACTATTCAGCCCAAATTAAGAGAAGTGACGGGAAGAGTCTCACTTTATCGTTCACTAATAGGAAAATGTTACAGCTTTATAGAGTAGCTTCTTATTCACCTGGGTTACAGCAATATTCACTTCAGAAATATGCAAGGAGGCAACTACCCTGAACCAAGCATGACAGTTATGCACATCAAATTTTCCACCCAGACATGCATCTTTAATTGACTCAACCAGCCAATTAAAGGGGATTTACAGGTTAAGAAAAATGGCTGAGTTCTTTCACAAAAAACTTGACATTTTTGCAAAGATTATGGCTGGTATTGCTCTAATGAAGTGAATGGAGCTAAGCTGCAATACCACAAAAACAGTGGAAATCTGTGGGACTGTTTTTCAAAGTTTTTTTAATAAATGTAAATAGAGATGAGCAAGTACTAATCGAAACGGCCGTTTCGAATAGCACGCACCCATAGGAATGAATGGAAGCGGCCGGCACGCAGACTTTGCCGGCCGCTTAACCCCCTGCGTGCCGACCGCTTCCATTCATTCCTATGGGTGCTTGCTATTCGAAATGGGAGTTTCGAATAGCACTCGCTCATCTCTACTTGTAAACCTTATTTAACTTAAAGGGGTTGGCCAATTTCAGACCAATATTGAGAGACAAATGTTATGGTTTATATAATTTTTTTCTAAAAAGTACAAATTTCTAATATACTTTTTGTATCAATTCCTCACAGTTTTCTAGATCTTTGCTTGCTTTCAATCATTCTGCTTACTCCCAGTGGATAAAAATCAGTCCATGGTCATATGATATACCGTCCATGGTCATATGATATACCGTCCATGGTCATATGATATACAGTCCATGGTCATGTGATGAGCACACAGGTGCACAGCTCATTACCAGGCAGCTGTCTGATTACTGTGCTGTGACTATAACAAGCAGCAATACCTATGTGCCCATCACATGACCATGGACTCATTTTTTTTTTTATTCAATGGGAGTAAGCAGAATGAATGAAAGCAAACAAAGATCTGGAAAACCCATGAGGAATTGATACACAAAGTATATTAGAAAATTGTAGAACTTTTCATTATACAAACAATAACATTTTTTTTCTCAATATTGGTCTGAAAGTAGACAACCCCTTTAACTGTATTCTTTTTTTCAAACCTTTTATTAAGATTTTCAATAAATTTACATAACAAAAGAAAACAATAAGACCAACAAAGAAATCTCGAAAGCGTCCATGAGAACCTAGGACATTATAAAGCAACTGATACAATTGAAAGACAAGAGGAAACAAGAGACATTAGACAAAATAAGGGAAAGAGGGGAAGGAAAAGGAGGAGGGGGAAAGGAGAGAAGACAAGGAATACAGGTGAACAAGGACAAAAGGAATCAGTAGTCATGAGTGATACAGTAAGCATCCCAGGACGACCAGATGGAATTAAAGCCATCCACTGTGTGGTTTAATGTCGCTGTCATATATTCAAGACTACAAACATCTTTCATACGTGCTATCAATTCAGACCTTGCGGGCGGGAGTACGTCTTTCCAATGTCGGGAAATAAGCATTTTAGCTCCAATACATAGATACAAAAATAGACGAGACTTCTTACCCAACTGTCTGGGAGGGAGATTAAGCAGGTAAACCATTGGATCCAACGGAACTCCCTGGATAAAAAGACCTTCCATAATGAGCTGAACCTCCTCCCAAAAAGAACGGAGGAGAGGACATTCCCAAAACAGATGATACACCGTGTCCAAAGAGGATTGACAACCCTTTAACAGTATTCAAGGTCTGCATGTATTGCATTTACAGTATGCAGTACAATTACCGTATTTTTCGGACTATAAGACGCACTGGACTATAAGACACACCTAGGTTTTAGAGGAGGAAAATAGGGAAAAAAAAATTTTAAGCAAAAAATGGTAAAATATTTAATATATGGGAGTTGTAGTTTTGCAACAGCTGCAAGGCCACATTGACAGGTGACCCTGCAGCTGTACGGGGATGCATAGAGTGTTTTTTTGGCGGGGCCAGCTGTACTTTTTAGTTATACCATTTTGGGGAATATCTATTGCTTAGATCACCTTGTATTAAAAAAAAACCCGGTGGTTTATGATATATATATATATTTTTTTTTATTTATTTTTTATTTTCTAGGGACAGGAGGTGATTTAGAACTTTTATTTATATTTTTAAAGCTTTTTTTTTTTTTTTTTACTATTTTATTCCCCCCCGGGGGCTTGAACCTGCGGTCACTTGATTGCAAGTCCCATAGACGGCAATACAACTGTATTGCCGTCTATGGGACATTCTGTCTATTAGTATTACGGCTGGTCATAGAGACCAGCCGCAATACTAATACAGCAGTGACAGGCCTGGGAGCCTCATTAGGCTCCCGGCTCCTGCAATATCGCCGCGCAGGAGCCGGCCTGCAACTTCACAGGTACGGGGCCGGTGGGGACCGGCCCCGGGGGAGAAGGGGCCACCGATACTGACCCGGCATCCGCTGTACTAGAGAGGCGGATGCCGGGGAGGGATAGACGCTGGCACAGGTGCCGGGCCTGAGACATCGCTGCGCTCCACTGTCCTGCATGAAGCCAGCGGCGGGGGGACGGAGGAGCGGAATAGCATCACTCCTCCCGCTGCTGGCTTCATGCAGGGCAGAGGAGCGCAGCGATGTCTCAGGCCCCGGCATCTATCCCTTGCCGGCATCCGTCTCTCTAGTACAGCGGATGCCAGGCGCCACATTCGGACTATAAGACGCACCCTTCTTTTCCCCCCAAATTTGGGGGAAAAAAAAGTGTGTCTTATAGTCCGAAAAATACGGTACATGTAAAATAATAAAACACACACATATAAATATCTATATACTAGCCTCTGCCCCCAACTTCGTCTGCGTGTTGTTAGTACAATGATCCAGCTATCGTCAGTAAATTGCTGCCGTCGATGGTTCGCCTGCTCCAGTGTTTCAGCAGCTCTCAGGTGTCCTGCTGCTGAACTTGTTCCTCGTGCTGTGCTTGTGATTGTTCTGGCATCTCAGCAGCTCGCTGGGACGCCATATAATGAGTGTGTTCTAGGCATTGATGATCCGCCTGCTCCAGCGTTTCGGCAGCTCTCAAGCTGGTCTGCTGAACTTGTTCCTCGCACCATGCCTGTGATTGTTTCGGCATGTAATGAGTGTGTTGTTGGTGTCGATGATCCCCCTGAGTTCCACTTGAGGAGAAGTCTGTTGACTTCTGGCTACCTTCATAGCTCTTGTTGTTTTAGAATTTTGAGACAAATTAGATTTTCTTTTTCCTAGCATGTTTAAAATTAGCAAACTGCCAATTTGGATTAAAGGGGCTGCCTGGAGCAGATCAGATAATATGCAGGTGCTTGTATACAATGGACTCAGACTCAATGTTATCAGTGTATTTACATAGATAGATAACAGGCCAGGCTTTATCAGCAAACTCCAATCCTGCAGGCAAGAGGAGTTTAATATAGTATATAAACATAAATTTATAACAGTCGTGAAGCCATGTCATTTACTGGGATATAAAGTAAGGTTACAAACTATCTATATGCCAAATTTCATCCAAATCTGTTCAGCCGTTTTTGTGTGATCGAGTAACAAACATCCAAAGTTTCACATTTATAATATTATAAGTAGGATAGGATATGTACACACAGTATATCATATTATATATTGGTATATTTTGAAAGAAAGCTCAAGTAAATACCAGTTCCTCATTTAGTGTTATTTATTAGCTTTTTAATATTTATTAATTGATTTTTTCAATGTTTACTAAAGAGCGGCTCAAAACGTTAGATTGTGTTATGTGACATATACTGTAGGTATGGAGGAATACCTACAGTATATGTCAAAATATTAGGGCCATTGTCTATGTACAATCATATAGAAGAATACCACAGTGTAACATATAGTCATGTCTTTATTCCACAACCATTGCAAAACATACATATTAGCCCATAATAATTACGGTACATTAAAAAGAGGGAATACAAACATCATACTGTACATGTATAAACAGCTTAATGGGTCTACAAAGAAGTCTCTACTCTGTAATATATAGTAATCACATTAAAATTCACAAGAGTCAGAAAAGTGCAGTGCTGCAGAGTTGGAGTTGTATAGTAAGGGCCAGTACAGTATGTATATAGGCACATCCAGATCACGGCACAGTATACTGTACCTACTTATGCACATTACATAAAACTGCCAAAATCAGCATTGTGTTACAAGTGCAAAAGTATACATATAAGGATCTGAATTAGATCCCCATAATACATGCTACCATTTGAATCTATGGGCCAAATGCAGTTGAGCAGAGACCAATGAGCAATGTCACGTGTTTCGCCTTCTAAACTCTGACAAATTTTTGCTGCATCGTCTGATGGACAGTTTTCCATAGTAAACTCCAGAAACTGTTAGGAAGTGTCTAGAGAATGAAATGTAAAGCATGTACGCCAGTATTTTGCCGCATAATTCCTCCAGAATTCTGGCGCATCTCTATTAGTTTAGCTGCTCCATGGAGAAAATCTCAATTCTTCCATATAGCAGCCTATGAATTTATAGATGAAAGAACTACAGCTCTTCATCACTCCAATTGCCTCCTGCATACGACTATGTTCAGTCTGCGGTCAGTGTAAACGGCACAGATAACACACAGATTGGTATGGCTGTATCATCTGTGGTTTTCACTGACCGAGCCACAAATTGTAAAGCAGATCCTATACTCTGTAATTCAGCCCAGAGACAAAGCTGCAAAAATTACAGCTGTGTGTATGGGCCCATTAAAACATATGGGCCCATACTTTTATGCGCAATTGCTGACTCGCAACTGCAGGTAAAAATTATGATCAAAAACTAAGTAACAAAACAGCCAGGGCAATATAGGCATAAAAAACAAAAAACCCAGACCAAACGTAATTATCAAAAATATATAAATTTTATTAATCTAAAAATATACAAACATATAGACATAAATAACAATTAATGGAGGAGCTGAAGTGTCCACAAAAAATGAGCAGGTAGGAATGTGGCATATAAGAATGTACTGAATCAGCTGGGGTGCCAAACATACCAAAGCAGTAAATATATATAAAACCCCACATATATAAAAAAGAGTGAACAACAAATGCCTGAGTGAATGTGAAGACAAAGGGATAAATCATCACATAACTAGAGATGAGCGAACACTAAAATGTTCGAGGTTCGAAATTCGATTCGAACAGCCGCTCAATGTTCGTGTGTTCGAACGGGTTTCGAACCCCATTATAGTCTATGGGGAACAGATACTCGTTAAGGGGGAAACCCAAATCCGTGTCTGGAGGGTCACCAAGTCCACTATGACACCCCAGGAAATGATGCCAACACCTCTGGAATGACACTGGGACAGCAGGGGAAGCATGTCTGGGGGCATCTAACACACCAAAGACCCTCTATTACCCCAACATCACAGCCTAACAACTACACACTTTACACACTCAATACCACCTCTCTGACAGTAGGAAAACACCTTGAAACATGTGTATTTGGCACTTGCAGTGAGGAGAGCTTGTCACCAGCAGTGAATTTGGCCCTTGTAGTAAGTTGAGGTTGGCACCAACATTTGTTTTGAAAATCAGGGTGGATTGAGCCTCTAACCAGCAGAGTTTGGGCAAATTCATGGTGGAGGGAGCCTCTAAAAACCCCAGTTTGGACCAATTCATGGTGGAGGGAGACTCTAAAAACCCCAGTTTGGACCAATTCATGGTGGAGGGAGCCTCTAAAAACCCCAGTTTGGACCAATTCATGGTGGAGGGAGCCTCTAACCAGCCCAGTTTGGGCAAATTCATGGTGGAGGGAGCCTCTAACCAGCCCAGTTTGGACCAATTAATGGTGGAGGGAGCCTCTAACCAGCCCAGTTTGGACCAATTAATGGTGGAGGGAGCCTCTAACCACCCCAGTTTGGACCAATTCATGGTGGAGGGAGCCTCTAACCAGCCCAGTTTGGACCAATTCATGGTGGAGGGAGCCTCTAAAAAACCCAGTTTGGACCAATTCATGGTGGAGGGAGCCTCTAAACAGCCCAGTTTGGGCAAATTCATGGTGGAGGGAGCCTCTAACCACCCCAGTTTGGACCAATTCATGGTGGAGGGAGCCTCTAAACAGCCAAGTTTGGACCAATTCATGGTGAAGGGAGCCTCTAAAAACCCGTTTGGACCAATTCATGGTGGAGGGAGCCTCTAACCAGCCCAGTTTGGGCAAATTCATGGTGGAGGGAGCCTCTAACCAGCCCAGTTTGGACCAATTCATGGTGGAGGGAGCCTCTAACCAGCCCAGTTTGGGCAAATTCATGGTGGAGGGAGCCTCTAAACAGCCCAGTTTGGGCAAATTCATGGTGGAGGGAGCCTCTAACCAGCCCAGTTTGGACCAATTAATGGTGGAGGGAGCCTCTAAACAGCCAAGTTTTGGGAAATTCATGGTGGAGGGAGCCTCTAACCAGCCCAGTTTGGACCAATTAATGGTGGAGGGAGCCTCTAACCACCCCAGTTTGGACCAATTCATGGTGGAGGGAGCCTCTAAACAGCCAAGTTTGGACCAATTCATGGTGGAGGGAGCCTCTAAAAACCCCAGTTTGGACCAATTCATGGTGGAGGGAGCCTCTAACCAGCCCAGTTTGGGCAAATTCATGGTGGAGGGAGCCTCTAAACAGCCCAGTTTGGGCAAATTCATGGTGGAGGGAGCCTCTAACCAGCCCAGTTTGGACCAATTAATGGTGGAGGGAGCCTCTAAACAGCCAAGTTTTGGGAAATTCATGGTGGAGGGAGCCTCTAACCAGCCCAGTTTGGACCAATTCATGGTGGAGGGAGCCTCTAACCAGCCCAGTTTGGACCAATTCATGGTGGAGGGAGCCTCTAAACAGCCCAGTTTGGGCAAATTCATGGTGGAGGGAGCCTCTAACCAGCCCAGTTTGGACCAATTAATGGTGGAGGGAGCCTCTAAACAGCCAAGTTTTGGGAAATTCATGGTGGAGGGAGCCTCTAACCAGCCCAGTTTGGACCAATTCATGGTGGAGGGAGCCTCTAACCAGCCCAGTTTGGACCAATTCATGGTGGAGGGAGCCTCTAAACAGCCCAGTTTGGGCAAATTCATGGTGGAGGGAGCCTCTAAAAAACCCAGTTTGGACCAATTCATGCTGGAGGGAGCCTCTAATTAGCCCAGTTTGGACCAATTAATTGTGGAGGGAGCCTCTAACCAGCCCAGTTTGGACCAATTAATGGTGGAGGGAGCCTCTAACCACCCCAGTTTGGGCAAATTCATGGTGGAGGGAGCCTCTAACCAGCCCAGTTTGGACCAATTAATGGTGGAGGGAGCCTCTAAACAGCCAAGTTTTGGGAAATTCATGGTGGAGGGAGCCTCTAACCAGCCCAGTTTGGACCAATTCATGGTGGAGGGAGCCTCTAAACAGCCCAGTTTGGGCAAATTCATGGTGGAGGGAGCCTCTAAAAAACCCAGTTTGGACCAATTCATGGTGGAGGGAGCCTCTAATTAGCCCAGTTTGGACCAATTAATTGTGGAGGGAGCCTCTAACCAGCCCAGTTTGGACCAATTAATGGTGGAGGGAGCCTCTAACCACCCCAGTTTGGACCAATTCATGGTGGAGGGAGCCTCTAAACAGCCAAGTTTGGACCAATTCATGGTGGAGGGAGCCTCTAAAAACCCCAGTTTGGACCAATTCATGGTGGAGGGAGCCTCTAACCAGCCCAGTTTGGGCAAATTCATGGTGGAGGGAGCCTCTAAACAGCCCAGTTTGGGCAAATTCATGGTGGAGGGAGCCTCTAACCAGCCCAGTTTGGACCAATTAATGGTGGAGGGAGCCTCTAAACAGCCAAGTTTTGGGAAATTCATGGTGGAGGGAGCCTCTAACCAGCCCAGTTTGGACCAATTAATGGTGGAGGGAGCCTCTAACCAGCCCAGTTTGGACCAATTCATGGTGGAGGGAGCCTCTAACCAGCCCAGTTTGGACCAATTCATGGTGGAGGGAGCCTCTAACCAGCCCAGTTTGGACCAATTCATGGTGGAGGGAGCCTCTAAAAAACCCAGTTTGGACCAATTCATGGTGGAGGGAGCCTCTAAACAGCCCAGTTTGGGCAAATTCATGGTGGAGGGAGCCTCTAACCACCCCAGTTTGGACCAATTCATGGTGGAGGGAGCCTCTAAACAGCCAAGTTTGGACCAATTCATGGTGAAGGGAGCCTCTAAAAACCCGTTTGGACCAATTCATGGTGGAGGGAGCCTCTAACCAGCCCAGTTTGGGCAAATTCATGGTGGAGGGAGCCTCTAAACAGCCCAGTTTGGGCAAATTCATGGTGGAGGGAGCCTCTAACCAGCCCAGTTTGGACCAATTCATGGTGGAGGGAGCCTCTAACCAGCCCAGTTTGGGCAAATTCATGGTGGAGGGAGCCTCTAAACAGCCCAGTTTGGGCAAATTCATGGTGGAGGGAGCCTCTAACCACCCCAGTTTGGACCAATTCATGGTGGAGGGAGCCTCTAAACAGCCAAGTTTGGACCAATTCATGGTGAAGGGAGCCTCTAAAAACCCGTTTGGACCAATTCATGGTGGAGGGAGCCTCTAACCAGCCCAGTTTGGGCAAATTCATGGTGGAGGGAGCCTCTAAACAGCCCAGTTTGGGCAAATTCATGGTGGAGGGAGCCTCTAACCAGCCCAGTTTGGACCAATTCATGGTGGAGGGAGCCTCTAACCAGCCCAGTTTGGGCAAATTCATGGTGGAGGGAGCCTCTAAACAGCCCAGTTTGGGCAAATTCATGGTGGAGGGAGCCTCTAACCAGCCCAGTTTGGACCAATTAATGGTGGAGGGAGCCTCTAAACAGCCAAGTTTTGGGAAATTCATGGTGGAGGGAGCCTCTAACCAGCCCAGTTTGGGCAAATTCATGGTGGAGGGAGCCTCTAAACAGCCCAGTTTGGGCAAATTCATGGTGGAGGGAGCCTCTAACCAGCCCAGTTTGGACCAATTCATGGTGGAGGGAGCCTCTAACCAGCCCAGTTTGGACCAATTCATGGTGGAGGGAGCCTCTAAACAGCCCAGTTTGGGCAAATTCATGGTGGAGGGAGCCTCTAAAAAACCCAGTTTGGACCAATTCATGGTGGAGGGAGCCTCTAATTAGCCCAGTTTGGACCAATTAATTGTGGAGGGAGCCTCTAACCAGCCCAGTTTGGACCAATTAATGGTGGAGGGAGCCTCTAACCACCCCAGTTTGGGCAAATTAATGGTGGAGGGAGCCTCTAAACAGCCAAGTTTTGGGAAATTCATGGTGGAGGGAGCCTCTAACCAGCCCAGTTTGGACCAATTCATGGTGGAGGGAGCCTCTAAACAGCCCAGTTTGGGCAAATTCATGGTGGAGGGAGCCTCTAAAAAACCCAGTTTGGACCAATTCATGGTGGAGGGAGCCTCTAATTAGCCCAGTTTGGACCAATTAATTGTGGAGGGAGCCTCTAACCAGCCCAGTTTGGACCAATTAATGGTGGAGGGAGCCTCTAACCACCCCAGTTTGGACCAATTCATGGTGGAGGGAGCCTCTAAACAGCCAAGTTTGGACCAATTCATGGTGGAGGGAGCCTCTAAAAACCCCAGTTTGGACCAATTCATGGTGGAGGGAGCCTCTAACCAGCCCAGTTTGGGCAAATTCATGGTGGAGGGAGCCTCTAAACAGCCCAGTTTGGGCAAATTCATGGTGGAGGGAGCCTCTAACCAGCCCAGTTTGGACCAATTAATGGTGGAGGGAGCCTCTAACCAGCCCAGTTTGGACCAATTAATGGTGGAGGGAGCCTCTAACCTGCCCAGTTTGGACCAATTAATGGTGGAGGGAGCCTCTAACCACCCCAGTTTGGACCAATTCATGGTGGAGGGAGCCTCTAACCAGCCCAGTTTGGACCAATTCATGGTGGAGGGAGCCTCTAACCAGCCCAGTTTGGACCAATTCATGGTGGAGGGAGCCTCTAAAAAACCCAGTTTGGACCAATTCATGGTGGAGGGAGCCTCTAAACAGCCCAGTTTGGGCAAATTCATGGTGGAAGGAGCCTCTAACCAGCAGAGTTGTGGGAAAGCAGGGTGGAGGGAGCCTCTAACCAGCAGAGTTGGTGGAAATCAGGGTGGAGGGAGCCTCTAACCAGCAGAGTTGGGGGAAATCATGTTGGAGGGAGCCTAGTATTAGCAGAATTGTGCAACGCTTATGGTGGATGAGTATGAGGATGCGGAGGAATTGGAGAGGTTGAGTACAGACATGGAGTTTCATGTTGGGGTGCTTTACACAGGTGGGCACAAAAATGAAGGCTCTATCCAGTGGTGGTTCATTTTTATCAAAGTGAGCCGGTCGGCACTCTCAGCTGACAGACGGGTGCGCTTGTCAGTGATGATGCCACCGGCTGCACTGAACACCCTCTCAGATAGGACGCTGGCGGCAGGACAGGACAGCACCTCCAAGGCATATAGGGCAAGTTCAAGCCACAGGTCTAACTTCGACACCCAATACGTGTAGGGCGCAGAGGGGTCGGAGAGGACAGGGCTGTGGTCGGAAAGGTATTCCCGCAACATGCGCCTATACTTCTCACGCCTGGTGACACTAGGACCCTCCGTGGCGGCACTTTGGCGAGGGGGTGCCATCAAGGTGTCCCAGACCTTAGACAGTGTGCCCCTCGTTTGTGTGGACCGGTGAGAACTTGGTTGCCTACTGGAGGAACTGCCCTCCCTGCCGCCAACGTCACATGCTGGAAACATCTCCATCATATTCTGCACCAATTGCCTGTGGCAAGCATTGATGCGATTGGCCCTCCCCTCTACCGGAATAAAAGACGAGATGTTGTTTTTATACCGGGGGTCAAGGATAGCAAAGATCCAGTACTGGTTGTCCTCCATGATTTTGACAATACGCTTGTCGGTTGTAAAGCACCCCAACATGAACTCAGCCATGTCTGCCACAGTGTTAGTTGGCATGACTCCTCTGGCCCCACCGGAAAGTTCAATCTCCATTTCCTCCTCATCCTCCATGTCTACCCATCCGCGCTGCAACAATGGGACGATTCGAAGTTGCCCGGAAGCCTCCTGTATCACCATCACATCATCGGACAACTCTTCTTCCTCCTCCTCCTCCTCCTCCTCCTCCTCCATTAAACGCAGTGAAGCGGACAGATGTGTGGACCTACTCTCCAGCTGTGACGGATCGGATGCTATCCCTAACTCCTCTGTGTGATCTGAGTTATCCCTGATGTCAATCAGGGATTCTCTCAGAACACACAAGAGCGGGATTGTAAGGCTCACCATCGCATCCTCAGAGCTCACCCTCCTTGTGGACTCCTCAAAGACCCGTAGGATGTCACAAAGGTCTCTCATCCATGGCCACTCATGGATGTGAAACTGAGGCAGCTGACTTTGTGGCACCCTAGGGTTTTGTAGCTGGTATTCCATCAAAGGTCTCTGCTGCTCAACCACTCTATTCAACATCTGAAACGTTGAGTTCCAGCGTGTGGGGACGTCGCACAAAAGCCGGTGTTGTGGCACATGCAAGCGTTGCTGGAGAGATTTTAAGCTAGCAGCGGCTACTGTCGACTTGCGAAAGTGGGCGCACATGCGCCGCACTTTCACCAGTAGCTCTGGAACATTGGGGTAGCTCTTTAGGAAACGTTGCACCACTAGGTTGAAGACGTGGGCCAGGCATGGAACATGTTGGAGTCCGGCAAGCTCCAGAGCTGCTACCAGGTTCCGGCCGTTATCACAAACGACCATGCCTGGGCCCAGGTGCAGCGGCTCAAACCATATTGCCGTCTCATCGAGGAGGGCATCCCTCACCTCGGAGGCAGTGTGCTGTCTGTCCCCCAAGCTGATCAGCTTCAGCACAGCCTGCTGACGTCTACCAACGCCAGTGCTGCAACGTTTCCAACTCGTAGCTGGGGTCAATCTAACAGCGGAGGAGGAGGCGGTGGCGGAGGAGGAGGCGGTGGCGGAGGAGGAGGCGGTAGAGGAGGAGGAGGAGGGGGGTGTTCTTCTCGTGTCCCTGCCAGGAATGTTAGGCGGGGAGACGAGGTACACCGGGCCAGTTTGGGAAGCAGTCCCAGCCTCAACTACATTCACCCAGTGTGCCGTCAGTGAAATGTAGCGTCCCTGTCCGCATGCACTTGTCCACGCGTCGGTGGTCAAGTGGACCTTTGTGCAAAGCGCGGAACTAAGGGCCCGCCTGATGTTGAGTGACACGTGCTGGTGCAAGGCGGGGACGGCACACCGGGAGAAGTAGTGACGGCTAGGGACGGCATAGCGAGGTGCCGCAGTTGCCATCAGGTCCAGGAAGGCGGGAGTTTCAACAAGCCGGAACGCCAACATCTCCTGGGCCAGCAGTTTAGCGATGTTGGCGTTCAAGGCTTGCGCGTGTGGGTGGTTAGCAGTGTATTTCTGCCGCCGCTCCAATGTCTGAGAGATGGTGGGTTGTTGTAAAGAAACGCCTGATGGTGCCTTTGATGGTGCAGGAGAAGGAGATAAGACAGGACCAGGGGAGGATGAGGTAGAAGTCAACAAAGTGGCGGAGGCAGATGAAGTGGTGTCCTGGCTCGTCCTCTGGAGTGCATCGCCAGCACAGTCAGCAGTGGCAGTGGCAGAGGCAGAGGCAGAGGCAGTGGCGTGAACGGCAGGCGGCCTTTGTCCTGCCGTTGCTGCCTGCCACTGATTCCAGTGCTTGGATTCCAAATGACGGCGCATTGAAGTGGTGGACAGGTTGCTCTTCTCAGAGCCCCTAATCAATTTCGAGAGGCAAATTGTGCAGACAACACTATATCTGTCCTCGGCGCATTCCTTGAAAAAACTCCACACCTTCGAGAAACGTGCCCTCGAGGTGGGAGTTTTTCGGGGCTGGGTACGAACTGGAACATCTTGGGAGATTCCGGGTGTGGCCTGGCTTCGCCTAAGCTGCTGACCTCTGCCTCTGCCTCTAGCTACCCTTTTTGGTGCTGCACCTGCCTCAACATCCACACTACTTTCCCCGCTTGACATCCCCCCTGTCCAGGTCGGGTCAGTGTCCTCATCATCCACCACTTCCTCTTCCAACTCCTGTCTCATCTCCTCCTCCCGCACAATGCGCCGGTCAACTGGATGCCCTGACGGCAACTGCGTCACATCATCGTCGATGAGGGTGGGTTGCTGGTCATCCACCACCAAATCGAACGGAGATGGAGGAGACTCTAGTGTTTGAGCATCTGGACACAGATGCTCCTCTGTTAGGTTCGTGGAATCGTGACGTGGAGAGGCAGGTTGAGGGACAATGAAAGGAGCGGAGAACAGCTCTGGGGAGCAGGGACAGTTTGGGTTATTGTTCTGTAAAGCTTCGGAATTTTGGGAGGAAGGAAGACAAGACTGTTGGGTAATAGGAGGAGAGGAGGCAGAGTCTGACTGGCTGCTGGACAATGTGCTGTAAGCGTTCTCTGACAGCCATTGCAAGACCTGTTCCTGGTTCTCGGGCCTACTAAGGTTTGTACCCTGCAGTTTAGTTAATGTGGCAAGCAACCCTGGCACTGTGGAGTGGCGCAATGCTTGCTGCCCCACAGGAGTAGGCACGGGACGCCCTGTGGCTTCACTGCTACCTTGCTCCCCAGAACCATTCCCCCGACCTCGCCCACGGCCTCGTCCACGTCCCTTTCCGGGAGCCTTGCGCATTTTGAATTCCTAGTTAGAAATTGGCACTGTATACCAGTAGTAAAAATTGTGGGTGCACGTAACCCCAATATATTCTTTGAATTCCCAGTCAGAAACTGGCACTATATGGCAGTAGCAAGAAATGAGGGTATTTATAACCCCAATATATTCTTTGAATTCCCAGTCAGACAATGGCACTGTATACCAGTAGTAAAAATTGTGGGTGCACGTAACCCCAATATATTCTTTGAATTCCCAGTCAGAAACTGGCACTATATGGCAGTAGCAAGAAATGAGGGTATTTGTATTCCCAATATACTCTTTGAATTCCCAGTCAGACAATGGCACTGTATACCAGTAGTAAAAATTGTGGGTGCACGTAACCCCAATATATTCTTTGAATTACCAGTCAGAAACTGGCACTATATGGCAGTAGCAAGAAATGAGGGTATTTATAACCCCAATATATTCTTTGAATTCCCAGTCAGACAATGGCACTGTATACCAGTAGTAAAAATTGTGGGTGCACGTAACCCCAATATATTCTTTGAATTCCCAGTCAGAAACTGGCACTATATGGCAGTAGCAAGAAATGAGGGTATTTGTATTCCCAATATACTCTTTGAATTCCCAGTCAGACAATGGCACTGTATACCAGTAGTAAAAATTGTGGGTGCACGTAACCCCAATATATTCTTTGAATTACCAGTCAGAAACTGGCACTATATGGCAGTAGCAAGAAATGAGGGTATTTGTATTCCCAATATACTCTTTGAATTCCCAGTCAGACAATGGCACTGTATACCAGTAGTAAAAATTGTGGGTGCACGTAACCCCAATATATTCTTTGAATTCCCAGTCAGACACTGGCACTATATGGCAGTAGCAAGAAATGAGGGTATTTGTATTCCCAATATATTCTTTGAATTCCCAGTCAGACAATGGCACTGTATACCAGTAGTAAAAATTGTGGGTGCACGTAACCCCAATATATTCTTTGAATTACCAGTCAGAAACTGGCACTATATGGCAGTAGCAAGAAATGAGGGTATTTGTATTCCCAATATATTCTTTGAATTCCCAGTCAGACAATGGCACTGTATACCAGTAGTAAAAATTGTGGGTGTATATAGCCCCAATTCTATTGCTAGGGGACTTGCAGGGTATTTCTGGGGTGAAGGTGGGGGGGCACACCGTTGGAACGGGTATCGGGGTATATATCGGGTATACGGGAATACACTGACAGTGTATTCCATTCAGGATCCTGGGAAAGCTGGGTTGCGGCGATTGAGCCCGGCAGTGCCACGTTACACTGACAAGCTTCTCCCTGGAATTTAGCTCTTACAAGAGCTGTTGGTTGTCTTCTCCTTCCTATCCTAGCCTGTCCCTGCCTACCCAGAATCTAAGCCCTAGCTAGCTGGACGGAAACCTCCGTCCTCGGTGAATTGCAAGCTCAGAATGACGCGAAGCTGGGCGGCGCTGTTCTTTTAAATTAGAGGTCACATGTTTTCGGCAGCCAATGGGTTTTGCCTACTTTTTTCAACGTCACCGGTGTCGTAGTTCCTGTCCCACCTACCCTGCGCTGTTATTGGAGCAAAAAAGGCGCCAGGGAAGGTGGGAGGGGAATCGAGTAATGGCGCACTTTACCACGCGGTGTTCGATTCGATTCGAACATGCCGAACAGCCTAATATCCGATCGAACATGAGTTCGATAGAACACTGTTCGCTCATCTCTACACTTAACTGCCACGTGCAACTCTTAATAGAAATGGTGAACAAACAATGAGGTAAGTATATAAGTTAATGTGAAAAACAATAAATAAGAATCACCAAATTATAAAGGTATGGATGGAACCCCCTATAAAGCCGTTACCTATACCACATACACGGCCTGCACACGCACGACGCGCGTTTCGCTCACTAAAGAGCTTCGTCAACTGCAGGTAAAAAATATGGTTGTGTGAATGAAGCCTTAGTAAGAGGATATTAAATGTTCTGTGAATTAAGTTTATCATATTGAAAATCACCTTTCTGCAACTATAATGACATTGATCTCACATCTTTGGGACTTTATTTTAACATAACATGTGAGATCCTATATATTTTGGTCTGAACTATCATTTATGAGCATGTTAATTTTGGATCTTGCTTGTACCTACAGTGCTACCTGGTGGTTGTATATGGGTGAAATATTTAGCAGTGTCTGCCCTGGTGAGGGCTCTACAGTACACATAGGATGACCTTTTCTGTTTCTTCTACTCTCTACTATGATATAGAAGGGAGTAATGTATGTCTATGAAATGTGTCATTATACGGGGAATAAAAAAACAAGTTTAAAAAGCTGTTAAAAGTGAAATATCTGAGGTTGAAGTTACGCAGGCAATTATTCTTACCCTGAAATGTGATTTTAAGTAAGAAACAGATTCAAGTTTCTGGTCATGAGTGGGAGTCAGCATTAAACTTGCAGATGTGATCAGAAGTGAATAGGAAAGTATTTTTTCTTGGCACTAGACAATGTAATGCAATTTTATATTATGGCCATTACTTAAAGGAGCAACATCGAATATTCAATATAGAATAGAAGGGAGCACAATTACTATACTGTATTCTGTCACACAGCAAGTTATGACTTTTATTCCATGGGGTATCTACACTAAAAATACTAGTCAGCAAAAGTCAGAACTAATGCACAATACTGTGCTAAGGAATTTAGAATTGCCATAAACCCTTAAAGGAAAATAAAGTCTAAAACCAGAAGTGGACAAAGACAGCAGTTGGCGCCTAGGTAGGACTCTGCACAGATCCCTAAGTCTCTAGGCCTATTGTCAATCACCACTGTGGAGCTGTAAAACCCACAGCAACTATATTACTGGACTGCAAACCAAGTAAGCCTTAAGGATATTGCAGCAAATTTTCTTACTGTTTTTTTTTTGTTGTTGTTCAATTTTGCATTTCAAAGAGCTGAACTTTTTACGTTTTCTGTTGATATAGCCATATAAAGGCCATATAAAGGCTTATTTTATGTGGCACAAGTTGTATTTTGGAGCACATTTAACGTACTGTATAACTTTTATTGACTTTTTTTTAGGAGGGTGGAAACTCTGCAATAGTTTCTTGGGATTGCTTTTTACAGTTTACCATGGAGTACAAATCATATGTTAAGTTTAAATAAAATGTAAAAAAAAAAACAAAAAAAAAAACATATAAACTGAAGCCCCACATTGGCGGAAATGCAGCTTTTTTTTTGTTGCAGATTTTGTTGCGTTTTTTTTTTCAGGCAAAATCAAGAATGGCTACAAAAGGAATGAGAAATACATAGAAAGCTTCTTATACTTCTTTTTTCTGCTCAATCCACTCCTGGCTCTGACTCAAAAAACCACAACAAAATTTGCAACAAAAAAAGTTGCGTTTCCGCAACGTGGGGCATCAGACTAAAACAATAAAACAAGAAAACAAATCTAGGGGTCATTGTAATTATGACTTTAACATAGTATATGTATATAGTTCTTGTTATGTTTCGCTATATTTTCACTTTTTCCATGTTTTCTAGAAGGTAGGACAAATATGTTAATTTTATTAAGGAGTTAATTGTTCAGGATCAGAGTTAGCTCTGCAGAGTGAAGGTAGACCCGTCAGCAGGGTTATTAGTACATTTGTGGAAATTTGCTCCCTGTCGTGAATGGACCAATAGTTGTTTAAGTGCCCATGCTCTATTCACTACAATTGAACTGTCAAAGATAACCAAAGTACAGCATTCAGCCATCTCCTGTGAGATGCTTACAAAGTGATAAGTAAGTGTAGGGGCAACACAGTGGCTCAGTGGTTCGCACTGTAGCCTTGCAGTGCTGGAGTCCTGGGTTCGAATCCCACCAGGAACAATATCTGCAAGGAGTTTGTATGTTCTCCCCGTGATTGCCTGGATTTCCTCACATTCTACAAAGAGTAGATAGGAAAGAAAAAAAAAAAGTAAAAAATGTACATTGTGATCCCTATATGGGGCTCACAATCTACAAAAAAAAAAGTGATAAGCAAGTGTGACAATGTTACTGCAACTGCATTTGTTCAGCATCTCCTCTGGACAGAAATACAGATGGTGCAGAAAAATAAAAGACTGAGATATTGTAAATGTCCACATTTGCACATTTCCTGAGATGGACATAGTAAAAGGTATTCATAGAAATAGCAGTTCTAGCAATTTTAACACTATTTCCTGGAATATCTGGCGATAGAAGCATTATAAGAGCTTGTTTTCTGTGGGAGGGGTAAATTTTTAATGGCGCTATTTGATGTTTAATACAATGTACAGCAAAAGCTTTTTAAAAAAATATTTGTGAGGTGAAATAATTCTAAAAAGTAAATTCCGGCTTTTACAGAGCTCACCACGAAATAAAAAATTGCACATTACTTTTATTTTGTCAGTACGATTACAGTAATACCAAATGTATATAGTTTTGTTTAAAAAAAATTAAAATACTTTCTGGTTATCACCAAATTTTGCTGGAGTAGCTTTAGTTTTATACTTTTATATACAGTCCTATGAAAAAGTTTGGGCACCCCTATTAATCTTAATCATTTTTAGTTCTAAATATTTTGGTATTTGCAACAGCCATTTCAGTTTGATATATCTAATAACTGATGGACACAGTAATATTTCAGGATTGAAATGAGGTTTATTGTACTAACAGAAAATGCGCAATATGCATTAAACCAAAATTTGACCGGTGCAAAAATATGGGCACCTCAACAGAAAAGTGACATTAATATTTAGTACATCCTCCTTTTGCAAAGATAACAGCCTCTAGTCGCTTCCTGTAGCTTTTAATCAGATCCTGGATGAAGGTATTTTGGACCATTTCTTTCTACAAAACAATTCAAGTTCAGTTAAGTTTGATGGTCGCTGAACATGGACAGCCCGCTCTCAAATGATCTGAAAACAAAGATTGTTCAACATAGTTGTTCAGGGGAAGGATACAAAACGTTGTCTCAGAGATTTAACCTGTCAGTTTCCACTGTGAGGAACATAGTAAGGAAATGGAAGACCACAGGGACAGTTCTTGTTAAGCCCAGAAGTGGCAGGCCAAGAAAAATATCAGAAAGGCAGAGAAGAAGAATGGTGAGAACAGTCAAGGACAATCCACAGACCACCTCCAAAGAGCTGCAGCATCATCTTGCTGCAGATGGTGTCACTGTGCATCAGTCAACTATACAGCGCACTTTGCACAAATAGAAGCTGTATGGGAGAGTGATGAGAAAGAAGCCGTTTCTGCACGTACGCCACAAATAGAGTTGCCTGAGGTATGAAAAAGCACATTTGGACAAGGCAGCTTCATTTTGGAAACAAAAATTGAGTTGTTTGGTTATAAAAAAAGGCGTTATGCATGGCGTCCAAAAAGAAACAGCATTCCAAGAAAAACACATGCTACCCACTGTAAAATTTGGTGGAGGTTCCATCATGCTTTGGGGCTGTGTGGCCAATGCCGGCATCGGGAATCTTGTTAAAGTTGAGAGTCGCATGGATTCCACTCAGTATCAGCAGATTCTTGAGAATAATGTTCAAGAATCAGTGACGAAGTTGAAGTTACGCCGGGGATGGATATTTCAGCAAGACAATGATCCAAAACACCGCTCCAAATCCTCAGGCATTCATGCAGAGGAACAATTACAATGTTCTGGAATGGCCATCCCAGTCCCCAGACCTGAATATCATTGAACATCTGTGGGATGATTTGAAGCGGGCTGTCCATGCTCGGCGACCATCTAACTTAACTGAACTTGAATTGTTTGTCCAAAATACCTTTATCCAGGAACTGATTAAAAGCTACAGGAAGCGACTAGAGGCTGTTATCTTTGCAAAAGGAGGATCTACTAAATATTAATGTCACTTTTCTGTTGAGGTGCCCATACTTTTGCACCGGTCAAATTTTGGTTTAATGCATATTGCACATTTTCTGTTAGTACAATAAACCTCATTTCAATCCTGAAATATTACTGTGTCCATCAGTTATTAGATATATCAAACTGAAATGGCTGTTGCAAATACCAAAATATTTAGAACTAAAAATGATTAAGATTAATAGGGGTGCCCAAACTTTTTCATAGGACTGTATTTGTAGATTTGCTTTTTCATTTGTTTATTTTTATATGTTAACAGTTGGGATGATGTTCTCAGGCTTGGCCATAATGATCTTTGTTACATTTGGAGGAAAAGGGGAGAAGTTTGCAAACTTAAGAACACTATCCCAACTATGAAACACAGGGCTGGCAGCATCATGCTGTCGGGTTGTTTTGTTGCAGGAGGGACTGGTGCAGTTCACAAAACAGATGGCATCATGAGGAAAGAACATTATGTGGCATTACTGAAGCAACACCTCAAGATATCAGCAAGGAAGTTAAAGCTTGGGCATAAATGGGTCTTCCAAATGGCTTGAAGCATACTGCCAAACTGATTACAAAGTGGCTGAGGGTGGATTCACACCTGCGCCTGATCTCCGCTTTGTGGGTTTCTGTCTTCTGCCCAAGAAACTGGAGAGGAGACGGAAACTCAGCAGTGTCCGCCCGTGAGCATCTTGTGCCTCTCCACGGCGAAACCGTTTTTTTTTTTAACCGGATACAAAGTCTTGCATGTCCGACTTTGTGTCTGGTTAAAAAAAATGGTTTTGTCGCAGAGAGGCAGAAGACAGGCACGGGCAGTCATTTTGCAAACCCATTCAAGTGAATTGGTTGGAAAACTGACCCTTAAAGATAACAAAGTCAATGTTTTGGAGTGACCATCACAAAGTCTATTTAACATTTATGGGAAAAGCTGAAAAGGCAGGTGCGAGTAAGGCGGCCAAAAAACATGGCTCAGTTACATCAGTTCTGTCAGGAGGAATGAGCCCAAATTCCTACCAACTATTGTGAGAAGCTTGTGGAAGGGGGCCACAAGGTGGCTCAGTGGTTAGCACTGCAGCCTTGCAGCGCTGGCGTCCTGGTGTTCATATCCCGCCAAGGGCAAAAAACCATCTGCAAAGAGTTTGTATGTTCTCCCCGTGTTTGCATGGATTTCCATCCCATATTGCAAAAAAGACATACTGATAGGATAAAAAAGTACATTCTGAGCTCTATGTGGAGCCTCACAATTTACATAAAAATTAAAAAAAAAACTTTTGGAAGGATATCCAAAATGTTTGACCCAAGTCATACAGTTTAAGTCATCGGTACCAAATACTAATGAAATGTTTGCAAACTAAATAATTTTGGTAATCCTAATAGACCTATAATGGGAAAGGTTTATTCTGATTTCATGTCAGATAGTGAGAAAACATGCATAGAATAAGTGGGCACTATATATGGAAGACAACGGTAAATCAGTAGATGTGAATAAAAAGAAAGTTCCACAAGTCAGATCAAGCACTCCACAGATTACTGTACACTATTATTCTACAAATATTTAAGCAAGCAATTACAAATGATCTCCAAATGCCAACAAAGCTATAATCACTTTATAACTGACCAAGTACAGAAAGGCTAACAATTACCATCCATCAAAGAAGAGAAAAGCAGACAAGAAATGTGTGATTCTCATCCTTCTGACACTGAAAAGTGTACATCAGTATTTTCAGAACATTTGTTCTCTCATAAAGCATAGTTGAAAACTTTCAACACTTCTGATTTGCACCTATCTGCAGTAATCTGTGCTAAAAGGAAGACATACATGGTTGAAGAGAGGATGTATATAGATGAACAGAGGACGCACACAGATAAAACAATGGCACACAGATACATTTCAAATAAGCATTATTGACAGATCTACTTCCGAGAACTGGTGATATAAGACAGAATATATGGGGCTCACAATCTGCACTGAACCGAGACAGAGACTAAGGAAACATAGCGAATATACTTTTGGTTACAGAGTCTAATAGGGAATAAGGTTGACTTGAGGTTATTGATGTGAATTTTGCAGGCTAGCCAAGCAGTCACAAAATACAATAAAGTTTAACCTAATGTCACCTCAGACTGAAATTCATGAGTTCTTGGCACAGATGGGTTGTAATATCACACCATATGATAACACTGAACTACTAGACTAGGAAAAAATGCCTGGTCTGTGTAACATTAGGGCTCGTTCACACGGTGTAACGTGCCGCATGATGTGGCATGTGTACGCCGCGTGACCCTTTGCGTGCCGTACACACTCCCATTCATTTCAATGGGAGCGGGGATCGTATGCACCGCGCTAGTTTGCGGCCGTGCATTTATTCACGGCCACAAACTAGCGCGGCGCATACGATCCCCACTACCATTGAAATGAATGGGAGCGTGTACGGCACGCAAAGGGTCATGCGGCGTACATGTGCCACATCACGCGGCACGTTACACCGTGTGAACGAGCCCTTAACAGAGGTTATCTTGTGAGCCAAACCTGGTTCACCGCATCAGGTAAAATTTACTATTCTAAATACTGTTGCCCCATCTTGCTGATTAGTAGCTTTTAATAGTCTTCCATAGGAGTTGGAAGCCCTCTACTTCAGCTCCCCTGACAACACTCCAAAACTGGACCACATAGCCAACCTTGCTGTGCTCCTCCTGCTTGTCCTTGGAGTCTTAGCATCATCAGGAGAGCCAAACTAGAAGTCTTTCAGCCCCCACGTAATCCTAATAAAATCTCCTTCTGACATTGACATGAGACCCAGACAGTGGCTCTCTAAGGCTACTAATATGATTTTCCTTCTAACTAACCTTACATTCACACACTGATGTTTTGTATCCCATTTGCCCCAGTTTTCATGTATCCCTTATTCAATTGAATGTATTGAGGGATCTGTCAAAATGAGTAAAAATAGGACTTGACCTATTTTTTGAAGGTTTGTTAAAACAGACCATAACAATTTCAGTCAAGTGAATAGCCCCCATTCACACACATTACATTTAATGTAGATGTCTGGCAGCCATTAAAAAAAATTGTTGTGTGAATTAGATCTTAGAAAACTCTTGTCAGCACTGGCTAATAGTATAGGTGTCAAGAAATTCCCACAGTAGTTCACACCCTGGAAATATAATTGATAAGTCATTACATTGACAGGTTGATGTACTTGGTATGTTTTGCTAGTTGTTCCTCTTTTAGGTATCTATTTCACATGTAATCTCCTAACCTACACACGAGATTATTTCGGAACTGTACAGGCAAGAGACAATTTAGTATGAACACAACTCTAACAGGCACATTTTTCTGTCCATAGTCCCTCCCCTAAACCAATCTCAATGGAATCTAAGGCCTGTGGTGCCTTTCAGGTCCATCTAATCCCACTAAGAATTCTGCAAGAAAACACAACTTTTCTATAGTATTTCTCTGTGGCATTTTCCCCTGCAGGAAAGATTAATAATTTTTAAGAGACGCAACTTTCTACAAATAGAGTTAAATTCTTTAATCCTGTTGTGATAAGTTGCATTCTTGGACAAAGTTACTAATTTCATCTTAATGATTCTAAAATTTTCATGTAAGAATATACAGCAGAGATAGTGCCAAGGTCACAAGAAGTATGTGGATCTGGCTGAGGCGAGGACTGAACCCATAACATTGGAGACTGAAGTATAATAATCTGAAGTGAAATCCATGGCTCGCCGCATTCTCTCTACTAGCTTAATGTGTCCACCTTTGAACTGATTGCAGCAGATTTGCTTTGGCTACAGTGTGAAAAAAAACATTCTATTCAACATATCTTTCATTTCTCATCTGTAGTTAGAAGGTGAAATATAAAAGTTTTCTTGCACATCCTTTGAACCTACAAACCATTCTGTGCAGCTGTTTGAAAATTGACATTTGGTTAAAGGGTTATTACCATCCCAGCAATGGGATTAATTGCCTCTAAGGTGGAACTTATGGGGGCAGCTGAGCTACTCTATGCTGTCACCAAACTCCCATACTGTTATGGCGTATGACCTAACTCCCATAGCTCAGCTGGGCTACTCAGTTTTCATATCCTCCATTCTGTAGGCTCCAAAACTAATAGCCAGTTTTCTCTCAACTCATATCCAGAGTGAGCAGGTTAGAAAAGTGGGGGACCTTGTCCCTTTTTTTTTGCGTTAGGAAACCAATACGTTTTCCAATAAATCACAACCACCTCTCAACAAGGTACACAAAGAGTTAAGTGTCTAAAATAGTTGAGTTATAAAGCATGTACACCGGATTTGAGATCTCAGAAACAAGTGCAAATCCTAAGAAGGGAGCAAATTATATTTTAATTTGGTGTTCTTTGAATCCCTGAAGCATATTCTGCCCTGTAAGGCCCAGCACTAGGCTGTACAAAGCGTATGATTCATTACATATAATATAGTGCAGCCACAAAGGTTTTCCTTCCCTTTGCTGTTTTCTGTTAATCCACATTTTTTCTACAATACATGGTGAGTGAAGAGGGTCTTCCTGAGGTAATGTCAGAGGAGTCAGCACATGCCTCGTCCTGTGTTGTACATGCAGTATTCCTGTACACTTATATATGCAGAAGGACAAGGATTAACAGGAAAATTACCCACTTTAGGACTCAACACAAGCAGGTCAGAAAAATGAAAAATATTGAATATCTTCTGTTAGGCAGTTGAGAAGTTATTTGCCAGCTTTATAAAGTAGATTACGTTTTTAGGATATGTTATCAATATCAGTGGAGAGGTGATAAGTATAGAGAGAGGATAAGTGATATGTGGTAGAACTGCGTTAAGTCCCAAAAAGAAACCCTTTCAAGATTTCATTTTGACCTACTTCTAGAGATGAAGTCCCATGTACAGTGCCTAGCAGTGTGTATATCATGACTACACCTCTTTCACTGATACAATGTTTTAGTTGCTGTAGAATAGTGTTAGGGGTAGAGGAGTTTGTGGCGTTTTGCCTTACCCTAACCCTAATCAGAGGTGCAATATGTGCAGACATATATATCATACAAGATCTTTTGAAATCTATATGACAATCCAGATGAAAGCTATAAATCTGACTTTATGTATTATGGGTTTTTAAAAAAAAAACAAAAAAAAAAAACACCTTGACAAAACCACTACTAAACCTCTCCAGTACTAAACCCCTTCAGTAGTCATATTATCCTCATGCTTTAGTAGATAGCTATAACATTTTTATAAAATGACAATTTCACAGAAGTGGATGAATAAATGAGTTATTTTAATATTGAAGATGATCTCTTCTATTTTTTTTTCATGGTATGAATGATAAATGTATTGTACTGTATAAGGCTGCATTGTATATACAGGGTAGACTAGTATCAAAGTACTAGATAATGGAGGATCTTTTGTATTACATTTGACTTACAAATATTACTAACCATGTTAATAAGATAGAATTTCGAATAATTAATATTCCACAAGGACATGATCAACTGATTGTTAGAGAAAACAGTAAAAACTTGTCCCAATGTCCATCTCAGTACCATGGACAGGGAAAAGAGGTTCATCCAATAATGGAATTAAGTTGGATTTCATTGGTAGTCATCTACCTACTGTAAAAAAAAAAAAGGACACAATCTCAAGTGATTTTAAAATAATAGGAAGATACTGTACGATATTATGGTGAACATTAAAGTGACAGGTGATTTATCTTTTTCTATCGACTCCCAACTAGCATCATTATAGGTTATGTATGGCCCTGTAAGGTCAGGTCATTTGACCTCTATTTGGGACAAGATTTGCAGTTGTAATACAGTCCGCATAGTACAGATATAGAAAGGCCACATGAATCCAGCTTTAAGAAGGTAGATGTCAGCTGAAATAAAATCAATTACTAACAGATCCTCAGTCTCTTCCCCTGCCCTTCAATGTTATTTGCAGTAGTATATAAGGAATAAAGAAGTACATGGACCATGTTATGGATGATAGTTATTTTAATTCTTCCTTCAAGTTCCACTGAAGAAATGCAAACCTTTTCTAAGATATTTCACAGTACTTTTTGTCTATATTTTTTTGGGACTAGAGTAAAACAACACTGATACTGTTAAAACCATACAATGCAAATTCAAGGTTTGCAAATTGTTTTCTAAATAAAAAAAAATGTGAATAAAGACTAACCCAGCATTACATTTTAGAGCCCATTTATAGATGAATATGGTCTTCATACATGTTGGAAGAACAAAAATATCATATTATTCCTTTCCTGACACCCGCTGTAATAGTACGGCAGATGTCAGTTATTTAAAGAGGACCTTTCATGTCCTCAGACACCTGCGGTTTTATATACCACTAGAAAGCCGACAGTGCGCTGAATTCAATGCACTGGTGGCTTTCCAGTAATATGCTCCCGGGCCGGAGATATCTGTGCCGTTACTAATCTCCGCCCATTGCCAGAAGGGCTGAGAGGAACGCACTTCCCTCCCCTGATGGCGCTTGTCCATAACCCTCTACTGTCAAAGGGGGCCTTCCTTACCGCCCAGCAATGACACTAGGCTGTGAGGAACGCCCCTCCTGACTGTACTCGTCCACAGACCACCTCCATCAACTCCAGCTCTTTATGACACTTAATAGCTGCTGCTCTATTGATTCTGGCCCAGTTGAAATTATTCCTGTAGCCCCCACTGCTCCTAAGCAATCAATGCTCTTAGTTTTGGTGCCTGATATACTATTTAGTCTTTGTACTGTTGAGAGGGCGGAGTCAAGCAGGAGCAGAGAGGGATGTGATTCTCAGCACTGACACCGGCTGCCTGACTGAAGCTCTGAATCACACCCCCATGCCCAACACCAAGCTCCACAACAAACACTGCTTGTTGCTCAGGAATAGTGGGGGCTAGATAAATAATTCCAACTGTGTTGGAATCAGTGGAGTTATGCCTGAACAAGAATTAGTGGAGGAGGTGAAAGGTCGAAACTTACACAGTGCTGATCTACAATGTTTCTGCAACTCCCATAGAAATGAATGGGAGCTATGGAAACACCATCGCACAGATGTTTTACACTATTTCCATAGCTCCAGAATTACAGACACAGCATAGCTAAATGTGCTAAGCTGCTCTGTGTAAATGTGGCCACTGGGGAGTTACTTTCTGAATTCAGCCCCATATTAATCTCTCTTTCCTTAGGAACATGGACCAGGCAATGTAGTAATGTAGAAGACCAGCATACTACACCTGTTGTGACCCAGCATATAAAGTAGAATCCACGTGTAAAACACAACAGTGTTTTATTTTTAATTTGTAAAACTTTCCTGCAGTATGCGTCATGTCATTGTCACTAACCTACACTGACCTTAAAGCAGCATGATCTTAGTGACAGCTTCCCCTTAATTTATTGGTTTGTTACTGGGTAATTTTATCTTAGTGCCTGTTTGGTCAAGTAAGTGGCCAGTTTAACACAGCATATCACTACAAAGAAGAAAACTGACAGACATCTGTAAACTGAGCAAGGAGTTTTGCTTTAAAACTGTCAAAAAGCACTCCTAGCTATGGCATTAACATGTCAACTCACATTTCCAAGTCCATAAAATGGGTTAAAAACAGTTGTCCCAGTGAAGTAGAAAAGGAGAATAATGTTCAAACATGTTCTACTGAATTCCCATCAGCAAATGTCACAAGTAATACAGAAAAAGATATCCTTTAATGGCTTGTTCAGCCCAACTAATAAATTAAGGTCAAACGTAATGAATGACCTCAAACATAAGCCATATTATAGAAACTTAATACCAGAAATAGACCATACTGTTTGTCAAATATGATTCAACAGTCAACTACTGCAGTAATTCACGTAACATATTTGTAGCCACAAAAAAACATTATGCTTTGCTAGAGAAGTCAGGGGAGACAGCTTGAAATGTTTGCCTTAATAAAGAAAAAAATTGTGTCATGGATATTGCGATGAACACATAACCCTAAAAAATAGCCCAAGTCTAGAATTTGGTCTTTCCTGTCTCTGCAATCATCTGTTCCAGGTTTTAGGAAATATATTACCAGAATTTGGGAATGGTGGCAAAATCTACTCAAATACATTGGTTGACGGTGGTGTATCTGATGGCCAGTATATAACCAGTCAACTTTGGCTTGGTTGAACTAAAATGCTGCAGTTAACTATTTGCAGTTAGCTTCCCCTGGTGGTGGCACATAAAGCTATAATTCTGGAGACGAGCGGCAAACCTCACGCTGCACTCCATATAAGGAGAACTTTTATAAAATGCTGTTGTATTGGTACTTCACCCTGGCACTTCTCCACTCTTTTATCGCTTCTGTTCCAGACAATTGTTGGAGGAGTGATGCCTGGCAGGCTAACATTTGTTTTGGTCATGCCCTTTAGTTCAACACTACTGGCAACAGGTCCAGACAGTGATGGAACGTATTGTGGGAATTAGTTTCCCATTGTCTCCCAAGATGTTTCTTCAATTTGCCTCCTGCGCGTTTAGGAAAACATACGCTCCAATTGGTGCTGTATATCCTCACCTCAGCCCACTATCTTATAGCAAAGCATTAGAGATGTGCCACCCCTCTACCGCTAGAGGAGTTATACACTAGAACACGAGATTCTAGGACTCTAGAACATTTAATGGCACTCTAACACAATGAGGACGCACTTTCGACCCTTTGTTACCTATAATCCCTATAGTCTGACCTTTCAGCAGCTATTGTTTTACTAGTTTATGGATTACCCTGCTCATCTCCTGCCCAATCTTTCTCCCCTTCTTTGTTTTGTGTCTTGTATATTCTCCTCCACCACTACCTCCATTTGTCTTTATTATGCCTAGGTTACGACACTTTTTGACATTGGCACTTTTTGCTTCTATCTTATTTTGCTCTGAAATTGTTATACTTTAGTCACATTTTGATTTGCATTTCTCTACTCATTGTTATCATATACGTTTGTTACTGTTTAAAACTCTAATAAAAGTTACAATTGAAAAAAGCTATAATTTTATAATGTAATGCTATTGCTATTAAGAAGCTGTGCAAATATACATGATATTATTAAAATTAATAAAGGATATTAAATAATGTTTATAGTTTGAAGTTTAGTCAGTTTAAATGTATAAAATATGTGCAACTATTATATTATCCAACTTTTTGTGCTGTCCACCCCCATACTCCTGCCTCCAGCAACCGGTATTAACGTTATTAGGAAGTCAGCTATAGCTAGAGGCCTAGATTTAAAGGTAACATGAAGATATATGGTGTGCAATACCCAAATTAAGGAAATTATTACTTTTTTGACAGCGTTATAAAACACGTTGACACATATGACACTTTCTAACACCCATCCTCAAGGGCAGTCAGGTGGGAATGCTCTGCGTTTGTATCCAAGCAGAGGAAATATCTATTACGGTCTGTCAATAACTATTATATAACAATCCTGTCATATGTGTTGATACATGTTAATCCAACATGTAACTTTCTTTTAACTAATCTTATTTAACTAATATTTTAATGGCCATGATTACACTATAAAGACGTTATATCACCATTCATGCATGGGAATAAATTCAGTCACTACATCACTCATTAGTTAAATGTTTTTATTTTTAATTGCAACAAATGATTAAAGGGGTTTGTCCACAAGAGCAACTTAGCCTTTGTATAGTTAACAAGTCAATAACGGTGCCTTGCATTCCCATGTAAATGGAACACTGAACACAAAGTGAAGCATTAGTTTTGTTCATACCATAAACAGGTCTTCTCCCAGAGACCACCAGAGATAGCCAAGGATTGTACTTCACCATAGAAAATGAAAACAGCCATTACTGACCTTTGGTAAGTTGCATTTGTATCTAAGTCCCTTTAAAGGGAGTCTGTAGGCTCCCCCACCTCAACCACCTTAAACTGCTCTCATAGAGCTGTAGAAGGTCACAGAATAAAAATATTATTTTTCTTATATTTCAAAGACCCAAGTATGTAAAGAAAAATCATTATCATACTTCATTCCCTTGGGAATTCTGAGTTGATCCTCCTGCTGTTATGACGTCATAGAAAGCCAAGGTGAAATTCCACGCATGTGTAGTATGCTTATGTTATGGCTCGGTGATCATGACCTAAACCAAAATTGCAATTGATCAGGTATTTTAACATTATTAAGATTAATGGCTATTATTTAGCTCCCACCCCTTTTAAAACCACGCTCCTAAAGTATTAATTAAATTTAAAGTATTAAACTAGAAGTATGTGTTGGATGAACACGTCCAAAGCAAACCTGCTATTGTATTCTTGGGACTCTTCAGACCAGGGAAGGTTCTCAAACATAAAAAGCAATGCTACTCACTTCTCCTGGGCACCGGCACCACTCTCTGTTCTGTTCAGGTCTTCTGACTGATGTCAGAAAAACTGGGATTGAACCTCATCGATGATATGGCGTGAAGTTGTTGTCTGCGGAGACCCATTCACAGGCCTCAATGGTCCATGATGTCCCTTAGAAGACCCAAAGAGAACAGGGAGTCGCACCAGAGCCCAGGAGAGGAAAGTAACATTGTTTATGTTTGATCACCTTCCCTGGGGAAGGATATTTGGATGGGTTTAGTTCAAACTAAACCGCTGGGCAAACCTCGTAAGACAAATGCAAATTATACTGTAGGGTCTAACTATTCGAAGGTGGCACCTTTGCAAATATTGTAATAACTGAACAGAAATTACCAACGTGCACAAATTCACGTCGGTTATCGGGGTTGACATTCAATTTCGGTTATTTTTAGATTAATTGTCCATTCCTAGCTTTTGTAGTCTCTGTCATGTCAGAGCATACTGTGCATGTGCCATCTCTAAGTTCCACCTCTCCTTTTCTTCCAGGTGTAGGACAGAACTTACAGAAGGTGTATGCACAAAATGCTCAGACATAAGTCTAAAAGAGCATACTGCACATGCTTGGGATTTCGCTCTCCTTGATATCACAGCAGTGGGAAGATCAAGTCTCACTGCCCAGGGGGACAAAGTATCTGCAAGATTGTTAGTGATGATGAGAAGGTGGTCGGCGAAAGAAGAAAATATCCCCTGTGCTCCAAGGTCCTTATTTGCATAAAGAATAAATATGCTTTTTCTACTCATCCCTGGGGCTCTGAAATATAAGAAAGGTATAGTTTTTATTCCCTTAAGAAGCAGAATGATCCCTTTGCTCACTAAACCTCGAGCCAACTAACTTTTACTTTGACATGGAAAACCTCACACCTTTTATAATATAAGAAGCACTGCAGTTGGCCTAATATATACACCATAATAACTTCTATACTTTATCAACCAGTTAAAACATCATTAATCAGCTAGAAAAAAAACAGGTCTGTATAATGAGGTCTGTATAATGTCTGGTTATACACTGTTATAATACAGTAATGTGTATAATATACCTTACGTGCAGGAGTTGATAACAGGATGTGACAAAAAATATCTGTAGGACTCCCATTGAAATGAATGGAGCGGACCACCACCCCATTCAGAACAGGGGAAGAACATCCTCCGTTCTACTGATCAGTCTTTGTGGTAGCACCCTATCCTATGAATAACATAACAGGAGAAAAATGTTATGTACACATACTAGAAATAGTTTTTCACCGCACTCAATGCATTAGACTCAATATAAGTTTAATGAATCACTTATGGAACAGGGGAGATGACACAAAATATTCTGTGAAGTCTTAAGCTATGGACACATACTCAGGTATTTTGATGCAGTTTTTGAAGCCAAAACCATGAGTGGAATTATAACAAACAAAAAAAGAGGAAAAGCAACACCTGTCCATTTTAGGTTCTCTCATTATAAGATACAAAAAACCTGTATGTGTATCCTTATTGTCATCTTTTAAAGTGATCATATATCACTATAATCTATTATTTCCAAAGCCGCCGGCTCATTCCGGCGACAACTACTCTCCCCAACAACCTGCTCCCTTCCTCTAGACACATGCAACTTTGGCCGAGTCTGCATGTTACCCAATAGGGAGAGGTGAATAAACCTCTGCCAGTCACAGCAGCTTAACTATATGAGAATAATAGGATGAGATATTATGAAATCCAACATGCTCAACCCTTTACCACAAGGGGGGGTCAGGAGGCCCCCTGAACTTATGTGTATGGCCAGCTTATAAGTGGTCCAATGTAGACATGTTTCCAGATATCCAGTAAATATATATAAATATCTATACACATTACAAATATAAATGTAGATAAAGATTAGTCAATGTATGTCATTAAAGCCTATAGCCTCAAAGTGATTGATCTTTGGCCTTTAGACTGCTCCAGTTAACCTAACAATGACCATTGTCTGCTGCGTACAGAGCATTCCCAGGCTGTCACCAGTGTAATAGATACGGCTGTGCTTCCTGATAAGCAGGGTCACCGTTGTGAACCTCACTGATGTGTCTATAAATGCCTATGTGAAAACTTCAGCAATAAGTGAAGCACAAGTAATGATAGACTCGATTAAGGAATGTGCTAGGAGGAATTTGCCATGTAAAATATAGCACTTGTCAAGTAGAGTAACATGAGACAACATGTGCACAGATGCTAAATTTTTAATGATATATGTAATATTTGGCATAATTATGTCCGGCCCTGTATGTTTCGATTATCTTATCCAGATTCAGTTACATATTCCTAATGTTGACCTTAAGATGTGCCTGTGATCTCTGCTACTGTGCCTAATATAATGTTAACATTTCTGTCATTTCTTTTTTACATACAAAATTCTTTCTTGATATATAAATAAGCATTCCAGTACCTAAAGCTGCATACTGACATTTTATTGTTTTCTATTGCAGTATCTGATTGAGTTCTTGGCATAAAAGTGTACTCATACCAAATATACATACAGCTATATGCATAAGGATAAACTAAAGTTCCCCAATTTGATGCTATAACTGAGGGGATGTTCTCCCCGCAATGCGTAAGCGATTTCTTGTCTTGAATCCTGTGGGAACATGTCTAGGTTGGTTGTTTTTTATTCACGTTGATGAATTAATAGCTAAGTTTTAGTGATCATCTGGCTTGCCTGGTTGCTGCACTATACAAAAAGTGTTTTCCTGTCTGCAGTTAAAAGTTCCCCAATCCCTTTAAGACAGTATCATACTGCCTCAGAGTTCAGTGCTTGGAGGCACATTGACTTAAGGCCATTCATGACGTCAACACAAAACCTTCTGCAAATACATGACTTAGCTGTATCGAAAAAAAAATATAGCTAAATTGTATGAAAGAACTGTCAGAGCTGCACCACAAGTACATACTCCAGTCATATTAATGTGACCACTGCCTACTTTTGATGTCAATGTTAAATAACCATTCGCAGAAGGCACGTGTCATCAGCCATCTGGGTGCACTCATCATTGTGGAAGGCGCAATGGATCAACACAAGTATGCTTCTATCCTTGTGGACCATGTTCACCCCTACATGCAAATAGTTTTTCCTCAGGATGATGGCATCTACCAGCAGGACAATGCGACGTGTCATAAAGCTCACAGTGTATGTGCGCGGTTCGAGGAGCACCAGGAGGAATTTACCGTACTCCCTTGACCACTAAATTCCCCGGACTTGAACCCAATCAAGAATCTGTGGGACCACCTCAATCGGGTTGTTCGCGCCATGGATGCTCAACAGCGTAACCTAGCGCAGCTGGACACAGCACTGGAGTCGGCATAGCTCAACATCCCAGTGAATATCATCACAACATCCCCTCTCTTCCTGCACATCTCGCAGCGGTCCGCTCTACCAAAGGTGGTTATTCTGGATTTTGACCGGTGATCACATTAATGTGACTGGACTGTGTATAAATCTATTCACTTGAGACTAAAACACTAAATCCCACTTTTTAATCTTGCATGACCCTATAGATGGCTATACAAATTAGATTAAGGTCTGCCGAATCCACAGGTTTCGATGGGGCCTTCCAACTCTAACTAGACAGCCGATGTTGCAGGACATAAGGATTGTACAAGCTGAATTTCAATATGCCCAATCCTTTTGTTATCAGTGGGTGTCAGAGGAATCTAATAGCAGCTTTCTGCCCCCGCTCATTCAGAACATATGTACATTTGGTCAGTTCAAAATATGCAAGTGCATTTCGGAAGTAATAGCTGTCAGTCGACAACTTTCTAAAGTACATGCCTAACTTAAACAAGAGAATTAGGTTGATAGGGGTACAGCCTTTTACCCTACAAACTATTGGTTCTGTTGAAATTGTTCATTTTGATTGACTTTAGAACAGAACATCATTATGAGCACCAATTGCTCGGGAACATTGGGTGCTAGAGAGAAAATTCCAACTGTGCTAGAATGGGTTGAGCATTGCCTATAGAAGAATTGGAGTTAGTGGAGGTGGTAAACAGTCTTCATCAAGGGATTGTCCAATACTATACAATATATTGAAAGCTTATCAGTTAGATAGGTCATCAATATCAGATTGATGGAGGTGCGACAATCAGCACCCCTGTCAGCTGCCAGATCTGCACAGTGTATGGACCCAGAAGCTGTATAAAGCAATACTTGTAAGAGTGAATCGCTCTGTACATGTGGCATCTGATCAAGCAGGAAACTTTTTTTTCAACCAAATTCATACAAAATAGGGAACATACAGCGCACACTTGAGGGCTTATGTGCCTTTATGACAGCCTCATTATAGCCTTGTAGACAACAGCCGCAATACTGTCATGTGTCAGCCATTGAACAATCTCTCCATACCTAGCAGTTACAAATTCCTCTTTAAGAAAAAAAAAACGATTCTTTCACTTTCTTGGAACAGTAAATTTTCTGTCAGTCATTTTACTTATCTTCCATGCCTGATTTACAACAATACTTGTTGGCAGATTCTGAAAACACATTCTTTAAGGTAAATTAAAAAGAGACATATACAGACTTCCAGCAGTAAGCAGACAGCTTTTTAATCTCAGGATTTATCACTCACTGCTCATGAGCCCTTGAGCAACACAACTCGCCATTACCTGCATGTGTCAGGAGCAGGAGAGCGCCAGGTAACAACGTCTCAGACATATCAAAGGGAGTAAAAGAATGTCAGGCTGGGGGAGCTGCGCCATGTCCAAAAGACACCCATTAGCACCCACTTTCACACAGCCATCACTCCATGACATGTAGCTTATTCATGGTGGTTTGCGGCATTGTAGTATTTCAGGAGAGTGCCAATAGGCAGACAGTGACAAGAATATATGAAATAAGATTAACCCGCTGTATTCTATATACACTGTACTATATGAAAGCATATTCTACAGGGAATGCTCTAGTGATGATTTTCTTCATTCACTAAATATGGGGAAAAGCTGTGGGAGCTTGGCTTGGTGACAGGGGTGCCATTGGGATCTAAAATGAACAAGACCCTAGAGCAAAGACAGAAATGTCCCCCTTCTGGTAGTAGTAATGCATACACTGGCAGAACTTTTTCATGAGTGACACTCAAAGGACGGATAGTTGTGTCATATATCAGAAAATCACCACCATGTTATTCTCTCCCAGACAAAGGAGAACCTTATGTTTTAACTGTAGGGTCCATCGACACGTTTGGACCCACTGCAGGTTTGCCGCTCCATATTGGAAACACATCTGACTAGAGATGAGCGAGTAATGTTCGGATCAACAGATCCAAACAGCACGCTCGCATAGAAATGAATGGACGTAGCCAGCACGTGGGGGATTAAGCGGCTGGCCGCCGTCAAAGCGGAAGTACCAGGTGCATCCATTCATTTCTATGGAGCGTGCTGTTCGGATCGGCTGATCCGAACAGTACTCGCTCATCTCTACATGTGACTACTGCAAAATTCGCACTTCCTTTTACTGCAAATTTTAATTATGTGTTTTTACAGTTTACCATGGATTTTACTGCAAATTTTGTACTGCAATGCATAACCTGTAGGAAAAGCCCCCAAAATAAGCAGCATGCATTGACAACCTGGGCTTTGAAAATCTGCCCATGAAATAATATTATGAATGGAATCTGGAGCAGAAAAACATTCTCTGTGAGATGAGAAATTGAGAAATTTCATTTACTTGGCTAGAATGATAAAACAATGCAGAATTTCTTCAGCGGATCCGACCCTTGTGGGCAGACTCTAAAACTATATTCACATGGCTGCACAGATTCTCGGCCACGTTTTTCAATGTGACATTTTTTTCCACAGACCCACTGACTTTAATTGGAAAGTTGGATCTATAAAAATAAAGACAAATTCTAATCCACTAGCATGCTCTACCTGTTTATGGATCACAGACAGCACTTGGTCGTGAAGTCTGGTCATGTGAACAGAGCCTAAGTGTCCACCGGGCTGCTATGGTTTCTACTGCTATAACTATAATGCTGATTTTTCGGTTGGGCCAATCCCTTTGCAAGTGATGCATTGGAAAAAAACACTATTTGGCCACGTTTACATGGCAGTATTTTGTATTAGTATTTATAAGCCACACTCAAGAGTAGATTCAATATGAAGAAGAGGTACAAATATTTTTGCAATATAAGTTTTTTCTTTGTGTATATTTTACTCTTGGTCTTAGTTTACTAATACTGATACAAAATACTGACCAAAACATTGCCTTGTGAAAATGCCCTCAGCCGATTAACATCTTATATACATGCATTCCTGCAAACCCCATTTAGATGAATGGGAGGGTCCCAGAAACGCCTGCAACAAATCTGCCATGTGTGAACCTCCGCTTACAGTTGTTTAAGGATCTACTTGAATGAGGTCATAAGAAGGTTTCCAGTCTGAATAGACTGTGAACTAGAACTTCATATACTCAGCAATGATGGATCACTGGACATACAGACCAATTCCTTCCCGGTTTATTGTGATGTAGGGGAAAAAAAAAAAAAACATGTAAAAACAAGTTTCACCTGCAAGAACTCACAAGGTTCAGATCCCACTGTCATAGCACTAAACGCGCACGTACACATTTTACCTGAACCCTCACATAGTGTCAAGGCCACCTGTGAACTGCACAATGCAGGCAATGCAGGACCAGAACTATTCCAGGGATTTCAAAGTCATGCAATTTTTCTTAATTTTACTACACAAAAATCAAAACTACTTGTATGACTTTGACCTCAATATTGACAATTGCTAGCCTTAAACATAGAAAGCAGGTGTCCCCATAACCTATGACAGGGACAAGTTACACAGACTCACCTGGCACCATCACCCTGCACACAGGTATTATATAAAGCATCACATGCACAATGAATGGCAGACTAGAGGACAGCACAGCACATGTGTGCAGCAGGTAAGCAGCCATGATGCAGCAGCCGGGGCTCACCTGTGTAGATGTCTCCTCAGAGCTCTGCACTCCACATCAATATTTCAGGTGATGAGTCCACAAGTGACCTCGCCGCCTCCAGATAGAAGCACCACAACCCGCAGAGCAGTCCCTCCAGCGGAGGAGGTGTGTGGAGGAGGCAGAGTGCATGCAGGTTCACTTCAGTTCCCTGGCAACTCCACGCTGTGGGAAAGAAGGAAGCGTCTGTCCAGGCAGCTCCGTCCCACCAGTGCTACACACTGGGACATGCACTGTCAACTGGAGGGAGACCTGGGAGCCGGAGCAGTGCTCTCTGCTGCCACCTGCTGGCTGACCAGGACAGTGACCGCAGCAGTGCAGGGATCCCAGACATCCAGCTGTTACTGAACTACAGACCCCTGAATAGCAGCCTCTGATCTACAGCTTATTAGAAATACAAAGCCATGTGTAAACAGGCACACAGTCTATTTCATGCAACAAATATTATATTTCATGCAAATAAAATGGAAGGATAGCTATACCATACCTCCCAACTTATGAAGAGCAGAAAGAGGGACAAGATGGGCAAATTTAGCTCCACTTTTATGTTGACTCTGCCCATTCTCGTTCATTTTTCATGTGCCCCCACACAGTATAATCCTCCTACAGTCACCCATAAATTATATGCCACTAGAGATGAGTGAACACTATTCGGAACAGCCGTTCCAAATAGCACACCCCCATAGAAATGAATGGAAGCGGCCGGCGCGCAGACTTTGCCTCTCTATCCCGGATACACTATATCTAGAGTAAAGCTCATTGTAAGAGGGGGAAGAATTTTCACATGATCATTTTCTATACCCTTAATGCCAGAGTGCCCCCTAAAGATTAGAGTAGCCCTAAAGAAGATTAGAGTGCTCCCATAAAGATTAGAGTGCCCCTAAAGAACATTAGAGCGTCCCATAAAGAAAATTACAGTGCCCCATAAAGAAAATTACAGTGTAATAAACAAGAGTAGAGTGCCCCAATAATCATTGTCAGAGCCCTTTCAAATGATTATGTTTTTTTATAGACACCCAGGAACATGTATTACACATATATTCTTTCCATACATATTAATAGTAACACTTTCTATAATAATGGACTATGTGCACGGCGGCCCTCATACAGCGGTCACTTCTTCCCCATCTACTAATAATGCAGTACTAGAAGTTGCCATAAAGGTCTCTCCCAATCTTCAGGACCCTGAACTGTCCCCCATGATGCCAACCCCACATGGTATATGGCAGTGCAGGGCAATGGAGCACTGCCAGGCAGGAGCTACCTGAGGGTCTCACGGCCATGACATCACATCACCTGCGCATGGCCAACTGACATTTAGTTCTTAACTGTCGACGGCGGAGAGAAGAAGAGTTTCTATGGATTTCTTTAGATTTTATTTTGCCTTTTGGATTGAGTGAGATGACCAGAATGGCGTCCACTGGAAGAGGAGAGGACGGAGAGGAGAAGAAGAGGAAGAGGGAAGAGTATAGGGTAGGGGCCACTTTGGCAAAGTAAGTTTTATCACTTCTTATTCATTTTGACCCCCATTTTACTTCCTGTTGTCAACATTGCAGACTGGGTAGATATTAATTTTAGTCTAGGTCTATGGGGCGACTGTTAGGACACCCAGAGACTTTCCTGCCCCCATGACCACTGTTGTAGGCCCCATATCTCATCTTCTCTGTTTATCATCATAGTTAGGTTTAGTGTTAAAGGGATTGTCCCATCACAAGGATCCTATCTATACTGCTAGTTTATGTGGATTTAAGACTTTTCCTAAATACATTGCTTTATCAAAACTGCTTTGTTTGGCCGTTATCTTAATTTAATCACTTCATTGTTTACACTCCATTTCTATGGCGCTTGGGATTATCTGCTCATTTGTCAAGTGATGTAGCTGCCTGCTCTTAGGGGGGAAGGGAGGGGCTGGGAGCAGCTCTAAGGGCCCCTTCACACAGAGTTATCGCGCGTATATTTTGGCAAAAATACACATGTATTTTTGCACGTGTAAGAATAAGACTCCCATTGACTTCAATCACATTTTACACGTGTATTTTGACATATTTTTTTACACGTGTAAAAAAAAATGCCATTGAAGTCAATGGGAGACTGATTTTTACACGTGTATTTTGCCGAAATACACGTGCGTTTACTCCGTGTGAAGGGGCCCTGAGCTATTTGAGAAGTCCCGCTACTTAAATGACAGAGGTAGGGGAGGTGAGAGCTCCGGGATTTCTGAGCTCTTATCAGTCGGTTTAATTGAATTTGGTTGATAAGGGCTGAGATAGGGAGTCTGTTATCTCTGTATGTAATGCAAACTGACTCAAATCCAGCTCTGCTACATCAGCTTCACACTGTGGTAATTCATTTACAAGCAATCCCGTGCAAGTGAAACCCCGCCCACCAATGTGCCGAGAAAAGCAGGAAGTGAAGAGAGCACAACAGCCTGCAGGTTAGTGAACAAGCATCATGGGAATACCCCTTTAATATAAAGGGGTACTCTGACTCATGGAGGATCTCAGGATCAGAGCTGTGTGGGGTGGACTGTTTATATCCATGTCCTGGTCTATGCTATACAATACATACATTGACCCAATGTGAATAAGGCTCTATTCTGATCATGTAATCCATATCTTGCAGTTTATTTGCACAGAGACATAAGTATGGTAGATTACCCTTCTGTGTAGAAAATGGATCAGATGGATCCATTTTATTTTTAACATTGATCTCTATGTATACAGACGACCATCTGTTGACGTTGATTAAATGGATCAGAAAAACAGATGAAAAAAAAAAACCTGATCTAAATTGAGCTGAATGCTGATCCCAAACCGATCCACCCTGTCATCTTGTGCCTATTCTGTTCATTCCCATATGGTAATAGTAGAGACCCCCTTTATGGCCTTTGCATACACAATCCCAGAGCTAACACTACATGATGTGTATGAGCCCCTTTTCCTTTTCGATGTAACAACCATTTTCTATTTGTCTCCTTCAGGTTTTCCTGGCATCAGTCTCTGGTCGACAAACCTTCATGGCCATCAAGACCATCAAGAAAAGAGAGGACGATATGGAGACCATCCTGAGAGAGCAGAAGATACTCGCCGCTGCCAGAGAATGCCCTTCATTTGCCACCTGTATGCCGCACACCATTCTGAGCAGCAGGTGTACTTCATCACCAAGTATCTGTCTGGTGGCAGCCTGGCGGATGTGATCAAGATGTGCGTCTGCCTGAACATCGGCAAAGTAAAGTAAGAAAAAGGGGTAAATAGAGAGGGGGGGCTTTGCTAACACTCAGATTTGTTCTTCCCATGAGATTCTACACGACAGAGTTTGTGTGCGGTCTACAGTTCCTCCATGGATACGGCATCGTCCACCGGTAAGAACTTTCTTCCTTCTATGTCTCTCCTTTACATTCTGGATTTCATGCACCCAGCTTTCCTAGGGTCCTGCCTGGCTATTCTGCATGGTCTTGTAGTAACTCATACCCCATCTTCATTGTCACTGGGCAGATCATCATTTACTTCTCTTATTTCATTACAGTGATATCAAGCCAGAGAACATCATGTTGGATGCAGAAGGCCACACCCGTATCATCAATCTGGGGCTGGCCCTAGATGGAATCACCGCCTCCACCAAAATCTGTGGTGTGATGGGCACCTTCCACTACATGGCCCCAGAGGTGCATTTCAAGACAGGATATGGCGTAGCAGTGGACTGGTGGAGCTTGGGAATCGTGATGTCCAAGATGGCAACAGGACGCCTCCCGTTTTACGAGGGTTCAATCCGACTGGAAGCCTTTAAAGCCAAGCTCACCAAAAAGCCAGAATTTCCAGCTGACGCTGATGCGGACATGAAACATCTTGTCAAAAATCTGCTATGCAAGAATCCTAAGGAGCACCTGGGTGTGTGCTGGAACATCAGAGAGCATCCATTCTTTTCTACCATCGGCTGGGAGGAATTGGAGCAGAGGAGAGCGCGGCCACCATTTACACCATTTCAGCCAGTTCTGGAGAAGGAACATCTGCAGTGGCCGGATGATAGGAGCGCCCTTCACCCCGCAGACCAACATAATTATACGTCACCAAGCTGGGATGCCTTGCAGGATTTACCAGTGCCCACAGCCCAGAACTTCACGACTCCTCTATGTCTCTACTGTTCTATACGACCACGGCTGCCTTGAAACACCAACTCTCTCCACCTTCATGCCACACTTGCCATTCCAGCATGAAGATCTTCTACGTATATATATATATATATATATATATATATATATACACACACTAGCTTAGTACAGAAAAAGAAAAATTTTTTAAGAAAATAAGATAAAGGTTATAGTTCACACACATATAGAATATATACATATATACGCTAGCTTAGTATAGAAAAATAGGATAATATGTAGTTTTAATATTATAGTGTGTGACATCTATAAATAAAATATAATTTATAGATCTCACACACACATACACTAAGTTAGTAGACGTAGATAAAAAAAAAAAAAAAAAAAGCTTAATACATAGCTTTAAGATTATAGATTGGAGTGAAAGATAAAAAAATTAAAATAAAATATGTTAGACAGAACACACACATATGTATAGTGGCTCAGTAAGTTAAAAAAAATAGCATAATATATTGTTTTAATGCATAGTAATAAATAGTACAATATAAAACTAAAAAAAATCTAAAATGTAATTCTACCTACCCATAACCCATTTATATAGTAATAAAATGTAACCCCGCCCCATCTATAAATAAGATTAGTATCATACACATACATATAGACACTAGCTTCTGACCGCGACTTCGTCTGCGGGTTGTTGTTGGCATTGAGCCGCTAATATTTAGCCAAATGTGGTTGGCGGTGATTTGCCTGCGTCCGCGTGTCGGCTCTGCTACATCTGTGCATATGCGCAGCAGCCCCAGCTGTATGCACATCCGTATGGAGAGCAGAGGAAGCTGTGGTACTGCGCTGCCTCAGCTCGGCTACATCGGGCAATTCTGTGTTAGACACGGCTGAATGGCTGCTGGTGAAACTTGACAAAGTTTGCCCTCCCCCCCCCCAGCACAGTCCGAGGACCACATGCCCCTGTGCTACGCACACAAACTGCTAGCGTGCGGCCTCAGCTCTGCTACATCTGCTGATTTAGAATACAGGCTTCTGTTGTGTGAGAGTGTCTGAGCAGCTTGTGTGTTAGACACGGCTGAATGGATGTAGCTGAAATGTACAACAATTCTCCCCCCTTCCCCATCTGAGGCAGAACATCAGATTCCTCATCCTACTTACTGAAACTCTACACCTGATATATGGTACTCCTTTTTTCCAGACACAGGCTGTATGTTCTGTATTCTCCTGATCTTCTATGAGACTCCATCTTCTTCAGCTTTCACACTATGCGTCTCCCTCCTGTTTAGCTCCACCCCCAAATTAGTGTGTAGCTCCACCCACCACATAGCGTGATCCTATGGGACGGCTGAAGGGCCTGTGATGTCATCAAAGGTCCTCAAACATAGTGTGTGTGTAAATTTGTGCTTAACATTCATTTAGTGACATCATGTACCAGGATAAAAAGTAGCCTATATTTTAATTGGGGTTCAGTCTCCAGTTTTTCCACACTCCCCACCTAAACAACAAACATGGGAGAGGTGTTGGCCTTCTCCTGTCTGATAACTGCTCCTTCACATCAATCCAACCGCTACCTGCTAACACCTCCATTGAAGTATATTCAATACTTCCAGGGACCGCCCTGGACCCACTACCACCATTATCGACCACTTTGCCACCTGGATCAAGCACTTCCTCTCCACCTATACCACCACTATCAAAATGGGTGATTTCAACATCACTATTGATTCAAACCACCCTTGCTTATAAACTCCTATTCCTCACCACCTCCTTTGGTCTCTCTGTGGTCCTCTTCTACTGTTCACATAGGGGGACACACACTGGACCTCATCTTCACTCACCTCTGTTACCTATCCAAACTCTCTTACTCTATTACCACGCTCCACAACTTACTAACATTCTCATACCTCTCCTCCATAAGGGCTAGTTCACACAGAGTTTTTTGACAGCGGATTTTGATGTGGAATCCGCTTCAAAATCCACTGCCAAAAACGGATCCCATTGACTTCAATGGAAGCTGCTGACTTCTTTTTTGTGCTACCTTTCTTCCTGCAGATTCTGCGGCAGACTCAGCCGCGGCATCTGCAACGCAAGAATCCCTCCCCATTAGGCCCATTCATTCAGGTCTAATCCGTAGCGGAGTGCACTGCATCGGCTAGCCGCGTGGTATGTTGACGCATGGAATCCATTTTCACCATGTGAACATACCCTAAGATACCCCCCAATTCGGGAACTAACACGCCACTGCGGGAACCTTAAACGCCTTGACAGCTACAAACTCTCTGCCTCTTTTCGTCCACTCTCTGGCATATCTTCCCTCCAGGACACAGATGCCACCCCTCCTTTCTATAATACCACCATTACTTCAGCCCTCGACTAACCAAAATTACAAACTACCTAACTGCCAAATCCAAACGGCATTAATCTGTTCTCCTCCTACTCGACCTTTGACAGTCACCGTTGACCACACCCTCTTGTTGTAAAACTCTCTCATCCCTTGGCCCTCTCCTGGATCTCCTCAGACTTCACCAACTGAAGATTCAGTGTCTCCCAGGACCCCTCCTGTTCTCTATTTACACCCTCGGCCATGGCCAACTCATAGAATCCCAGTCAGTAGTGGTATACTTTACCACCAAATAAAAGATTATTGGTTGGAAGACAACACTATCAATTTTATTGTAGCTTATGTGGTTTATGGAAAACAATTCCTACATTCCAAAGGTGTCATCCACAGAGATATGAAAAATAAGCAATGCAATGTTGGCTAGAGAAGGGGACATTAAAATGACAGATTTTGGACTTTGCCTTGATGACATCTTTGGTGAAACAAAAGCCACATAATACTGAGTCTCCTACATAAGGAGCAGTTTTGCAGATTAAGAGTACATATGGAGCTACAGAAATAATCCTTCTTCTTTTCGAATCATTGTGGTGACCTGGAAGCAGGAAGAGTACCTTCACCAATCCAACTGAAGAGACAAATTAGATTCTTGTACCCTGCTGAAAAGAAGGAAAAGCCAATTTATGGCGATCAGCAAGAGATCTTTTGAAGATTTCAGTTTTGCTTTCTGTGCATCAACTACCATGTACATACTAAACTGAATCTACTATGTCTCCAACCCTGATCCTAGCCCTGTTCCTATCTACTATGTAAATGAGAAAGTCTGCATAACAAACCTGAAGAACAAGTTGTTGTTTTTTTGATCCTCAAATATGATGTGTCCTAATTTCAGGAAACCTTCTTATCTATATGCAGGCAAGTAGAGCACTGGATAATTTCCTGAGATCTCTCCTAATGTTTTACAATATAATTGTGTTACTTTCATAGTCCACATTGAGACCTTTGATAGTGGACACAGAAGCTTAGTTTTTAATTGTGTTACATAGATGTATAAAGTCACGTAACAATCTTTTCTTTACTAGTCACATTATGTACAGATGATCTGTATACAGTGCCATGTGGGTATAGAATGTTAGGTCGTGTGAGATGTGGGGGCATCCTTATACAGAGACTAGGATGGATATGCTCTTGTTTTGCTCCATTCTTGTAAACATTTTTCATTATTTCATTACATGCTTAATAGAGATGAGCAAACGCTGTTCGGAACAGCCGTTCCGAACAGCACGCTCCCATAGAAATGAATGGAAGCGGCCGGCATGCGGGGGGTTAAGCGGCCGGCTGCCGGCAAAGTCTGCGTGCCAGGTGCTTCCATTTATTTCTATGGGAGCGTGCTGTTCGGATCGGCTGATCCGAACAGTGTTCGCTCATCTCTATGTCAGAATTTGAACCTGTGACCTGCTGTCTTGCTCAGTGTCTCCTTGCTACCTGAGCTATCAGGCTTGTGGAATCATGGCCTGTTGGACTTCTGTGTGGAGCCTACTCCTGAGGCTCATCAGCTGCTGCTAATGATGGTAACCCGCCCTGTATTAACCTTGATTGGACTGGCTATATATAGGTGACTCTGACACTTCCTGTTTGTGTTGGTATTGTGTTCTGTTTATTCCGGATACAGCCTGAACACCCAGGAGACCTCCTTGCTGGAGATCCTCTTCAGTTCCTTGGAACCTCACCTGCTGGCTGCAAGCTCACCGTAGCTTTACTACAGCTCCTGAAAGACTACAGACTTCTACCTGGTCTTTACTCATCTGCTCTTGGACTACTACCTCAGCCCCCTGTGGGCTATCCACCTGCTTTCTCCAGCCTCCTCTGCATTACCCGACGACTGGACTCCTGATCCTGTACCACTAGTATCGTGACACTCTAATGCTTAAAGGGGTATTCCCACGTCGCATACTCATCAGTCTTCACTGCTGTAAAATCTTCTTTCTTCCTGGTTTCTTGCATCATTTGGTGGGCGGGGTTTCACATGCAAAGTGCCGTTTAGCCCCGCCCACAAATTAGCGTGTAGCTCTGCCCACCCATATTGGACTATGAAGTACAGGCAGCAGCAACTCCATTCTATGTTACATACAGAGACTGCCTGTCTCTGCCATAATGAACACACTTGAATTAGCTAGCCTGATAACTGGGAAAACAGAAGAAATAAAAGCAGCTCCTCTCCCCTGAGTACAGGAAGCTAGGTCACATGGTGTAGACACAGGAATAGCTAGATACACAGGCTCGCTCCCGTGCACTTAGCCCCTCCTCCCTTCCCCCCTCAGAGCAGCAGATACATCACTTGACTTTTGAGCAGATAATTATCTTATAAGTCAAGGGCTGTGTCAACAATGAATTGAATAAAGTAAGATAGTGGACAAACAAAGCAGTTTTGCTGAAGCAGTGTATTTAGGAAAAGTCTTACCTCCACATTAACCAGCAGTATAGATAGGAACCTTGTGATGGGACAATCCCTTTAACATTGTTTCTATTGTTGGCAGCTATTGGCTTTGTCATTGTCGGCAGGTCTTTCTCCCATGCCTTGTTGCTGAGCTCCTCCATCTGAAGTTGTAATCTTTATCACCATGCAGCGTACCACCAAAGCAGAGTATCTGATTCCCAAATGACGTGAAAGCATCAGGACTCTCAAACATCTACATGGATTACTCAACTTCACTTCATCTCAACTGAATTCTCTTCTACAACCTGGATAATCCTGGAAGAGATATAAGAAGTGTCTCCTTATACATTGCATTAACCCCTATGTCTATAACTTTTACATCTGCCTTCTGTACATGAACACACCACACATTATTAACCCCTTCCCGACATCTGCCGTAATAGTACGGCGCATGTCGGGTGTGTAACTATGGCGACCGCCCTAGCCGCCAGGTGTCTACTGCTTTAAGCAGTAGACAACCGGCTCTAATGTCTTAGTCATTAACCCCTCCACTCAAAGGCGCCGGAGGCACCATTTTCACGGCGGTGCATGGGCGCCGCCATTTTGCCGGTGATCGCCGGCTCCTGGAGCATGCTCCAGGGCCGACGTCACGTTGCCATGACAGCCGGGAGCCTTGTAAAGCCGGTCTGTAATCTCTTTCTTTTGCAGGCTGGTCTATGCAGCCTGCAAAAGAAAGGATGATTTTTTGCAATGCATTAGCATTGTAATGCATTGCATTAGTGATCAGACCCCCTGGGGTTCAACACCCCTAGGGGGTCTAATAAATGCAAAAAAAAAAAAAAAAAAAAGTAAAAAAAAAAGTAAAAAAAAAAATATATAAAAAGTATTAAAAATTCAAATCACCCCCCTTTCCCTAGAACACATATAAAAGTAGTTAAAAACTGTGAAACATATACATGTTAGGTATCCCCGTGTCCGAAACCGCCTGCTCTACAAATATATAAAAATATTTTTCCTGTTCAGTAAACGCCGTAGCGGGAAAAATAGCTAAAAGTGCCAAACCGCCATTTTTTCACTGTTTTGATTCTGATAAAAATTTGAATAAAAAGTGATCAAAGCAATAACATTTCCCGAAAATGGTAGAACTAAAAAGTACACTTGGTACGGCTGTCAGAATATGGCGACTTTTCGAAAAAAAAATTTTTAACACAGTTTTGGATTTTTTTTAAGGGGTCAAAATGTAAATAAAACCATATAAATTTGGCATCCCTGGAATCGTACCGAAACACAGAATATAGGGGACATGTCATTTTGGCTGCACAGTGAACGCCATAAAACCAAAGCCCGTAAGAAAGTCGCAGAAATGCATTTTTCTTCAAATCCACCCCATTCTGAATTTGTTTCCAGCTTCCCAGTACAATAATTAATGGTGGCATCATGAAGAAAAATTTGTCCCACAAAAATTAAGACATCATATGGCTCTGGGAGCGGAGAAATAAAAAAAAGTTATGGGGTTTAGAGGGAGGGGAGTCAAAAACAAAAATCAAAAAATGCCATCGGCGGGAAGGGGTTAAGAGAGTTGAATATTAATGACTTATCCTTTAAGGATTTGTCCAGGATAACCCAGGATTTTTTTTGCTAGAATGACAGAGAAGTTTAAAAAACAAAACAAAATAAAAAGATCATACTCGCTCCAGTATCTCCCACCACCTGGTGCTTGTTTTGGCGAAAGTCACCCCCTCAGATGCCTAAGTAAAGGAACCAGGATGTGATGTGTCCCTTTCTTAGGCCGCTGAGGTCAATAAGCAGTCACGTATGGTGAGGAGTTTCAGTAAAACAAGACCTGAAAGCAGCAGAAGAGGACTGCAGTGGGTGACACTGGAACATTGGCGACAGGTGAATGTATTTGTTTTTCTTCTTACCTTCACCTGGCAAAACAAAATGGATTATCCAGGACTATCCCTTTAAGGTAGGCCATCAATATCTGATCTTTGAGTATCCAAAATCCGGGACCCCCATAGGTCAGTTGTTTGAAGTGACTGCAATGTTCAATTGAGCACTGCAGCTTTTTCTCTGAATTCTAAGAGCTATTGTTTAGAATGAGGACTGAGATGCAAAAAGCCACTGAGTTGCGGAGAGAAAATTTTATCTTCTCATTTTTCAAGCAGAAAGGGGAACAGAGTCCCAGAACGGAGTTCCAGTGCTGGTGTGAACCCAGCCATAGATTCATGTAGACTTTGTAGCACACAATGGGACATGTCTGCACTTTTGTCAGACTACATAGACATGCTGGTACAATTTATCCTCCTATAGAATCCATTCTAGTGGTGTCCTTAAGCAAAATTAATAATCATCCAGACTTTTCATGTCCTAAATAATCCTGATTTAAATGTCAACAACTGATATAGAGAAAATGTATCAAAGGAAGCAAATCCCCTTAAAATCATTGTTACATTTATTGCACCTGTTACGTTTGTGGGAACAAGCATTAGTCATGACACATATCATGGGGGCTTATCCACGCATTGTAAATTCATTCATGTTAACAATTCACAGGAGAATACACTGAGATCATTCACTAACAAATACAAAGCCTTTCTCATATGAACCTTCAAGAGATTAGGAAAAAGCTCACTCACTTTTTGTGAAGATTTGCAGCCTAAATGATATCATGCATCACTCATGTAACTGAAGACAAAGTACGTTTGCTGATTACATCGCTGGGAAATCTGCTATAATGTCACATATATGTTGTACGCAAAATTTTTGGGAGGGACTAGGGGCCCTTAATATCAGATCAGTGAAGGTCTGACACATGATTTTCCACTGTTCAGTTCTTTGAAGAGTTCAATGTCCCAACAACTTTTTATAGGAAAAAGTGGAGAAAATTCACAACTAACCAGAGATATAAACTGAGCCTTTAAGGTTAGTCCTGGGTTGCCTTCATGTTTAGCATTGGCCAGAAGTGACCATATTATTAAAAAATAAATCAACTTTGTAAGATATTTTAAACAAGAATTAATCTCCTTTGTACAAAAAATGGAAAATTCACTATGCCACAATAATATATAAGGTGTATAGATGTGATTCTGATGCTGGTAGACCCCATAAAAGGGTAACTCCTCTTAGAATTAAGCAGGCCTGTTGATCAGCTGATCTGTGTAGGTGCAGGTTCTGTAATCCATGGCATTCAGCTGTTCACCAGGTACATGGTTTGAATTGGACAATTCCTTTAATATCTGTCTTCTTTCATCAGATTTTAAGCCAGAGTTGTAACATGAAACCCCTGGGCCCAAAGCAAAATCTGGAACAGGCCCCTCAGCTATATAGTATTGTTTACAGTCCTGATCTCCTCCTATTTGGAAGGAGACACCTTATGGGCCCCTCAGGCTCCTGTACCCCTTCAAGTGTACCACTGTTTTTATCTATATCTAAATAGATTATAACAATCCTGTTGCATTGAACCTGCATTGTTCTCTGCAGGCAGTATGCTATACAGCATATGCTATATACAGTATAGCTCCGTTGACATTGATTCAGTATTACGTTTTTATTTAATAATTTAATATACTACTCATTCTGAGCTTAGTTGTCAAGTGGGCAGTCCTATTAGATGACAGACAGGCATTTTACTGACTGTGCACTACAGTAGTTCTTCCAAGAGTCAAATTATTAACGCTATTGAGACAGAGAGTCTTGTTATTGTTGCGGAGTAGCGATGACATTTACTGTTTAATGTAGGAAAAGAGGGGGACTTCCTCCCTACAGGAGTGCCCCTGAAGATGGGGAGCTATGTAATGCTAGTCACTTCCAGTTTTTAAACTTGGCGTTTATCCTGTATACTTCTTAAGTTATTCCAATAAAAACTTTCATAAAGCAGCCGCTGTAGTTGTTGCCACCATTACACACTATTACAGGCATGCTGCAATATCTAAATAGAGAAGAAGTAAATAGTCAAAGATTAAAGAATTATCACAAATTCTGTCTGATTTCCCCAAAGTTTTACACACTTTTCATAATATTGGTGTAGGAAGAAAGACATGGATATTCTGTTTTTTACAGATCTGTATGTATATTTGTATGAAAGCTTTTGGTATTATGGTAATTGTCAGAACATTAACTTGCAGGGATGTCACACTAGACCTTTTCCCCAGGCTGAACACCAACATGTGAGAGCATGAACAGTGTAAAGCTCTAGAGATTTACTGACGGATATTATTAAAGTGCTAACATTTAACCAGGTCTGAGGCATGTGATTTATCTGCTTTTACTTGGTCACATATGGGCTTGTACTTATAATTGGCTCTTTTATCATGGTTTACTGTGTTGGTGCAGAAATACTACATTAAAAAATCTATAATATACATATATTTAGGAGAGAGAAAGACTGTGCATCCTATAGACTGCATTACAATCACAAATCCTGGGTGCGGGCCTGATGGCCTGAACCAGCGTGTCATAGTTATATTATAGATGTGTGAACTAGCCCATAGTTTTATACTATCCTTATAAAACTAACATAATGTCAGATAGATTTATAAATTATTGACCAGAAAAACTGTCTTAGTCACCCATAGCCACCAGTCAAGGCTCAGTTTTTATTTCTACTTTACTGTGGTCTTTCTTTTAAACAGATTCAGAAATTTGCAGAAGGTACAATTTGTCATTATATATATACATATATATATATATAATGAATGCACAGGAAAAACATTACACAGGCCTTGTTCATGCTGGAGGTTGGAACAAAAATAGTCAACGTTTGTTGGCTTCAGTCTTATGTTTTAGAATCTTGGAGAAAAAGGTGAATAGGGAAATTATATAGCCAAAGGAAACCAAGTAGATGGAGGGTAAAAGAAATGAGTCTTAAGAAAAAAGCAGAAGGAGTATGGCAGCATCAGTCACATGAATAGCGAATAGTTAAAAGAGGTCAAGGGTTAGAGTACTGTATGTTTCTCTGGAAAACCGTGATTTGAATGCACATAACCCTATGAAGCTGCTTACTAAATCTGGTATACAAGTAAATAAATTGAATATATGCCCTCATTATTTCTCTACTAGTGCAGAACAACATTATGACTATTGGATTGACAAATTGGGCCTTTTTGTTTCAGATTACATTTTTTTTGTAAATTTAGTGTAAAGGGACCATAAGCTTCAGATCAACTCAAACAATAAGTCATAGACTAGTGTGCTCAGTAAATAAATCTCATCACATTGCTCTATTGCAGTGATCTCCAGTCTTACCTGAGAGTTGTAGTTTTACAATAGGGCCACAGATTGAAGACCACCGCAGTAGAGGGGGCAATGATGTTCTCCAGTGCAATTATTTTGTACAGCTATTATACTGTATACAAGTCAGACATTACCCCTCAGCAGAACTATTATAACAGAGTGCATGATAAATTTATAGCCATATGTTTTGCTAGAGGACATCAGTTTCATTTAAGGGTAGCTAGCTATCTGTCTCTGTGACATTCTCTTTCAGAATGACAATACTACTCATTTATCTGATCTCCAGCTCCATGTTAACCCTCTAACCTGATTCTCAGGGACCATACTGCAAGCTGATGATGCATTGTATTTATACTATAGCAGTCTACAGTACTGTACATTTACAGGCTTGGCATATCACAGGCTGCTATAGCCGTGTTATTAAAATGGTTGTCCATTTTGCATAAACCCTTTTTGTTCAGAAGGCCTACGGAAAATAAGTGATCACAGCTGGAGTCCCAGGAATAAGCTACAACGTACTAAGCCTACAGCCACACAATCATGGTGCAAAATGGGCACAAAAACATCGAATTTTCATGGCTGTTTCGCACCTGAAAGGCAGCTGCTTTCACGGATCCCTCTTACATTGCTGTGAGGGATTCATGAAAATCGACAAAAATAGAGCATGACCTATAGTTGATAGTCTGCGACAATGGACTGTCAAAATATTGGTCATGTGAATAACCCCTATTCACACACATTGGAAGTAATATGGCCATGTAACGGCTGTTAAAAAAAAGTGAATATAAATGTGACCATAGGCTAAGACACCTGACAACAGGTGATCAATTTTCTTGCAGAACAACCCTAGGGGAACAAAGTATTACAGAGTACCCATTGCAATTCATGGACATACTGGGTCTTCCATGGAGGGTCATACTCTTGGCAGTTGCTGTTTATCTGTAAACTGGATCCTTAATAGGTTCCTATGGTGGATCAAAAGTAGGCATATATCAGTTCACACATCTATATTACTTTTGAAGTTAGAAAGAAGACAACGTATATAGAAACATACAGTACACCCCAAAACCAAAAGTATATTGCAGTGTTCGTCACCATGTATCAGTCATTGTCTTGTATTATTGTATCCCCTAACGCTCATTTCCTTTCCGTAAAGCTGAGCAGAAACAAAATGGCTATATTAATCATTGTGACTTGATAGATAAACTAGAAAGACTTTAGCCCATTATGTAACATTACATAAAACATAAAGCAGATCATTTATTATCCAATGCTGTTTTCCTGTTGTTATTGAACCGGATACATCATATGATTTGAGAGGTAAATGAAAAGAATATGATAAGTATGTTTTATTTGGGTTGACATTAAGAAGCACAGCTGCCTTCAATTTCATGTATGATCTCATTCATTATTATGGAATGTAATTTGTGATATAATTACATAGAGAATGGTTGAATGTTGGGTTACGGTGCCATTCACTGTCAATCATGTCCATAGCATATCTCATTTCCTTCTGACTTAGTTCTGTTAGTAGACTCCTTATTGCTTACAAACATTTGTATGTGCTAAGTCTCAAGCTTTAGCATTAAGAAGGCGTTTATTACTTACTAAATCGGTACATTTATATTAAAACTCATCGGCGGCAAAGCTGTTTTTCACTGGATTCTGAGCTCTAGCATCATACTCCAGACTAAATACTGTTGCATTTTAGCCACTATGAGTGAGATAGAGCCGGTCCTTAGTAAATTTCATTATTAGTAATTCAGCCTATAAAGATACATTTTATGAATAATGTTTATTACGGCTTATTTTCTATACCAAATTGCACAAAACCTAAAACAGAATAGCTTTTAGAGGGAGTATGTTACCAGAACCCAGTCCTGCAGATAAATTGATATCTTGGCAATGGAGGCACTGGTGCACAAAGGGGACAAATGATTCTGGTGGATCTAACCTATCTACAGAGCGGGGCTGATGTGATGGGTTCTGGTGACACTCACTTAAATGAATCAATTGAGTCCATACAATATAAAATGAATCAGTTGAGTCCATAGACTGTAGCCTTGCAGCACTGGAGTCCTGGGTTCAAATCCTGCGAAAGACATCATCTGCAAGGAGTTTGTATGTTCTCCCTGTGTTTGCGTGGATTTCCTCCCATACTCTAAAGACATACTGATAGGGAAATAATGTACATTGTGATTCCTATATGGGGCTCCCAATCTACAATAAAAAAAAATTATATATAAAATTACATACAGAATCTCTTCTCTCTATTTTTTTTATATTCTATAAGTATATATGCCATTCTACATGCTCTGCATACTTATTAGACTGGGTCAATTAGAACAGCCTTGATGTGTCTAAGGCTGTGTTCACATAGAGCTTGTTGACAAGGATTTTGTGCATTTCCATGTTCAATACAACATTAAAAAGTTCCCAAACTGACTTCAGTAGGGGTTGTTGGACTGAAAAAGAAGTTTCCTGCCTATCTAGATGCAAAAACATCTCTAAAATTACATCCAGTGCCTCACATTGATTGGTCTTATTTAGGGAGTCAAAAATGTGTCTGTCCACAGCAATTCGAAACTGAAAAGCCCATGGTAGAAACCCACTGCCTATCCTTGGGTTTCTTCTGTGGGCTCCTTGCCAAAATATACTGTATGTCTACATTTTCTAAAGTTTGTTTTATGCCATGAGAACATATAGAATACTATAAACACTATAAGGAGATTTACTGTACAAAAGTGTATGTCAACAGAAATATGTATTATAGCATACATAAGGCTTCATTCACACAATAGTGTGCATTGTCAGCGTGCTAGCTGTAATTTTCATGGCTAGCACACCAACCCATTATTTTCTATGGCCCCATATACACGTCTGTGTATAATCACAGGTCCATGTATGGGGCTATGAGCCTGGGATAAAACTCCTATTCCTCTCCATTTCGCGGCCCAGGCTCACTAAAGCCACTGGATGTGGCTATACATGGGCAGAACATGTAGATCATGCATACCATTCATCCACACACCTGGCACACACACGCTTGTGTGCATTTAGCATTATACTGTAAAATACTCATAATGTATATGTATTTAAAGTGTGACCTATGTTTTACATCTAGATAACAAAAAACAAAAAGCAACACAGATTTGAAAGGCATATGGATGAATATTGATATGTGTTTACATACGCAAACTATACAATTGATTTTTCCGTAAGAAAACTATATAGAAAACTATAAAAACTTGCTAATGTTAAACATATGCCAACTAAATGCAAACTATATACTATATAGTATATAGTAGAAGTTGGATTGTTCCTTTATGACGATATACACAGTTGATATACAGTTGCATCTGGACTGGTAAAACACCATCACACTTGCCCATTTAGCTAGAACTACAAATAAATCCCAGCTATCCCATAAATCATAGTTTTATGAAAACTGCCTTAGGTCGGGGCTCCAAGGAAAAAAACGCAGCATTTTACAGTCACAGCATAATGGATCGGATTTTAGCAAATCCCATCTCCACTTTGCGGAAAATTACATGCAGCAACACACTGCGATTTCCAAAGCTGTTGTGGTTTTGGAAATTGCAGCCTGTCAATGATACCAACAGAAATGCAGGCGGTATAATGGAAGAAGCCGAAAAGCTGCATTTTCAGAAATGCACACGTTTGAAAAACAAAGCACTTCAACTATACCTGAGAAAAAGCTTGTCGTTTCCCTACAGATATAATAAGGTTAAAAAAATCTGCAGAGAAAAACTCATCAAAATTGCAGTGAAAAACACTGTGGAAAAAAATTTGATGCATTTTGTGATGCATCCATTGCATTTTTTTCTGCAATGTGAGGTCTTAGCCTTATACTTCTCCCTTCTGTTCAACTCACTCCTGGCTTTGTTTCAAAAATTGCAGCAAAATCTGTAATAAAAAAAATAACTTTTCCATAACAGGGGGTCTTAGGCTAAAGCTGAATTGTGATTGGTTACTATGGGCAAGTAAGACAGTTTATCTCTGAGGCTAAAGCCCTACGTAGCATCCCACAGTAAATAAGCGCTGTGAGAATAACCATGGTGGCAACGCATCGTGATTTTTCCCACAGCACTTTTCACAGAAATTCTGCTGAGTTTTCCTCTGTGGACTTTCTACTTGCATTATAACCTATAGGGAAACTACTGGTGTTTCCATAGGTATAACTGACATGCTGCGATTTCCTAAACCAAAATTATTATTATTATTACCTTCACTTTCTTTACTACATTTTTCATTGCTGGCATTGAATTGCAAACAATCTTTTCTCCACTGATTTCCAGGAAGTGTGGCATTAATATTATTCCGTATTTTTTTAGATGTGGAAAGGTTTGACAGTTCTTTATCCCAGAAAGCAGGTCATTCCTAGTCACTGTACTGGGAACCTTACATCTTATACAGTTCAGCAAATATATGTCTAGGTAAATCCCTAATCGGATGGGTTAATTCTGTTATCTGTATCTATGAGAATTTTAGGTTACTACAGTTATCTTTGTATCTTTGAATACACAACAGTAACAGTTAGGAATCAATAATACCCTATGTGTCGAAGTCCAGTAAAGTATGCACCTCACTAAATCAAGTGTTCTACACATCTGGGACCACTTACGAGCTGGATGTGAGATGAGATACAGTCTGCTCTATGAGGCTTTATTATGTGCTTATGACATAGTAAGTTACAACTCTTTTACAGTCAAGTGGAGTACTCAACCCATTCTAACATATGATGGTTTCCCAATGCGATGTAACGCCCTTAGCACCACACCCTGCTCTTCGCTTCCCAATATATAGTCAAAGTGAAAAGCAAGTGCAGCTATATTTAGAAAGACAAATAACAGATATGTTACTTTTGTTAAGAAAAAACCTTCATCCACATAGAGACCTCCAGTTTTCTTATCGGAGTTAACACCTCTGTACAAATATCTGCCATTTCTGGAATAGTTGGATTTTTTCCAGTGCAAGTTGAAGCCAGGTACTTAAATGTGGCACAAGGTGTTAAGAAAAAATAGCCAGAGATGTGCTGATAATAGGGATGAAATGAGATGGATCAGCCAAGTGTTCTCTGAAGTGTAACACAATATTCATTATAGAGATGGGAGTATGTTATTAATATGAGATGCCATATCACTCTTATATGGAACCCAGGGCAAGGGATTAACAGACAAGGTTAAAACTTAAGCTGCTGTTATCAACAGATGTGGAATTTGGAAAGTGTGAGCTCCAATATGGCCATCAACGTGTCTTTAGTTTTACTCTGAACTTTTACAGACTTTCAATCATTTATACTTGCGTTTGAATCCCACGGAAACCCCGGTGAGTTCTTGATAATGTTGTGATCGAGGAATTCTCAAACTGACTTTTGCTGCATAAGCCAATTTTAGTTTAATAAATGATATATTTATCGGTACTGACAATACACCAGTCAACATGTCATCCCTCGGAAGTGTTATATTCACTAAAAATTATCTTTGTTAAAATTGAAAGTGTAACTCCCTTTTCTCTATTTTTTTTTCATATTGTATCAGGAGATGTTTGGGGAACATTTTTGTAATACATTTAATTTACCTATCTAACTTTTTTTTTAATAGAAAACAGGCTACAAAGTTCCCACTAAAAAAGTATTGTCAGGAAAATTCTGTGTTGTTCACCTGCACTCAATGCAGTATGAAGTGATGCAGCGTTTGCAAAAGGGGGAGGATGGTCACGGCAAATGGCTCTGCAGAAGGCGTCTACCAATGTACAGCAGTTGTACCAGTGTGCAGCAGTCCTGCTCCCATTCAATTAAATAGTAGCAGAGCTGCAGTAGCCTAGAAAATTGAAAACCCAAGACAGAAGAAGACGTGCAGAGAGGCAGGTTCCTGAAGAAGACTGAGGCGTCGCTAGAGAGTTCTGTCGCAGCATTGGGGACGCCCCCAGTGCTTTTTGAACACTGGGGCCCACCCCCAGTGCTGCGAGAGAACTTATTTGCATACCAACAAAAACCGGGATTACAGGCAAACGGCGGCGCGGAGAAGGCAATTCTTAATTTCTTAAGGCTATTCTGACGTGGTACCTAGAAAAAAAATGCGTTTGAATGATATGATCCCTTTAAAACGAATCTGTCAGGAGGATTTGGGACACTAAACCATCTACAGGACCAGCGATGCCAGCAATAAAAATACTCACTCTGCCTATGTAATCCTAGTGCTGGCCATGCCCGGCCTTAGGTGGGGACAGACTGGGCAATTGCCCTGGGCCCTTATCTCCAAAGAAGCCCCCAAGGGATCCGGGGCACCAGACTTTTCACCTGGTGTCCCCAATCAGGGAAACATCCTTTCAAGTGAAACAGAGTTGTCAGGGAACCAATAAACTTGAAACCAACCTGTATGAAAGAGAAGGGAAGTATAGGCTCCATTCCCTGCCATAATGTAGGCCACAGAATTACTACATAAACCCCCGATCTATAAGGACCTTTGGGTGGTTTAGTGTCCCAAATCGACCTGACAGGTTCCCTGTAAGATAAGTACAGTAGGAGGTGTCAAATAATTTTTCTCATACCATGATGGCATTATTCTTTTCACATTGTGTTAGGCCAGGTTCACACGGAGTATTTTGGTTCGTAATGTGGAACGTAGATGCCGCGGGAGCTTTTGCGGGCCGTATACACTCCCATTGTTTTCAATGGGAACCGGTACCGTATACGCAGCGCTATTTTGCGGCCGTGATTTTGCGGCGGCCACAAAATAGCGCTGCGTATACAGTACCGGCTCCAATTGAAAACAATGGGAGCGTATACGGCCCGCAAAAGCTCCCACGGCGTCTAAGTTCCACATTACGAACCAAAATACTCTGTGTGAACTCGGCCTAAAATTGATTATTCTCTAAGACTGTGGGAAAAGTTTATCACATTATATGTGCACAACACCTCAATAATTTTCCTATCAAAACCTCTTTGAAAACAATAGGAGCTTGGAAGTAAATAACATTTAATGCATTTTCAAGGACAAAACTTCAAGTACATGCTAAATTGCTTGAGAAGTAGAACGCAAAAGATACATCTTGAATGTGAGAATTCATGTCTGTAAAATAACACAAAACTGTATGTATCACATAGTAACCCTGCTGGTCTGAAAACAAATTCATTAAACTGGTTTACCACGGGTTATGTTTTCATAGAGATGTTGCATCTATGCAATGTAACTATTTTCATAGTAAAAAGAATTTAAAGTCAGCCTTTCCTTGCTTAGAAAACATGTGGATATTTCTTTAAAAAGAAGGCTCCCATTGACTGCAAATTCTAAAATGTCTTATTTTTGCTCAGTTTTCAGATATCTTTATTGTAAAGAAAATGCATTACTGGTTTTGCTTTGTTACAGAGATACATTTAATCTTTTGGTCATACAACAGAGAGTACAATGGAGGGAATTTTTCCTAAGGGAAACTTTAAAGTCAGTTTTTCTGAAGTCTTACCGTAATTTGAACAGAATTTATCAAATATTTCACAATGCTTAATAAATTTGGTTCATCTATAAGTCTAGCCAAAGGTATAGCTAGGGTTTCAGTACATTGGGGGAAAACACGTCCTTGTGGGCCTCAGCACGTGTGTACCAATATTATCATTATATGGAGATCATGTAGTGATAAGTGCTGGCTCTGCGTAGTGTGGTGTACGGGGGATTCAGATGCTCTGGTTTCCTTTTCAAATCAGGCTTTATTGCAGCAAAGCAGTTTAAATGTACAGATTGTGCTGCTCAGCAGCCCCGCATATCAAAACAAACAATGGAAAATAAAATCCTACGCCTCTCCGGTGACTAACTAAACGAGATACTCCCTCACTAACCAGGGGTCAGCCTACCGCTGGCCTCCTAATAAACAGGGTTTCCAAAGTAAACAAGGGGTACACATACCCGGCACTTTAGCAGAGTCCTTTTTTGGCAGAGCTTTCTCACAGACTGGTTGACTGTGTCACTGTGTCAGCGTGTCAGTCTCTCTCCTCTAAACAGCACACCTGTGCTACTTAAAAAGCCCTGCTGGTCTGTTCCCAAACCTGGAGTGGATTGCCCTGCAGGACTGGCCCAAACTTTTACTCCAGTCCGGGAACTAAAAGCTAAATGCCTGCGCATACTGCAACAATCTGGAGGAAATATAGCGGTTTATACCTTTCTCCACCTCACAGTAGGGCTTGCAGACAATTTAGGTCAGAGGTTCTCAAACTTATTTTGTCTACCGCCCACTTCGAGAATTAATTATTTTCTAGCGCCCCCCCAATTTTTTTTACTTTACTACATCTTAAGAATCACAATCGCAGTCATTATGTTAATAATTAAATTATGTGTGTCATGTGAAAATAAGACTTTCTGATGAGGGTAATGTAAAACACCATTTTGTAATATTAGGAAAACTTTTATTCATGTTATTAAAACAAACATTTCAATTTTAATTTTAAAACTAATCTAATGTGAAGGATGAATTTGATGATTTTTAACAAGTTTGTTAATATCAGGCTCGAATTTACTCAAAAACAGCCGTAAGTCACCGCGTTCGGTAATCTGCAACCGATTTCTCTTTTTAGTTAGCAACGTTGCCACAGCACTAAATCCACGTTCACACAAATACGATGATGGGAATGCTATCAAAAATCGTTGGAACGATGGACCACAATCCAGGGTACAATTGCGGGATTGGCTTTTGTAGCCAAAATTCTTGGTATCCATTTTTGAATTTTGAATTTGCCTTCTAAGCTGCCTAAAAATCTTCTTTCTTCCTGTTTGCTCGCGTCAATTAGCCCCGCCCCCAAATTAACGTTTAGCTCCGCCCACCACATAGCGTGATCCTATGGGATGACTGAAGGGCCTGTGATGTCATCAAAAGGTCCTGTAGACTTGGATTTACCTTGTACGGAGTTTCCTAAAGGACCTGGCTCCTCTGCCCACTAGCAGCCTGCTCTATATAATAAAGCTTTATCCTAGTGAACAGAGAGACCAGGTCCTTTAGCCCAGTAGGATTTAGACTGCTTTATATAAGAAAGCAGCACTTATTCCAACCCCCCCCCCTCCCCTTTATCTCACAGCAGGGAGCTAGGTGATGTGTATGTGATGTGTATGTGTGGTGCAGACACAGGCTGGCTCCGTACACTCAGCCCCCCCCCTCTCTCCCCCCACACAGCAGGGAGCTAGGTGATGTGGCTCCCTCAGCAATGAGTAGGGGGCCAGGTGCTAGTGTCCATAATGAAGTGAGTAAAGTAAGATAATGGACAAACAAAGCAGTTTTGCTGAAGCAGTGTATTTAGGAAAAGTCTTAAATCCACATTAACAAGCAGTATAGATAGAATCATTGTTATGATACCACCCCTTTAAATTAGCCATCGCCCCCCTAAACCGCTTCAACGCCCCCCAATCTTCTCTGTGCCCTTTACTGCCCCCCTATAGGCCTCCAGCGCCCACAAGGGGGCATTATCGCCCACTTTGAGAAAGACTGATTTAGGTGAATAGAGCGAAGAAAACATTTATTTACTTACTAGTGACGTCTCTGACTGTAATCATTCACATTTCCCATCTCTTCCATGTGGACCACCATGATCACTTCTTCCTGCAATGACTTTTCTCTGTAAAGTTTTCAAGACAGACATCTTGGGCTCCTAACTTTGTCAGGCACCTGACCCACATTGTCTTCACCTACATAAAGTCCACAACCTACTGCTATGCTCAGTCATAAAATATATAAAATAGCCCAGCTCCCTGGAATGCATAATATCCCCAATTACATCTTTAAATTTATAATGTCTCTGTGTGCCCTCTGAAATAATGCCCTTACTAAATATGCCCTCTCTGTGTCTTCTAACTAAAGGGGTTTTTAGGCCATCAATAAATAATAATCAGTGGAGTTCAAGCACCCAGGACCCTGCTTATCAGCTGTTTGAAGGGACAGCAGAGGTTGTGCATGCACCGTGACCCCTACTCCGTTTACATTGTAGTGTTCATTTCATAGTGGTCATGTGATGTAACTACAGCCTCATCCTATACATTCCTTTGGAACAAGGCTATAATTAAATCACATGGTCACCATAAAACAAACAGTTTTCCTCACCTGTCTGCAAACCCTTGCTGTTCAAAGCCACTGCTTCTTCCATCTCTTCTCTTCTTCTTTACAAGGCAATGTGACATCATAGCGCCATCCCAGGGCACAGACATCTTGTCTGTGGTCCTGGTACCAGTGGCAGATCCAGGGCTGGCCACCGCGGCACGGCCCGGACCTAACAAGATGGTTCCAGTCGGCGGGAGGTATGTCCTAGGGACGCCGATGAGCTGAATACATAGGCGTTTAAAGCAGGAGCTGTCACAGCTCAGCTCCTGCTTTATCGCTGCACTCCTGCATTTGTAGCCACGATGTGATGATGTCACATCGCGCCTATAATTATGTGTATGAGTGAGAGAGCGACAGGGGAACGTTGGAAGGTGTGTGTTTTTTTTTTTTTTTTAAAAAAAGGAAAATAATGTAGGTGGCCCATGAAACTGGGGACAGATGGGGGGGAACTTAATGACACTGGGCCAGATGAAGGGGGGGAGAACGGCATGACAATGGGGCAGATGAAGGGGGGGGAACGGCATGACACTGGGGCAGATGAAGGGGGAGAACGGAATGACACTGGGGCAGATGAAGGCGGGGAGAACGGCATGACACTGGGACAGAGACAGCGGGACATTAAACTGTGGGCTGATGAAAAGGGGAGAATGGCATGAAACCGGGCAGAAATGGGGGGACATGAAACTGGGGACTGAGATGGAGGGGGGGACATGAAACTAGGGGCAGATGAAGGGTGTATATGAAACTAGGGGAGAGATGGAGGGGGGACTTATAATTTTTGGGTGACTGTAGGAGGATTATACTGTGTGGAAGCACATGAAAAATGAATGAGAATGGGCTAAGTCAACATAAAAGTGGGCGGAGCTGAATTTGTCACGGTGCACGCAGCGCGCCGCATGTTTTGTCCCTCTTTCTAATTTTCAAAAGTTGGGAGGTATGGGTTAGAAGCGCAAGGCTCTTAAAGGGGTATTCCCATGTCCCTTACTCACTAGTCTTCGCTGCAGTAAACTCTTCTTTCTTCCTGGTTTTCTTGCGTCAATTGGTGGGCGGGGTTTCATATGCAAACCCAGCACGCGAGATGACATCACTTCTATGCTGCTGGCCTTGCATGCGCGCTCCCGATGTAGCTAATAGTACACAAATAAGGTCAGCTTTATAAGTTGGTCAAACACAGATAACTAGTTAAAAAATGCCTCAAAAACGCATTTTTAGGGCTAATTTTTTTCAAAAAATATTCCATACCCCCCAGTAAGTAGGGCCCTGCCAAAGTCAAGTGCCCAGAGCCCCGCAAAGCCTGGATCCGCCACTGCCTGGTATCTTGTAAGGCAGCAGGCCTGAATTGGCTTTTAGCTTACAGAGACGACCGCTTCCTGCTCTACCATACATTTAAACTGTATCAGTGTCCTTTAGACACTGATATAGGTGAATGTACTCCATGTTTCAATGACAGCCTTGGGTTGGGCCCCACAGAGTCATTGGATTGGGGGCTGCTGCTAACCCCCTTCTCCCTTCACCCTAAAGATTTTTGAGCATCTTTACAAAGTGGTATACTGACTTGAATATAAACTGTTCTTGTTCCTTTGCTGTTCTAAATCCCCTCTGGGAGGAATTTGTTTTGGCTGTCCACTTTTCTACTAAATCCATATAAAAACGGCTGCATAGGATCCATAGCATTACCTATCTAACTGATGCTATACACATTTAGAAAGGACATTGAGACTGTAGGATAGGCTGACGGTACTCATCATTCTGTACTGGACAGTGCAGGAATTTAAACAGATCAGTAAGTCACAGAGAAGAATATATTTAACTACTTTATCACCCAATATCACCATGGATAGTAAGCTTTTTCACAACCAGGGATATAGTACTATTAGTTTACTGTATATTTGTACTATTCAGGTTTAAACCCTTTGGGACCAGCCAATTTTGGACCTTTAGGATGAAGCATGTTTTTTTCTTTCAACATGACATTCATAGGACCATACATTTTTCCATTGCTGTAACTGTGGGTTTGTTTTTTGCAGTTGTATTTTTTGGTACACAACTTTTCATTCATTGTGTGGGAAGGTGGAAACAATAGATTCCTCACTTTTTTTTGTGTTTTAAATTTTGTGCCATTGACAATATGGCATAAATAACATTGTACAAGAGTTCTTCATATCATTGAAAGGAAAAAAAAATGTTTTTATGGTTGGTGTTTTATTTTCACGGCATTCAATGTGTGGATTAAATAACATATTAATATTGTAGTTTGGATTGTTACCTTCCATCATTTTTGTCGCTGTTTCACCCCCACCCCCCACAAAAAATAAAATAAAATAAATAAATAAATAATAAATAAATAAATACATGCTGATGAAAATGGTAGAACTGAAATGTACAGCTGGCTGATACATGGAAATATAAAAAGTCACACATGTCAGAATATGATGGCTCCAAGAAATGTTATTATTTTTGAAAGTTTAGGATTTTTATTAAGGTGTTGAAACATAGCCCCATTCTGATTTTTTTTTTGCATCTTCCCAGTACATTGTATGAATATTACATTACACCACTATGACATATAATCTGTCCTGTAAAGAAAATAGAAGAGTAAAAAGACGAAAAGAAATATCTGAAAAATGAATGCAAGGGGAAGGGGTTAAACATATTACAAACATTTTTCCAAAATATCCCCTGAAAATAGCCACAAGCCTTATACTGGAGGATAAATGGATTTATTGAGTATTTTGTTTGCTCACTAACCTAAAGATATACTGTAATTGGATACATTGTGAGTCTGCAGGATGTGATAAAAGTATTAGAATTCCATCAACATTTCTTGCTTTAGTTGTAGATTTTTCTTTTTCTATATGCATTTCCCAGTTCCACTATTATATTGTCCCCACGCACTATTTCTTCTACTTCTGGCTGCTGTACTTTACTACATACAAAACTCTCCCCCAGTCTTCTGACTGTTTTTCTGTATTCTACCTAGTTACACCCCTTTTGTCCCCAGGCTTTGTCATCAGCCACATCATAACTTTCCTGTTTTCATTTATGTATTAAAAAAAAGCAAGCTTTTTCTTTACGGGAAATCTACATCTGTAAAATGAAGAATAATGCTAAATGTAGTAAGCCAGAATGGAGACTGGCAGAATAGAAGCGTAGGAGATTTTACACTCATTGAGCCAAGAAGCATCAATATCATCCTTTCTTTTCCACATTGTGTCTCCGCTGAACGGCTCTTTAGCCTCCTTCTATTTCCGATTTTCCCAAATCTCTTGTGTACTTTGTTTTCCATCAATACATTCTAAATTAAAATACTTTAATCTTGTCCATATATCCTGCAGGTCTATCATTTCACAAAATTGTACCAGTGCCAAACTGGAAATCAGCAAATGGGCCAGCATTATTGGAATCCAAATATTTCATCCCCAAACACTATACTCTTAATTGTTATACTGTCAGGATCCAGTCCAAACCAAGGAGTATAAAGTGCTGAAGCATCAGAAAAGCTATAGTTCAGCATTAGGTTAGAAGCCACTTATTTGTTGTTGTAAATGCACTGGAGACATCATGGTATGCACTGATACAGAACTCTAGATCTTACATAGTCACCTGAGATTCATACCAGTAGCCATGAAATATAGAGCCATATGAGTCGTAACCCCCCTCCCCCACCACAACCACCAAGGAAAATGGGATTGACTTTCCAGGGTGATGAAAGGAGAAACTGAGGAAAAGACCTCTTTAAGAAACCGAGAAATAGAACAGTGTAGATAGGCCACAAGTAACTCAGGGCAACTACTAGTAACACTAGAACTCCACAGAATACAACTCATAAGGAACAAAGAGGGTTATGCATGAAGGAACGTCACATGGTAATAGGCAGAAATATAAGTTCCTTATATCTTATATTCCTTTAAATTTCTGCTTGTTTAATAAGGCTTACTCTTGGTATATTAGTCTCAGGAGCAATATACTGTATGATCAACATAAATTAGTACATATCACCAAGAATGACTGATAGCAATAATCAGTGTATTTTAGGAAATCTAAGGACACCCCTTTATATACCAGAATGGAGAGTCGCTCTATGAGAAAAGGCCCCATTCTGGCAAGCTCAAGTCATCCTTGTATTTCATGGATAACCATTCATCTGAATAGCTGCCATGTAATACTACGGTACATCTGCAGGGAAAACTTTCCCTGGCAAAATCAGATGTTTGCAGGCATCATAGAAAAGTGAATGTATGGGTTTCACAAGCAAATGTCATATTATTTTTAATAGGCATTTTAATAAATATACTCTTTAAATTTGTGGATTTTTTTGTGTGATGAAATGTATAAATTAATACTGAAACATATTAATATATACGTGTATATCCTTAGTGAATATATAGTTTATGCATGCATTATCATTATACTACGTGTGTATACAAGTTATATGAAGGGGGGTCAGAGGTGCAGGTGATTCTTCCTACCATTAAGACCATTAACTTTCTGCAGCCCAAAAACAGATGTCCAACTAAGATTTTATTGTGTTATGACTGGTTATTAGAGATGAGCGAACAGTGTTCTATCGAACTCATGTTCGATCGGATATTAGGCTGTTCGGCATGTTCGAATCGAATCGAACACCGCGTGGTAAAGTGCGCCATTACTCGATTCCCCTCCCACCTTCCCTGGCGCCTTTTTTGCTCCAATAACAGCGCAGGGTAGGTGGGACAGGAACTACGACACCGGTGACGTTGAAAAAAGTAGGCAAAACCCATTGGCTGCCGAAAACATGTGACCTCTAATTTAAAAGAACAGCGACGCCCAGCTTCGCGTCATTCTGAGCTTGCAATTCACCGAGGACGGAGGTTTCCGTCCAGCTAGCTAGGGCTTAGATTCTGGGTAGGCAGGGACAGGCTAGGATAGGAAGGAGAAGACAACCAACAGCTCTTGTAAGAGCTAAATTCCAGGGAGAAGCTTGTCAGTGTAACGTGGCACTGACGGGCTCAATCGCCGCAACCCAGCTTTCCCAGGATCCTGAATGGAATACACTGTCAGTGTATTCCCGTATACCCGATATATACCCCGATACCCGTTCCAACGGTGTGCCCCCCCACCTTCACCCCAGAAATACCCTGCAAGTCCCCTAGCAATAGAATTGGGGCTATATACACCCACAATTTTTACTACTGGTATACAGTGCCATTGTCTGACTGGGAATTCAAAGAATATATTGGGAATACAAATACCCTCATTTCTTGCTACTGCCATATAGTGCCAGTTTCTGACTGGTAATTCAAAGAATATATTGGGGTTACGTGCACCCACAATTTTTACTACTGGTATACAGTGCCATTGTCTGACTGGGAATTCAAAGAGTATATTGGGAATACAAATACCCTCATTTCTTGCTACTGCCATATAGTGCCAGTTTCTGACTGGTAATTCAAAGAATATATTGGGGTTACGTGCACCCACAATTTTTACTACTGGTATACAGTGCCATTGTCTGACTGGGAATTCAAAGAATATATTGGGAATACAAATACCCTCATTTCTTGCTACTGCCATATAGTGCCAGTGTCTGACTGGGAATTCAAAGAATATATTGGGGTTACGTGCACCCACAATTTTTACTACTGGTATACAGTGCCATTGTCTGACTGGGAATTCAAAGAATATATTGGGAATACAAATACCCTCATTTCTTGCTACTGCCATATAGTGCCAGTGTCTGACTGGGAATTCAAAGAATATATTGGGGTTACGTGCACCCACAATTTTTACTACTGGTATACAGTGCCATTGTCTGACTGGGAATTCAAAGAATATATTGGGAATACAAATACCCTCATTTCTTGCTACTGCCATATAGTGCCAGTGTCTGACTGGGAATTCAAAGAATATATTGGGGTTACGTGCACCCACAATTTTTACTACTGGTATACAGTGCCATTGTCTGACTGGGAATTCAAAGAATATATTGGGAATACAAATACCCTCATTTCTTGCTACTGCCATATAGTGCCAGTGTCTGACTGGGAATTCAAAGAATATATTGGGGTTACGTGCACCCACAATTTTTACTACTGGTATACAGTGCCATTGTCTGACTGGGAATTCAAAGAATATATTGGGAATACAAATACCCTCATTTCTTGCTACTGCCATATAGTGCCAGTGTCTGACTGGGAATTCAAAGAATATATTGGGAATACAAATACCCTCATTTCTTGCTACTGCCATATAGTGCCAGTGTCTGACTGGGAATTCAAAGAATATATTGGGGTTACGTGCACCCACAATTTTTACTACTGGTATACAGTGCCATTGTCTGACTGGGAATTCAAAGAATATATTGGGGTTATAAATACCCTCATTTCTTGCTACTGCCATATAGTGCCAGTTTCTGACTGGTAATTCAAAGAATATATTGGGGTTACGTGCACCCACAATTTTTACTACTGGTATACAGTGCCATTGTCTGACTGGGAATTCAAAGAGTATATTGGGAATACAAATACCCTCATTTCTTGCTACTGCCATATAGTGCCAGTTTCTGACTGGTAATTCAAAGAATATATTGGGGTTACGTGCACCCACAATTTTTACTACTGGTATACAGTGCCATTGTCTGACTGGGAATTCAAAGAGTATATTGGGAATACAAATACCCTCATTTCTTGCTACTGCCATATAGTGCCAGTTTCTGACTGGTAATTCAAAGAATATATTGGGGTTACGTGCACCCACAATTTTTACTACTGGTATACAGTGCCATTGTCTGACTGGGAATTCAAAGAATATATTGGGAATACAAATACCCTCATTTCTTGCTACTGCCATATAGTGCCAGTGTCTGACTGGGAATTCAAAGAATATATTGGGGTTACGTGCACCCACAATTTTTACTACTGGTATACAGTGCCATTGTCTGACTGGGAATTCAAAGAATATATTGGGAATACAAATACCCTCATTTCTTGCTACTGCCATATAGTGCCAGTGTCTGACTGGGAATTCAAAGAATATATTGGGGTTACGTGCACCCACAATTTTTACTACTGGTATACAGTGCCATTGTCTGACTGGGAATTCAAAGAATATATTGGGAATACAAATACCCTCATTTCTTGCTACTGCCATATAGTGCCAGTGTCTGACTGGGAATTCAAAGAATATATTGGGGTTACGTGCACCCACAATTTTTACTACTGGTATACAGTGCCATTGTCTGACTGGGAATTCAAAGAATATATTGGGGTTATAAATACCCTCATTTCTTGCTACTGCCATATAGTGCCAGTTTCTGACTGGTAATTCAAAGAATATATTGGGGTTACGTGCACCCACAATTTTTACTACTGGTATACAGTGCCATTGTCTGACTGGGAATTCAAAGAATATATTGGGAATACAAATACCCTCATTTCTTGCTACTGCCATATAGTGCCAGTGTCTGACTGGGAATTCAAAGAATATATTGGGGTTACGTGCACCCACAATTTTTACTACTGGTATACAGTGCCAATTTCTAACTAGGAATTCAAAATGCGCAAGGCTCCCGGAAAGGGACGTGGACGAGGCCGTGGGCGAGGTCGGGGGAATGGTTCTGGGGAGCAAGGTAGCAGTGAAGCCACAGGGCGTCCCGTGCCTACTCCTGTGGGGCAGCAAGCATTGCGCCACTCCACAGTGCCAGGGTTGCTTGCCACATTAACTAAACTGCAGGGTACAAACCTTAGTAGGCCCGAGAACCAGGAACAGGTCTTGCAATGGCTGTCAGAGAACGCTTACAGCACATTGTCCAGCAGCCAGTCAGACTCTGCCTCCTCTCCTCCTATTACCCAACAGTCTTGTCTTCCTTCCTCCCAAAATTCCAAAGCTTTACAGAACAATAACCCAAACTGTCCCTGCTCCCCAGAGCTGTTCTCCGCTCCTTTCATTGTCCCTCAACCTGCCTCTCCACGTCACGATTCCACGAACCTAACAGAGGAGCATCTGTGTCCAGATGCTCAAACACTAGAGTCTCCTCCATCTCCGTTCGATTTGGTGGTGGATGACCAGCAACCCACCCTCATCGACGATGATGTGACGCAGTTGCCGTCAGGGCATCCAGTTGACTGGCGCATTGTGCGGGAGGAGGAGATGAGACAGGAGTTGGAAGAGGAAGTGGTGGATGATGAGGACACTGACCCGACCTGGACAGGGGGGATGTCAAGCGGGGAAAGTAGTGTGGATGTTGAGGCAGGTGCAGCACCAAAAAGGGTAGCTAGAGGCAGAGGCAGAGGTCAGCAGCTTAGGCGAAGCCAGGCCACACCCGGAATCTCCCAAGATGTTCCAGTTCGTACCCAGCCCCGAAAAACTCCCACCTCGAGGGCACGTTTCTCGAAGGTGTGGAGTTTTTTCAAGGAATGCGCCGAGGACAGATATAGTGTTGTCTGCACAATTTGCCTCTCGAAATTGATTAGGGGCTCTGAGAAGAGCAACCTGTCCACCACTTCAATGCGCCGTCATTTGGAATCCAAGCACTGGAATCAGTGGCAGGCAGCAACGGCAGGACAAAGGCCGCCTGCCGTTCACGCCACTGCCACTGCCTCTGCCTCTGCCTCTGCCACTGCCACTGCTGACTGTGCTGGCGATGCACTCCAGAGGACGAGCCAGGACACCACTTCATCTGCCTCCGCCACTTTGTTGACTTCTACCTCATCCTCCCCTGGTCCTGTCTTATCTCCTTCTCCTGCACCATCAAAGGCACCATCAGGCGTTTCTTTACAACAACCCACCATCTCTCAGACATTGGAGCGGCGGCAGAAATACACTGCTAACCACCCACACGCGCAAGCCTTGAACGCCAACATCGCTAAACTGCTGGCCCAGGAGATGTTGGCGTTCCGGCTTGTTGAAACTCCCGCCTTCCTGGACCTGATGGCAACTGCGGCACCTCGCTATGCCGTCCCTAGCCGTCACTACTTCTCCCGGTGTGCCGTCCCCGCCTTGCACCAGCACGTGTCACTCAACATCAGGCGGGCCCTTAGTTCCGCGCTTTGCACAAAGGTCCACTTGACCACCGACGCGTGGACAAGTGCATGCGGACAGGGACGCTACATTTCACTGACGGCACACTGGGTGAATGTAGTTGAGGCTGGGACTGCTTCCCAAACTGGCCCGGTGTACCTCGTCTCCCCGCCTAACATTCCTGGCAGGGACACGAGAAGAACACCCCCCTCCTCCTCCTCCTCTACCGCCTCCTCCTCCGCCACCGCCTCCTCCTCCGCCACCGCCTCCTCCTCCGCTGTTAGATTGACCCCAGCTACGAGTTGGAAACGTTGCAGCACTGGCGTTGGTAGACGTCAGCAGGCTGTGCTGAAGCTGATCAGCTTGGGGGACAGACAGCACACTGCCTCCGAGGTGAGGGATGCCCTCCTCGATGAGACGGCAATATGGTTTGAGCCGCTGCACCTGGGCCCAGGCATGGTCGTTTGTGATAACGGCCGGAACCTGGTAGCAGCTCTGGAGCTTGCCGGACTCCAACATGTTCCATGCCTGGCCCACGTCTTCAACCTAGTGGTGCAACGTTTCCTAAAGAGCTACCCCAATGCAGGTAGGGAGGGCAGTTCCTCCAGTAGGCAACCAAGTTCTCACCGGTCCACACAAACGAGGGGCACACTGTCTAAGGTCTGGGACACCTTGATGGCACCCCCTCGCCAAAGTGCCGCCACGGAGGGTCCTAGTGTCACCAGGCGTGAGAAGTATAGGCGCATGTTGCGGGAATACCTTTCCGACCACAGCCCTGTCCTCTCCGACCCCTCTGCGCCCTACACGTATTGGGTGTCGAAGTTGGACCTGTGGCTTGAACTTGCCCTATATGCCTTGGAGGTGCTGTCCTGTCCTGCCGCCAGCGTCCTATCTGAGAGGGTGTTCAGTGCAGCCGGTGGCATCATCACTGACAAGCGCACCCGTCTGTCAGCTGAGAGTGCCGACCGGCTCACTTTGATAAAAATGAACCACCACTGGGTAGAGCCGTCATTTTTGTGCCCACCTGTGTAAAGCACCCCAACATGAAACTCCATGTCTGTACTCAACCTCTCCAATTCCTCCGCATCCTCATACTCATCCACCATAAGCGTTGCACAATTCTGCTAATACTAGGCTCCCTCCAACATGATTTCCCCCAACTCTGCTGGTTAGAGGCTCCCTCCACCCTGATTTCCACCAACTCTGCTGGTTAGAGGCTCCCTCCACCCTGCTTTCCCACAACTCTGCTGGTTAGAGGCTCCTTCCACCATGAATTTGCCCAAACTGGGCTGTTTAGAGGCTCCCTCCACCATGAATTGGTCCAAACTGGGCTGGTTAGAGGCTCCCTCCACCATTAATTGGTCCAAACTGGGCTGGTTAGAGGCTCCCTCCACAATTAATTGGTCCAAACTGGGCTAATTAGAGGCTCCCTCCACCATGAATTGGTCCAAACTGGGTTTTTTAGAGGCTCCCTCCACCATGAATTGGTCCAAACTGGGCTGGTTAGAGGCTCCCTCCACCATTAATTGGTCCAAACTGGGCTGGTTAGAGGCTCCCTCCACAATTAATTGGTCCAAACTGGGCTAATTAGAGGCTCCCTCCACCATGAATTGGTCCAAACTGGGTTTTTTAGAGGCTCCCTCCACCATGAATTTGCCCAAACTGGGCTGTTTAGAGGCTCCCTCCACCATGAATTGGTCCAAACTGGGCTGGTTAGAGGCTCCCTCCACCATGAATTTCCCAAAACTTGGCTGTTTAGAGGCTCCCTCCACCATTAATTGGTCCAAACTGGGCTGGTTAGAGGCTCCCTCCACCATGAATTGGTCCAAACTGGGCTGGTTAGAGGCTCCCTCCACCATTAATTGGTCCAAACTGGGCTGGTTAGAGGCTCCCTCCACCATGAATTTGCCCAAACTGGGCTGTTTAGAGGCTCCCTCCACCATGAATTGGTCCAAACTGGGCTGGTTAGAGGCTCCCTCCACCATGAATTTCCCAAAACTTGGCTGTTTAGAGGCTCCCTCCACCATTAATTGGTCCAAACTGGGCTGGTTAGAGGCTCCCTCCACCATGAATTGGTCCAAACTGGGCTGGTTAGAGGCTCCCTCCACCATTAATTGGTCCAAACTGGGCTGGTTAGAGGCTCCCTCCACCATGAATTTGCCCAAACTGGGCTGGTTAGAGGCTCCCTCCACCATGAATTGGTCCAAACTGGGCTGGTTAGAGGCTCCCTCCACCATGAATTTGCCCAAACTGGGCTGTTTAGAGGCTCCCTCCACCATTAATTGGTCCAAACTGGGCTGGTTAGAGGCTCCCTCCACCATGAATTTGCCCAAACTGGGCTGTTTAGAGGCTCCCTCCACCATGAATTGGTCCAAACTGGGTTTTTTAGAGGCTCCCTCCACCATGAATTGGTCCAAACTGGGCTGGTTAGAGGCTCCCTCCACCATGAATTTCCCAAAACTTGGCTGTTTAGAGGCTCCCTCCACCATGAATTGGTCCAAACTGGGCTGGTTAGAGGCTCCCTCCACCATTAATTGGTCCAAACTGGGCTGGTTAGAGGCTCCCTCCACCATGAATTTGCCCAAACTGGGCTGGTTAGAGGCTCCCTCCACCATGAATTTGCCCAAACTGGGCTGTTTAGAGGCTCCCTCCACCATTAATTGGTCCAAACTGGGCTGGTTAGAGGCTCCCTCCACCATGAATTTGCCCAAACTGGGCTGTTTAGAGGCTCCCTCCACCATGAATTTGCCCAAACTGGGCTGTTTAGAGGCTCCCTCCACCATTAATTGGTCCAAACTGGGCTGGTTAGAGGCTCCCTCCACCATGAATTTGCCCAAACTGGGCTGGTTAGAGGCTCCCTCCACCATGAATTGGTCCAAACTGGGTTTTTTAGAGGCTCCCTCCACCATGAATTGGTCCTAACTGGGCTGGTTAGAGGCTCCCTCCACCATGAATTTCCCAAAACTTGGCTGTTTAGAGGCTCCCTCCACCATGAATTGGTCCAAACTGGGCTGGTTAGAGGCTCCCTCCACCATTAATTGGTCCAAACTGGGCTGGTTAGAGGCTCCCTCCACCATGAATTTGCCCAAACTGGGCTGTTTAGAGGCTCCCTCCACCATGAATTTGCCCAAACTGGGCTGTTTAGAGGCTCCCTCCACCATGAATTGGTCCAAACTGGGTTTTTTAGAGGCTCCCTCCACCATGAATTGGTCCAAACTGGGCTGGTTAGAGGCTCCCTCCACCATGAATTTCCCAAAACTTGGCTGTTTAGAGGCTCCCTCCACCATGAATTGGTCCAAACTGGGCTGGTTAGAGGCTCCCTCCACCATTAATTGGTCCAAACTGGGCTGGTTAGAGGCTCCCTCCACCATGAATTTGCCCAAACTGGGCTGGTTAGAGGCTCCCTCCACCATGAATTTGCCCAAACTGGGCTGTTTAGAGGCTCCCTCCACCATTAATTGGTCCAAACTGGGCTGGTTAGAGGCTCCCTCCACCATGAATTTGCCCAAACTGGGCTGTTTAGAGGCTCCCTCCACCATGAATTTGCCCAAACTGGGCTGTTTAGAGGCTCCCTCCACCATTAATTGGTCCAAACTGGGCTGGTTAGAGGCTCCCTCCACCATGAATTTGCCCAAACTGGGCTGTTTAGAGGCTCCCTCCACCATGAATTTGCCCAAACTGGGCTGTTTAGAGGCTCCCTCCACCATTAATTGGTCCAAACTGGGCTGGTTAGAGGCTCCCTCCACCATGAATTTGCCCAAACTGGGCTGTTTAGAGGCTCCCTCCACCATGAATTTGCCCAAACTGGGCTGTTTAGAGGCTCCCTCCACCATTAATTGGTCCAAACTGGGCTGGTTAGAGGCTCCCTCCACCATGAATTTGCCCAAACTGGGCTGTTTAGAGGCTCCCTCCACCATGAATTTGCCCAAACTGGGCTGTTTAGAGGCTCCCTCCACCATTAATTGGTCCAAACTGGGCTGGTTAGAGGCTCCCTCCACCATGAATTTGCCCAAACTGGGCTGTTTAGAGGCTCCCTCCACCATGAATTGGTCCAAACTGGGTTTTTTAGAGGCTCCCTCCACCATGAATTGGTCCAAACTGGGCTGGTTAGAGGCTCCCTCCACCATGAATTTCCCAAAACTTGGCTGTTTAGAGGCTCCCTCCACCATGAATTGGTCCAAACTGGGCTGGTTAGAGGCTCCCTCCACCATTAATTGGTCCAAACTGGGCTGGTTAGAGGCTCCCTCCACCATGAATTTGCCCAAACTGGGCTGTTTAGAGGCTCCCTCCACCATGAATTTGCCCAAACTGGGCTGGTTAGAGGCTCCCTCCACCATGAATTGGTCCAAACGGGTTTTTAGAGGCTCCCTTCACCATGAATTGGTCCAAACTTGGCTGTTTAGAGGCTCCCTCCACCATGAATTGGTCCAAACTGGGGTGGTTAGAGGCTCCCTCCACCATTAATTGGTCCAAACTGGGCTGGTTAGAGGCTCCCTCCACCATGAATTTGCCCAAACTGGGCTGTTTAGAGGCTCCCTCCACCATGAATTTGCCCAAACTGGGCTGGTTAGAGGCTCCCTCCACCATGAATTGGTCCAAACGGGTTTTTAGAGGCTCCCTTCACCATGAATTGGTCCAAACTTGGCTGTTTAGAGGCTCCCTCCACCATGAATTGGTCCAAACTGGGGTGGTTAGAGGCTCCCTCCACCATTAATTGGTCCAAACTGGGCTGGTTAGAGGCTCCCTCCACCATGAATTTGCCCAAACTGGGCTGTTTAGAGGCTCCCTCCACCATGAATTTGCCCAAACTGGGCTGGTTAGAGGCTCCCTCCACCATGAATTGGTCCAAACGGGTTTTTAGAGGCTCCCTTCACCATGAATTGGTCCAAACTTGGCTGTTTAGAGGCTCCCTCCACCATGAATTGGTCCAAACTGGGGTGGTTAGAGGCTCCCTCCACCATTAATTGGTCCAAACTGGGCTGGTTAGAGGCTCCCTCCACCATGAATTTGCCCAAACTGGGCTGGTTAGAGGCTCCCTCCACCATGAATTGGTCCAAACTGGGGTGGTTAGAGGCTCCCTCCACCATTAATTGGTCCAAACTGGGCTGGTTAGAGGCTCCCTCCACCATTAATTGGTCCAAACTGGGCTGGTTAGAGGCTCCCTCCACCATGAATTTGCCCAAACTGGGCTGGTTAGAGGCTCCCTCCACCATGAATTGGTCCAAACTGGGTTTTTTAGAGGCTCCCTCCACCATGAATTTGCCCAAACTGGGCTGGTTAGAGGCTCCCTCCACCATGAATTGGTCCAAACTGGGGTTTTTAGAGGCTCCCTCCACCATGAATTTGCCCAAACTCTGCTGGTTAGAGGCTCAATCCACCCTGATTTTCAAAACAAATGTTGGTGCCAACCTCAACTTACTACAAGGGCCAAATTCACTGCTGGTGACAAGCTCTCCTCACTGCAAGTGCCAAATACACATGTTTCAAGGTGTTTTCCTACTGTCAGAGAGGTGGTATTGAGTGTGTAAAGTGTGTAGTTGTTAGGCTGTGATGTTGGGGTAATAGAGGGTCTTTGGTGTGTTAGATGCCCCCAGACATGCTTCCCCTGCTGTCCCAGTGTCATTCCAGAGGTGTTGGCATCATTTCCTGGGGTGTCATAGTGGACTTGGTGACCCTCCAGACACGGATTTGGGTTTCCCCCTTAACGAGTATCTGTTCCCCATAGAGTATAATGGGGTTCGAAACCCGTTCGAACACACGAACATTGAGCGGCTGTTCGAATCGAATTTCGAACCTCGAACATTTTAGTGTTCGCTCATCTCTACTGGTTATCTTTAACCAATCCAGGCATGCAGATGGAGTGTTGTGATCAGAGTTAACCTTAGAGGCCACCATACACATCTTTACAAGGCAGAGTTAGAACAATTCATGCTCCAACTCTCCTTGGTAGTGATGAATTAGTTCATCCCTCACCTTGGGGAATAGGAGGATGGGGCTACCCTAGCAGGGGGTGTAGCTAAGATTAAGCCAGGAACATCACCTGACAAGAGGCTGTGGATATCTGTATTTTGTGTCACATCTTGGAGTCAACAGAGAAGCTGGGTGTGTCCATTTTTCCATTACAAGAGATGCTTCAAGCTCCATGGATCCAAAAGAACCCCAAGTACTAGATTTATTCTGTTTTTCTCATGTTATTTTTAGAATTGTTTGCTTGTTTGTGATCTCTTATCTGTCTTTTCTTTTTTTATATAGTACTATGAAATATTGTTAAATTTACTGGTACTTTGTGTTTGATCTGTAAATCCATTACCTTTGCAAAGTGCATTTGCATCTGATTGTTGGGTGCAATATTTGCTCAATTTTCAGCCTGAGTGAAGGGTGAGTGCCAGATTGAGTGAGTGAGTGAATGGAGTGAATTGACCCGTCAGCCGCACCCACGTGACGTGCTAGGACGGTCCATACATGACATTTTTATTACTAAAATATTCCTGGCTCATCCTGCCCAATACGTCATATACAATTTGCTCACATTTTTTTCTGTTTTTTACAGATCAGTTGTAAGTTTTGATGTGTAGATTGGGTCAGCACAGTCATCTTATTAACATCAGATATTTAATGACAAATGCTAGCTTGTGCTATAATGTTAAAGATCTAGATAGAGGCAGTATACAAAAACTATATGCACTGATAAGGCTGTATTCATCACTCTTACTGCCCCCTGGTTTCTGGAGAAGGTGGCTGTGCTCCAATATAGCCTGGAAACTGTGCAAGTATATTCAGAAACTATGGGTCATGGCATACCATTAAAGGGGTTGCCCAATAATTACAACAATGAAATCCAATGTTTGTTTGTTTGTTTTTTTGCATTCAATCTCTAGGTGTATAAGAAAGATAACTGAATACCACACTTGTCTATCTTGGCCAGTCTCACAGACTTTCAATGGAGCAGCCACTGTTGTTTGGATGTAATTAAAAATTTCTTTATTTCAAACAATTCTCAAGATCACAGCAGATGGTGGACATGTATACCATCTGCTGTGATCTCGAGAATTGTTTGAAATAAAGAAATTTTCGAAATTTTCAATTGCATCCAAACAACAGTGGGATCTTTTTATACCTAACGGACACGGATTGGGACCCTATCCCATTGTTACATTTCCCATTGAATCAGCCACACCTGTATTGACTTCAATGGAGAAGCAGCGCACATGCATAACCATCACTCCAGACAAATGTTTTCCTTTATTTAGTTATATGTCTTACACCCAGCATATGACATATGGCTCAATAAAATACAAGTTTAATGCATGGCTTTTTTTTTATAATGCCTATTGTCTCTTTTCTTATCCTTACAGGAATTTTGCGATGGGGGTCCAACATGCAGGGTATTGGGGGGAATGTCACTGTCACACGAAGTGTGCTGCAAAAGTTTTCAGGGTGGTCAAGCTCTCTTTTGGTCATGTGAAACACAATGGGGCAGATGTATAATAGTGTCTGTATTTTAAAGAGTGCATCTTTAAACTAGACAGTCTTAAACAGGTTTTCCTATATTTTCTGAAGTTTGATAAGTCTAGCATATTATTAGACTATCTAGTCTAATATTACACCACTTATTAGTTGGCATAGAAGTCCTTGGTGCATTTTTGGTGCACAGTGTCACAACTTAGGCCATGCCATTTTCCCAATATGCCATGTGCCTTTCCTGATAGGTCATGCCATTCCCATTTTCAGACAAGTTAGAAAAGTGTCTGAAACATTTGACAAATAACATAGCATATTAGAGAGTTTTTTGGTGCAAATTATGCAAGAATTCTGTTGCATTTTTCTTAATAAAGCTCCCCCAGTATGTCAGTCACATCCCCTGTCCCCCCATAAATGTTTCCCTTGTAAGGGTCCATTCACATCGAGGAAAATGGTGAGGAATTTGGTGTGGAATTTCAGCGCTGAAAAAAAAAAGCCTCCCATTGACTTCAATGGGTTCCTTTTTCTGCTAGCAGGACAAGAAGCCTATGGTTTCATACTCTGTCTGAGGTTCGTGGTTAGGTTGGGGCAACTCTTCTCCCCGGTTTTGGGAAGTGGTGGTTTCAGTAAATGTAATATGAGTAAGACTAAGTTGTATGAAATGTCAGAGACCTTTTAAGACTTAAAAACAGATCCTCAGAAGACATATATAAGTTGGTCTAGGAAGTTTAGGGAATATAAACATTTACTGTATATGTAATAAAAATAATCACACTAAAAATGTCAATTGTAATGTCACATTGTGGTGCTGGGATCTACAGTGACCAGCAAATTAAGCTGTCCAGGTTAAGGAATTTTCTGAGCTACAGCTGCTTCACATTGAGGGGGCTGCATATGAAGAGAAAAACATTTGTTCCCCCGTTGACTTGTGATTAGGAGCATTCTTGTCAGATGACACAGCTACAAGTACAATTTCTGCATTCTCTGGTCCCCAGCAATGTCGATAACACTCATTAGAAATTTAGGAAGTGTACTGACATAACCTGAGTTGTGGAATGTAAACTAATCTTTCTGTTTCACAACAGCGTAACATTGTGCATTATGGTTATTACTTCTTTTCATGTGTGTTTTGTGAGAAATGTTGGACTATTAAGCTGTTCACATCTGTGCTGTGTTCTCCCTATATAATGGAAGCTAAAATGCCATGAATAAGGATGTTATAATCATCCAAAATCTGTAGGAATTATATATGGCACCCCTTTAAAGAAGCACTCCCACAAAATTCTAATCTTTGCCTCCATAGAAAGTTATATGAAGTAAGTTGTCGTAAGGAAATCTTACTGGTGCAATTCTGAGTTATTCCCTCCCTTTTGGTCCTCAGCTGTGTCATGTGACCAGCAACTAACATGGCATGGCATGACAGAAGGATACTGTCTGTATCCATTCTGGAGAACAACTCCCATCTCATGTATGAGATCGTGACAGCACTGGGCAGTACTGTCAGTGACCGACTGCTTCACCCCAAGTGTGAGGAGCACTATTGGAGATCCTTCCTACCAATCGCGGTCAGGCTGTATAATCAACATCAGGCTAAGAGAAGATCACTCCGCACAGAGAACTAAATGATCCTAGTTGCTATGACTCCTAGTATCTTTTCTATCTGCTATGAGCTTGTATGTGTTCTTTCTTAAATTATACTGTATTATCCATGCTGCTGTAACACACTGAATTTCCCCATTATGGGACTATTAAAGGATTATCTTATCATACAGAGAAGTTGCTCTGCTCTGCCTTTGTAAATGTTTAAGGCCTGGACCACATGGTATCTAATTGCAACTGGTTAAACTACCTTCTAAAACTGCAGCAAGTCAATTACTGCTGTGGGTTTATCTATTGCTTGCAACCTTTATAAAGCAAATTTTGAAAGCACCAGGGTAGTTTTTGAGTCTATGGCATATTTGTCCCATGTGGCCCCCCTGGAGAAGATGTGTCCCCTTCAGGCATAGTAACATTTGTTTAGTTTTTTTATGGTCATTTTAGGGTTGTCCTGTTTCTCCTGTACCCATATACACCCATAGTTGCAGGCTGTTCTATACAAGCTAGTGACATTAGATGCACCTCCATATTGATGTGAACTACAGAATACTTCATGTTTCCACAAATCTACAAATGTGGATACAATAAACTTACTTCTGCAGTTAGGAAGGAAATGTCAGCAGATTTCATCTTACTAGTCTTTATCAGCTAATTTAGGCTTATTACACAAATATGTATCAGTGATGTGATGACCCCGATCGCTGCTGATTATATCAGGGCTGCAGGGTCATGTGCTGGGAAAAGAGTCAAAAAAATAAAATGTAGAGGTTTTTCATTCTTTTCTGCCAGATTGTTTTTCAGTGTTCCAGCAGAGTATGGGAAAGCTTCATTTGTTATCCTAAGGGTAAACTGTAGAAACATGATACTTCTACTCTATTGCTGGAGCTGGCTGCTTAATACTTAGCAATATAATATACCAACAAGTAACCACAAAATAAGACCTTCCCATACTTGCTGCAAATTGTTACATAAATAAAAAACTTGTCACCATCTGAATAGAATTAGTCACTGTCGATAAAAGGATCTGAAAATTAAAGGGTTAGGTGTGAAGTGATGGAGAACCAGAGCCAAAACATTATTATGTATAATGCTGTATAGTATTAATATTTCTAACGTAAAATCCTATTTCACAATAGACACACTATAGACTGTAGACACAATATAGTTATCCTGTTTGGAGAGTTTTAAGGCATCTCATTTGGTGACGAAAGCCAAAGAGAATAGAGTACATAGCATGACCATCTTCTGAAGTCTCATGTGAATGAAGTGGCAGAAGACCTGTATGACCCACCAATCACTTATAACCTTAATAATATCTAATAATAATAGCTAATAAGTTATGACAGAGAGACAAACATTTTAAAGGGATAACCACTAACAAGAAGCTACCCTCTGTCCAAAGGATAGGCGGTACCTTGCTGATTGGTGGGGGTCCATCTTTTGTAATGCTCCCCCTGATCACAAGAACCAGGGTTTTTTTGCACTGCAGGTTGAATTGAGTGGCATTTCAGATATGTGAACCCCCTCCCCTCAATCATTTTAATGGGAACTGCCAGAGATAGCCAAGTGCTGCACTTTGTCTATTTCTGGTGGTTGCCATTGAAATGAATGGAGAGGCAACATATGAAACCAAACTGACACTCCATTCAAACTGGGGTGCATAACACCACAGTTCTCAGGATTAGTGGGGGGTACTAGTAGTCAGAACCCCACCAATCAGCAAGGGAATCATTTAGATAGGGAGTAACTTTTTGTTATTGTAATGGAAGATATAACTTGGTGTTTGAATTTTTGTTCTTTATTATTCTAGTCTACATGCAATAAATCAAGTACCGGTAAACATATAAGACTTGCCCTGGCTTGTTGATGTATCAGGGAAGTGATTATCTTAATATGCGTGACAGAACACACTTCATTCATACATACACACTTATTTACATTCACATTCACGTAAGATATTCATTAGGATTAGATACAGGTTCTGATTACTGTAAATCTGTCTAAACATCTCTGTACAGCAGGGATACTCAACTACTTTCAGCAAAGGTTCACTGACAACTGTATGCCATCAAATGAAGGTCCAAGCAGAATAGTAACTGAACATGTCCAGTATTTACTGTATTTTTTGGACAATAAGATGTGTCCGACTATGAGATATACCCCAGGTTTAGACAAGAAAAATTAGGAAAAGATATTCCATCCATGGTGGTCAAATGGAGTAGAGGGTCAGTGTCTCTAGCTAATAAGGGGCAATAAGGAGCTTTATATTATGTGCAGGGTGGCATTAAGAAGTATTACACAGTGTGTGGAACACCAGTGTAGCATTATAATGTGTGTACAGCATTAAAAAAAAAAACATTGGGGGGAGCATAAATGTAGCATTATATAGTGTGTGGGGGGTTACTAATGTGTCATTATACTTTGTGGGAGGCACTAATGAGTATTATACTGTCAGTAGTGGCAGCAATGGGATATAGAAGGTATACACAGCATAAGGCCTATTAGTGGCCTCCACATGTTATAATGAAGCATTGGTGCCTCCCCTACTTACAATATAATTCCTTATTAGTGCTCTCCCACAGTATAATTTTCTTTAGTGCCCCCATAAACAACTCACAGTAAAAGCGGCCAGGAGAAATATTCATCTCCTGACCACTGTTCCCCAAGCTGGCAATCATCCCAGCTGCCTGCACAGAAAAGTGCTCTTAAGCAGTCAGCAGGAACAATTGCCAGTTTGTGGGACAGCGGTCGGGAGATGAATGTTTCTAGTTAATGTCATAATTAAAGGACCATGAAGCTGGTGGCCACAGTTAGTCTTCGGACTACAGTCTGCCAGTTCAATAACCCTCGTATACAGTAAATTTATGTCTTCCCTAACTTTTCATCGTCCTTCTTGTGTTACAATATAGTATAAGGACCCATAGAGGGTCCCATTGACCGATGTGTGCCATAGAAGTGAGGCTGTAACAGATCATTTCTGGTAAATATAAAAGATTTTTAGCATTAACAGAGGAAATCTTTCAAATGGCTTCTGAACAGGATTTCACTCAGCTATAAACCCCAAAAATAATATGGAAGTCCTAAAACAAGGGATAAGCTAAAGGAGTTTATCATTACAATAGTTTCCACCTCTATAGTTTCCTTTTACTTTGGGTCCAAAGTTTGGAAGATTAAAATGGAGGTACTTTAGTGGTTTTACCTTCCCTTTTAGCAGCAAACTAAAGAAAATCTGTCACCAAGTCCTTGAAGTCGATCATGCACTAGAATTTAAAAGAAGTTACCAAGGTTTGCTACCATAAAACAGGATGTGTATACAGGAGAACATGATGGCCATGTGCTGTCTGCCATTGGGGAAAGCAAGAACCTGCATGATGGATTTAATAATGTTTTCCACTGAACTAACATGGGAAAGATAAGTTGGTGAGAAGGTGTGTATATATATATATATATATATATATATATATATATATTTTCTATATAAAACAAAAGGCAGGTTCGTATTAAACCAGCATCTTGATAAGATTGCCCTCTGAAACAACATATATGTCTTACCTAGTTCACAGACAAGGAAAGTGTCTGACATTAAAGAACCACAAATTCCTATCTCTGGCCAGGAGCCAATTGTTTGCACATGAATTTGTCTCTGCAGGGGAAAGTAGTTAAAGTGCACCTGTCATTAAAATATTTCCAGAAGCGTATGAGCAAAAGGTACATTGGGGCAGGTACTATGTGTTATTACTTGATATTTTCTCACCCCCTGACTAATAGTGGATGTATGTGCTTTGTATAGCTTTTAAGTCATTGTTATTTATTGTCTTGTGGTTTGGTATACTATGTGTTAGATGGATCGGCATTGGCATACTATTAGCACTTATTTGTTATGTAACCTCTCACCATTTTACTACGTCTCTTATCTTATGATTAAATAAATGTATATATATTTTAAGTTATGTGTTTTGTGTGTTATTTTGGTGGTGTCTATGAAGATATGTTTGACTAATACCACATAGTTCAATGAAAACAGCCACAAAGAAAGAATATAACAGGCTCATAGTTAAGTTTGCTGCATTCATAAGCATAGAAATTAAATCCCTTCTTGCCTTCTCCCATCTTCTCTTCAAGCGCCATTCTTCAATGACTGGAGATAGCAGATGGTTGTACACACTGGTGCCCAGCAATCATCCATGAAGGGCTGGAGATCAGAAGAGTGAATGACTACACCCATAAGCATAAGGCTGCAGTTTTCTTTTAAATTTTGCTTAGGAATCCAAAAATCATCTAAACTTCATATAATATGGCCTTATTGCCCTCTCCAAAGAGAATAGAGCACTATAGGAACCCATTTTAGATTTTTACTGCCTTGTACACATGGCACAGCATTTTGATAAATTACTTATTCTAGATACACGCCAAAATGTAATTCACCAGATTGTTATACTCCTGTCATAGAAGAAACCCAGAATGACATCTACTGCTGTATAAATGTGTAACATAGTAGTTTAAGGATAAATCAGATTTGTAGTAACTATATGTTCTGAAAGCTCTTACTAGTAAACATAATCTATTAAATGACTCACAGACCTTTCCTATAAATGTACTACAATAAGCCAGATAATCTCACACTTATAGGGAGGGATATATCATTTTCACAATCAGCATGTACAACAGTCAGCGAGTAGAAGATAATAAATGCAGCATAATACCGGCTTATGTATAGAACTGAAATAATGTCTGGTAAAGTCGGAAAACAGAAGTAACGCCATCTTTAAGAATGCCTTAACTAGTTAAAGACCAGAACACCTGAAGTGAATGAGTTCTATGTGACTATAATACTTTATATTAATGATGAGACAATGAAAGTGTCCAAATCTCATTATATCTGTCAGATCACATATTATTTCAAACATTTGTTTTAATTTATTTATTTTTTTACATAGATTATGCCGTATGAGGACGGTTTGCATAAATGATACTCTGGGCAGCACGGTGGCTCAGTGGTTAGCACTGCAGCCTTGCAGCGCTGAGTCCTACTTTCAAATCCTGCCAAGGGCAACATCTGCAAGGAGTTTGTATGTTCTCCCCGTGTTTGCATGTTCTCCCCGTGTTTGCGTGGGTTTACTCCCACACCCCAAAGACATACTGATAGGGAATGTAGATTGTGAGCCCTATATGGGACAGTGACTGACAATATCTGTAAAGCGCTGTGGAATATGATGGCACTATATAAGTAAGCATACTAAATAAATACTCTAAACACATTAGTCAGATGTGCAGGTATAGGGAATTCAAAGCTGCCCCCAGGCCATGATGCCTACAGCAGCCCAAAAAGAAGTGAGTGACATTTTAGGTATAAACAACTGAATAAGATTAGGTTCACATTTGTGTTGCAGTCTCCATTCTGAGACTCCATTGCAGTGTCCATCTAAATTCACTGGACGAAAAAGTCCTGTAAGCCCATCTTTTTCATCCTGCATTTCATATTCAGTAGAGTCCCATGGGCTCCATTAGTGTTCACTATTTTAGCAGTCCATTTGTGCTTTCTTTTGGTCCCTCTACGGACCCGAAGAATGGAAAACTGGTGTTAGTATGAACTTAAGTTTTGTAAGTTACCCAATTTTAAATAAAAACATAAAAAAATATATTGACACCCTTTTAGTGGCAAGTAATAACAGCTGCTATCTGTATTGGCTAGCAAGTCTGCCCAACACTTGTTGGGGGGGTCAGTCTTTTTTGCAAGACATCTTCAGCTTATTGATATCCTTCTTTTATCACCTATGGACAACCCTCTTAAAAAGTTAGCTATTCCCAAACGATCACATCAAATTATTTGATTCCTTACTTCCAGATGACATATGCACTATTCAGGTGATTCACTATTGCTAAAATAAAGCAACAACCATGTAGAAATCAGTTATGTTATATACATTAGATGCATTGTTCTAACATTTATCAGGAGACTTGAGGGGTACCAATAATTCTGAAAAAGAAATTATTTACAGAATAGTTTTTCCGAACTACTCAGGGTCATATTTTATGATCAGTCTGAACGATTAGTTGGCATAAGGATTGTAAACAATTTTTCAACTTTACTTTATATATTCATTTGTGGATCCCTGGCAAGGTTATATTTTCATACCATGTACTAAACTTAGGATCCAGTGACTACATATGGCTTTTGGCCAATTACCCAACTGTCAGAGAATGGGAAATGGGAATTGCCATCTTATAGGATGTCTTGGGAACTTGAATTTTACTATGTGTCATGGAAAAATGAGAAACTAAGAACCTACTGACAGACGTAGTGTAGAAGAGAGAAGGTGTATTCTTTAGTGCATTATTAAAGGTATTTTGCGCCCCAAGGCCTTGCAATGCAGCAAGTAATTACCAAAGCACACAAGCACTCCGAGTAAGCCATTGAGTCCCGAGCTTGTAAAACTACTAAATTACAGGTTGAGGTGTAACATTTTTACTGCCGGTGCCAACTTGACATTTCATGTATGTTGTTTTCCTTAAGGTATTACGTATATTTGTATCAGTTTTGTACATGTGAATTGATCTCTATAAATAAAACTGTACAAGTATAGAGAAAAGGGTTTATACAATAAAGAAAAACAGTAAACAGTTTAAAAGATTACTATCCCTAGCATTAACCAGGAGGCTGTGTTTCTTTTTATGATTCTGGGTGGTCTGGCAGTACATTTATAAACGTAGAGCTGGCAGACTGACAGAGGAAGTTTCTCAATGTCCACCCCCATATTTTATGTCATCTAAAATTACTATCCGACTCTTGTTCCCGCTTCCGAGTTCCACTGTCTTAGACAAGCCTGCAATGTACAAACATGCTAATAAACAAAGAATGACAAGCTGGGATTCGGATCATGTTATATAAAACAAGGAGTCATCCATATTTATACATTGTAAGTGACGCATGAAGAGCCGGGACATCTTTTGAATACAGTTGTGGTTTGGTAGAAAAACAGATACCTTAGAATAAAGCCATAAGGGTCCATTTATAAAGAAAAATATGGGCCAGGAAAACAGAGGTTAATTCATAACAGTATATACCAAACTTTCTTTAACCTTACAGGAAGGAGCATGAACTTCTGTAAACATCTCAAGTGAACCATGGTTTTGGTAGGTGAAACTGGACAGAATACATTGAGAATAACTAAATATTATTTCGGCTTTAGTGTTACCTTATATCTTACGCAAATTCATGGATACATTAGCAACTTAATCCATCAGTTAGTATTAGACATGTATTAATGCCCAATGTAACAAAATGCAGCAAAAAAAAAAAATGCAGGGAAAACGCATTGTTTTTTTTCTGCAACATTTCTCATTGAATTTTAGTTGGTACAGATGTAGCAAAGCTCAACTTGACAATTGAAGTTCATCTATTACCCCTTTTCCAGACATTTTCTAAACAACTTGATAGGTCTGTGGTTATGGAAACGCAGTGTAAACAATGAAGTGAATAATCTCAGATAGGAGCCAAACAAAGCAGTTTTGCTTAAGTAATGTATTTAAGAAAAGTCTTAAATCCACATAAGCTAGCAGTATAGATAGGATACTTGAGATGGGATAACCCCTTTAATGCTATGCTAATATATTACTTCATTTACTATGATCTACCATTTATTCCTTCTTTGTCAGGTTAAAAATGAACAAATCCCAGTACACTGTGTACTTCGAGCAAAGGGAATGCTTTAGACCACTGTGTCCCTTTGGCTCCCATTGCTGTTGCCTTTTGTGTGGAATGATGCCATAAACATTGGTACAACTGTTTAAGTACCTTCAGAGTTCAGCTTCATAGATTTTCATGTGTTACTATGTATTTGAAGTACTGTTACTATACATGGTACATCAACTATTCCTGTCACTAGTAACTTTATGTTGGTTTCAAGTGAGTTACGCAGGTCAGGTACTCACTGCACCATATCAGTATACTAATATACATCCTTGTCCCTGATTGAGCTGATAACTACATTCTCATGTTTCCTTTGATTCCTCTTCCCCTCCTCGCAATGCAACGCTCTCAGAATGTGAGGAAATCAGTGTGATGTGGAACTAGCTTGTATATTGGTAAGTTTACTGATAGGGTGCAGTGAGTACACTGCCCAAAGTTATTATTCCCAGTATTGATGTCTTTACATAACCTGCTTACTGTATTATGGTATTGTATAAATGGCAAAACACCCCACAAAACAAACTACATGCCACAACTTTAATTTCAATCTGAAAAAGGGTAAGGTCATCATTTTTGGTATATGAGTTTTCCACTCAATGAGAAAAACATATCATCTTCTTGATAAATACAAAGTCAATTAAAGTCATGTAAAATTAGGCCCAATGTATTGTATAATCTGTGACTATTTATACAGTTTGACAGCTCATGGGAAAGTATGTATTACCAGTTTTCCTGCCCTCAAGGAGTCTCTAAAATACAAATTAGGTACACAAGGGAAAAACAAGTACAATACATTGGCTTTTCCTGCATTTGCAAAGTTTTATGTGAACATACTCGCCTCTCCATTCAGATACAGTTTTTTATGCTCTAACAACACTTCCTTTATATGGTCAGGCAATATAATGCATTTCTGTACTATAGAGCTTTACTACAAACATATGATTACTGTACAGTATGTCACTGTGAGTTTTATTTGTATCAGAGATGGTAGATATGACACTTTGCGGTGAGGGGGATGCTATAACCTGTGTCATAGTGCCTAAATTTAGCTTCACAAATTTAGTCAGACCCTGCAACAACCCTATAAAATCTTAAAGTGTATGTATTTGAGATCAGCATCTTCAAAGCAGCATTGCCTACCTTGTCTGCCAGATAGTTCAGAGGAAGCGTATCCTAATTTTAAAGAAACACTCCAGGTAAAAAAAAAAAAAAAAAAAAGTTGGCCCCAATATTGGAAAATGAGCCTGTGTTTAATGTAGTGTTACTTAATAACTTACTGACAACTTTATTGAGAAGTTATGTGCTCCCCTCTGGAGAACTCATAATTTCAGTGTTCCTCTGATGCACACAGTGGATCAGATTTATGAAAAAAGTCTTAAAAGAAAAACTTAGTTGACTATAGCAATAGCACAACGTTGATTATTCAAAAGCAATATAAGATATAAAAGTTACACAGTGATTGGCTGCAATGGACGACAACAACATTGTTTGAACAGTAAGCCAAATTCACAATGTAAGTCTATTAGAGCCTCAATCTGACTCCAATAGATCTGCATTGCAAGTTTTACTTCCTGTTCATACCAGGAAATACTGACTGCATCAAAGGAACAGAGAGAGCTGGGAGTTGTAGTTTTACAACAGCTGGAGTCTTGAACGTTGCCTACCCCTGCTGTAAAAGATGGTGATGGTGGCTAGTTGTCAATGGTAGGACATCCAATAGGCACCTGGAAATGGTTTGGATAGAGAAAGGAGTGTATAATAAAGGTGCCGAAGTTGTCTGCATAGTGGACAAGGAAACTGTGCTGCTCATGCTTGTTGGTGGCTCCAATGATCCTTTCTACTGGTGGCCTGCCTGGCCCATGCGGAACCTGTTTTCCATGTGTATGCGCCCTCATATAACCACTTCATATCCGGTATAAGCACCTCATAATTGGTAGGCAATTTGGCAAATCGACCACCCCACTCAGTGTATGTCAAGTGGTCAAGAAGCTGAGTGTGTCAGAAAAGCATGTCTAGCAGTTAAAAATCTCTCTGCAAGCGGTACACTACCCAAAAGTAGCAGGGGAAGCACTATTATGCCTTATTATAGAAAGACCCAATGTCTGATTTACATATCTGCCTGACACATAACTGCATGCACTGTTTTTCAGCAATCCAACATTTCGATCTGGTATGTTATTTACTTATTTTCGTTAATGACTTTCATTACGTATTGTTGCATCAGCTCATCCAAAGAATACCAACATTTCTGAAATGTATCCTGAAGCTGTGACATGCCCTGCAACCTGGCTAAAAGAAAAAATATCCAAACCTAAACAGTCTATATTAGGTGTCGTTGGCGGTCTCAACATGCAGCTGCATTTTTAGGAGGTGTTTAGTCCACTTTTTATCTTCTGTCACTAATAAATCACTTCCAGTGTGGCCACATAGTTACGAAGAACGACAGTTCTGCATTTAACTTTTCTTTGGTGTTTGCTATTACATAAGGAGCAGCAGCTGGAGCTGAAAAGTGACAGTGTCTACAAGGTACAGTATGTCAGGATTCTTCAGGTGGGACAAGAACTGTTTCATCCCTTGATCAGGAAAGGGGGTTTTCCCCGAAACACTGGCCATGATTTGTATCTGTACGTTACAAGTAGAGTCAGGTATGGATGCTATCAATCATGTACAGGATAAGAGTAGTTTTGTTCTGGTCTCTATTCACTGCTTCACAATATACTGACAGCAAGTTTAAAGTACTCAGACAGGAAAAGGGTTAACTTCATATACACTAAAAAGGAGCAAACTTCCCTTAGGCAAGTCACGAAACATACCTTCACGTCTGGTCCAATCTAGGCATGCATGTACTGTACAAATAGCAAATGTTATGTTTGTTTCATGTTAGTGTGGGCAGGCAGGTGAAGAATATTCTTTTGCAGGCTTATAGAATCACTTTTGGGAATGTTATGACATTAAATAATAAAAAAAGACAGGGCCATTAAACAAAGAGGTTTTCCAACAGAACTAATTTGTGTGCAGATCTTGTGCGCAGTTTGCCACATTTTACATATAAAAAATAGTTTTAGTCTTAAGGGTCTTGTTCAATTGCCTTAGTAACTCAGTTCTGGTCACAATAATCCCTACAGTTTTAGCAGGATGTCAGCTGTATATTGCTTGCACTAGCTGTGGATGACATAGCCACTGAATGTAACTGCATATCCACAAATGCAGAAACACCCGCACCAGTGAATGAACAGCTACAGCATATCCAAAAGCAGGAAAGAATTGAACAACTTCATATTATAAATGATACGGTCATTGGAGTCAAGGCTTCAAAAACAACCCCATTTAAGAAGTATGGAACAGAATTTCCAATTTATGAAACAAAATTTTCTGCCTGTGAATTTATCTAAAAGATGGCACTGTGAAATTTTCATCAGTAGAAAGTGGCTGTCTTATGACGGTCCTGTCTTTTTGAACGATTGTATTAAAACACACAGAAATGTCTGTGTCCTGATGGTTTAGGGCCACACAGAAAGGCATGCTCCAGAATTGTAGAAAACCATTTTATACTGAGGAGAGCCCACAGGTCCTCTTTATTAAAGTCTATGATTTTTCTCCTCCTGCTATAAAAACAGCTTTTATTCATATTTCTAGAAACGGAGAAATTCATGGACAAGGATTCAGTGGTTAAAATCCTTCCACTAGGGTGGCATCACTAGCACTATATAGTAGTTCAGTATAGAACTACTAATCTATTATATTATATCCAGCATCATGGGAATGCATATACAAGGAAAGAAGACATGACATCCCTGCTCCATTGTGCTAGTGTTGGCAGAAAGTAAATAGCCCCTGCTAAAGATAGACTACATCCTATGTCCTTTAAGAGCACCACACGTGGCAGAGGGAATCGTGTTCAGTCTCATCACTAAAGCATAAGGTGCCAACATTTGGGCAAGATAGCTTCTTCCACATCTCTACTTCATACTGTAAAATGATCAATAGACATTGTATTATCTATTATTGTGCATAGTTCATTTATTCTGATATTTTTACTATGTCAGACTATGGCCAAGGTGGCACCGTGCCACCCTTTCCATGAACCCAAATGTGGAGAGTGACATCACCGTATTCATGCTCCATAGATATATGTGGAGCTATAGAAAATGGCTTAGACAGCTGCCTTGGCTGCCGTATACAATCATAAAGTGGAAGTGAGAGTTTTCATTTATTTACTTGCAGTTTTTATTGGACCGATTTGTAGATTTCTGTTTCGGTCCTGCGACCATCATCACTCACATACAGAACGTACAGTATGTGTGTTTTTCAACCATATGTAAGTACTAATTAAATAAAAACATCTTATTTCAGAGTTTGGAGACTTCCTCTGCCAACAGGCTCCTTGGTTTATAATATAACATTAAGCAGTAAGTGCTGAGCAGTAATGAAACCGAGCTTAATAAAACGTGAGGAATGGAGAGACAGAGCAATGATGTCCTTCCTTGGCAAGGCTACTCAAGTATATGAATAAACCAAGGTTATTTTTAGACTCCTTACGTTTTCTACTATGAATAGAGAAAGTTTTTAGATCCATCTCTTTCAAAGAATCAACTAAAGAAAATCTTAAAATACAGTTATTTCTAAAGAACTTATATACACATATGTTTTATACACATATTCTGAAGTATGATGGTTGTGAGATCGGCAATAGTCTAACACTTTCCCATTGTCAGATTTGCTAAATATGAAGTCCCATGTAAGTAAGTGCTAGAATGTGATAAATTACCATCAGCAGCAACAGGGCTAAGAACATATTGGGCCTGAATCCTATATTTAATGTATATGCCAGGAAGAATAATCCTAGCCATGATGGAACTGCTATTATAGTGTAGAGACTCCCTAGTTAAGCATACAGTAATTGATCAAAATATGTGCTAAGAACCTAGTTCTGTAATAAATGTTGGGAGTCTATACAGGCTTCATTATACTGGTTAAGCAAGAGCTAGAAGCCAACGATAATTTTTACCGTTTACAGAAATATAGGAACATGAGACAGTTAGCTCCAATGCAGAGAAGGCGTGCTTATTAGAGATGAGCGAGTACTGTTTGGATCAGCCGATCCGAACAGCATGCACGCATTGAAATGAATGGACGTAGCCGGCACGCGGGGGGTTAAGTGGCCGGCCGGCGTCAAAGCGGAAGTACCAGGTGCATCCATTCATTTCAATGCGTGCGTGCTGTTTGGATCGGCTGATCCGAACAGTACTCGCTCATTTGTGCACAGTGCAGCATAATATGATGGAGTAAGGAAAATTTAAAAAATAAAGCTTAAAGAAAAAAACAACAAAACTTTAAGTCATCCACAAACCTTACTTACCCACCACAATATTCACATTTTAAAATCTTGGAACTGAGCACCTTTTGAGGAATTGTGAATAAAGAATTCTTCGCAATATGATAAGTGAAAACTTGGATGTTAAAGTTCTGACTTGTTAGGGATGTCTGAAGATAACTTCAGTATTACATGATAAGTATGTTTCTTCAGAAACAAAAGAAACCTTCAGATACATTCCAACATGTCAGACAACCCTCTAAGACACTTGAAGCTGAAACTTTCACATATCATGGGCCATTTTCCCACGTTCTTTTGACATCTAGTTTCTATATCAAGGTTGAAGCAAATGGTCAGCTTCTAAATACAGCATCGTACAAGAAAATGCTTGCCATATAATGCAACTATAGCTTACAGTTCAGAGAAAGCAAACAGCTTTTTATGGCTCTAAATACATTTAATTTATAATCTTTATAGTCACCTGCCATAAAAGTTACAGAATTTTACGGTTTCCCATCGACTGCATTTCCAAAGTGATGTCAGAATGACTTATTAGTACTTCTAGTTATGCTGGCTCACATAAAGTTTGAGATTAGGTCAATGTTGGCTATTTTCTGGTATGGATTTTGTAAGCTGATCGGTTTCAACCACAATGGTTTCTGGTCATAGCAGCTATGTTATGATAAAATGGCTAACATCTTTGAAAACTGGTAAAGAATTTGTAAAAATATTAAAAAAAACACCCAAACAACAAAACAGTTCTCTTATTGATCCCTAATCCAGTCTCAACATTCACTGGTTTCTTGCTGGTCTCTATTTCTGGACATTCCTTATTTGTTGAGATGGGACCAGGAATAAGAGATCAGCAGCCCAACTCCTATTCAAGTGAATAGGACTGTGGCGGTATACAGCTTCTGATCTGTATACTGTAGCAGCGGTGTCTGAAACTTCAGCTCTGTTGCAATTTACTTGAATAGAGGCAGAGCTGCTTCTGGCTGTATACCTAGTATACGGCTTCTCAATGGGGTCTGGGTGCCAGATCCTGACCATTCTGATACTGATGGCCTATCAATTATTTTGTGGTCCTAGACAATCCCTTTAAAAACTATGATGGATCAGAAATGTAAGGGTTGTAAGGTAAGGGTTGTGCATTAATCTCACAATACCATTAAGGCACACAGTATTGGACTGGCATTTTACAACATGGCAACCTACCTACTGTGTTGTACATATCCCTGTAGATTCCATAGGTCAAGCATGCTTCAAAGATATTCCAACCTATCAGTGTGCAGAAAAAAAACCCCTGTACATTCAGCTTTCATTTTTTTTTTATCCAAGAATTTCTGAAAAAAAAATATTGTAATGCACATTGCTTACACGCTTTCAACAACTGAGCGTACAGTAACTTATATTTCAGTTCAATACAGTGAATGAAGGCAGTTAGGGTTGTACATTATTGCAATAAGAGATAGTAATGATAGTAACTGGACAATGACTTTAAATAAATGAATGAGGCACAAATATTACACTTGTGCCTATAGACTGTTACCCTTTATGTTTTCTGATTGATAGTCAAGTATATCTATAGTATATCTCTCTTGTTATATACTACTGTACCATCTATGAAACTGTATCACAGAAATTTCTCCATTGTGGGACTATTAAAGGATTATCTTATTTTATAATCTCCTATAATAGCTTGGATCTTGCATATTATTCCAGAAGAGGGCAGGACCACTCCCATGTTGGTCTAGCTTTATGTGTAGTATTAATGGTGTTCGTAATTAGCCAAATATTAGAGTCTGGGGAAGTCTGTCTAGGGAAGACTGAAAAAAAAAAAAAAAAAAAGCCAGCCCTTGCTACCATTCATTGTAAGTGATGATTGGGGTATGTACATGACACCAAATGTCAGCCCCATTACTTACACATGAATAAACTGCTGCCATCCTCAACATAAAAATCCCGAGTTACTTCACATTCGTCTTTGGATATCGTTTAAGATATGACATATGTTACAACATTTTTATTAGTCATGTGTGGCTTATATGGCATGCAGATTGAAATACAAGGAGTGACTTGAACACAATCAAAATCTGAATACCACTCGGAGAATGTTACAAAAGAGAATTTATTTCTGCCTTTTTTTTTAAAACAACAAAAAAATTAGGGGCATCTGAAAGATCTCTTCCATGTGTTCTTAAAATAATGGAAGACAATTAAGGTCCCTGGCTTTTTTTGCCTCAAAAAAATTATTTGTTTCCTAGTAACACGTCCAAGTAATTTGGTGTAAAACAAACTCATTTTTGGAATACTGCAATTGCTATAAAACTGGAAAATGCAGGGGATGCAAAAGAAACAAGGCAAGTGAAAAACTGAATATACTGGTAAGCGCATCAAACCATACTGCTGGGTCTCCGTGCCTTATTTGGGACTGTGCAAATTTATAAGGGTTGGTGCAAGAAAGGCTATTTCTGTTCGGAGATCCTCTGTAAGCACTGCTTCATGTAGGAGTTTTTATCACGGACCTCAATCACGGCATCTCTGACAAGTTCAATGAACATCTGAGGCCACAATTTCTGCAGGGTCTCATTCTTCAAGCTGATATCATTAGCTTCACTCACAAGGTCCTTCACATAGGTCTGGCAGAAAGCTTTCTTCTCTGTCAGCTCCTGTAAGGAGAGCTTAGAGTTACCAATGAGCAAATAAAACATCAATATACACTTTCATTACAACTCCATGTATGAGAGAGTCAGAAAGAGATTGGCAAGGCCTGGATAGTCCCATCCTCTTTCCTACATTGTGGAGTCAACCGGTGTGGAACTGGAAATGAATCCAACACCTCCCCCAAGCATATCATACTTCTTCCATCTCATTACAGAGGACCTTACAGTAAAAAAAACAACAACATACCTTTTGCTATACATGTCATTTTTGTCGTTTTGGAGTTTGATATGCTTGGGGGAGGTGTTGGATTCAGTTTAACTAAAGGAATAACAAACCAAACAAAATAAGAAAAGTAAAGAAAGCAGAAATATCTATAGATCTTGGGTACAAAAAGAAACATCTTTTTTCATTCTGGCACCTGCGATTGTATTGGTAGATGAGAGTGGTGGTTCAGTAAATGCTTTGCTGTGTGGAGAGCTGCTGCGCATCGTAGTGTCTACTCAATTAGAGATTGGTGGCAATATAAATGGATTAAGTAGTCAGTAAAAAAAAACAAAACGTGGATAACAACTGAGCACTGCTCAACAGGGCAGTTTTATTTTCTAGTTGTGTAAGTTACCTCATTCTATTTTTCAAAAAGGTGATTGTTTAGTTCTTACCAAGATTTTTTTTTTTGCTCTTTTCGGGAGGGTAGCGCTCACAGAAGTTATACATGAATGAATAGAATTGCACTGTACACAAAAGAAAGCAAAGATGCAATCTAACACATGGGGGGTGATTTTCTAAGCGAAATGTGCAAGAGTTGTGGCCACAATTGTGGCAAAATATATCATGGCTCCCTTTAGCTAGGGAATGTGGCTCTTAGCTATGTCTGTACAAAGTACCCCCCTCCCATTAACTCACTGTCCATTTTACATGGCCATTTTGTATCACAGTCATGTGACTGTAGCCTTACAGTCACAGCCATGTTCTGAGAAGTTGTGCACATTACACATATCCACTAGCATTGTACAGTAATTTGTTGCAGACTGTCCTGCTACAAATCCGCCAGGTATCATTGTGACCTAAGAGTGCTTCGATAAACCCACACGTAAATGAGAGAGAAGAAGAAAGAGAAGTCTCATTTGGAATTTTCATCAAAATTAGAGTGCAACATTTTTCAAAAGTGAGTCAGTAAAAACCAGTAACAAGCCAAACAAGCTATATTAAATACAGATACATCTAGATGTAGATAGTATTCCCTTCAGATAGCGTTCCTTTTAACGGCTGGCTGTACATTGTTTTTACATTTTCAAGCCCTAAGAAAACCTGCTAAGTCCTGTTCTCTATCAACAATAAAATAGCAAACTAAATATGATTTGCCACAAAAAGCCCCGTTAATGAGGATCCCCAGTTGGGTTTATTTGCAAAGAAAAAATGCACTTTTCACTAAAATAATTTGCTGGCAAGAATCTTGTGTATTTTTAAACTTAATTCTCACGCTCACCATCAATGATCCAAGTTATGATCTAATGCTTTTAGGCAGGAACAAAACACGTCCCCCTTCGTTGACTTTGGTTTCATGTCTAATGGCTTCTAATACAATATAAATTACTCCATTATCAGACTGTAAAAATTCAGGCAAAAGTGATTTTATTCATGAGAAACTTTTATATTATTTTGGAAATATGCAATATTAGATTTATATGTTAAATTGATACTTTGTTAAACTGAATTTTATTTCACATTTGTGTTAACATAAGATATGACTGATCTTTTCGGGGGGAAAAATAAGGAAATTTGGGAATAGTGAATGGATGACTAATATTTCTAAACAAATGTATATACGTTCATTAAAGGGAATCTGTCAACAGGAAAAGAGTTATGAAACTAGCCACAAGTACCTTGTAGTGGAAGGTCTGCCGAGTACATTCATTACTTTAGTTTTGTGAATTGTTGGCTCATTTACATTAAAAGTCAAATTTTTTTGTGACCTGCAAATAAGCATAAAGTGATTTATGTGAGTGGCAGATCCTGGATGGGCTTTGTTTCCAGCTCTGCCTCTTTTCTGCCCCCATGCTGATTCTCAGCCTCTGAGCCCTGGCCTGTACTACATTGCGCATGCATGCTTACGGTTCTCAGTGTGAATATGCTCTCTTCTTCTTAAAGAGGACCTTTCACCGATTTGGGCACAGGCAGTTATATATACTTCTGAAAAGCTGACAGTGCTCGTCCATAGACGAGTATTATCAGGAGGGGAGGGGGCGTTCCTCCCCGCTCACACTGTACAGCGCAATAGGCGCTGCTGTGAAGAAAGTCGTACCTGACTGACTGTCAGGAACACCCTTCTGACTGTAAAAAGCTACGGTACTGGGACCGGTTATTACTGGACCCTTAGAGAGCACCAAAGGTCCCTCTACCAAAAAAATATATGACTATTCTAAATGGCAGAAGGTATGTAGGGGCCCTATTATAATTTTTGGATAGTGGTCAAGTTATTCCTCTGTATAGGGATGATCCCATCTATCTGTTCATGACATGATCAGACTGGTATAGGCCTACTGCAATATTTGCCATTTTTGTTCCTATAATTATTTCTATGCATAGTATTTGTGTTGTGATTTTCCACCTAAACTCCCTTTCTTTTCTGTTTGCTACACTGTCCTTATTTTACCCTGGTAATACTGTTATTCTTTGTTCAGGCAATTTTTCTTGCAAATAACGACTCTAACAAACAATTTACCTTTCCTTTTTAAGCAAATGACCAAGATTTTATTTCCAGATCCAGGAGAGCGTCTTTGTTATTTTAATATATAAACAGATTTTATTAGCACTTTATACAAAAACTTAGCCAGTCACTCACTTAAAAAGTGTTTCTAGTAAGGAACAAAATAATGATATGCAAATCAATTCCTACAGCAGAGGGCACCAGCTAATTATCTTCTTCAGATCTTGCTGCTTGACTACTTTTTAGCTCCTCTTCATTATGGGAGAGTTATTATATGTGACTACAGTTTAAGTACAGTGCCCAAAGTAAGCCTAAGATAGTCACACACTTCCATTCTTATCATTGGATAAGGCTTCTGCTCTCTACTTCCGCCCTACGGCTCTGCTTCTTCAGACGACTGCTGTGTATACTCAAGTCAATGAGAACTTAACAGGAAGTCGTGTGCATGGAGAGACTATTTCCACTATAGCTATGCCGGAGTAATGATAAAGTACAGTTTATTAAACCACACATGGGAAAAATATGATTATTTAGAAATTTCTTTACATAAACTGCACTGAGAGAAATACGCCTTGATAAGTGGGAGCCTGGAGGCTTGCTTTACCTAAATATCTGCCATATTGAATCAATGAAAGGAAAGATAAATGAGGCTTAAAAGGAGTTTTCTGGACTTTCAAATCGATGATCTAACCTCAGTTCTGCTGATCAGGTTCTCCCCCCTTCATCTGCTCCAGTGTCATGTTGTTCTCCACCACTCATATGCCCTAAGTTTCATAGGCCCCCTATATTACGTTCCCCTCAATGTTTAACACAAACAAATACTTATACTCACCTTCCAATGCTCCCCCGCCGCTCTCTCACTTCACTCACATTGTTGTAGGCCTGATGTGACGTCATCACATCGCGCCTACACACGCCGAAGCCAGAGCGCAGCGGTAAGGCAGGAGCTGAGCTGTGACAGCTCCTGCTTTACTTGCTTATATGTTCAACTCATCGGCGTCCTACGGACGATGAGTTGAAATCGGGACATACCTCCCGCCGACCGCGGAAATCGGGACGGTTGGGAGGTATGCATTAAACCAAGCACAGCTCCATACGTTTTACAGCAGTAGTGCTTAGTATTGCAGCTCAGCACCATACACATTAATAGAACTGAGATGCAAACAGGACATGTGAATGAGGAATATGAAGTCACATAGCCTGTGAAGCAGGAGTACTGCTCCTGCTTCAAACAGCTGTTCCATGGGGATCCTGGATGTCAGACTCCTGCTGATCTTCAATTGACAGCTTATCCTAAGAATAAGTTATCAAAGGCTGAAAAGCGTCAACTTTTCCTACCACGGACTTAAAGGGGTTTTCCAGGCAAAAAAATTATTTTTTAAAAAAGTCTGTTATTAACACATTGATAGCACTAAGTGCACCCAAATACCTTTCGCAGTGTTTTGAGTGATTTCTGGCTCTCTCTGGTGTCCATTACATTTGTTTACTTAGGTAGGTTCTTGCTGTCTTAGCCTAAAATTACCATGATGCATTACAGTTCACTCAGATCTCCCTCTCACTTTCTCCCTCACAGCCCCCCCCCCCCCCCCGTTTCTCTAGCAAGCCTGCCAACTACAAGCCCAATTGTGCAGGCTCAATTAAGAATGAAGCGACGGCCAGTGAGGAAGTGAGCGGTGAGCGTTGGTAAGTATGAGGGGGACGAGGGAATGGGGAATAGAGAAGAGTAATGGTGGCTTCCTGTCTCCAGAAACAGCCAAAAGGTACATCACCAGGAAATCACAAAATGCGCCTGGAGCGGTCACGTGACATATGGGTAAATATACTTTTTTTTTTTTAAGGGTGTAAATTAGAAGTTAGGCGGGGGAGGGGGTTCAGCTTAGGGGTAAAGATTTAATTTATCCCTGACAACACCTTTAAAGAGGATCTTTCATGTCCTTGGGCACAGTTAGACTGTCAGGAATGCCCTTTTGACAGTGAAGAGCTATGGTAACGGCACCGATAGCTCTTCACAAGGGGCAAGTAACGAGAAAGCCGATAGTACACTGAATTTAGTGCACTGTCGGCTTTCTAGCAGTATACAAAACCACATGTGCCCGAAGACATGAAAAGTCCTCTTTAATGCCATATTAGCATACAAATTAAAAAGTGAAGCCTAGTCTAAATTACCAAGTGACGATTAAATACATATTAGAATGTGTCTAGCTAAACTCAGCTGGGGTCTCTTCAAGTCTGATTTCTTCTGAACCTATACAATGAGATAAGTGACAGAGAAACAGATCACGTATAAGTGATAAGGGAAGCCACCAGTACCAAACTCCCTCCAACAGCAAACACCTACATATGCCAATATTCAGACATCAATACCATTTTGAAAGCAGGCAGCTTCCTATCACCAATAGAGATACTGCATAGCAAAGTTAGCCTACATTAAATGAAACCACATTTAAAAAAAAATACCTTTGTGCATAACCAATTTTGAGTAACTGTGCCAATGGGTCTTATCATGAAGGCTGAAAAGTCGATGCTCAGTCAAGTCATTGTTTTCATTTTCACCATTTGAGCATTGCCCTTTCTTTGCATTTTCACTAGTTTTGATAAATCAAATCACTTATTCAATACTACCAAGTACTACGAGTAATTCCATGCATCAATTTACCTCGAGCTTGTCATTGAGCAGATCCTGTGGAATGTATTGTAATGCTGCCCGGCTTGGGGTTTCTCCACCAATTCTGCTATGATCATTATTTTCTTCACCACCTATGGGAACTTTCTTAGACTTTGTCTCTAGTAGTTGATGGAATGTTTTCTTTCTTTAGAATACACATATAAATGATTGTTAATAAAATACACATGGACAGAAGTCATTACATAATACAAAATACAAGATGACACCAGATTAAAGGGGATGAGTGAGTAAAAAAGAGAAGATGAGCGGAAGGAGATTTATATTAACTGTGTCAGGATGAGCTTTGGACACTGAGCGAGTGGCTTCATGCTATTTTTTCAGGTGTACTGCATATACTTTTCAGAACTCTGAAAAAGTTCTTATCATTGTAGTGATTTACAGCTTCAGGCAGACTTTTCTGACTGTCACAGGTAAGGATTTGCAATATCAATATTAGGTATCCGATCATTGTTTATTTTGGTTTTTTTACTTTATTTTTATGGTCACTTTTGTGGTCTTTGGAAGCAGTTACTAGTTTTCCATAGAGTTATAGTTTCGAGCTACAATGGTCATCCTAGAATTTGGGGGAACCACTGTATGTCATAGAAGTGATGGCACCCATGACATTTTTCCAGATAATGCAATATTTCTCTCAGAAAATTATTGTAATTACACAAGTTTTGTTAAAGTTCATTTCCTTTGTGTTTTTTACTAGTAATCATCTGTTTCACACATTTAAGAATGTGTCTGGCAACAATCTTGCTCACAGTGTAACATCAAGCAGAACAATTAATTCATAATGATAGGATAATGAGTTAATAACCATTACTACCAGCGACACCAGGGCCCTGAATTCACCTCATTTTTACATACAGTAGATAAGCGAATAGCAGAATCTGTTTTTGAAAGGACATGCCCAAAAGTATATACATGCATAAGAAACAGATAAAAAAATTATATCAGAGCATTTGTCTTTCTTCTTGCTGGTACAGTGCTAAAATGAAATAAATAACAGATGAATTATTAGAAATTAGATGTACCTGGTATCGCCCAGCAGTGCAGTGAGTCTATACTGTGGTAACTCTGAAGTTGCAACATAGGCAAGAATTCCAAAGAGTCTTTCTGACATAACTACATCATTTTGAGTAACCTGCCAATACACAAAAAGATATAGTACTCAGTGCCGCTGGTTCAACATATGTACTGCATATATATATTTTGCTTTTTTTAATTGTGCAACCTCTGTCACAAAAGCCCTGTCCAAATGCATCTAAAAGCCCTGTCCCCACTATCGTGCAACACTATAGATATTGGTTAGAGGAAAAGACTTAGACAGAATTGTATTTTAAAAGGGCTTTTGCATGAACATAACCATATTTATATTTGTAAATTATCTCTAACCATCTAAATCAGGGGTGGGCAATTAATTTTCCCATGGGGCCACATGAGAAATTGAAACAGTTCTAGAGAGCTGTACACTCCGCAGCAAATTTAACTCCACCCACTTCAACATTGACTCCGCCCATTCACAGCCATTTTTCCATGTTCCCCCACAAAGTATAATGCTCCTACAATCACCCTAACACCTTATATGCAATATATATAAAAGGGAAAAAGGAGGGGGGGGGGGGACACAGCCACCTAGTATAGTCCACAAACAATGAACAAATGTCTTTCAGTTTGAAAATACTTTGAGTGCATATACCGTATTTTTCAGACTATTAGACGCACTTTTTTCCCTCCAAATATGGGAGGAAAATGGGGGTGCGTCTTATAGTCCGAACACAGCGGTGAAAATACGGTGCGTCTGTGTCCCCGTCCCTATCCCGTCTGTGCGAAGCAGAGAATGGCTACAGATAGAGGGTACAGGTGGCGCAGGCAAGTTAGAAGAAAGCCTGCGGCGCCTGTACTTGTTTATCATGCCCGTTCCTGACATCTGTGAGGATGACGAGGCAAGTTCACGAATAGATAGATACTACTGTACATTGACTTGTCCATCTACTAGACAAGTCAATGTACAGTAATATCTATCTACTCGCGAACTTCGCTCAACTTACCTGCTCAGAAGTGCTTGACGCTGCCCTCTGTTGGTCCAATCCTCTGTCCTTCATGTGGCTTCAGAGCACCCTGCACCCCGCCCCCGCCTCCCTAGACTAGTATTATAGAGAAGGCGGGGCTTAGGAGAGTGTGGCCAGCCACACCAAGCCCAGCCTACTCCCTGAATCTCTACAATACTAGTCTAGGGAGGCGGGGCGGAGGGGCTCTGAAGACGTGTGAAGGACAGAGGACCGGACCAAGAAGAACTGGGAGCTGCAGCTGTGCAGGTAAGGGAGCGTTCACACTACCGTCGGTGTCCGACATGTAGTGTCCGCTCCTAGTGTCCGCTCAAAATCTGTCACGGACATTAGGAGCGGACACTAGCTGTGTCCGTGACACCTGTCATTCACTTGAATGGGCATCGGGTGCGTTCTTTTGCACTCTGTGCCCGTCCTTTCCTGTCCGCAAGAGAAGATGTCCGACTTCTCAAGCGGACAGAGGAACCCTGCATGCAGTGCGTTTTGGCACTTTTGACTATTTTTCCCGCTACGGCGTTTACCGTACAGGAAAAATATTTTTATAGATTTGTAGAGCGGGTGATTTCAGACACAGGGATACCTAACATGTAGGTGTTTCACAGTATTTAACTACCTTTATATGTGTTCTAGGGAAAGGGGGGTGATTTGAATTTTTAATACTTTTTAAAAATGTGCATATATATATATATATATATATATATATATATATATATATATATATATATATATATTTTTTTTTTTTGCATTTATTAAACCCCCTAGGGGTCTGATCACTAATGCAATGCATTACAATGCTAGTGCATTGCAAAAAATCATAGACCAGCCTGCAAAAGAAAGAGGCTGCAGACCTTGTAAAGGCTCCCGGCTGTCATGGAAATGTGACGTCGGCCCTGGAGCTTGCTCCAGGCGCCGGTGATCAGCGGCAAAATAGCGGTGCCCATGCGCCGCCGGGAAAATGGCGCTTCCGGCGACTTTGACCGAGACCAGGGAGTTGGGTGGCCTCCATAGTAAAACACCCAACATGCGCTGTACTAGTACGGCGGATGTCGGGAAAGGGTTAAAAGAGGATTCGCTGGACTTCTATTTTTCATCGTACATCGCTGTTGTGCTAACCTTATATGACCCACATCATAATATTCCCCTCCAAATGTCTCACAGTATTAAGTCCCTCGCCTCGTGCCACAGTTTAAACTGGCAGAAACTAGAGGGGGAGACGTGAAACTGGGGCAGCTGGAGGGGGACATTAAACACTACTGAGGGTAGTTGGAGAGGGACATTAAACTGGGGGCCACTAGAGGCAGATATGTCCCCTTCCAGCAACCCTCCATGGTTTAATATCCTCCTCCAGTTGACCCCAGTTTTAATTATTTATTTATTTCTAAATGTAGATTGTGAGTCCCACATAGGGCTCACAATGTACATTTTTTTTCCCTTTCAGTATGTCTTTTTTGGAGAATGGGATGGAAATCCACGCAAACACGGGGAGAACATACAAACTCCTTGCAGTTGGTTTTTTGCCCTTGGCAGGATTTGAACCAGGGACTCCAGCGCTACAAGGCTGCAGTGCTAACCACTGAGCCACCGTGTGGCCCCTGTTGACCCCAGTTTTATGTCATCCTCCATCTGCCCCCTACATCTATCCCCAGTTCCCTCCTCTTGCTCACACATACTGTCTCTTCTCTCCTCCTTATTTTCCATCAGTCTCCATTCCCAGCAGCTTGCTTTTTCTGTGTAACACCAACCACATTGTCCTGTGTGGCTCAGCCCACTAAAGAGTCTGATCATATCCTAGTGAACTAAAGAACCTTTGATGACGTCATCAAAGGTCCTTTATCCGACTTGCCATTTAGCATCTATCTTTATCCTACACCCTATACGGGCCGGTCAGCGACAGTTAGAGGGCCGAATGTGGCCCACGGGCCGTACAATGCCCAGGTCTGATCTAAATGGTTACAATCTTATGTCTTGATCAGTTGTTAATGGACACACCCTTGAATGCAGGAATTTTTTATGGTCTGGGTCAGCTAGATTATCGGGCAAGGACACTACATACATGTGAAGATAACCTGGCAACAATAGGAACATCATGGTTGGGGTTCTGACAAGTTTAAAACCATAAAAGGGTTCTGGAAACCTATCAAGACTGCGACCACTGAAATGGTTAGTGAAAATATTTAGACATTTGCAACATTTTTAATAATTTGCAGATATGAAATAAATGAAAAAACATTGGACATGACTCAAGTTGTACCTCATTGTCATTGACTTTCTGAATGTTGAAGTTGTTCAGCCTGAAAAGAACGTAATACTTCCAAAGAGTGAAGTTAACAACAGGGTTTCCCTGAGGATCCACCGTCAACTGATCTAGCCGACGCATTTGAGCTAAAGCATTGAACTGATTCAAGGTGATCAGATTGTTTTCCTTAAATTTAAGGTGCTGTTAAAAAAAATAAAAATAAACTTTGGATTACTGATATAATATAGGTATCAAGAGACACTTCATAATCTATGGCCTTAATTCACAGACAAATAGTTTAAAATGGTTACATGTAAGCATTATGCCCAGTCAGACAATACAAGCTATGAATGTAAGATCTATACTACACGCTATATTAGGCTTACGATGAATTTACTGCTGACAGATTCCCTTTAAACAGCAGGATATGGATCAACCCGATATGAAATCAGGTTGAGGGTCAGAGCTCACCCAAACGGATTCAGAAATTCTCCTTTATTGATGGTAAGACATGGCAGTCATATAGAAAAAATCATAACATAGGAGTATCATCATACTGTGCTCCCAGCCACATATGTTTACTGCGTTTTGCTTGGGTACACCTGTACATTTCCATTAGAAGCGATGTAAGTACATGTGCAACCCACAATTAGTGGTAATGTATGTGACTGGGAGCAGCATGAGGTAACACCTGTACAGCAGAGACAGACACTCTATGTACCTGGATGGTGCATACCCGGCCGCCAGTACTTTCACTTTTCTGTAAGTGAAACGCAGATTAATTTCAGCCACATTTAATTTCTGGCAGTGCAGTAACACCAAAACCCCAGCCAGAAAATGGGCGTCACACTTACCCCAAAGTGACAGCACTGATGCCTGGGGACTAGATTTGGCTATAGTCGCATCTGGGTACACAGTGTGCCCCATGTTGTGGAAACGCAACTTTTTTGTTGTAGATTTTGCTGCGTTGTTCTGAGACAAAGCCAGGAGTAGATTAGGGAGAAAGGAGACATATAAAAACTTTCTTTATATTTACCATTCCTTTTGTAGTCATTCTTGGCTTTGGCTCAACAAAACGCCGCAAGAACAGGTATTGGACACATATAGGACATTCTGCATAATTTGCAGCTCTTCAATTTGGCCTGTACACACAGCCGCAAAAACATTATGTGTATAGGGCCATTGAAATGAATGACTCCATACTTCTATCCACAATTGCAGATAAAAGTACAGACGTGTGCATTACAGTTTACTGAATCCATATGCCTCATATTAATAGCAGTTAACCCCATCATGTCCCTCACATTAACCTCTGTGTGCTTTACATAAGAGTTACTGATATGTGAGCTATATGGAGGTAATAAGTAAATATCTTCATCATTGAGGTCCTTTATTATTAACCCCATATGTCTCACATATCAGTAACCCTTATATGGGGCACACAGGGGTTAATATAAGGGACATGATGAGGGTAATTGCTATTAATGTGAGGCACATGGAGTTACTAAAACTAAATTATTAACCCAAATGCCTTTACAAATGCCATTGACATTAGTAGGAATAGTAACCCCAGCATGTACCAATATATTTTTTTACTTTCACTTTGCTGGCCAGAGCTTTCTTTCTTCTCCTCTTCTTTGCAGGATACACAAGGCAGGAGTTCATCACTGTAGCAGGTGGGGTCCTTGTGCTGTACAGTAATGAGCTCTGCCTCCTGGGCTTCATTCACTCCTCTCATTAGTGGGCAGAGAGGGCAGCCAGAGAAGGGGGAGGTCATAGACCAGTCTTTTCTTTTAATAAATGCAGGTCTAGTGCTGGCTGCCGTGCCAGCAAAATATGCTTTGCATGCCACTCTTGGCACATGTACCAGGGGTTGCCGACCCCTGGTATTGGACATCAGTAGTTGTGATTGATCTCGCAACCAGGACACTGACCAATCAGCAGATGTTAGTTGCTGTGGTCCTGTTCCTACACAATGCACAGAGATGAAAGTTCCGTCCATTATGTAGTTGCCCGTTAGTGATTACTGCAAATGAATGGGACGTGAGCTGCAGCAATTAGTAAGTGCCATTAAACAATGGACAGAACTATCTGCTTTCACATGAGTATATTTGGCAGTAAAAGCACAGCAGTTACTGATATCAGTTGATCACTCTGGGTGAAGGTTGTTAGGCCATCCCCAATATGTTATCAATTACTTTTGCCCTATACGCACATATCACAGATTTTATTTTATTTTAAAAAGGGGTTTACACTTAGAAAACGCCCCTTTTTTGTACTGATGACCTATCTACAGGGTAGGTCATTAGTATCTGATTAGTGGGGATCTGACACCTACATCCCACACTGTTCAGCTGATCTTGCTGCCCCCAGCAGAAGCTAAAGTGAGGGATGGGGTAGTGCTGCAGTACCTCAGCAGCACCACTATACAGTGATCCTAGTGATCGGTGTATAGTTTTGGGTTTGGTCTCCCACATACAATGGCCTATTGTTTAGATAAGTCATCAGAACTACCTGTAGGAGAACATAACACTTTAAGAAGATACATTTTCCTAATTGAAGAGGACCTTTCACCACCTCCAGCAAGTCCAGCTGTTTATATCAATTAATAGTTGCTGCTCCACTGATTTTGGCAGAGTTTAAATTTTTACCTCCCATTGTTCTCGAACAATAATTGCTTTTAGTTTTAGAGTCTGATATGCAAGTTAGACTCGTTTCTGTCCAGATTCAGTAGAGCGTTGCCTATTCACAGACGCTAAGCACTTGAATTGATGGCAGTGGTCAAAAGTTCTCCTTAACAACATTAAAGTCAATGAAAGCATCCAGGCCCTTACCGTTAGATTGGGAAACTTGATTCTAATTTTTGTCAGAACCTGAACTATATCTTCAAAATTTATAAAAGTGAAAGAGATGGAATTCACTGAACCAGCTGTCTGTACACTCCATGTTCTGTCGAGAGATTCCAGTGCTCCTAAACCATACAGGGACAAAGTATCACCTTCGAGCTCCACAAGATGAGAGTCCACCACAGAAAGACCTTGTACAGCACTGCTGAGCACAGTATCAAGTGATCTGCAGAGGAAGACAACAAAGTCTTAATAATTTCCTTAAACAGGTCATTAAAATGACAAACTTAATAGTGTGCAGCCCTCAGGATGCTTCAAGTGTTGTACTCTGACTGACTGCTGATCAATTGAGAAGATTGAGTGGAATGTAGAAGATGGAAGGAGAACTGTGTCATCTCAAAGGTAGTACCACAGTACAGTTTATAGCCTTGGGCGGCTGAATCTGCTTATAACTACTTCTTGGGTGATCTATATCCATCATAAGACTGAAAGTGTTTATTAATATAATAAGGGTAAACTATGGAGAACATGAAAGAAAAGGTACAGGAGAAATACACATCCAAGAGATGGTTGAATAAGCTTTGTCTACACTGAATAAATATTTCTACAGTAACATTTTCAGATTAATGAATGGCCTCTAAATGTCATGTTTTTCTATGCTTGAGGCTTAAAAGGATTTTCCAAGACTTATCCCTGGTTCTTCTGATCTGGTTGTTTAAAATGTAGCCAGGTAAAACTAGTGAGAAGCGATGCCCCAACCATATTCCAGATCAGAAAGTGGTAGGCTTCCCGCACTACCACTTTCTGATCTGTAGGCTGCTGTCCAAAGTAGGCCTGTAGCCAAAAAGCTGCAGGTGGCTTGAGTGCAGTTCTTACTTCTCCACTCCCTGGCCCCTCCAGTCTGCTCATTGCACACAGGACACATCACAGCAGCAAGCGCAATGCAAGGAAAGAGCGCCTCAGGAAGCAGTGAGGTAGGTTCTAAACTAATAATCACCTCTGCATGAGGACCCAGCCACTGTATGGGGGACACTGTGTGGGGGTCATTTTACTCTATGAGGCCACTGGTAGGGTTATATTACTGTATGGGACACCAAGATAAGGAATGCAGCGGAACTCCAGAAGACGCCACTGGAGCAGAAGGACATGTGCAAAGACACCAGAGCAACGGGCACAGGTGAGTTTTTTTTTTTTTTTTTTTACTGCCCCCAGCTGATTTAAACATTAAAAGAATTGTCCATTTTTGCCTGGACAACCCCTTTAAGATAAATTAGTTCTTATCCTTTGTTTTTTACCCTCTAGATTGCTTAGTACAAGGCTCATCCTCACTGATCACAGTGAAGTTGCCATGTCCATCTTCCTTGTTATGGTTTCATATAACATATATGGTTTCATATAACAATGACAAATATGGACAAGTATGAAATATTAGAATTTTAGATCTATCCAATACACTCAATGCAGATAGGGAGCAAGCGGTGAAGCTATAAACAGAAATAATACTACAAAAAAAAAATGTATCTGTACATAAGATCCCATGTTAGTTAAGGTGCATAGACTGTAAGTGAATGTTCTACATGTAGCTCTATATACACATACGTGTGTGTGTGTGGAGAGAGAGAGAGAGAGAGAGAGAGAGATGTTGTATATACATTAATATATAAACATGGCAGTAAAACAATAATTTATATCGGCAATAAACCATAGCTGTGTAGATGTTAGAAATGAATGCTTTAAAAAGATTTCTATGGAAAGTCTCAATCACACAACATAGCAAATATGAAATGGCTGTTCTGCCATCACAAGGAACCTCAGCCAAACTTTTAGTATTAGACCATCAGCCTTACATTCACCCAAGTAAGCCTGCCTGCTATGTGGATCATATTAATTTAGCTCATGTTGGCACATACATCCCGTTCCAAGAAGTTACTACTTGGCAAGAATATATAGGGTTTTTCTAAGCAATGCTTTTTTGTTTGCTTTAATGAGGGCACATCCAACTGAGCACAAATCCCAGTTCTATTTCCCGGTCGTCTGTACAATTACGGGCAAGTCATTTCCTTTTCCTCTAAAGCTGAAGTGCCAAGCACACTTGGTAAGTGCTTATATAGTGTTGTTTTGATGGAGTTACTAGAGGTTAATACAATAAACATGCTTCAAAGCTCAGGTAAGTTTGCTTTTAATACATACGGTCAGCTTACCTAGGATACACAATAACCTATAATTCATTTAATCACCCCTATTGCATCCACATGTCCAATAAAGCCTAAAATTACAACTTGAAATGTAATATTAAAAGTGGACGTTTTCTGTTAAGACATTACATAAGTAGAACCCACACAATCACTTTAGGAGTCACTATGACACAGCTACCAGAACTAAACTAAACAGTTCTCCATGATAATTCTCCGGAGTGCTGACCACATACCTAATGCAAATTCTATTATTGTCGATCCACACATATTTACATTTTAACATGTTGTGATTTATTTGATTTTCTCAAATGGAAATATAAAAGTCTTTTCCATTACACATCCACACTTTCTTCCATATTGTTGGCACACTGGGACCACAGCACAATGAATGTCACACTGACAACTGCAGCCCTAGTTAGAAAGGTCAATACACTGATAAATGCTTACACAGAATATTTGATGTAGTCAGTTTTTAATGAAGTTTTGAAATTAGCATAAAAGGACCATTCAATTTCAGTAAGGCTGAAATAAGGGGGCATAACACGAAACTCCTGGGCCACAATATAAAATCTGTGCCAGCCTCCCCCCCCCCCTCCCCAAAGTATGATGTATTGTTTATAGTACTTGACTTCTCATAATGGGAGGAAACACCTTACAGGCCCCCTAAGACTCCCGGACTTGGGTGAGACTGCAAGCTCTGCATCCTCTCAAGTTAGATGAAATAGCAGATATAGCTTATCATGTTGTTTGGTCTCTTCCAATCGGATCACCTACACATTGTATCATGTACTGTAACAGAACAGGTGGTGGTAAATATTCTAAAACTACAACAAAAATATTGAATCACTAACTTTATAACACATACTAAATGGTCACATCAGTCATCAAAAAACGGGCTTTGCAGAAATGTTATATATCTCCTATTAATATTATAAATGTGAAATGTTTGTAAGTTTGTGACTTTGGATGTTTGGCGGTCAATCACGCAAAACCCGCTCCACCGATTTGGCTGAAATTTTCCACAAACATAGTTAATACACACCATTGCGCAATAGGCTACTTTTGAACACAATAACCCATATACGTTTTCCACACGAACCCCACAAAAAAAAAACTGACATCACCATCTCTGCAATCTCACACACTTTGGACCATAGCAAGCCCCTAAACTTCACATTACCCTCTACAGCCTAGCCCCTAACCCCACACTCTCACACTCACATATACTTTCCCACTTTCACCCTCACCATACTGCAAAAGGCTATCTCTGTCACTCTCCGGATCAGCCATCTTTGCCGACCCCCACCGCTGGGAGGATCCGCGGCACCGCCCACCACACTACTCCACTAGCTTCACAGGAGCATGCGCACTTTGCACACATAAACAACGTGTTACTAGCATGCCACCATTTTGCGCCTCCACCTTAGGCTGCAGCACAAGAAATCCTGCCTCCAGCCCGCAACAGTACCCGACGCCGCTATCACCTCCCTGCTGATCCATCCACCAACCCGACACTGGTAAGTTCACGTACCACTCTAACACTGCCAGGACCCTCTCTACTCCGCTGTGCCAACAGCTTACACTCCATAATAACCTTACCCCTCTCCCTCAGTGCCCTATTCTTCCACTTCTCCTCCACAAACACACCTCACAGTCACTTGCACCTCACTTCACCCCCCTTGCTACGGCCCATGCCACTGATATTCCTATGGTAACCGGCTGCCATAGCCGACGCTTCCTTGCACACCACTGTTCACACTGCCTCTGATCTGGGCCGCCATACTCCCTTGTACTACGGCGCATGCCGGCACTTTCTGTCTGCCAGGTGGCCGGTAGCTGTACGCCCGCCATAGCCCTTCTCTTACACAATCGCGCATACACTGCGCTACCCCCATCATCGCGCTGTGCTGTGAGAGCCGGGAGGAACGCCCCCTCCCTCTGCTCGCAGTACTCGTCCATAGACGAGAATTATCAGGGAAGGAGGGGGCGTTCCTCCCGGCTCTCACAGCACAGTGCGATTGGCTGTGCTGTGAAGAAGGACGTCTCTGACTAACTGTCAGAAACGCCCTTCTGACCATAGAAGAGCTACGGTACCGGACCGTAAGCTCTTCACACCGGGCACAGATCGGGAAAGCCGACAGTGCGCTGAACTCAGCGCACTGTCAGCTTTCCGGCAGTATATAGAACTGCCTGTGGGCAAAATGGTGAAAGGTCCTCTTTAAGTTAACATGTGATAAGATCAAATAAAGACACAGATCCATCTATTCTAGTCCTTCCTATGTTGTAGTGCAGTTTTGCAGTGCCACATGTGCCTTTCCATTTCATAAACCATTCAAGCTGTTCTGAAAGCTAATGTGTTCCTGCCCAGTATTATTAATGTACATAATAAAATGGTCATCATGAGTATGTGGCTTTATGAATAACTTAACCTGCAGATGTACATATAATGCTAACTGTTGTGCAGATATAACATGTATTACCAAAGTAATGTACTTCTAAATGCACTGAGTGCATGAGCCAAGCTTGTAGAAATATCATGACCATTATAGGATGTGACTTGATAAACACAAATCCTTTGTCTTGCCTTGCATTTAATTATTATTCCACTTCAGTAATTTACATACATAAGGAAATTATAAGAGAAACCTGAGATGTGTTTATATCCCAATGTAATACCTGCCTGGAGTCTTGCAGTCTGCCACGTATTTAGAGACTAGAACGTACACATTAACTGTACAGGATTACCTCATATGTCAGCTTTCCACGCGTACCTCGAAGGCTCAATGTTCGAATCCTGTCCTAAAATAGCATGCATTCCTCCAGAACAAAGTGAGATTTATACAGTGTATTACTTTACTTAATTATACTGTCAGGATGATTGCCCAGATCCCAAGAGCAATCTGTGTCACAAAAGAAACCCTGTTCAAGGTGTAAAAGTCAGATAACGTGAGCGTCCCCTGTTTAAGTATGGCAATTTAGTCAGTACTGTCGCCTATCATGCCACTGTTTTATAGCTGTCAGGTTAAGGCTTGCCATAGAGGAATCAGCCTTACAAGAGTACACATAGTAATAGTAGAAGGCCAGCTGCTGCCATTGTCACATTACAAACGCTTTGGTTTTGTCATTTTCAATGTTTTAATATACTATTTATCTCATTTTAATTCACCACCCACTCTATAACTATATATCATACAATAAAATCCTTGAAGGTAATGCTCCTACCTTAAGGCGCTGCTATCATCTACAAAACTGCAATAGAAATATGACGACTATGATGTGTGTATATATACTTATTTATACACAGTACAGACCAGAAGTTTGGACACGCCTTCTCATACAAAGAGTTTTCTGTATTTTCAGGACTATAACAATTGTAGATTCACACTGAAGGCATCAAAACTATGAATTATCACATGTGGAATAATATACTTGCCAAAAAAGTGTGAGACAACTGAAAATATGTCTTATATTCTAGGTTCTTCAAAGTAGCCACCTTTTGCTTTGATTACTGTTTTGCACACTCTTGGCATTCTCTTCATGAGCTTCAAGAGGTAGTCACCTGAAATGGTCTTCCAACAGTCTTGAAGGAGTTCCCAGAGATGTTTAGCACTTGTTGGCCCTTTTGCCTTCACTCTGCGGTCCAGTTCACCCCAAACCATCTCGATTGGGTTCAAGTCTGGTGACTGTGGAGGCCAGGTCATCTGGCGTAGCACCCCATCACTCTCCTTCTTGGTCAAATGGCCCTTACATAGCCTGGAGGTATGTTTGGGGTCATTGTCCTGTTGAAAAATAAATGATGGTCCAACTAAACGCAAACCAGATGGAATAGCATGCCGCTGCAAGATGCTGTGGTAGCCATCCTGGTTCAGTATGCCTTCATTTTTGAATAAATCCCCAACAGTTTCACCAGCAAAGAACCCCCACACCATCACTCCTCCTCCTCCATGCTTCACGGTGGGAATTAGACATGTAGAGTCCATCCATTCACCTTTTCTGCGTTGCACAAAGACACGGTGGTGGGAACCAAAGATCTCAAATTTGGACTCATCAGACCAAAGCACAGATTTCCACTGGTCTAATGTCTATTCCTTGTTCTTTAGCCCAAACAAGTTTCTACACAACTGATGGTCCCAACCCCATTTATACGGCAAGAAATCCCACTTATTAAACCTGACAGGGCACACCTGTGAAGTGAAAACCATTTCAGGTGACTACCTCTTGAAGCTCATCAAGAGAATGCCAACAGGCCCAAAATGCAGACACCCCCCCCCCCCCCCATCACACTCCGGGTGACATGGCCACGTAAGGTCAGGCCCGCACCTGGCGTGTGTGCCTTCCCGGGCCTGCTAGCAGAAGTACCGTAAGTACTTCTGCAGTTTGAAATGAACAGCATCAGCACACTCCTGCTATGAGCGTGGCTATGCTGTGCCCCAGCACCCGCCCCGGTGTCTGTATGTCGGGTCCGGATGCCGGGTGTGTATCTATAATGGCGCCACTCTGCTCCAGAGCGGTCGCCATACCAAACGGAACCTCCACTGTAACTTTTACAGAGGTAGGTAATGCCGGAGCTAATGCCTGCAATCAGAGATTTGGATAAGCTTTGACATCTCCGCTGTAAGTGTTACAGCGGAGATGCTCTCCGATGATGTCCTGGTCCGGTGATCGTCGTCAGACGCCGAGGGGAACCGCTGCTGGGAAGCGGCAGGCGCCGCCATGCCGCTGGAGAGAGCGGGCGCGATGGCTTTCTCAAGGGCAATCCTAAAGATAGGCTTGGCTGCGCTGAGGGAGATCCCCTGCTGCAGGCAGGAGCGCTGAGGGGCGGACCTGAAGGAGAACCTTGGCCAGACCGACCTGAAGGGGAACTGTGGCCGGCCGCTGGCAGAAGCACTTCTGCCAGGGATTCCCCTCAGCGCTTCTGCCGGTGGCCGGCTGCAGTTCCCCTTCAGGTCCGCCCCTCAGCGCTCCTGCCGGGGATTCCCCTCAGCACTTCTGTAAAGGCTCCCCGATCTGCAGTGCTTTTCTTTTGCAGGCTGCTCTATGTATTGTGATTTTTTTTTTTTTTTTACACTAGGATAGTCTCTCAGAAAAACCTAATCACTGAAAGGAGTGGCTTAAAAACATAACTTTTACTAAAAATAAAAAGGGGTCTATCAGTGAGATAAATATACGTGAAACATCCAAGGGCACAAACCACATACCCAGAAAAGGATATTTGTTCAATACAAACTACACTACTGAGCAGAGCGGCACATATGAAACCATAACCCTCTGAGTTGTCATAATTGTTTCAACTCATTAATTTAAGCATTGTAATGAGTTACTCTATGGGGATTCCTGAGTAATACATTCTCAGATTTTATATTCCTTACTACAAAATTGCAGGGTCTTTTTTGGCAAGAGATACTTTTCCTCTGGTAAGACACTTCCGTGGTGCACAGAGAAGGCTAATTAGGCTAATTAGCATATGCATAAAAACGTACTTATTCAAAAACTACTGAGGCAATTTACATACAAAATGTGTGAAATAGCCTTTCTACAGGCTATGCAAGGATGTGCTTAGCTAAAAATGACTTTTCCCAATGATAGAGCTCCTTTAATGAGTTAATATACATGACATTGTTTTCCTCCAGCTAGGCCACAGAATGCTAGGGGACACCAAAAACCATAAATGTTTTCCATGTGATGTCCGTTTTTGTGGAACTGTTGCGCCCCATTTGTGGTAAGGTCCCATTATGATTTACTAAAGGTGCTTTTTTCCTGTGGGTCTACTTTGGTGATGTTTGGAACTTGACCAGGTTTTCTTGTGCTTTACTATTAGACTTTGCCTTGTTCATTACTATGCACACACTTGGTCACTTTTCTTTACTGCTATCTGTTTCAGAAAGGCTGATGCTCTATATATCCATTATATATGTATCTGCACCCCTATTATATGGTTTTAGTTGAGGGGTTTATGGTTTATTTTTACAATCATGCTACATTGAGACATTGTCTCTTGAATAATTTAGAGCAGCATTGTATGTTTATTTATGCCTCGCACCAGTATGATCCATGCACCTTCCACATTGTTTTTCTGGTAGTTTTGGTTCCACTGTCTTATATGTAATTTATTTGTATTCATTTTGTTACTTTGTTTTCTTATTTTTATAAATTACTTCTAATAAACTTCATTCATTTATGAATTTCTGTCTTTTTGACAATATTTTCTACAGCTGAATAAGTATCAAATGCAACATTTTTTATTTAATGAAAACAATTCACTCTGTCTACAACAATATGGTTCCATAAAAAATAAAGTGGAATGTTACTTTGTTCTGTAATATTTTATACGCCAAAAAAAACAGAAGTAAACTGACAAAGACACAGAAGTGAACCTTGAGAAGGGAAGAAGAAAAAAAACGTGAAAATACCAGTGTACTTTGGGGCCCTGGTAATGCGCTGGGAAATACAGATTATAAAACTTTGTAAATTACATCACAAACAGGATCCTGTTTAACGGTTTCTCAATGTTTATAACAATCTGCTGAGTAAAAAGTACACTTGTGGTTGTGTAAAACCTTCTAAACCACATCCATATGAAGCTCTTAAAAAAGATGCCACTTAGCATTCTGGTCTGCTTTCATAGACTGACGTTAATAAAGCTTTTGAGGTTTTCATGATTAAACAGTCAACATCTTTCTTTCAAAGTGTTATAATAGGTCAAGATATTAAATAATAAAATGTTTACACTTATATCATATGCCTAACACAAACTAAATATTCTGAGGGGATTCATCAAGTCTGACAAATTTGTACACGAGTGTTGAAGTGCCCTGTGCCAGATTATGCCTAGTGCCATTGCACTTAGGCACAAACCTACAGCAGCCAGAGGCAGCGATACATTTTGGCATTATTTATGCTACTTTTGTAACGTAAAAGATATTGAATATGGAGCAGGTGGTGACCCCACCCAAGTCCCCTTTTAAAAAGCATTGTGGCCAATGCAAAAATGCCACTTGCTACTATCGCCAATTTGCAACTATTTCATTATTGTGAAATAAGCGATTTGATGATTGATGTATACTCAGCTTTTGTGCATACCTATAAATAAAAACGGTATCTGATTCTGCAATAAAACTCACTTTCATTTGATAACTGCTAGTTGAAAACATATACTGTAAAATATTTATAACTAGCTGGTACCCGCGACTTCGTCTGCGGTGATTGTAGAAGTGGGTACGTAGGCGCGGGTAAGGTTTTCGTACTGTGTATAAGGTATGGGATATGAAATGTAACTTTGTATCTTGTTTTTGGTGTAATTCTGAGAGCACATGAGACTTTTGTGTTGAAGTTAATTTGTATTTCAGCTGCTATACGGTGTTGTGAGAAACTGTACATAGTGTCTTTGGGACAGCGGTATTACAAGTGAATATACTTCGATATACGACACTGTATGATTTGTTATTTTCCGCCAGTACATTTAAGTTTTGGGCACAGGATACTCTTGAGCAAGCAACATAAAGTCTGGCCCTGTGCATGACAGTTTAGTAACTCCATGCGCCTCTTATTAATAGCAATTAACCCCATCACATTAACCCTTGTGTAAGAGTTACTGATATGTGAGAGACTTGGAGGTAATAATTAAGTATCTTCATTACTGAGGTCTTTTATTAGTACCTCCATATGTCTCACATATTAGTAACCTTTATATGAGGCACACAGGGGTTAATATGAGGGACATGATGGGGTTTATTCCTATTAATGTGAGGCACATGGAGTTACTAAGACTAAACTAATAACCCCAAATGCCTGACATTAATGAGAACAGTAATCCTATGTACCTGTGTGTTTTTCAGTTTCACTTTGCTAGCAACTTGCTCTCCTCCTCGGGGAATTTTTGCAGGATGCAGACCACTATAGCAGGCACAGACCTGAGCGATTAAGCTCCACCCCCTGGGTTTCCTGCACCCCTCTCAAAGGGGAGTGTCCTTATGCCTCAGCTCTAGCAGAGCACTGAAGGGACCTCAGACTTCATTTAACTCTTGTAGGTCCTGTGCTGCTGGTGTGCCAGTGAAATATGGCAGGAGTGCCATTCTTGGCACGTGTGCCAGGGGTTGCAGACCTCTGCTGTAGAGGGTAATATGAATTTTGTGGCTTGCTATGGTCCAAAGTGTGTGAGATTGCAGAGATAGTGATGTGAGTTTGGGTTTTGTGGGGGTCCTGGGAAAAATGTATGTGCGCTATTGTGACGAAAAGTAGCCTATTGCGCAATCGAGTGTAGTAACTATGTTTATGGAAAATTTCAGCCAAATCGGTGAAGCGGGTTTTGCGTGATTGAGGAACAAACATCCAAACACACAAACCCACAAACATCCAAACTCACAAACTTTCACCTTTATAATATTAATAGGATGTTTAATACATGGCAAGATGAGCAGGCACCAAATTCAATAGAATGGGCAGATTTCTTAAAACTGGCATTTCATATGTCAGTCTTGGCAAAAGCCCGAAAGACACAAGGCACGTCTGGTTTATGAAGAGTCTCCTTTTAACACATTTACGAAGGATGTTCACTAAGTTATCTACCTCAGTATGTTCTTTCACGGTTATAAAGCAGAGCTTGTCTGTGCAGGTTGAGACATACAGTGTTGGCCAAAAGTATTGGCACCCCTGCAATTCTGTCAGATAATACTCAAGTTTCTTCCAGAAAATGATTGCAAGCACAAACTCTTTGGTATTATTATCTTCATTTATTTTGCTTGCAATGAAAAAACACAAAAGAGAATGAAAAAAAAAGTCAAATTATTGATCATTTTACACAAAACTCCAAAAATGGGCCGGACAAAAGTATTGGCACCCTCAGCCTAATACTTGGTAGCACAACCTTTAGACAAACTAACTGCGAACAACCGCTTCCGGTAACCATCAATGAGTTTCTTACAATGCTCTGCTGGAATTTTAGACCATTCTTCTTTGGCAAACTGCTCCAGGTCCCTGAGATGTGAAGGGGGCCTTCTCCAAACTGCCCTTTTGAGACCTCTCCACAGGTGTTCTATGGGATTCAGGTCTGGACTCATTGCTGGCCACTTTAGAAGTCTCCAGTGCTTTCTCTCAAACCATTTTCTAGTACTTCTTGAAGTGTGTTTTGGGTCATTGTCCTCCTGGAAGATCCATGACCTCTGAGGGAGACCCAGCTTTCTCACACTGGGCCCTACATTATGCTGCAAAATTTGTTGGTAGTCTTCAGACTTCATAATACCATGCACACGGTCACGCAGTCCAGTGCCAGAGGCAGCCAAGCAACCCCAAAACATCAGGGAACCTCCGCCATGTTTGACTGTAGGGATCGTGTTCTTTTCTTTGAAGGCCTCTTTTTTTTCCCTGTAAACTCTATGTTGATGCCTTTTCCCAAAAAGCTCTACTTTTGTCTCATCTGACCAGAGAACATTCTTCCAAAACGTTTTTGGCTTTCTCAGGTAAGTTTTGGCAAACTCCAGCCTGGCTTTTTTATGTCTCTGGGTAAGAAGTGGGGTCTTCCTGGGTATCCTACCATACAGTCCCATTTCATTCATACACCAATGGATAGTACGGGTTGACACTGTTGTACCCTCGGACTGCAGGGCAGCTTGAACTTGTTTGGATGTTAGTCGAGGTTCTTTATCCACCATCCGCACAATCTTGTGTTGAAATCTCTCGTCAATTTTTCTTTTCCGTCCACATCTAGGGAGGTTAGCCACAGTGCCATGGGCTTTAAACCTCTTGATGACACTGCGCACGGTAGACACAGGAACGTTCAGGTCTTTGGAGATGGACTTGTAGCCTTGAGATTGCTCATGCTTCCTCACAATTTTGCTTCTGAAGTCCTCAGACAGTTCTTTGGTCTTCTTTCTTTTCTCCATGTTCAATGTGGTACACACAAGGACACAGGACAGAGGTTGAGTCAACTTTAATCCATTTCAACTGGCTGCAAGTGTGATTTAGTTATTGCCACCACCTGTTAGGTGCCTCGGGTAAGTAACAGGTCCTGTTAATTACACAAATTAGAGAAGCATCACATGATTTTTGAAACAGTGCCAAAACTTTTGTCCACCCCCTTTTTATGTTTGCTGTGGAATTATATCCAATTTGGCTTTTTGACTATTTTTGTGGTTTTCCATTGAAGACAAATTAAATGAAGATAATAATAAGAAGAAAATGAGCATTATCTGACAGAATTGCAAGGGTGCCAATACTTTTGGCCAACACTGTATCTAGATATGCAACACACACAGTAGCAGTTCAGTTCAATGAAAGCACTGGAAGTAACAGGATGGCAAGTGAAGTACAGTGCAGGTCTACAAAGAAACTAAGGAATTTGGAGCGTTGTTTAGTGGTTAAATTCAAAAAGCCTAAAGAAATCCATGAAAGGATAATTGCTGTGTATGATAATGATGCACCTTACTACTACCAAGTATAGTTTTGGGCCAAGCAGCTTAAATGGGGTAGGGAATCAATTGAAGATGACCCCTGTTGAAGGGCGACCTGTTGAAGCATCGTCAGAGGAAATGTGCCATAAAGTGGAGGCCATGATTTTGGAAGATCATCTGGTCAGAATCAGTGGTTTAGCTTATGAATTAGGAATTTCAGTTGGCGCAGTTTCCAATATTCAATCATGATATTTTGATGTCAACCTGTAACCTGAAGAAATTTCTGCATGGGCAATTATTTCCTGAGAATAATGCAGTCAGAAGTGGTAATAGGTTCAGCAAGAAGTCTCCTTCTATTCTGAGGACATCTATGTAATGGAGGCAAAGTGGAATGAGTGTGTTAAAGTCAGGGGATATTGCATTGAAAAGTATAAGTTCCATTTTTTCAGAATATTTTGTTTTCATATTCAGGTAAAAGGCTTTTTGAACACCCCTTGTATTTATACATGGTGCTGCAATTTGTAGACGTACTTGTGTGTATATGTATTACAACAATTTGGTGGCAATTTGCATCAAAGGTAGCAGTTTCCTGGAGTTTACAAAGGTTTTTGCGATGCTGAGTGCCAAAGAATGGAAATAGAAGCGAATGGCAATCCAAAGGAAATGGCTTCATAAGGGCTTTTAAATGATTGCAGGAAGGAAAATAAGCCTAGGACACACAGAGCAACTTATTTCTTAAGCCCTAAATAACTTCTACAGACAGATAACAACTGAGGCCTCTCTTCAATCAAAATGAATCAATCTGCAGGCAACAGGTTATAAAGAAAGATGAGCTAAGTAAATTGATGTATAGTTTTATAGAAGATTCAGTATATCTTGGCTTTTGCGACGCTTAAAAACAAACATCTAGTCATGGGGCGGTCCTAACAGTGGCCGACAGCTATCTCTGTATGCACAGTCATAAAGGAGAGGCTGTCATTCAATAATATGCCCGCTCCCATGACTACATGATTGTTTCATAGAAAGCTAACCATAAAAACAACAGAGATAAATGAATAAATGTTAAGTTATACTAAATATTTTCCCACACTATATATCAATTTAACCTGCTCTATAACATGTCACCAGCAGACATGACTGTATTTTCATGGACACAAGTGTCTGTCTAACACGCAATTCTATTGGACACATACTGTACCTTATTAGCTGTATGGTTTAAAGGGGTATTATCACTAATATCACAGGATAGAGAATTGTCAAAATGCAGTGAGTCTGACTGCTGGTACCTTCAGCGATAAGGTAATGATACAAATAAAACACAACCCACATAAGCACACGGCCATCATCAGTTTTGTATTTTAAAGGGGCTCTATCACCTAATTTCAGCAATACGCGACAGACATATTGCTGAATAGCCTTTAAAAAGGCTATTCCGGCCCCGCTACACATTTAATAAAACCCCTCCCCCCCTAGTTTTTAAGTTTAAGCTAAAAACCATATACTTACCATGCAAGGTGGGTGTTTCGTGCACTCTTCCACGTCATTCATCGTTGACGGCCTCCTCTGGCTTCTTCTCCGTGAGACTTCTTTTGCGATGTTCCTAATTTCACTACACAAAAGTGGCGCCGGAGCATGCGCAGTAAATATACATGTTTTAGCTTGAACTTAAAAACGGGGGGGGGGGGGGGGGGGGGGGGGGCTTGTATTAAAAGAGTAGCGGGGCTGGAATAGCCTTCTCTATCACATATTGCTGAAATTAAGTGATAGAGCCCCTTTAATATCATAAATATAAATCAACGAGCTTCACAATATAATTCTATATGGTTACAATGTGACTCCTTCAGGGCATTCTCGGAATTTATTTCTCCAATAGATGGCCCATTACTACGATAGCTGTATTGATGATACATGTATTATTACATGATGCACTGGTTTAGCATGTTGATAATGTGTAGAGACAGGTTTTCATTTTGAACATGCTGTATGTTAAGTGTGCTATCTGTCATAGTAGAAATGACTAGTAATGTAATATCTCAAAAACCATCCACTAACAGCTGAGTGGTAGTCAGTAGTGGTGGCTCTGGTTTATGCTAGGTTCACACTAGCGTTGTCTCTACATTGTTTAGGGATCTGAAGAAGAGAGAGGCAAACTGCTAAAACAGCAGCAATACACAGAATTAGAGGATCCCATTGTCTATAATATTAATTTTTATGTTGTACGCTTTATTATAAAACTGAAACAGGTAGAAGAAAAAGCCCTTTGTAATTTTAGGCATAGTCTCCACCACAGATGGGAATATACCCTTAGGAGATGAGCAAATATAGTTTGACTGTAACAGACTGCATATTTACTCTGATAATGCTTTTCTGTCAAGTATTTTTATGTGTAGTGACAAAATAGGATAATTACTTAAATTCATATTTTTATTAAAATTGCATTTCTTTATTAATCGTGTCCCCTACAGGCAAGTAGACCCTATGCACATTATTTCTGATCACTCAGTGGCCTACTGTATGTATAGGTGTTCCCTTTCATTGTAACTCTGCATGTGATGAAAAGAATAGAAAAGAATCAACTGTACAGAACAGCAAGTGTCAGCCTATTTTGAGGCTCAATGGCCTGCAAGATTTCAGGATTTTTTAAAAATATAGATAGTGACATGGAAAATGAAAAAAAAAAAAAAAAATCTATTTTTTTTTTTAAAAAAACAAGATTTATGGGCAACATTACGAATACTAACACATTCCTTTTAATATCCTTCTTATACATAGAGTTTCTAGATTATTAATATTATTGTATAAATTATATGAATTTATCTATCTGCAGGCACCACTAAGGGGTCTTAGGCGACAATTCTATACATTATTATTGAATTGTAAATACACAATAAACACAGTGAAAGTACCTACTATCAGGAAGTAGAGATGAGCGAGTAGTGGTCGATCGAGTAGGTGTTCGATCGAATACTACGGTATTCGAAATACTCGTACTCGATCGAACACTACTAGCTGTTCGAAGTTTAAGGTTCGATGCAGAACCAGCCTTGATTGGCAGAATGCTATACATTCTGCCAATCAACGCTGGTTCTTCTCTTACCTTTCCGAAGTCTTCTCCGCGCTGCGTCCCCGCATCTTCTTCCGGGTGGAATTCACTCTGCCTAGGCATCCGACCTAGGCAGAGCAGACTGCGCATGCGCGGGCATGCACAAGCATGCGCAGTCGGCTCTGCTCAGGCGTCGGGCCTGGGCAGAGCCGCACGCGCATGCGCAGTCGGCTCTGCCTAGGCCGGATGAATAGGCAGAGTGAATTCCAGGACGCGGGGACCCTGCGCCAGGAGAAGACTTCAAGCAGAATCCAGCCCGACCGTCACTCGTGGACTTGGTAAATATGATTTTATCGAATGTTGCCTACCCCTGAAACGAGCATTTCCCCCCATAGACTATAATGGGGTTCAAAATCCATTCGAACAGTTGAACAGTGTGCGGCTGTTCGAATCAGATTTCGAACTTCGGACACTTTAGTGCTCGGTCATCTCTATCAGGAAGCAATACTCTCGCATAAAATGTCAGAACTAAAAGTAGGAGTTTACTTAAAAGGGGTTATTCAACTACAAAAATTATCTGCTAATACATCCACGACAGTGCTAAATACTCATGTTCCCCTGTGCACTCTTTGTTGGCTTTAGTTTACTTTCTGCTCCTTGTATTACTGTTACTTACATGCAGTGAATCTGTGAAAAATCTACATTTGCTGTGATACATCTTCTTGCCCTTAATCCCTTCTCCACTCTCCCCTGAAATGAAATCACAGGACACGCACCACCTATTTGCAAACTCCCACCCTCGAATCTATGTTGTGTCAGATTTTTTTCTTCACTACATGCAGTACACATATCTGACCAGGTAATAAATCACTCCCAGACCAGCAGGTTGTTTCAAGTGGCAAGGTGGTTACGTGCTGATGTCAGGTTTCATTTGCTGTCTAAACTGCTCACAGGGAGGGATAATGAGCTTATAAACAAAATGTCACAGCTGTGGTCAATGACCTGAAAATAAATTAGATAAAATGTGCCAAATTTAAACAGGATATAGAACAGGTATTGATGCACCGTTATTTGGCCCATATTTTTAAAATACTGGATAACCCCTTTAAACATTACAAAGGTAATGTACCCAAATTTATCTTCCTAACTGGGACACTCATGAATGTATAAGAAATGGGAGCACCTGCACTGACACTGCAATATGACTCTTGCTACAGGTATGGATTCTAATAAAAAATAAAATCTAGTGTGATTTACTAACTTCTAAGAACTATGCTTTTAGGCGAACAAACATTTTTATTGCTAGCATTTAAGTGTAAATAATTTACGAGGCACAGAACTGAAAAGCTACTTAAAGGCCTCGACGAGCCCAGAAAGATGTGGTATTTTGGCTTCTTAAACCTTGGGGATTTTAGTACTCAGTATTTCAGCCTGTAATGACAAAATAGATCAAGATATTGAAACCCAGATGTCATGTATTTTAAATGCCTTACACTAAAATATCCCACTGCTAGTAACAGAGTCATAGTGAAGATTAGGTTACAACCTTGCAATCTTGGGTAAAGTGCTTTGGCACTAAATATTGATTCCATATGCAGGATTGATATGGCTAGGAGCAAGTACCTTAACCTCTTCTTATACCTTAAAAGGCATGTTCCTACATATTCCTTGGGCACATTTGTCATTTTTATAGAAAATTTCTGATTTCTGATAGACCCATACCTATATGTAGTACGGAGACCCCATGACTGGCCTGGCTCTCCTAGTTTACTCCCATATAGGAATCTCCCTGTCACAAAGACAATCTGGATGAGAGTTCTATAAATCCAGTAGGCTGCTGCCTTCATTTGTTCCATATTAGCATAGCTTAATTCCTGTTTGTCCCTTTCATTTCTTCTACCCTGTGAGACGTGGAGACAGCCTGCCTTTGTAATATCTACTCTGACTATATTCAGGTCAATACCACAGTCAATCACAGGCATCATAGTGACCCATATGAAAATACAATGTAAAAGATGTATGGAAATATTCACAGCTGGCTCGGTCATAGAGTTCCTATAAAATCATGGACTTGATGGCAAAAATAACAGATACCCAACTGACCCCTTTGACCAAAATGGTGAAAACTGCCATCAGTTATTAGATTTATCTGTCTTTACGGTCTTGTCTACTCTTTTGTTCCTATGACAGACTAGAACACGCATATGTGAGCTCAGCCTTAACTTTATTTTCTTATTAGTTTCTTATGCCAGTCTGATCATTAATGAAAACAGTTTTAATTAAAATAGTTTTTCTCTGAAAAAGTCCTTATACTGCTACCACAAACCCAAGAAATGGTATCAATCTTACTAAGAGTTAACACCCAAGTATGGATCACTCAGTTCTAAAATGAGACCTGACCCATGGAACTAAATGGGCCACGATGGAACAAACGTTCCCAATGAATCTGGAAATAAGCCCACCTTTTATCTACTACTGTTTAGAGTTTAATGTTATTACACTAGATTAATAAAATATGACTATTCCAGCTTTCTATAAGGATCCCTTCGTAAGTGGAATTGTTCTTTTTAATGTTCTCCTTTTATTCTTCAATCAATAATTCCATTTACTTTAAAATACAATAAAAGCAGGTACATAGTAAACAGCAGCGCATACACAGCAGGACAGTAAAGCTATTTTACTTATCTCCTATGACTTATTTATTGTCCACATAATTTCCACCACTACATACAATACATTCGCAGAGATTCACATTTTATTTTACCTCTTGTCTTCATTAAATTCATAAGGAGTAGATCCATTCAACTGGCATGGTTTGTGAGAAGGGCTTACAGAACCTCCACTTTCCTGGTCTGAATTTATGCCAGGTAATACTCGGTTTTGCTGAATATCCCACTGTCGTGCAGCATTGTGAATTGCAATTCGTTTTTTTTCCTGTAACACAAATAAAGATATTCATTGTCTGCTTCAGCTTAACATCCTATGTTCTTATTGCTATATTCCTCACATTTTTTTTTTTTTTGCTAAAGAACTAATCCCTTGGTTATACCCTAGGAATAATGGCTTTAGTCTGTCTTACAATTCCTTGATGGAAGGGTGAATAGATTTCCAATGATTATAGTTCAGGTTCCATACTCAAATACTTGCCGGATTTCATGATCTCATGTTCTTCTCATGGCCACAATGAGCCACAATGTTCTTCTCATGGCCACATCTCTGCCATGCACAAGCACCCGCTCTGGGCCTCATAAAGGACCAGTATGTGACAAGTGTTCCTCCATCCATTCAGTGCCTATGTGCCCCAGGCTTCACAAGAGTCCTTTTCCCTCCTCACTCTGGGCCTTACCAATAAAGTTAATTTGGCTCCATTACGCTTCCTGCTGTTTACAGATATTAGGACTTCACTTTTTTCTGACCTCATTCTCTTTTCTGCTGCCATCATGACAGCTTTTGATCTCTATTTATGACTAAACTGCACCCAGTAAAGTAGTGCAAACTATGGTACAATAGTGTTACAATTGCTTTTTTTCCCCTTTGTATTTGGTGCCAATAACTCATTTATCAGTTTGTCATAAGTATGTAGGGTTCACCATCACAACGCAAGGCCATGTTTATCAGCGACAACACCATAGGATCATTAACATTCCCAGAATTCAAACACAACAGTGACTGCAAGTTAGAAAAAGCGCAGTAAAGAACTTATTTCTGTGCAGATTTCATACACAGAAGAACCTCACATTTACAAGAAAGCATAGTTTGATACACTGTAAGTTGTCAAGCCTATATATCATCTAAGGCAAAGATTTATTGCTGTTTTGATATAGTGAACCATGTCTATCCCCGGAACCTGATTAAAAATAATATGATACATGGGCCACTGAACCAGAGGAGCAATAAATGTGTCAGACAGTAGTTACATCGTAATCTAGAGTACTAATATATTCTCAGACAGAAACAAAGGATAACTGTGAAACAAACCCAAAATCATTCCGATATTCGTTTTACCACTTTCACTTATTCTCCGATTATAATATAACCAAGTTCTCCTCCTCCGCACAATAATGAGGAGTGAGTGGAAAGTAAAACGAAATGCACGCCATGCCTCAAGGTGTTTCAGAGATATTTATATTCGTATTAACAGGGTATTAAAAAGCCATGTCTCTGCTGGTGTCTAGCTGGCAATTGACAGAAGTTTGGAACATAAATGACTTCATATTAGAAACCTTGTACAGTAGGGAAAGAGAAGCTCTGCCAACTGGCTATGGTTGAGCAGACCTCGGTGGACTGAAAATAGCAATTAAATACATTAAATGTAGTCAGTAGTAAATTAAATGTTTCATATGAAAGAGTAGAAGATTCTGATGTAAGAATATGAGGTCCACACAATGTGCTATTCACAGCTCCGGAGACCTCACTGCCGGTGAGAGCCACTGAAGGATTATGTGAAGATGGATGGAAACAACCTGAACTGCTTGAGTGTTTCATGACAATGAACGGAGGCATCACTTGGTTTTCATTATCTTACTAGGAAAAGAAAACCTAGTTTTGAGTAAATTAAGAGTACAACATAATACCTACAGTATACAGTAACATGTAGTATTTTATGCACAAGATAGGATGATATATGTTAACAGATACTGTACATGCTTTTAATTATTATAGTATTGAAGACAATATTGTAAAAGTACATTCCAGCAGTAAAACCATGCTATAGGGAGTAGTGTTATATGAGCCATAACGGGAAGAAAAAACAAAAAAAATACATCAAAGAATATTTTGAGCTCCCACTGGGTTTAATACTATATTGGAAGTATAAATGGTGAAAGGAAATGTGCTAACCCTTATTCATACCAATGACATTTAAGCCTACCCCTTTCTCATCCTTACCAATAATTATTACTATACGTTACGAGCTGGTCATACAACTTCAATAACTCTTGTATAGCTATATCTCATGAGCATGCATGTGTTCTCAATGGTGAGTGGGCAGTGAGGTGTTGCCTCCACATCATCGTCTGATGGGTGGAAGAATCAGTATGTCAGTCCACCAAAATAATCTCGTTCAGCCGACATTGTCCTAATGGGGGAATTTATTAATAAAGGCCTCCAACAAGCACCTGATGTATCAAGAGGCTCCAGTTTTGAAATAAATCAGTCACATGTCCATCTGCCTGAATGGAAATCTACAGCAGTCGAGACCTGGCATAGATATTCTGTATAATTCAGGAAATATGAAATCTAAGTTTTCTAACGGGAGTTATAACAAATATTTTGGATTCAGGAGTCACCACTCTATCCTACCCCACCCCACTCACTTCAGTTTCAGTCTAGGTTCACATCTGCGTTCAATCGCTGTTTGGAGTTTCTGTCCCTATTCTGCTTGAAAAATGCAGAGAGTAACCACTTTTTAAGCGGATTAGGTTTCCGTTTTTTTGGGTTCCTAAGTGGACCGAAAGAAGAGAAACTCGAATGCAAGTGTGAACCAAACATCAGTCTGTCTTTCTTCTGTTATCTCCTGCTCACTCCTCTCCCTCCTCTCTCCATAGACATGAATCCTCTGAGTCATGTAACCTGCAGTCTGTCTCCAGACTGATAAAGTGATTTATCCAGGATTACAATGGAACAGTGGAGAGAATTGAAAAAAAGAAGTTAGTTGTAGAATAGCCTTTTTAAAGGCTATCCAGGAATGTCTTTATCTCAAAACCACTGATACCAATGATAGAATCCCTTTATAACCAAAAATGTAAGCAGTTACAACAAAATTGGGTTACTTATATTTGCACAAATATAGTAGCTCCTGAAACTAAAAGAGGTATCCATATATACACTTCTGTCAATTTTCTCATGATTAGAGATGAGCGAACAGTGTTCTATCGAACTCATGTTCGATCGGATATTAGGCTGTTCGGCATGTTCGAATCGAATCGAACACCGCGTGGTAAAGTGCGCCATTACTCGATTCCCCTCCCACCTTCCCTGGCGCCTTTTTTGCTCCAATAACAGCGCAGGGTAGGTGGGACAGGAACTACGACACCGGTGACGTTGAAAAAAGTAGGCAAAACCCATTGGCTGCCGAAAACATGTGACCTCTAATTTAAAAGAACAGCGCCGCCCAGCTTCGCGTCATTCTGAGCTTGCAATTCACCGAGGACGGAGGTTTCCGTCCAGCTAGCTAGGGCTTAGATTCTGGGTAGGCAGGGACAGGCTAGGATAGGAAGGAGAAGACAACCAACAGCTCTTGTAAGAGCTAAATTCCAGGGAGAAGCTTGTCAGTGTAACGTGGCACTGACGGGCTCAATCGCCGCAACCCAGCTTTCCCAGGATCCTGAATGGAATACACTGTCAGTGTATTCCCGTATACCCGATATATACCCCGATACCCGTTCCAACGGTGTGCCCCCCCACCTTCACCCCAGAAATACCCTGCAAGTCCCCTAGCAATAGAATTGGGGCTATATACACCCACAATTTTTACTACTGGTATACAGTGCCATTGTCTGACTGGGAATTCAAAGAATATATTGGGAATACAAATACCCTCATTTCTTGCTACTGCCATATAGTGCCAGTTTCTGACTGGTAATTCAAAGAATATATTGGGGTTACGTGCACCCACAATTTTTACTACTGGTATACAGTGCCATTGTCTGACTGGGAATTCAAAGAGTATATTGGGAATACAAATACCCTCATTTCTTGCTACTGCCATATAGTGCCAGTTTCTGACTGGGAATTCAAAGAATATATTGGGGTTACGTGCACCCACAATTTTTACTACTGGTATACAGTGCCATTGTCTGACTGGGAATTCAAAGAATATATTGGGGTTATAAATACCCTCATTTCTTGCTACTGCCATATAGTGCCAGTTTCTGACTGGTAATTCAAAGAATATATTGGGGTTACGTGCACCCACAATTTTTACTACGCGTATACAGTGCCATTGTCTGACTGGGAATTCAAAGAATATATTGGGAATACAAATACCCTCATTTCTTGCTACTGCCATATAGTGCCAGTTTCTGACTGGGAATTCAAAGAATATATTGGGGTTACGTGCACCCACAATTTTTACTACTGGTATACAGTGCCATTGTCTGACTGGGAATTCAAAGAATATATTGGGGTTATAAATACCCTCATTTCTTGCTACTGCCATATAGTGCCAGTTTCTGACTGGTAATTCAAAGAATATATTGGGGTTACGTGCACCCACAATTTTTACTACTGGTATACAGTGCCATTGTCTGACTGGGAATTCAAAGAGTATATTGGGAATACAAATACCCTCATTTCTTGCTACTGCCATATAGTGCCAGTTTCTGACTGGGAATTCAAAGAATATATTGGGGTTACGTGCACCCACAATTTTTACTACTGGTATACAGTGCCATTGTCTGACTGGGAATTCAAAGAATATATTGGGGTTATAAATACCCTCATTTCTTGCTACTGCCATATAGTGCCAGTTTCTGACTGGTAATTCAAAGAATATATTGGGGTTACGTGCACCCACAATTTTTACTACTGGTATACAGTGCCATTGTCTGACTGGGAATTCAAAGAGTATATTGGGAATACAAATACCCTCATTTCTTGCTACTGCCATATAGTGCCAGTGTCTGACTGGGAATTCAAAGAATATATTGGGGTTACGTGCACCCACAATTTTTACTACTGGTATACAGTGCCATTGTCTGACTGGGAATTCAAAGAATATATTGGGGTTATAAATACCCTCATTTCTTGCTACTGCCATATAGTGCCAGTTTCTGACTGGTAATTCAAAGAATATATTGGGGTTACGTGCACCCACAATTTTTACTACTGGTATACAGTGCCATTGTCTGACTGGGAATTCAAAGAGTATATTGGGAATACAAATACCCTCATTTCTTGCTACTGCCATATAGTGCCAGTTTCTGACTGGGAATTCAAAGAATATATTGGGGTTACGTGCACCCACAATTTTTACTACTGGTATACAGTGCCATTGTCTGACTGGGAATTCAAAGAATATATTGGGGTTATAAATACCCTCATTTCTTGCTACTGCCATATAGTGCCAGTTTCTGACTGGTAATTCAAAGAATATATTGGGGTTACGTGCACCCACAATTTTTACTACTGGTATACAGTGCCATTGTCTGACTGGGAATTCAAAGAGTATATTGGGAATACAAATACCCTCATTTCTTGCTACTGCCATATAGTGCCAGTTTCTGACTGGTAATTCAAAGAATATATTGGGGTTACGTGCACCCACAATTTTTACTACTGGTATACAGTGCCATTGTCTGACTGGGAATTCAAAGAATATATTGGGGTTATAAATACCCTCATTTCTTGCTACTGCCATATAGTGCCAGTTTCTGACTGGTAATTCAAAGAATATATTGGGGTTACGTGCACCCACAATTTTTACTACTGGTATACAGTGCCATTGTCTGACTGGGAATTCAAAGAGTATATTGGGAATACAAATACCCTCATTTCTTGCTACTGCCATATAGTGCCAGTGTCTGACTGGGAATTCAAAGAATATATTGGGGTTACGTGCACCCACAATTTTTACTACTGGTATACAGTGCCATTGTCTGACTGGGAATTCAAAGAATATATTGGGGTTATAAATACCCTCATTTCTTGCTACTGCCATATAGTGCCAGTTTCTGACTGGTAATTCAAAGAATATATTGGGGTTACGTGCACCCACAATTTTTACTACTGGTATACAGTGCCATTGTCTGACTGGGAATTCAAAGAATATATTGGGAATACAAATACCCTCATTTCTTGCTACTGCCATATAGTGCCAGTTTCTGACTGGGAATTCAAAGAATATATTGGGGTTACGTGCACCCACAATTTTTACTACTGGTATACAGTGCCATTGTCTGACTGGGAATTCAAAGAATATATTGGGGTTATAAATACCCTCATTTCTTGCTACTGCCATATAGTGCCAGTTTCTGACTGGTAATTCAAAGAATATATTGGGGTTACGTGCACCCACAATTTTTACTACTGGTATACAGTGCCATTGTCTGACTGGGAATTCAAAGAGTATATTGGGAATACAAATACCCTCATTTCTTGCTACTGCCATATAGTGCCAGTTTCTGACTGGGAATTCAAAGAATATATTGGGGTTACGTGCACCCACAATTTTTACTACTGGTATACAGTGCCATTGTCTGACTGGGAATTCAAAGAATATATTGGGGTTATAAATACCCTCATTTCTTGCTACTGCCATATAGTGCCAGTTTCTGACTGGTAATTCAAAGAATATATTGGGGTTACGTGCACCCACAATTTTTACTACTGGTATACAGTGCCATTGTCTGACTGGGAATTCAAAGAGTATATTGGGAATACAAATACCCTCATTTCTTGCTACTGCCATATAGTGCCAGTTTCTGACTGGTAATTCAAAGAATATATTGGGGTTACGTGCACCCACAATTTTTACTACTGGTATACAGTGCCATTGTCTGACTGGGAATTCAAAGAATATATTGGGGTTATAAATACCCTCATTTCTTGCTACTGCCATATAGTGCCAGTTTCTGACTGGTAATTCAAAGAATATATTGGGGTTACGTGCACCCACAATTTTTACTACTGGTATACAGTGCCATTGTCTGACTGGGAATTCAAAGAGTATATTGGGAATACAAATACCCTCATTTCTTGCTACTGCCATATAGTGCCAGTGTCTGACTGGGAATTCAAAGAATATATTGGGGTTACGTGCACCCACAATTTTTACTACTGGTATACAGTGCCATTGTCTGACTGGGAATTCAAAGAGTATATTGGGAATACAAATACCCTCATTTCTTGCTACTGCCATATAGTGCCAGTGTCTGACTGGGAATTCAAAGAATATATTGGGGTTACGTGCACCCACAATTTTTACTACTGGTATACAGTGCCAATTTCTAACTAGGAATTCAAAATGCGCAAGGCTCCCGGAAAGGGACGTGGACGAGGCCGTGGGCAAGGTCGGGGGAATGGTTCTGGGGAGCAAGGTAGCAGTGAAGCCACAGGGCGTCCCGTGCCTACTCCTGTGGGGCAGCAAGCATTGCGCCACTCCACAGTGCCAGGGTTGCTTGCCACATTAACTAAACTGCAGGGTACAAACCTTAGTAGGCCCGAGAACCAGGAACAGGTCTTGCAATGGCTGTCAGAGAACGCTTACAGCACATTGTCCAGCAGCCAGTCAGACTCTGCCTCCTCTCCTCCTATTACCCAACAGTCTTGTCTTCCTTCCTCCCAAAATTCCGAAGCTTTACAGAACAATAACCCAAACTGTCCCTGCTCCCCAGAGCTGTTCTCCGCTCCTTTCATTGTCCCTCAACCTGCCTCTCCACGTCACGATTCCACGAACCTAACAGAGGAGCATCTGTGTCCAGATGCTCAAACACTAGAGTCTCCTCCATCTCCGTTCGATTTGGTGGTGGATGACCAGCAACCCACCCTCATCGACGATGATGTGACGCAGTTGCCGTCAGGGCATCCAGTTGACCGGCGCATTGTGCGGGAGGAGGAGATGAGACAGGAGTTGGAAGAGGAAGTGGTGGATGATGAGGACACTGACCCGACCTGGACAGGGGGGATGTCAAGCGGGGAAAGTAGTGTGGATGTTGAGGCAGGTGCAGCACCAAAAAGGGTAGCTAGAGGCAGAGGCAGAGGTCAGCAGCTTAGGCGAAGCCAGGCCACACCCGGAATCTCCCAAGATGTTCCAGTTCGTACCCAGCCCCGAAAAACTCCCACCTCGAGGGCACGTTTCTCGAAGGTGTGGAGTTTTTTCAAGGAATGCGCCGAGGACAGATATAGTGTTGTCTGCACAATTTGCCTCTCGAAATTGATTAGGGGCTCTGAGAAGAGCAACCTGTCCACCACTTCAATGCGCCGTCATTTGGAATCCAAGCACTGGAATCAGTGGCAGGCAGCAACGGCAGGACAAAGGCCGCCTGCCGTTCACGCCACTGCCACTGCCTCTGCCTCTGCCTCTGCCACTGCCACTGCTGACTGTGCTGGCGATGCACTCCAGAGGACGAGCCAGGACACCACTTCATCTGCCTCCGCCACTTTGTTGACTTCTACCTCATCCTCCCCTGGTCCTGTCTTATCTCCTTCTCCTGCACCATCAAAGGCACCATCAGGCGTTTCTTTACAACAACCCACCATCTCTCAGACATTGGAGCGGCGGCAGAAATACACTGCTAACCACCCACACGCGCAAGCCTTGAACGCCAACATCGCTAAACTGCTGGCCCAGGAGATGTTGGCGTTCCGGCTTGTTGAAACTCCCGCCTTCCTGGACCTGATGGCAACTGCGGCACCTCGCTATGCCGTCCCTAGCCGTCACTACTTCTCCCGGTGTGCCGTCCCCGCCTTGCACCAGCACGTGTCACTCAACATCAGGCGGGCCCTTAGTTCCGCGCTTTGCACAAAGGTCCACTTGACCACCGACGCGTGGACAAGTGCATGCGGACAGGGACGCTACATTTCACTGACGGCACACTGGGTAAATGTAGTTGAGGCTGGGACTGCTTCCCAAACTGGCCCGGTGTACCTCGTCTCCCCGCCTAACATTCCTGGCAGGGACACGAGAAGAACACCCCCCTCCTCCTCCTCCTCTACCGCCTCCTCCTCCGCCACCGCCTCCTCCTCCGCCACCGCCTCCTCCTCCGCTGTTAGATTGACCCCAGCTACGAGTTGGAAACGTTGCAGCACTGGCGTTGGTAGACGTCAGCAGGCTGTGCTGAAGCTGATCAGCTTGGGGGACAGACAGCACACTGCCTCCGAGGTGAGGGATGCCCTCCTCGATGAGACGGCAATATGGTTTGAGCCGCTGCACCTGGGCCCAGGCATGGTCGTTTGTGATAACGGCCGGAACCTGGTAGCAGCTCTGGAGCTTGCCGGACTCCAACATGTTCCATGCCTGGCCCACGTCTTCAACCTAGTGGTGCAACGTTTCCTAAAGAGCTACCCCAATGTTCCAGAGCTACTGGTGAAAGTGCGGCGCATGTGCGCCCACTTTCGCAAGTCGACAGTAGCCGCTGCTAGCTTAAAATCTCTCCAGCAACGCCTGCATGTGCCACAACACCGGCTTTTGTGCGACGTCCCCACACGCTGGAACTCAACGTTTCAGATGTTGAATAGAGTGGTTGAGCAGCAGAGACCTTTGATGGAATACCAGCTACAAAACCCTAGGGTGCCACAAAGTCAGCTGCCTCAGTTTCACATCCATGAGTGGCCATGGATGAGAGACCTTTGTGACATCCTACGGGTCTTTGAGGAGTCCACAAGGAGGGTGAGCTCTGAGGATGCGATGGTGAGCCTTACAATCCCGCTCTTGTGTGTTCTGAGAGAATCCCTGATTGACATCAGGGATAACTCAGATCACACAGAGGAGTTAGGGATAGCATCCGATCCGTCACAGCTGGAGAGTAGGTCCACACATCTGTCCGCTTCACTGCGTTTAATGGAGGAGGAGGAGGAGGAGGAGGAGGAGGAGGAGGAGGAAGAAGAGTTGTCCGATGATGTGATGGTGATACAGGAGGCTTCCGGGCAACTTCGAATCGTCCCATTGTTGCAGCGCGGATGGGTAGACATGGAGGATGAGGAGGAAATGGAGATTGAACTTTCCGGTGGGGCCAGAGGAGTCATGCCAACTAACACTGTGGCAGACATGGCTGAGTTCATGTTGGGGTGCTTTACAACCGACAAGCGTATTGTCAAAATCATGGAGGACAACCAGTACTGGATCTTTGCTATCCTTGACCCCCGGTATAAAAACAACATCTCGTCTTTTATTCCGGTAGAGGGGAGGGCCAATCGCATCAATGCTTGCCACAGGCAATTGGTGCAGAATATGATGGAGATGTTTCCAGCATGTGACAGTGGCGGCAGGGAGGGCAGTTCCTCCAGTAGGCAACCAAGTTCTCACCGGTCCACACAAACGAGGGGCACACTGTCTAAGGTCTGGGACACCTTGATGGCACCCCCTCGCCAAAGTGCCGCCACGGAGGGTCCTAGTGTCACCAGGCTGAGAAGTATAGGCGCATGTTGCGGGAATACCTTTCCGACCACAGCCCTGTCCTCTCCGACCCCTCTGCGCCCTACACGTATTGGGTGTCGAAGTTGGACCTGTGGCTTGAACTTGCCCTATATGCCTTGGAGGTGCTGTCCTGTCCTGCCGCCAGCGTCCTATCTGAGAGGGTGTTCAGTGCAGCCGGTGGCATCATCACTGACAAGCGCACCCGTCTGTCAGCTGAGAGTGCCGACCGGCTCACTTTGATAAAAATGAACCACCACTGGATAGAGCCTTCATTTTTGTGCCCACCTGTGTAAAGCACCCCAACATGAAACTCCATGTCTGTACTCAACCTCTCCAATTCCTCCGCATCCTCATACTCATCCACCATAAGCGTTGCACAATTCTGCTAATACTAGGCTCCCTCCAACATGATTTCCCCCAACTCTGCTGGTTAGAGGCTCCCTCCACCCTGATTTCCACCAACTCTGCTGGTTAGAGGCTCCCTCCACCCTGCTTTCCCACAACTCTGCTGGTTAGAGGCTCCTTCCACCATGAATTTGCCCAAACTGGGCTGTTTAGAGGCTCCCTCCACCATGAATTGGTCCAAACTGGGCTGGTTAGAGGCTCCCTCCACCATTAATTGGTCCAAACTGGGCTGGTTAGAGGCTCCCTCCACCATGAATTTGCCCAAACTGGGCTGTTTAGAGGCTCCCTCCACCATGAATTTGCCCAAACTGGGCTGTTTAGAGGCTCCCTCCACCATGAATTGGTCCAAACTTGGCTGTTTAGAGGCTCCCTCCACCATGAATTGGTCCAAACTGGGGTGGTTAGAGGCTCCCTCCACCATTAATTGGTCCAAACTGGGCTGGTTAGAGGCTCCCTCCACCATTAATTGGTCCAAACTGGGCTGGTTAGAGGCTCCCTCCACCATGAATTGGTCCAAACTGGGGTTTTTAGAGGCTCCCTCCACCATGAATTGGTCCAAACTTGGCTGTTTAGAGGCTCCCTCCACCATTAATTGGTCCAAACTGGGCTGGTTAGAGGCTCCCTCCACCATGAATTGGTCCAAACTGGGTTTTTTAGAGGCTCCCTCCACCATGAATTTGCCCAAACTGGGCTGTTTAGAGGCTCCCTCCACCATGAATTGGTCCAAACTGGGTTTTTTAGAGGCTCCCTCCACCATGAATTGGTCCAAACTGGGCTGGTTAGAGGCTCCCTCCACCATGAATTGGTCCAAACTGGGGTGGTTAGAGGCTCCCTCCACCATTAATTGGTCCAAACTGGGCTGGTTAGAGGCTCCCTCCACCATTAATTGGTCCAAACTGGGCTGGTTAGAGGCTCCCTCCACCATGAATTTGCCCAAACTGGGCTGTTTAGAGGCTCCCTCCACCATTAATTGGTCCAAACTGGGCTGGTTAGAGGCTCCCTCCACAATTAATTGGTCCAAACTGGGCTAATTAGAGGCTCCCTCCACCATGAATTGGTCCAAACTGGGTTTTTTAGAGGCTCCCTCCACCATGAATTTGCCCAAACTGGGCTGTTTAGAGGCTCCCTCCACCATGAATTGGTCCAAACTGGGCTGGTTAGAGGCTCCCTCCACCATGAATTTCCCAAAACTTGGCTGTTTAGAGGCTCCCTCCACCATTAATTGGTCCAAACTGGGCTGGTTAGAGGCTCCCTCCACCATGAATTGGTCCAAACTGGGCTGGTTAGAGGCTCCCTCCACCATTAATTGGTCCAAACTGGGCTGGTTAGAGGCTCCCTCCACCATGAATTTGCCCAAACTGGGCTGGTTAGAGGCTCCCTCCACCATGAATTGGTCCAAACTGGGTTTTTTAGAGGCTCCCTCCACCATGAATTTGCCCAAACTGGGCTGGTTAGAGGCTCCCTCCACCATGAATTGGTCCAAACTGGGCTGGTTAGAGGCTCCCTCCACCATGAATTTGCCCAAACTGGGCTGTTTAGAGGCTCCCTCCACCATTAATTGGTCCAAACTGGGCTGGTTAGAGGCTCCCTCCACCATGAATTTGCCCAAACTGGGCTGTTTAGAGGCTCCCTCCACCATGAATTGGTCCAAACTGGGTTTTTTAGAGGCTCCCTCCACCATGAATTGGTCCAAACTGGGCTGGTTAGAGGCTCCCTCCACCATGAATTTCCCAAAACTTGGCTGTTTAGAGGCTCCCTCCACCATTAATTGGTCCAAACTGGGCTGGTTAGAGGCTCCCTCCACCATGAATTGGTCCAAACTGGGGTTTTTAGAGGCTCCCTCCACCATGAATTGGTCCAAACTTGGCTGTTTAGAGGCTCCCTCCACCATGAATTGGTCCAAACTGGGGTGGTTAGAGGCTCCCTCCACCATTAATTGGTCCAAACTGGGCTGGTTAGAGGCTCCCTCCACCATTAATTGGTCCAAACTGGGCTGGTTAGAGGCTCCCTCCACCATGAATTTGCCCAAACTGGGCTGTTTAGAGGCTCCCTCCACCATGAATTTGCCCAAACTGGGCTGGTTAGAGGCTCCCTCCACCATGAATTGGTCCAAACGGGTTTTTAGAGGCTCCCTTCACCATGAATTGGTCCAAACTTGGCTGTTTAGAGGCTCCCTCCACCATGAATTGGTCCAAACTGGGGTGGTTAGAGGCTCCCTCCACCATTAATTGGTCCAAACTGGGCTGGTTAGAGGCTCCCTCCACAATTAATTGGTCCAAACTGGGCTGGTTAGAGGCTCCCTCCACCATGAATTGGTCCAAACTGGGGTTTTTAGAGGCTCCCTCCACCATGAATTGGTCCAAACTTGGCTGTTTAGAGGCTCCCTCCACCATTAATTGGTCCAAACTGGGCTGGTTAGAGGCTCCCTCCACCATGAATTGGTCCAAACTGGGTTTTTTAGAGGCTCCCTCCACCATGAATTTGCCCAAACTGGGCTGTTTAGAGGCTCCCTCCACCATGAATTGGTCCAAACTGGGTTTTTTAGAGGCTCCCTCCACCATGAATTGGTCCAAACTGGGCTGGTTAGAGGCTCCCTCCACCATGAATTGGTCCAAACTGGGGTGGTTAGAGGCTCCCTCCACCATTAATTGGTCCAAACTGGGCTGGTTAGAGGCTCCCTCCACCATTAATTGGTCCAAACTGGGCTGGTTAGAGGCTCCCTCCACCATGAATTTGCCCAAACTGGGCTGTTTAGAGGCTCCCTCCACCATTAATTGGTCCAAACTGCGCTGGTTAGAGGCTCCCTCCACAATTAATTGGTCCAAACTGGGCTAATTAGAGGCTCCCTCCACCATGAATTGGTCCAAACTGGGTTTTTTAGAGGCTCCCTCCACCATGAATTTGCCCAAACTGGGCTGTTTAGAGGCTCCCTCCACCATGAATTGGTCCAAACTGGGCTGGTTAGAGGCTCCCTCCACCATGAATTTCCCAAAACTTGGCTGTTTAGAGGCTCCCTCCACCATTAATTGGTCCAAACTGGGCTGGTTAGAGGCTCCCTCCACCATGAATTGGTCCAAACTGGGCTGGTTAGAGGCTCCCTCCACCATTAATTGGTCCAAACTGGGCTGGTTAGAGGCTCCCTCCACCATGAATTTGCCCAAACTGGGCTGGTTAGAGGCTCCCTCCACCATGAATTGGTCCAAACTGGGTTTTTTAGAGGCTCCCTCCACCATGAATTTGCCCAAACTGGGCTGGTTAGAGGCTCCCTCCACCATGAATTGGTCCAAACTGGGCTGGTTAGAGGCTCCCTCCACCATGAATTTGCCCAAACTGGGCTGTTTAGAGGCTCCCTCCACCATTAATTGGTCCAAACTGGGCTGGTTAGAGGCTCCCTCCACCATGAATTTGCCCAAACTGGGCTGTTTAGAGGCTCCCTCCACCATGAATTGGTCCAAACTGGGTTTTTTAGAGGCTCCCTCCACCATGAATTGGTCCAAACTGGGCTGGTTAGAGGCTCCCTCCACCATGAATTTCCCAAAACTTGGCTGTTTAGAGGCTCCCTCCACCATTAATTGGTCCAAACTGGGCTGGTTAGAGGCTCCCTCCACCATGAATTGGTCCAAACTGGGGTTTTTAGAGGCTCCCTCCACCATGAATTGGTCCAAACTTGGCTGTTTAGAGGCTCCCTCCACCATGAATTGGTCCAAACTGGGGTGGTTAGAGGCTCCCTCCACCATTAATTGGTCCAAACTGGGCTGGTTAGAGGCTCCCTCCACCATTAATTGGTCCAAACTGGGCTGGTTAGAGGCTCCCTCCACCATGAATTTGCCCAAACTGGGCTGTTTAGAGGCTCCCTCCACCATGAATTTGCCCAAACTGGGCTGGTTAGAGGCTCCCTCCACCATGAATTGGTCCAAACGGGTTTTTAGAGGCTCCCTTCACCATGAATTGGTCCAAACTTGGCTGTTTAGAGGCTCCCTCCACCATGAATTGGTCCAAACTGGGGTGGTTAGAGGCTCCCTCCACCATTAATTGGTCCAAACTGGGCTGGTTAGAGGCTCCCTCCACAATTAATTGGTCCAAACTGGGCTGGTTAGAGGCTCCCTCCACCATGAATTGGTCCAAACTGGGGTTTTTAGAGGCTCCCTCCACCATGAATTGGTCCAAACTTGGCTGTTTAGAGGCTCCCTCCACCATTAATTGGTCCAAACTGGGCTGGTTAGAGGCTCCCTCCACCATGAATTGGTCCAAACTGGGTTTTTTAGAGGCTCCCTCCACCATGAATTTGCCCAAACTGGGCTGTTTAGAGGCTCCCTCCACCATGAATTGGTCCAAACTGGGTTTTTTAGAGGCTCCCTCCACCATGAATTGGTCCAAACTGGGCTGGTTAGAGGCTCCCTCCACCATGAATTGGTCCAAACTGGGGTGGTTAGAGGCTCCCTCCACCATTAATTGGTCCAAACTGGGCTGGTTAGAGGCTCCCTCCACCATTAATTGGTCCAAACTGGGCTGGTTAGAGGCTCCCTCCACCATGAATTTGCCCAAACTGGGCTGTTTAGAGGCTCCCTCCACCATTAATTGGTCCAAACTGCGCTGGTTAGAGGCTCCCTCCACAATTAATTGGTCCAAACTGGGCTAATTAGAGGCTCCCTCCACCATGAATTGGTCCAAACTGGGTTTTTTAGAGGCTCCCTCCACCATGAATTTGCCCAAACTGGGCTGTTTAGAGGCTCCCTCCACCATGAATTGGTCCAAACTGGGCTGGTTAGAGGCTCCCTCCACCATGAATTTCCCAAAACTTGGCTGTTTAGAGGCTCCCTCCACCATTAATTGGTCCAAACTGGGCTGGTTAGAGGCTCCCTCCACCATGAATTGGTCCAAACTGGGCTGGTTAGAGGCTCCCTCCACCATTAATTGGTCCAAACTGGGCTGGTTAGAGGCTCCCTCCACCATGAATTTGCCCAAACTGGGCTGGTTAGAGGCTCCCTCCACCATGAATTGGTCCAAACTGGGTTTTTTAGAGGCTCCCTCCACCATGAATTTGCCCAAACTGGGCTGGTTAGAGGCTCCCTCCACCATGAATTGGTCCAAACTGGGCTGGTTAGAGGCTCCCTCCACCATGAATTTGCCCAAACTGGGCTGTTTAGAGGCTCCCTCCACCATTAATTGGTCCAAACTGGGCTGGTTAGAGGCTCCCTCCACCATGAATTTGCCCAAACTGGGCTGTTTAGAGGCTCCCTCCACCATGAATTGGTCCAAACTGGGTTTTTTAGAGGCTCCCTCCACCATGAATTGGTCCAAACTGGGCTGGTTAGAGGCTCCCTCCACCATGAATTTCCCAAAACTTGGCTGTTTAGAGGCTCCCTCCACCATTAATTGGTCCAAACTGGGCTGGTTAGAGGCTCCCTCCACCATGAATTGGTCCAAACTGGGGTTTTTAGAGGCTCCCTCCACCATGAATTGGTCCAAACTTGGCTGTTTAGAGGCTCCCTCCACCATGAATTGGTCCAAACTGGGGTGGTTAGAGGCTCCCTCCACCATTAATTGGTCCAAACTGGGCTGGTTAGAGGCTCCCTCCACCATTAATTGGTCCAAACTGGGCTGGTTAGAGGCTCCCTCCACCATGAATTTGCCCAAACTGGGCTGTTTAGAGGCTCCCTCCACCATGAATTTGCCCAAACTGGGCTGGTTAGAGGCTCCCTCCACCATGAATTGGTCCAAACGGGTTTTTAGAGGCTCCCTTCACCATGAATTGGTCCAAACTTGGCTGTTTAGAGGCTCCCTCCACCATGAATTGGTCCAAACTGGGGTGGTTAGAGGCTCCCTCCACCATTAATTGGTCCAAACTGGGCTGGTTAGAGGCTCCCTCCACCATTAATTGGTCCAAACTGGGCTGGTTAGAGGCTCCCTCCACCATGAATTGGTCCAAACTGGGGTTTTTAGAGGCTCCCTCCACCATGAATTGGTCCAAACTTGGCTGTTTAGAGGCTCCCTCCACCATTAATTGGTCCAAACTGGGCTGGTTAGAGGCTCCCTCCACCATGAATTGGTCCAAACTGGGTTTTTTAGAGGCTCCCTCCACCATGAATTTGCCCAAACTGGGCTGTTTAGAGGCTCCCTCCACCATGAATTGGTCCAAACTGGGTTTTTTAGAGGCTCCCTCCACCATGAATTGGTCCAAACTGGGCTGGTTAGAGGCTCCCTCCACCATGAATTGGTCCAAACTGGGGTGGTTAGAGGCTCCCTCCACCATTAATTGGTCCAAACTGGGCTGGTTAGAGGCTCCCTCCACCATTAATTGGTCCAAACTGGGCTGGTTAGAGGCTCCCTCCACCATGAATTTGCCCAAACTGGGCTGTTTAGAGGCTCCCTCCACCATTAATTGGTCCAAACTGGGCTGGTTAGAGGCTCCCTCCACAATTAATTGGTCCAAACTGGGCTAATTAGAGGCTCCCTCCACCATGAATTGGTCCAAACTGGGTTTTTTAGAGGCTCCCTCCACCATGAATTTGCCCAAACTGGGCTGTTTAGAGGCTCCCTCCACCATGAATTGGTCCAAACTGGGCTGGTTAGAGGCTCCCTCCACCATGAATTTCCCAAAACTTGGCTGTTTAGAGGCTCCCTCCACCATTAATTGGTCCAAACTGGGCTGGTTAGAGGCTCCCTCCACCATGAATTGGTCCAAACTGGGCTGGTTAGAGGCTCCCTCCACCATTAATTGGTCCAAACTGGGCTGGTTAGAGGCTCCCTCCACCATGAATTTGCCCAAACTGGGCTGGTTAGAGGCTCCCTCCACCATGAATTGGTCCAAACTGGGTTTTTTAGAGGCTCCCTCCACCATGAATTTGCCCAAACTGGGCTGGTTAGAGGCTCCCTCCACCATGAATTGGTCCAAACTGGGCTGGTTAGAGGCTCCCTCCACCATGAATTTGCCCAAACTGGGCTGTTTAGAGGCTCCCTCCACCATTAATTGGTCCAAACTGGGCTGGTTAGAGGCTCCCTCCACCATGAATTTGCCCAAACTGGGCTGTTTAGAGGCTCCCTCCACCATGAATTGGTCCAAACTGGGTTTTTTAGAGGCTCCCTCCACCATGAATTGGTCCAAACTGGGCTGGTTAGAGGCTCCCTCCACCATGAATTTCCCAAAACTTGGCTGTTTAGAGGCTCCCTCCACCATGAATTGGTCCAAACTGGGCTGGTTAGAGGCTCCCTCCACCATGAATTTCCCAAAACTTGGCTGTTTAGAGGCTCCCTCCACCATGAATTGGTCCAAACTGGGCTGGTTAGAGGCTCCCTCCACCATTAATTGGTCCAAACTGGGCTGGTTAGAGGCTCCCTCCACCATGAATTGGTCCAAACTGGGTTTTTTAGAGGCTCCCTCCACCATGAATTTGCCCAAACTGGGCTGTTTAGAGGCTCCCTCCACCATGAATTGGTTCAAACTGGGCTGGTTAGAGGCTCCCTCCACCATTAATTGGTCCAAACTGGGCTGGTTAGAGGCTCCCTCCACCATTAATTGGTCCAAACTGGGCTGGTTAGAGGCTCCCTCCACCATGAATTTGCCCAAACTGGGCTGGTTAGAGGCTCCCTCCACCATGAATTGGTCCAAACTGGGTTTTTTAGAGGCTCCCTCCACCATGAATTTGCCCAAACTGGGCTGGTTAGAGGCTCCCTCCACCATGAATTGGTCCAAACTGGGGTTTTTAGAGGCTCCCTCCACCATGAATTTGCCCAAACTGGGGTGTTTAGAGGCTCCCTCCACCATGAATTTGCCCAAACTCTGCTGGTTAGAGGCTCAATCCACCCTGATTTTCAAAACAAATGTTGGTGCCAACCTCAACTTACTACAAGGGCCAAATTCACTGCTGGTGACAAGCTCTCCTCACTGCAAGTGCCAAATACACATGTTTCAAGGTGTTTTCCTACTGTCAGAGAGGTGGTATTGAGTGTGTAAAGTGTGTAGTTGTTAGGCTGTGATGTTGGGGTAATAGAGGGTCTTTGGTGTGTTAGATGCCCCCAGACATGCTTCCCCTGCTGTCCCAGTGTCATTCCAGAGGTGTTGGCATCATTTCCTGGGGTGTCATAGTGGACTTGGTGACCCTCCAGACACGGATTTGGGTTTCCCCCTTGACGAGTATCTGTTCCCCATAGACTATAATGGGGTTCGAAACCCGTTCGAACACACGAACATTGAGCGGCTGTTCGAATCGAATTTCGAACCTCGAACATTTTAGTGTTCGCTCATCTCTACTCATGATGTAATTCCATTCAGCAAAAAAAGCAGTACTTGATATCTTGATTCCCACAGGCTTCCATGTGATCAGAGTACACAAACAAGGAGCTTTGTAGCATTGTGGAGCTATGTATATGCCATGTCCCTCGTGGTTATACTATGAAAGTGAAATTGGAGATTCTTGAATCCACTCTCACCAGGCAGTGAACCTATTTATTTGACCCATAGGTTTTAACTACATTCAATGGCCTTTTATACCACCATTTTAGGAGATATATCACCTGTACCTGTACACCTGTGACAGACTTATTTCTTGGCTTGAATGATACATGTACCAAACTTAGAGACTTCTATTTCAACCTATACATTGATTATATTAATCTATTTGTAGTTTTAAATTAAACTTGGTTACCTCTCCCAGTATCAGATGCCGAAGCTTGATTCTATCTGCACATGGCATGTTGTCACGTAATCTAGTATTGTGATGATAAATCAGCTAGGAGGCCTGGTTCACATCTGCGCAAGGGTTTCCGTTTCGGGAGGTCCACTTGGGGACCCCCTGAACGAAAATCTAATCTGCATAAAAAAAGTTTCCACACTAAAAATGCGGAGAGAAAAGCACTGCTTGCAGGACTTTTCTCTGCATTTTTCATGTGGAGAGAGGAATGGAATGGCCCGAACGCAGATGTGAATCGGGCCCAAGAGTGGTTGATAGCTTTAGTTCACCGGCTGAACTTTGTTCATCATTTTTAACATAGTAATTGTGTTACCATGATGCCCGTAATTCAAAATGTGTGCTAAATGTAAATGAAAGAAAATGAGTACTTTAGCCATGACGTAGAGAAGCTAGCGGCACAATGACTTTTTCCTGTTTTAGTAAAGTTGGCCTTTATCTATCTGTGTTAGCAGTAGATTATTGCAACAGTTTAACAACTTTATGTCTGTGGAAAAATTCATTCTAATGATTTGTGAAAGTAACCCTTGACAAACAGAAGTAACAGGGGATAAAGAAAATAACTAAACGAATCTACTGCATAGAGAAAAGACTGTGGCCAAGCAGTCATGCACTACTAGTGCGTATATACCACAAGTAGATAACATGAATGCAGTGTCTCCGTATTAGTTCTATCCGATCTATTAATGGTCACATCATCTCACGGACATTAAGAGCACAAAGCACATTCAGCTACCAGTAAAACATGCCCTGTTCTAAACACCCACATTTTCCTGTTTAAATCTAATGCTTACAAAAAAATGGAATTTCATTTCAATGAGGGCATTGTATCATAACAGTGAAATTCTAAAAGTGAATCATAATCTTAAAGGTCACTTTTTTATGCTAATAACTCTGCCTAGGATATGTGTGGAACAACTAGTCCTTCCAACACTTTCCTTGAAGCTCTTGGATTACCAAAAATATCTTATTTTCTTGCCTTAGAACCCTTTAATAAGTTACAGCATGCGTTCCTAGTCATGGAAACAGCCTATTCCAACTGTTATTTGCTATATTTATGTATAGGATGAAATGATTAGTGTCTCACCACAGTCGGATGAACTGTGATGCATGCGCAGTATACCCACTCCGACCTTGCAAAGTCAGAGCGGTTCTGCGCATGTGCTGCTGAAGGTGCAATACACAGTGGCAAGAATACAGAACCAGCTGAGATATAAGCTTTGCTACTTGTCGCTGGCACTAAAGGAAGGCAGAGAGGAAACAAGTAAATTGTACAACAGTTTGGAGCACCAGAGATGGTGTCTGATGCCCAGATTGCTCATTTGTATAATTATCTCAGTAACGAAGATCTGCATTTTTTTTTTAGGATAAAATCCATTGTATTCAGGTGAATTTCAGCTATATAACTGTGGTGTCTGTTTTATATGTTAAAGGGATTCTACCATTAAATTTATTTTTTTTCTAGTTGAAAAGGTAGCTATTCTTCTGCTACCTTTAGATGTCTTCTTCGCCACGCCATTTGGTTAAAAATATGTTTTCCGTCGGTATGCAAATTAGTTCTCTCGCAGCACTGGGGGCGGGCCTCAGCGCTCAAACAGCACTGCGGCGCGTCCCCAATGCTGCGAGAGAACTCTCTCCAGCGACGCCTCCATCTTCGTCAGCAATAGCCTATTCATCTTCTTCTTCCGGCACTGGGGTCACACTTGTATGCCTGCGCAGTTGGCTCTGCCATAGGGCCCGTAGACCGAGTGCACATGCCGGCGGCCATTTTTTTGTGGCCGCTTACGCGAGCATGCGCAGTACGCTCCTGTAGTTCTATGGAGTACAAGGCGTACTGTGCATGCTTGCGTAAGAGTTCTCTCGCAGGACTGGGGATGCCCCCAGTGCTGCGAGAGAACTCATTTGCATACCAACAAAAAACGGATTTTTAAGTGAATGGCGGGGCGAAGACATCTAAAGGTAGGAGAAGAATATCCTTTCTTAAGGCTATTCCTACGTGTCAACTAGGAAAAAATAAAGTTATTAATGGTAGAATCCCTTTAAAGCCTGATGACAGACTCCGTTCAATAACATCCACAAGAAAAACAATTGTGAGTATGACACTTAGTATAAAAGGAATATATTACACATCCAGTCTAGGTCAATAAACTTGACAAAATTTTATTTATTACATCATACACATATATAAAAGATGGACCTCCTGACGAAGGCTGCATAGCCGAAACGCACGGCAGGTACTGGGAAGTGAGTGCTTGTCCCGACTTGTATACCTCCTATTGGCAACATGGGTAAGCCACAGTGCTATTAAACCTGTATATAGTGGTATAGGATACATGTGAACCTATGTTGTTATAGTCACCAATGTATGTGTATCAATGCTATTACTTTAAAGGATAGGAGACATATATTGGACCACATGGTAACTTTAAACTTCTAGCATTTTCTTTGAGCTGTTGTGGCAATGTGTATAACTTAGTGGCCACTCATGATATATACCTCAGCGGCTATTGATACTATTGCTATGTGTATATAATGCCCACATATGGTGTATAAAGGACTCCAATGCTGAGGTCCTTTCTGGCATTAGCTTAATCCATGTGCATTCCATTGTATGTAAATACTTAAAGGGACCACATACCATCTATTGCACTTCACTTTTACCCAGTCAGTTTGTATTTGTAGATTTCCCTTCTAATGTCCATCTTTTATATATGTGTATGATGTAATAAATAAAATTTTGTCAAGTTTATTGACCTAGACTGGATGTGTAGTATATTCCTTTTATACTAAGTGTCATACTCACGATTGTTTTTCATGTGGATATTTTATGTGTATGGTGAGGACACAGATTTCTTTAGGGCTGGGTATAGTTTAAAGGAACCCATGCATTTATGCATATACCGTATTTTTCAGACTATAAGACGCACTTTTTTTCCACCAAATTTGGGGGAAAAAGAAGGGTGCGTCTTATAGTCTGAATGTGGCGCCTGGCACCCGCTGTACTAGAGAGATGGATGCCGGCAAGGGATAGATGCAGGTGCCGGGGCCTGAGACATCGCTGCGCTCCTCTGCCCTGCATGAAGCCAGCAGCAGGAGGAGTGATGCTATTCCGCTCCTCCGTCCCCCCGCCGCTGGCTTCATGCAGGGCAGAGGAGCGCAGCGATGTCTCAGGCCCCGGCACCTGTGCTGGCGTCTATCCCTCGCCGGCATCCGCCTCTCTAGTACAGCGGATGCCGGGTCTGTAGTCAGTATCGGCGGCCCCTTCTCCCCCGGGGCCGGTCCCGTACCTGTGAAGTTGCAGGCCGGCTCCTACGTGGCGATATCGCAGGAGCCGATCTGTTCGGGTGACAGCCGGGAGCCTAATGAGGCTCCCAGGCCTGTCACTGCTATATATTAGTATTGCGGCTGGGTCTATGACCAGCCGTAATACTAATACACAGAATGTCCCATAGACGGCAATACAGTTGTATTGCCGTCTATGGGACTTGCAATCAAGTGACCGCACATTCAAGCCCCCGGAGGGGAACAAAATAGTAAAAAAAAAAAAAAAAAAAAAAAAAAAAAGCTTTAAAAATATATAATAAAAATATGAAATAAAAGTTCTAAATCACCTCCTTTCCCTAGAATATATATAACAGTAGAAAATCATATATCATAAACCGCCGGGTTTTTTTTTCAATACAAGGTGATCTAAGCAATAGATATTCCCCAAAATGGTAAACTAAAAAGTACATCTGGCCCCGTAAAAAAAAAAAAAAAAAAACCACTCTATGCGTCCCCGTACAGCTGCAGGGTCACCTGTCAATGTGGCCTTGCAGCTGTTGCAAGACTACAACTCCCATATATTAAATATTGTACCATTTTGTGCTTCAAAATTTTTTTTCCCTATTTTCCTCCTCTAAAACCTAGGTGCGTCTTATAGTCCGAAAAATACGGTACTTTAGGTTGCTTATTTTTGGTTGGTTGTCTATCTCCGTTCAATAACATGCCTCATATAATTGTGGTTACATTTTCAATGTAATCATAACTGTGCCTTACACAAAATAAAAGAAAACATGCAACTTAAACGAGTGGTGAAGTCCATAGCAAACTGCAAGACATCTGTAATTTTACAAATGCATTTTGTAAAAATTACACAGCAGAGACATGATTGGTTCATAAGAAGTGCCCCTAAATATTTTGTTATTTGCACCTGAAGACTCTGGGCAAGCTATCAGATAACCAATTAACATAGAATGAAAAGTTTAATCTAGGAAATTTCTGTAAAAGACACAAAGGATGATAGAGTCCATAGCACATTGCAATTAAGATCCGACAACTGAAATCTGGTTGGCTTTCACAGACAACTGCTCCTTTTTTCTTTGCACCAGTTTTTCTTAGGCTCTATAGGTTTGTCACTATCCCGCACAGAAGGGCAAGATGCCAACAGTAGAGAGAACGGTGGTGCAACTGTAGACAAGTTTATCCTGTTACAGTTTACGGATGAGCTGAGACTGTTGTAACCTGATGAGTGAAATGTTCAATTTGCCTTGAAATCCTTGCCTGACAGATATTACCTTTAATAAGGCCTGCTTATGGCTTTCACGCTTCCTCTCTTCCTCTTTTCTTGCCAGTACAGATGCAGTACGTCTTTCTTCTTCCTAAAAAGATGAAAAGTATTTTGATTTCTAATAGCACCACAATGTAACAGATGAAGAGAGTCTTCTAAGTCTTAAACACATTAATAAAACTCTAGTGTTTCAGTGTATCAAATGGATTTAAGTTGTTGCTGTGCTCATTTTATGTCCTATCCCTTTCTCCCTGTTATAGGTTTGCATGTGCATGAGTGTTGTTTTAGTTCCAGTTTCCATCCCCTCCCAAGATGAAAGTTAAAATGGCAGATGACAAATATCTGCAGTCACACATTGCTTAAGCAAGACGACTGTGGTTATACTTGTTCGGAATACTTGCTTATATTTTACGAGGCTCAACATGCTATAAGTTTACAATATGATGTCCAGGATGTGTAAATGTTATTCCTACATCATCTGTATGTGGATGTCCGTGACCTTAGTATTTGTGATGTTGCTGTATGTTGAGTCTGTTCTTTTTGTACTCCGTTTATTCTTACAATGGAAAATTACAATAGGAAAAAACAACTGAAACTTAGAAACATAGAAACTCAGCAGCAAAAAGACCGTATAGTCTGATCTTATGTGATTTATTTTCATTTTTATCTTAGGATAAAGATAGATAGATAGATAGATAGATAGATAGATAGATAGATAGATAGATAGATAGATAGATCTTTATCAGGGAGAGCTACAACAATTTGGTGGTCTATTTAAAATTCACACACTTCCAGATTTACTGCATTTTAATAAAGCTGCCACTAGGTGGAGCACAGTATATGAATATACACTCACCGGCCACTTTATTAGGTACACCTGTCCAACTGCTCGTTAACACTTAATTTCTAATCAGCCAATCACATGGCGGCAACTCAGTGCATTTAGGCATGTAGACATGGTCAAGACAATCTCCTGCAGTTCAAACCGAGCATCAGTATGGGGAAGAAAGGTGATTTGAGTGCCTTTGAACGTGGCATGGTTGTTGGTGCCAGAAGGGCTGGTCTGAGTATTTCAGAAACTGCTGATCTACTGGGATTTTCACGCACAACCATCTCTAGGGTTTACAGAGAATGGTCCGAAAAAGAAAAAAACATCCAGTGAGCGGCAGTTCTGTGGGCGGAAATGCGTTGTTGATGCCAGAGGTCAGAGGAGAATGGCCAGACTGGTTCGAGCTGATAGAAAGGCAACAGTGACTCAAATAGCCACCCGTTTACAACCAAGGTAGCCAGAAGAGCATCTCTGAACGCACAGTACGTCGAACTTTGAGGCAGATGGGCTACAGCAGCAGAAGACCACACCGGGTGCCACTCCTTTCAGCTAAGAACAGGAAACTGAGGCTACAATTTGCACAAGCTCATCGAAATTGGACAATTGAAGATTGGAAAAACGTTGCCTGGTCTGATGAGTCTCGATTTCTGCTGCGACATTCGGATGGTAGGGTCAGAATTTGGCGTCAACAACATGAAAGCATAGATCCATCCTTCCTTGTATCAACGGTTCAGGCTGGTGGTGGTGGTGTCATGGTGTGGGGAATATTTTCTTGGCACTCTTTGGGCCCCTTGGTACCAATTGAGCATCGTTGCAACGCCAAAGCCTACCTGAGTATTGTTGCTGACCATGTCCATCCCTTTATGACCACAATGTACCCAACATCTGATGGCTACTTTCAGCAGGATAATGCGCCATGTCATAAAGCTGGAATCATCTCAGACTGGTTTCTTGAACATGACAATGAGTTCACTGTACTCCAATGGCCTCTACAGTCACCAGATCTCAATCCAATAGAGCATCTTTGGGATGTGGTGGAACGGGAGATTCGCATCATGGATGTGCAGCCGACAAATCTGCGGCAACTGTGTGATGCCATCATGTCAATATGGACCAAAATCTCTGAGGAATGCTTCCAGCACCTTGTTGAATCTATGCCACGAAGAATTGAGGCAGTTCTGAGGGCAAAAGGGGGTCCAACCCGTTACTAGCTTGGTGTACCTAATAAAGTGGCCGGTGAGTGTATTCTCCCACACCTCCACAATGACACCGGCAGGAGGATTTCCACAACCCCAGAGACAACAGGAAGCCATGACTATAAAAAGGTCCCTCCTCTACTTCTACTTAAATCTTGCATTGTCGGCGGTCCTAGTCCGTTTGAACCTCTCTCTGATATTACCATCATATATCTAACCGTGACAGCTCATGACTAGAGATGAGCGAACACTGTTCGGATCAGCCGATCCGAACAGCATGCACCCATAGAAATGAATGGAAGCATCTGTGACGCTGACTTTGGCAGTGGCCGGCGTCACAGGTGTTTCCATTCATTTCTATGAGTGCGTGCTGTTCGGATCGGCTGATCCGAACAGTGTTCGCTCATCTCTACTCATGACTACAGTGAGATGTGTTGGGGAAAATGCAGGCCTTCTTGAAAAGCCCCATTTCTGACAATTCTGCAAGATCATATTGTCATTTCTGGCCAGGTTGTCTCAAAGTTCCGTTGTGTCCAAGAAGTTGTCCTTCCTTTTCCCAGAACACATTATCCAGCAAGAAAGAGGGGTTCCAAAATCTTGATGTGCTAAGAAGTGTCCAGTCCTACCTTAACCACTCAGAAGAGTTCAGAAGCTCTGATCAGCTCCTGGTCCCGTATCAGGAAAAAAAAACAAAGAGGCGGCAGTTACAAAGTTACTACTGTACAGTGGAATAAACTAGCTATCTCTAGCTATTTCCTCTGGTCTAAAGGCATAGTCCACTCGAGCAGTCGCTGCCTCTTGTGCTAGAGGAGCATCAGCTTATATAGAATAGAGTTGCCAGCAAACTCATCTACCCCTATCAATATTATAAATTCGATGCCATATCTAACAAAGACTTGTCTTTTGGCTGTGCAGTACTATCTGCTGTGGCACCACCATAGTGATGTTTCTCTGTAATTCTTCCTGTCAGGGACTTTGTGGAGGTGTGGGGGAAAAAGTGTAAATTATCTGCATTTCCTTTTAACAATTATAAGGGAGGAAAACCCGCACGCTGTTGCGGAGGTTAATATGCTTTTCAGTGTGTATGTTCACATTTTTTGATTGTGTGTTAAAGTTGGAGTTTTTCGGGTCCTCGGTTACTACTGTTGTAGAATTGGAGGAGGGACCTGTTAAAACCAAGGCTTCCTGTTATTTCCTGTCACTGGAATTCCTCCTGTTGGTGCCGCTCAAGAGAAATCTAATTACCTGTAAGTGCAATCTTTTTTTCCCTTTACAGCTTCCCTGAGGTTCAATGCTAGCAGTATTAATTCCTATGCTCTGAGCTCCATCTAGTGGTGGCAGCAGCAGCAGAAATTTTCTCCCACAGCTATATAGGAGAAATTTATCAATGTATTTATACCTGCTGACTGATGTAAATAAACTGAAAAACAAGGGAAATGAATCACACAAGATATAGGAAATTTAGCTGCTTTTACATCACATTTCTCTGAAAAATGGTTTTGTATCCCAACTTACTACTGCAAATAATGGCCGAAATCTAGGTCAGCTCCTAACTTTTGATTTCTGGTGCACAAACTATCTGAGATGCACTAAAATTATTAAGAGAAGTACGCTTAATACTTTTATTACACTTCACTCTGACACAGGCTTCTATACACCAGGCCTTATTATAGAAGTTGTACAGCATTAGAAAACATGGTACAACAAACTACACATAACTTATGGATAGGGGCGGCATGGTTTCTGGATAAATTCTGGACAATCCCTTTAATGGGCTCCGAAGTTTTCAAAATGAGCATCATATTAATAAAGCATCTGGGTGATGCAGAGTGTGGATCCCTCAACTTTATAAAGACATCACTAACTGTACTACACACAGTATGGGAGGGAACTAGAAGCTGAGGAAATATTATACTAAAAACAGTTGTAAATGCTCAGAACAAACTACCAACAGATACTGTTGGAGAGTCCACAACAAGTGAATTAAAACATACTTGGGATACATTTTTTTTTTTTTATAAAAACACAATGGATAGCAATATGGGTGTGTTAGGGAACAACATAGACTTCACTGCTTCACTGGCAACCTCTTTCTACACAGTTGCCATGATGCTGCTTCTTTATATCTCATGCATGCTCCTGGCATTACTCAGAAAGTGCATACAAAGTACAGTCCCAGGTAACTAGACAGAATCAGAAAATGTACTGTGCACACCCCAGACCAGAAATTCCAGGTGCATGTGCAGGATAGGAAGAGGCAGCATCATATATGAAGTATAGGAACTGGCTGTCAATTAAGTTATGTGCCAATTCAAGCTGGAGCAAGTGCCCTTGCTGTGCCAACATTTAAACTATTTTTTTTAAGGGAGTGCTGCATCAATTTGAGAATGTAAAAGTATTCATATGGGGTTTTCCAGCACTGAGCTGCACTTTCTCTTCTCAGGCAGTGACATGTACATTGGTTACCTGGCCCTGTTGTATTCATATGGAAATAAGATGAAAATTATGAATTTGCATTAACATTACAAGGGCTCAGTTTGAAAAAGTAGTTGACAATTATTTAATTAGCATTATCCCGTTTACTAAATATAGGTTATTAGTATAGTTCATATAATAGGATTCCTCTGTATAAAAAACCAAAAAAACCAAACAAACAAAAAAACTTACCAATATACATCATGTTAAAATTTGGTTTACCTGATTTACATTCAGTTCACGTGACTATATCTGTGACTTTTCATTTGCAAGCTCCATGCGAGCACTAACCCTGGAAATGAAACGTCACAGAATCACTTGAAATTTTGGACACCAAGTGTCTCTAAAGCCGAGGCCCACGTTGCAAAAATGCTGCATTTTACATTACCAAGAAAGTGAATCTAATCTCAGCCACCTAATGTAGAAAAAAATCCGCAGCGGAAAAGCTACGTTTTCGAAAATCGCAGCATGTCAATTATGCCTGAAGAAACGCTGGTGTCCTCCATATGTGTATAAAAGAGGTAGAATTTCCTCAGGGAAAAACTCTATGGACTTTGTGTAAAAAAAAAAAAGATGTGATGCATTCCCTCCGCATTTTTTTTTCTTTTTATGCTGTGCTTCACTACGTGGGACCTTAACCTTAGAGCCCCCCTCCCCATCTATTCCAGAAAATTGGGCCAGAGCTCAGTTACGCAGAGTACACCTACCACCTAGTACACCTATTGCTGCAGTTGCACGTACCAACATCAAAGAGGCAGTGTATACACAAAGCCTCTTACTCTTCCCTATTCCAGCTATGGCAGATCAAGTACTTCCCTGTTACACTGCACTGCGACCCACTCCACCATCCCGCAGCAATGCCTCTACACGGTTTTCTTCTTCGAGGCACAGCAATAGGGAGGAGGAACATGTTGGTTTATGAGTGCACCTACAGTGATAGGTGAAGGGGTAGAGCTAGAGCCTCTCTGAGCTCAGTCCCAATGTGCTGAAATAGGAGAATGGAAGGGGGTTGTAGAGGCACTTCTATGTATTATATAAACTATATTTTAATAAACCAGATAACCCCTTTAATATGATTACTTAATCAATTTATACAGCTCCAACAACTCAACAGCACTGTATAGTCTCAATGTCAAATTAACATTTCATTATTGGGTTTTTTTTTTTTGTTTTTTTTTCGGAAAACAGCAGCATCTGGAGGAAACCTACTGGAGAGAACACACAAAGGTCATGCAGATGTTGCAGATTGTCTCACTCTGTGCATTGGTAGATACTTGTACTGAAACAGCAGTTTTAAGTGTTCCCTGACTCACAGCAGAGCGGGGTTTAGCAGCTCCAGGTATTTGTAGGTCTTTTCCAGCAGTCAGTTATTGGGCTCAAGTGCCACATAAGGTAAAACATTGAATTCCAGCGAATTATACAAACCATCACTGCAACCCCATCATTAAGGAGGTGCTAAAGATCAGGCAGCCACTTATCATAAAGCAATGGTATATCCTAGTGACATACTAGCACTTTATAAGATGGGAATACCATCAAGACAAGAGAGTTATTTTATGCCAGAAGTAAAATTCTCGGTAAATTATATAGTTGACAAGTATTAATGCCATTTTTATAGTTAAGGGAAAAAAATATTGTGATCAACACTTTGGTACCACAGGCATGGGTAACAGCCAAAGAACAATTACCTGTATTCCTGCCTATATACAGCAAACACTTTAACAAGGGTATGCTGTGAGATCTCTCCAAAACCTTCCCATTACATCACTGGGGACAATTTCAACAATGCAGGACTACAGTTAAAATTGTGAGAAAACCATTTATGAGGTGCTGGAATTCAGTCTTAGATTTTGGTTACAGGATGAAACGGATAATTGTGTTTGACGTGGCCATTACGGAACATACAATCCGTGACCTTTTTTTCCCTAATTCATTCTAAGCATAAAATCTATTGTGGGATCTGTCAAAACAGATTTTCTTGATAAAGAATACGGTTCACATATGGATCATCATAGTGTAAGCTGGGTTATTGTTGCTATTAAAACAAAGGGAACTGGCACACAGACAATAAAGAGGACTTTCTACCACCTCCACAAACCCCACCTATTTATATTCTTTAATAAGTTTTTGCTAACGCACTTTTAACGTTTTTCATCTTGGCCCCACCATTCCTGAGCAATAATTTCTGATAGTTTTAGCACACAATATGCAAATTAGGCTTTATAAACTCTAAAAACAGCTGATAGTTTGGTCCACTTGGTTAGATCATGTCATATACTCTTGACATATTTATTTATTAATTTATTTTTTAAATCAGATAATTTTTCTTACATTTTTCTGTACATAAATTCAAACAAACAAAACAACAGCAACACAACAACAATTCAAAGGAAATATAGAGACACAATCCGACATATAAAGGGGGAAAGCCCATTAGGACCGCCCACTAAATCTCCCAAACATCCTTCGATTGATAGCAAATAATAGTACTCAGGGAATCAGAGACTGGGAGGGAAGACCAGGTGTATCCAACACCATTTTTCAAATTTAGTTTGGGTCTTTCTTTGTGTATATACTCCCCTCTCCAGCCTAATAGTATTATCAACTCTAGATATCAATTCCACCAGAGGAGGGGGGCTCTGGTCCAACCAATGGTAAGCAATCAATTTTCTGGTCTGGTACAATACCCTAGACAACCCTATAAATTCCGGGCTTTCCAGGTCCACACCCTGCCCCAAATGACCTAGAAGGCAAACTAACAGTGAGCGCAGAAGGCAATAGAATATACCTGGTCAAGCAAGGACAGTAATCGGTTAACTCCTGACACTCCCACATCATATGCAGGAGATGTGCGGGTTCCATAATACAGCAGGGACATTCGGCATCAGAACAGATATGCATGCAGAACAGTCTCTGTGGAATTCTATAGACCCTATGCAAGAGATAAATACACAGTCCTGTGACCACTGCCTACTTTTGACGTCAACGTTAAATAACCAACCGCAGAAGGCACGTGTCAGCCGCCATCTGGGTGCACTCATCATTGTGGAAGGCACGATGGATCAACACAAGTATGCATCTATCCTTGCGGACCATGTTCACCCCTACATGCGAATAGTTTTTCCTCTGGATGATGGCATCTACCAGCAGGACAATGCGACGTGTCATAAAGCTCACAGTGTATGTGTGTGGTTCGAGGAGCACCAGGAGGAGTTTACTGTACTCCCTTGGCCAGCAAATTTCCCGGACTTTTACACAATCGAGAATCTGTGGGACCACCTTGATCGGGTTGTTGGATGCTCAAATGCGTAACCTAGCGCAGCTGGCCACGGCACTGGAGTTGACATGGCTCAACATCCCAGTGAACATCATCACAACATCCCCTCTCTTCCTGCATGTCTCGCAGCGGTCCGCTCTGCAAAGGTGGTTATTCTGGATTTTGACAGGTGGTTACATTAATGTGACTGGACTGTGTATAAGACAATCTCTGCGCTTCACTAGGGGACAGTATAGGAGTCAGGACTAACACTTCTCCCCATGTTTCCTTGTCCACCACTCTTGACATATACTTACTTCCCATGTGGTAGGTAGTTGACCCAAATAAAGAAAAAAGTAAGCACTGATTGTTCAGGGTTAAAGAAAAACAAATGTAAATGTTAATTTATTATAGCAAATATACAGTCCTAATTTCTTGTCCAGACTGAAAAAGAATACCAAAAGCATTTCTTGCTCCAGTGGACCTGTCCTGTCCTATATTATGCAGAAAACTAATTTGAATGAACACTATGTAAGCCCCTGTGCAGATGACCATGGTGTGGGTCAGTGTGCCATCCGTGTACCTCACAGATACATACTACCCATTCATTTCTATGGGCCCATACACACAACTGTGATTTTTACAGTCCCGTGTGCAAGCCAACAGTTCGGGCTGCATCAGATAGGACAGGACTAGGACTATTCATTTAATGAAAGGAGCCACAGAAGCACGGTCAAGGGATACCAACTTTTTATTTTAATACATTAGACAGAGACACAACCGCAGACAAAATAAAAGATTAGCGCCCACCTTCCAGGGGACCATATTTTTTTAACTGCTTTTGAAAAGCTAAATAGGTTCACAGCAGCAAGCAAGAGCACAGCAGCAGGCAAATGAAATATGTAATTTAGCATTTTGCACTTGGTGACTGGTTTTCTTTAGGAAAATATTTTTTATGTGAGCAGTACTCCAGATTTACTAATATTGATCTTGAAACCTCAGCTATGGGTTAAAGCAGGGGTCCTCAAACTGCGGACCCCGGGCCACATGCGGCCCGCCAAGCACTTCTGTCCAGCCCCGCCGACAACGACGGCAGGCGTGCATTTATAATGAAGCTCCTGGGGAGCTCGGGCCAGGCCATGGAGCGCACTTCACTTTACCTATTGGAGGGTACCGCTCCCGATGTATGTGCGACCTGATCTGTCTCCGGTGTCCATTTGTGTCCTCCTGTCTCTTCGCTTGTATGCGATGTAAGGAGGATACAGGAGGCACCGCTTCCGATGTCTGTGCGATCTGCTCTGCCTCCGATGTTCGCCTGTCACATCGCATGTATGCGATGTAAGGAGGATACAGGAGGCAGATCAGGCCACGCAGACATAAGGAGTGGTGCCTCCTGTATCCTCCTTTCATCACATACCGTGTTTCCCCGAAAGTATGACACCCCCTGAAAGTAAGGCATGCGGGGGTTTCTGTTGAATTGCCTAATATAAGGCATCCCCTGAAAAAAAGGCATGCCCGGCAGTGATGTGTGGGATTTCGGGGGGCGGGGCTTAGCAGAGGTTTCGGGGGCGGGGCTTAGCGGCGGTTTCAGGGCGGGGCTTAGCAGAGCTTTCGTGGGCGGGGCTTAGCGAGCTCCACTTCACTGACACAGCAGCCATGCTCTGTGCTCCGTGTGCACAGCAAAACCGGCTGCTGCCTCTGCTGTTGTAGGATGAGCTCTCCCAGCTCATCCCAGAGGCAGAGACAGCAGCTGCCATACAAAAGAGGCAGCAGCCGGCTTTCCTGTGCACACGGAGCATGGCTGCTGTGTCAGTGAAGTGGAGCGTGCAAAGCTCCGCTAAGCCCCGCCCCCAAAGCCTCGATAAGCTCCGCCCCCCAAAGCCTAGCTAAGCCCCGCTCACCACTTCCAGGACGAGCAGCAGCACCAGCGCTGCTAGGAAGAAGGGAAAGGTAAGTATGATACCTTACCCCCCTCCCCACCTACAACCGGCAGTCATGCTGACGCTCCACTACGGAAGTGCCGGCATGACTGCCTGTTGTAATAAGGCACCCCTCGAAAATAAGACATGTCCTATATTTAGAGTGACAATTTAATATAAGACACTGTCTTATTTTCGGGGAAACACGGTACAAGCGATGTGGCAGGAGGAGACAGACTGATACCGGAAGCAACGCAGGTGGCACAGACATAAGGAGTGGTGCCTCCTGTATCCTCCTTACATCACATACAAGTGATGTGGCAGGAGGACACAGGCGGACACTGGAAGCAGCACAGGTCGCACAGACATCAGGAGCGGTGCCATCCAATAGGTAAAGTGAAGCGCACCGTCTCCATGGCCTGTCCCAATATAGTCAACTGTGCCCCTCCGTCACTTCGTCAGTCAGGTCACCCTGGCAACGTGACCTGACCTGACGCAGCCCAAATTACAGTAAGCAAAGCCACTACCGTACTACAGTTTGCTGTGCCGCTCAGCAGTGGTCTCACTGGTCAGGTTTAGTGCCTGCTGCCTTCCTGGACGGACCCAACCTGTGCCCCCTGAAGTAAGCAGTATAATATCTTACTGTAGGATAAATAACATCTCAGAGGGTGTTCACACTTGTGCTCGGTGTCTGGTGTATGCGTTCTGTCGGGTTTCCATCTTCAGTCCCAGCGAAACTGGACAGGGGACGGAAACCTGGCAGTCACCTTTAAAATCCAATACTACTTGCTCAACACTACAGAACACTGTTGTGGTCCCCTAGTCCATGGCTGTCATTTTAGCTGTACATACAAATGTGTTAGAGAAGTCTGTTGTCATCAGAGAATTAACACTATATCAGCCACATATCATTGTTTAGTTGCATTTACTGTAGATTAGTGGTCATTATATAAGGATTTTTTGCTCATGGTAAGTCAGCCAGTTATAACAGACGTTCACCAATCTGAATTTTCTCCTTTAGCCAATGAATAAATACAGTGTATGGGGTGCTCACGCCATGGCCAGAACTACAGCTCAACTCTGCCATCTAGTGGCTTGTCATGAATTATTATAAAAAGTGACCAAACAACTTCATCCAGCAGACCTAATGTCAATCTAAAACTAATGTCAATATAAAACCAAGAATCTAATCTTCCAGTACTCTGGCTTGTGTTACACTAGATGCTACCAAAGCATTGCTTCTAGAGGAGACCCAATGCACTCGGCACAGCAGCACACTAAAAAAGTAACAAATGTAGGTCGGCTGTCAGAATGATAAATGTTAAGCAGCAATTTATTAAAGGGGTTGTCCCATCACAAGGATCCTATCTATACTGCTTGTTAATGTGAATGTAAGACTTTTCCTAAATACACTGCTTCAGCAAAACTGCTATTTTGTCCACTATCTTACTTTATTCATTTTTTTGGGACACATCCCTTGACTTATCTGCTCATAAGTCAAGTGATGTATCTGCTGCTCTCAGGGGGGAGGGAGGAGGGGCTAAGTGCACGGGAGCGAGGATGGAGGGGGGTAGTTTACCCTTTGGGGGGAAGGGGCCGCCAATACAGACCCGGCATCCGCTGTAATAGAGAGGCGGATGCCGGGAAGGGTTAGACGCCAGCACAGATGCCAGCGACATCGCTATGTTTCTGCCCTGCATGAAGCCAGCAGCTGCAGGAGCGATGCTGCTATTCCGAGGGGGGGGTTGGAGGAGCGGAATAACAGCATCGCTCCTGCCGCTGCTGGCTTCATGCAGGGCAGAAGCATAGCGATGTTGCTGGCGTCTGTGCATCTGTGCCGGCGTCTACACCCCCCGGCATCCGCCTCTCTATTACAGCGGATGCCGGGTCTGTATTCACATATGCAAAGCCAAGCGGCGAGATGCCACTGGCCCTGCATGCACGCTCATAGATGGTGAGACCAGTCTAGCCTTCACAATGCGAATACAGACCCGACACCCGCTGTAATAGAGAGAGGCAGATGTCGGGTCTGTATTTGCATTGTGAAGGCTAGACTGGTCTATGAGCGTGCAAGCAGGGCCAGCGGCATCTTTCCGCTTGGCTTTGCATATGTGACCCCGCCCACCAATGACGCAACAAAGCCGGAAGACAGAAGATTTTACAACAACGAAGACTGGTGAGTATGCGACGTGCGACAACCCCTTTAAAGGGGTTATGCCATAAAGGATATTTCGACAAGGGATAAATAGCTGATTGGTGGGGGTCTGGCTGCTGAGAACCCCACCAATCTTGAGAACTGGGGTGTTTTACCTGACTGGAGCTGCTGGCTGAATGTAGGTGTACCCCTTGATGGACAGGATGCAGCTGCGCTCCCATTCACTTCAGTGTGTACCAGACATAGCCAAAGTACAGCATTTCATTGACGTGAATGTAAGCAGGAATGCATCCAGTCCAGCAAGAGACAGGCGCACACTGAACTGTAGGCTGAACTCAGTCTGAATACACAGCCCTATTCTCAGGATCGGTGTAGGTCTCAGCAGTCAGTCCCCCACTGATCAGAAATTTATCCTCTTATCTACATAAATATTCTTCATGGCATAACCCATTCAGTAAAACACACACAGCAGGAAGTGAAGATCAAATGGAGGTGGATGTCAACTTAAAACATAATTATATGTGACAATATTCATAGTCTAAGAACAAGTCATCAATATCAGATTGGTGGGGTCTGATATCAGACGCCCCATACTGATCAGCCATTTGAAGAGTGTGGAGTGTTCAGTTCAGAGCTGCAGCCTCTCTACTGCTTACCTACCACAGCCCCATACCTTGTCTAGGCGATGTGTGTGGTATTAGCTATGTGACAGATGTATATGACGTCACTAGCCTCTGAAACGGAGTGGGAACTCACTAAAGTACTACTGCAGCTTAGAACCGATTTTTGACAGGGGTATCAGATCTGCACTTAAATGAAAGAGTTGAGGCATCCTAAGAATAGCTTAGCAACTTTATTTGTATATCAATGGAAACTAAAACCTTATTCACTCTTGAATGAATTCATGAGTTATACTGTACACATAGGACATAAAACAAAATACACAGTGTGGTCTGTGAGAAAGTGACAGGCAAAGTCCTGGAAGGACGCTATATCTCCCCCAGACTCCTCTCTTATGTGTGGTGAGTGAGGTCAGTACAGGGCTGTAGCAAAAACCTCACCTGTGATTTTTAACCACTTCTTTCCTACAGCAGAAGGAGCACACGCAAACCATGTCAAGACCTCAGTCCTGTGCAGTTCCTGGGGGAGAGAGGAGGTGTCGGGTCCTGTCTCTAAAAGCGTGTCTACTGGTGAGACCTGTGTGAACACAGCCTCTGTTTTGTTTGGTTTTGTTTTCCGTGTGGCTGGAGCAAGCCATACGTATAGTTAGCATTCAAGTGTTTAGTTAGTAGCTCAGCCGAGCAGGTTTTGTGTTGTTGTTTTGCCTGAAATTAAGGCCTCTTTTTGTTTCTGCCAGTTTTGAAAAAATAAACACACAGGGTAAAACCTGTTTGTACAAGATTTTTGTGTCTGTCTCTGACTGTCTGGGTCCACTGCTGCTACCGCTGAGCTTACTCCCCCACAGGTCACAAACATCGTATTCCGCATGCAAGCAGCAAGTCCCAGGCAAAACAATACTGTTAGAAAACCAGACATTTCTTATAGTTGGAAGAGTATTCCTGGCTTCAGACAGCGAGATGCTAAGGCTCTGAGCAGGTCATTAATATTTAAGGACTGAAAAACTCCTTTAACAGGAAAGCAACTTTATGAAGTATAAACTAATAGGGTGTCTTCATGCACAGGATGAGCTGGTGGAGGCCAATAGTAATATTCAAAGTCCATGCAGGTATATTACCTCATATAAAATAATATCCTCAGCACCTAAAGGACAATAGTTTTATAAGCAGCTCAGAAAGAATTCCTTATTGTCAGGCTACTTTCATACTGCTCATTGTTGTCCATTTAAAATATGTGCCATGATGAATGGTATCTAAGTCTTTAAAGGGAATCTGTGTTTTCATGAAAAGTTAAGATATTTGCAAGATTTTGGTGAGCATACTATTCTCTGACTTTATAAGCCATCATACATGGCCCCTGTGAGGGATATTGCCTTGCCAACCCGCTTGGCACACCTGGCAATCACCCTTCTTTCTTACTTTCCACTCACGCTCCGCGAGTGTACCTGGGTCTTATAGGATAATACGAAACAAGCTTTATAAATTTTATATATTTATTAACCAGAGTGGGTCTGTACTAGCCACTAACATATACAGAAATACATATCAGTGGATGACAAGCAAATATAGATAAAAGCATAATACAGTACATAAAATAAAATGGGAATAAAAGATAGAAAAAAGAAACAATAACAAAACAAGTCTGTAGTTGGTTCTCTGGGTCCTCACCTCTAGGCCTCAGGGCACAAACTTAAGTCAGCAAGGAGTTTCAATCTGCTCACATGGCTTCCAGAATCAGAACTATCTCTGTCTCCTCATGGAGGGAAATTTAAATCTCCCCCAGTCTCCTCCCTGAGTGATGTCATTAGGGATAGAAGTCCAACCCTCAATCCTTGAAATGAAATAACTAAGCACAGTCATAATTCCTCTCCAGATGATCAGTGTCAGGCGAGTGGTATGATGGAGTTCGTGGTGATGTCCCCATCGTGTAGACACCAAGGATGACACCCCGATTCCCTTTGAGTAATGAGTTCCGTGTCTGGACTTTTCCCCTGCTTCCAACCCTAGTGAGTTTTAACTTTGGCTGTGGAATGTCCACTTAGGCAAATATTATCAGAAGACTATATTCCCTTTGAAGTTGGGCTTAAAGACACCAGGTCTGGGTCTTGTGTATTCAGTACACCACTCCAGGATGCCCCTCTGCTGGGATAATGAGGTTAGCACAGGTATGCTAATGGAGTAGCACACAATCCACATTCCTACAGCTAAACAGGTTTTGTTAGCAGACACAAATGGCATCCCATGTATGAGAAGTCTGACCAGGTGATAACTTACCAAGACAAAATAATATTGTAAAATACTTAGCTGGGAGTCTCTCATCACAGCCCCCTATCAATTTTTCTGCTGCTTTTAGCCCCATCATGGCTGCAGCAGAGTTTACATTTGTATCTGAGGCAGGGGTTGTGTACAACAGACCCTCCCCTCTCCATTCATTGTATGAATAGACTAGCGCTCCCTCCCTTCACTCCATAGTCTGCAGTAACTAAGTATGGAATGTCTCTAGTAACAGGGAGTGATCAGCAAAAAGAAAGCCATTTAGTGGCAACTGTGACCAACGAACCAGGGAATTCAGCAATGTAGTGAGGTGCAACAGTTACCAAAATCTGCATCCATATCTGGGAGTTTATCCGCTACAAAATGAATGGGAAATATATAAGAAGCTTCTTATACTTCTCCCTTACACTCAATTCACTCCTAGCTTTAGCTCAAAAAAACTGCAGCAAAATCTGCAACAAAAAAGTTGCATTTCCGTAACATGGGGCCTAAGCCTAAAAGACAAGGACTTAATGAACAGTTTAGAAAGTGGGTGTTGGAGGAATGAAGGTGTTTGTTTTGAATTTCATGGCTATTAGTTTACAGCTAAAAGAGAAGTATAAAAAAATAAAAATAAATCAAGAAAACTACAGCAAAATGCAACAGAAAATCACTGTGTGCACACAGCCTAACTAACCAATTAATCACATCACAGCTCTAAATGTAACAACGATCACAGCATTTTTTCCCTATAAACACACTCATGTCTCTGAATGGAAAAAAACAGAGAATGTCTGTTAGGGCTAGTTCACATGGGGGCAATGAGGCAGATTTCTCCTCAAAATCTGCCTCCATAAAATGGTGGTCTATGGAGACTGCTAGCAGTTTTTTCTGCTAGCAGAAAAAAGAAGCAACATGACCTTTCTTCAGGCAGATTCCGCCTGAGAAAAGCAATAGAAGTGAATGGAAGGCGAAAAATGCCTAGCATTTTTTTTTTTTCTTCAAAAAACAGCAACTGAAAACGTTTTTGTTTTTTTTAAAGTCCATTCACTTTAGGGGAGGGGAAAACCGCCTGGCGTTTTTTCTGAAGCAGTTTTTACCAAAAACTGCTCCAGAAAAAGCTCCAAAAAACACCTCAAGGTAAAAAAAAAAAAAAAAAACGCTTGCTAATTAGGAAGCTTTTTTCAGGACCAAAATAAGCCAGAAGGTTTTTACGTGTTAACTAGCCCTTATAACTACAGCACACTCTCTTGTGAAAATAGCAATACTCTATCTATATAATTACACCTTGGATTAGGCTGGAAGCAACGTATATGACTACAGTAACACAGATTGTCCACAACAAGCTATATAAGGGCAACATATTACAAGCTAGGGTTCTGGGGTATTCATGAGGCCATGAGCATTACTACCCATCAAAATGCTGTCAAGTGGCAAAACTTTTCAGTAAGGCTTTCATTCCAGTGTTACCTGTCAGGGATAAACTGGTAAGTTTGCAGAGATTATATGGTGAAGAGGTCTGTATAGGTACAAAACTTTAAAAATATCACCTATTAAGGTTGGGCAATTAATCAAAAAATAATCAAAATTGAAAGTCCAGTCAATTAATCAATATGAACTTACTTACATTATTTTACATCCATGGCATGCCGAATTACACTGCTACTGGCTAAAAGGATGTATCACTAAGTGTATGCTATTCAGTAAGGAAGTCTATTGAATGCTAGGAGAGAGTTTTCTAGAGATGTTCTGTGACCTCTACAGAAGTGATTGTGCAGGAAGAGAGAGAAGATAATGTATGTCAATTTATCGTCAATGGTGGATCTTGCATTATGTATAAAAGATGATACCTGTCATTGTAATCCTGCCTGTTCTGATAATGAGGATACTGCTGGAAAGAAATCTCAATAAAACAGGACGTGTCAGCCCCTTATTCGATTTACAGGTAATTCCCAGCAACAGAGGACCTGGATACAATGTTGCTAATTGTCTGTATTATTATGAGTGTTACAGGGCTGTCAAGCTGTTTCCTGTGGCAATAAATGGGCAGTAAGTAACACTACAGCTGTAACTACAATATGAGAATGGACTGTGTGTTTTAATCACTTCCTTAATTAATACCCATTTAAAATGACAATTATATACTCACCTGTCCATTCAGCCAGAGACCCAGCAGAGAGTCTCTGAATGGATCCCCGGTCTTTGTTTACCTTTGCTGCACACAAGCCCCCATTGTTCTGAAAACAGACATGCAATGGACGTTAATTAAAACATCCACTATATGTCCATTTTTCATTGTGTATGAGGCCTTCCATCATAAATACACTGGAATCAAATCTATCACCGCTCTGTATGCTTTGATTTTCCCTAAAATTTATGTTGTTTGGCCTAACCGAAGGGTGGACATGTCTCTGTAATATGCTGCCCTTACACAGGACAACATGTGACAGGTCAACTTTAATTTCAATGGTTTCTTCAAGTTCGATCAGAAAATGTGCCAAGTTGTGCTGGCTTTTTAGATTTACATCTTCTGTCCTTACCGTGATTCTCTTCATATCCAGCTGTCGTAGCTGCAGCATATGTCCCAAAATTGTTTGCCTGTACCATGACTCTTGAGCTATAGGGTTGCCATCAAGTGTGACATCTGAAAGCGATGTTGAGTCAGCAAGGCACAGGATGTCATTGATTCTGTTTGGAAAAATGAAATACTGATTAAAGACATATAACCTCATAGTTTATGTCACCAAAAAATACATAGAACCTGGAGATCAGGAAAAAAATAACAATGAACTCACAACTTTATTACTAAAAAAAAAATAAAAAATTTAGAAATAACATGTTATAAACAAAAAACAACAGCTTTGTTGAAAAGTAATCTAACAATTAATGAGGAGCTTAACCTATAAGCAACTTTTCATACCACTTACAATCATCAGACTGGGGTTCCTTTGGTTCATCCTCCATCTATCTATATAGCACATGTGCAGATGCCCTGGAATTTCACACCAAATTCCTCACAGAGTTTTTAGGCGAGGATTTTGGCGCTGAATCTGTGTAAAAATCCACGTGGAAAAAAACGCCTCTCTATAGAGTTATATGGGTTCCGCTAGCTTTTTTTCCCACTAGCGGAAAAAAAAAAAAAAAAAAAAAAAGCATCCTTCAGGCAGATTCCGCCAGCAAAAACCACCACAGTCAATGGGAGGTGGGAAAGCCATGTGGAAGTGGCAAAAACCGTGTGCAAAAAAACGCTAGTGATTTTTCCAAGGTCCATACACTGTGCTGGAGGAAAAAAAAAAACATTTCCTAAAGCAGATTTTTTTTCCTTGTCAAAGGGATGGACCCTTAGTGTTTCACTTCTCAGGCCCAGTGATGCATCCTCAGGACCCTGTAACTAAAACTGTGCTTGGACAGTATAAAAAAAACAAACAAAACAAACAAACAAACAAAAAAAACACAACAACCTGTGACTTTCTTTCTACTTCTATTTCCCAATTTGAAAAGACGGTAAGAGAGGACACAGAATATATCAACTTGAAGGCCATAACAGTGAAAAGGAAATATCAGACATTATAGAACAGATCACCAAAGAGTGAGAAGAAAAAAATAAAAAATGTGTTATACGGTAGCTATGGCACCATAATTTAGTAGAGTCCCCCACAAAATGGCGGTAAGCTCCAGCATCATCAGTAGCATTGTATGATCATTCCCACAGTTTACTAAATAGTTCTGGCATTAGAGTTTACATAGCGGCTGAGATTTACTATTGCAGTTGACATAAGACACAGGCGCAAATAAGGCACATCTAGTTTGTGCTAGCATTTTTGACCTGCTAGAAAATATTAATGTGGATTCTCAGAAGAATGGGGCATGGTTTAAATATGCCAAGTATTCGTCCAAACAAATTTCGTGAACTTTGCCCATCTCTACACACCAGTATTCATAGCTCTGTTCAACCGAACAGATGTTGTTGTTTTTTGTTTTTTTAAACTGATACATATTTGTATTCATTTTAAATATTAAATAGATAGATCCATTAAACAGATCTTCTGAACGGATGAACGGATGACAGAAACATGCCATGAAGCCCCTAATCCTAACTTCAAGCTTAACGTCTGACACAGACTCTGACTCCTCTACCTTTCCTAGGCTTTAACTCCAACTATAACTCCTTCAAAAATGGCCAATTTATTTATTTTTTTATCAATAAAGCAAGAAGCCTTATTGGCAGTACATGTCACATTTCAATCTTAACTGATCAGTTTTATACATACAAAAAAACTCCCCTGATGTTAAAAAGGGGTTGGCCACTTTCAGACCAATACTGAGACACAAACGTTATTGTTTGTACAATAAAAAGATTTCCCAGTGTATGTTGTATATCAATTGCTCACAGTTCTAGATCTCCGCTTAGAATATTTATTCTGTTACTTACAGTGGATAAAATTCTGACCATGAATTCAGCACAGTTGGAATTAGTTATCTAGCCCCCACCATTCCCAAGCAACAAGCGCAGTTAGTTTTGGTGCCTGATGTGCTATTTAAACTCTGTAATGTTAGAAGGGCAGTGTCAGGCAGAGGGTGTGATTCAGACCTCCAATCAGAGAGCTCTGAATCACAAAAATGAAGATAGTGTTCACACCTGCACCCAGAATATAATTTTATTTTTTCAATCAACTATGTGTGGTTTATCTAGGATCATAGGATATTAATACAGTTGTACAAATAGGGAGACAGTTGTCGTAATGCTGATGACTAGAAGAAGTGTATAAGTACGTGAAACGCGTTTATACAAGTGCTGCCACATCAACAATAACCTCTTCTGGTGAGTGCCACTATATTTCTTCTTCTATGTGTATCTATGGACTGTTGCTCTGCATTAGTTGAGCACCACAGACACAATTGTAACGAATCCTGTTGCAAGTCGGATACTCACTCGGAGGTGGTGGTGAGCAGTGACATACTTAACTTGTGTATGGCACACATAGCTATAAGCTCTGAAACTTAATAGTGAATTAGCACTAAATAATCTGTTTTATATATATATATATATATATTTCAGTTTTCCCAAAAATTTTAAATCAGCAATCTAATAAAAGTAATATCAAGAAAATATGTCAGAATTAAATGAATAACAAAATGTAAATATTAGATAGAGCAAGACAGCGAAGCTGATACAATAGATACAACTGATACAACTATTGTACTTCATCTGCATGTGGCTGGGTAGTTGTGAGATGCTGCAGGATTAGGTCATTGTCATAAACTGCATCAGAGGCTGCTGGTATGAATGGAGAAAACTCTATGCCCTGCCCATGCACACGCATAACTTTCTATCCTATTCCACTGTCAGCTGCCAAAATACAAATTATATTTCCATATATCATCTGACTTCAATTCATAAAATATAGCAAAACAGTGAGCTGTCTAGCAGCTATGCAGGAGAACATGCTGCAGCAAATTGTTCAGGAGGTTTGTTCCACCCTAATCCCACCCTCAAAATTAACCCTAGCCAGAAGCTCAAGACAATCCTGACTTCACATCCAGCAAGTAAAGAAAAGTACTGCCCCCACAAGTTTGCCCACCACACAGAGTCACCCATAATATTGTCAGACATAGAAGTCTTCTCCTGCAGCAGTGACCTTACAAATGTACCAACAACAACCCTGCTCACTCAGATGTACAAGCCTTAATGTCCCTAGAACACAAATATAGAATCTTCCCTATGGTTCTGCATATGGCTTCTCTATGGCTCTTTAATAGGAACTTAGCAGATAGATGCCCAAGAACAGTCACTTGTAGCCAATCTTTGACAGTAGAGGTCAGCGCTAGAAACAAAAAGAGCAGAAAGAATCACAAACTTTCACAGTGAAATCCCAGGCTGATATTTACCTTAGTTGTCACAAGCTTGAGTAATCCGGAGTTGCATACAAGAGGCCCACACGCCCCATGTGGCCCTTGAGCCAAACTGTGGCTCAATTGTGGCCAACTGCCAACAGTAAGCACCCATGTAAATAAATCCAATGAAGTAATTGCTAATAAAATTCCATCCTCCATAACAATGGACTTCATATAAGCAAGCTGCAAGGTTCAGTCAGTTGTTCTTCATTACTGACACAATGTGCACAAGATTCACTGCAGGCAAACTTTTAGTATACCCAGAGGCCTACAATCTCTAGTGCCTAGCCATCACAAAGCATGCTGCATAGGCTTGGCTGCCTCATTAACCCTTTACAGCAAGGGATTCAAATCCAAGAGTTCTCATTCTCTATGCTCTGTAAATGAATGCAGTACGACTAAAGACAGGAAGGTGTGGCAGCTGCTTTTATAAACCAAAGGCACCACACTATTCTTGTCTGTAGGCTGTATCCGCACTGTGCAGTAGAGCAAGGACATCCCTAATGACAGCATTACACAGCATCCACAATGCAGCCAGGCATCAAGACATCAAATGTATCCATAGCTTACCTTGATATGTTGTTAAAGCTGAGATAAAGGAGCTGAAGGCTGGGCAAAGTATCCACATCTCTCTAAAAGGAAGCATAGATGGACTACATCAGTAGGATTATGTGACGTAGCACAGTAACATCTGCTCAGCTGATATAGCACCCTCTGCTAATTCTTGTGGTCCTGCTGCAGCATCGATGACAAGGGAGTGCTAAGCCTCAGTGTCGTGGCTATCTGGAGGCTGAGCTGCTCTGCAGAGCTAGGTGAACACCAGAGAGATGATGGGTGGGGAAGAGAGGTCCTTGCTTTCAGTAGCCAACATGCAGGCTCGGCAATTATACTGCACACTGGCAAGAAGACTGATCAGCTGCAGAGCAGCAAATTGGATTTTATAGTATAGTCCTAACATGACAGCGCCTTGGTAGACTGCACACCAATTCACAGATCACACAAGCTCTCAGACATGAACACAATAAAATGACCTTTGCAGCCTATTGTTTGCTGCTTTTTATTAGGACCACACACGCTCAATAATTCATGCATCATTATGTCGTGGATAAATACATCATTTATATTTCATGACTCCTTCAACATATTTCTCAATATTTAGCTAGAAATGTGTACAAATAGCAGGCTCCCTGATCAAGACATGTATAGTCAGGTGCAGAAGTACTTAGACAATGACACAATGATCATCATTTAGCCTTTGCATATACTTCTGCAATAGATCTACAACAAAGCAGTGAAAGGGCTTGCCCACTTTCTGCATAAATCTTAGAACTTCTATACACAGATAAGTAATGGCAGAAGTAATCACTACATTACAGGACCCACAAACCGAAATCCCCAGTGCCCATAGATACCAATGTAAGCATGCTGTGGCATCTATATCTTCCTTTATCTCCCAAGTGCTGATACAGAACTTCCTTAGCTTACCTGTATCTCTACCTGCACAAGAGGACAGCTGTCATTTTGGTAAGCTATGGATGCTTTGACTTGTCTACATTGGTACCCATGGTACTAAGGGGGTGATCTCTGAGCCAACTAAGGTAGCACTGGAAGCAATGTAGCAGTTTGTTATGCAGTGAATGGCACTTACGAAATGTCAGTGGAAAGTGGACAACCCCTGTAAGATGTGAATAAAACGCACATTTTCTGCATTTATTTCAGGGGTTTTGCATTATCCATTGAAGAATTACACCCAAGTTTTACAAAGCCAGTTCATTTTCGAAAGCTCAAGTGTAATGGGACAACCTAGCATCATTATAAAGATACATTTTAATACCTTTGTAGCCTATGCCTTGTTGCTGGTACAGATGCCTGAAGTACATCTTATACAACTCAAAAAAGAGCAGCACCAGCCAAATACAAGGAAAGCTAGGGTGCATGTCCTCAAAGTCAATGGTAAAGCCCCAGGCACAAATAACAGAGAAAGAAAAAGAGAGGCAGCACTCTAATATGTGAAAAAAGGGAGTGTGGCCTCTCGAAAGAAAGAAAGAAAGAAAGAAAGAAAGAAAGAAAGAAAGAAAGAAAGAAAGAAAGAAAGAAAGAAAGGAAAAAGAAATGACACACACATATATATCTATATATTATATCAGGCATGTCAAACATGCGGCCCGCGGGCCGCATGCGGCCCTTTACTGGCATATCTGCGGCCCGCACAACAGTCTCAAACTTTGTCTCTAAACGCTGCTACTCGCTGTGTAGACGTGATGTGATGACGTCACATCGCGTCTACAACTGTTAGCGCGAGAGAGAGTGCGGCGGGGGAGCGAGGACTCGGAGTCGTCGGAGAAGGTAAGTTTAATGTTTGTACACATAGAGGTGGAACGTGAAACTGGGGGGAGATGAAGGAAGGAATGGCATGACATTGGGGGCAGAGAGGGAGAGGACATGAATCTGGGGGCAGAGAGGGAGAGGACATGAATCTGGGGGCAAAGATGGAGGGACATGAATCTGGGGGCAGAGATGGAGGGGACATGAATCTGGGGGCAGAGATGGAGAGGACATGAATCTGGGGGCAGAGATGGGGGGGCATGAATCTGGGGCAGAGATGTGGAGACATGAATCTGGGGGCAGAGATGTAGGGACATGAATCTGGGGCAGAGATGGAGGGGACATGAAACTGGGGGCAGAGACGGAGGGGACATGAATCTGGGGGCAGAGACGGAGGGGACATGAATCTGGGGGCAGAGATGGAGGGGACATGAAACTGGGGGCAGAGACGGAGGGGACATGAAACTGGGGGCAGAGACGGAGGGGACATGAATCTGGGGGCAGAGACGGAGGGGACATGAATCTGGGGGCAGAGACGGAGGGGACATGAATCTGGGGGCAGAGACGGAGGGGACATGAATCTGGGGGCAGAGATGGAGGGGGGACATGAAACTGGGGGCAGATGAAGGGTGTATATGTAAACAGATAATTTTCTTTTATGAAACTAACAAAATCTTCTCAGAGAACAAGGCTGACTGATCACCACTTATTTTTGATCAAAGTAGGCACTGCGTTTGTCATTTCAGCCTGATGTACCAACAATTGTTAGCACAAACAGGTGTCAAGCCACAGGACAAAACACTAAAAAAGATTGAAAAAAATGATAGCAAATAAATGTTTAGTTTTTAATTGCTGTATTTTTGTTAAATATATTAGTTGCTGTTGCACACTGCAAATATATGTTGCGGTTACATATTACTACTTCATATCTTGTTTTCATGACTGCTGTTAAAATACGTGTGTGACATTAGCTGCTGTGTGCGGCCCTCGCAACAAACTCTTGTTATTCATGTGGCCCTTGGGGTACCCTGAGTTTGACATGCCTGTATTATATTATACACACACACAGATCTATTGGATTTCTCCAAATTAGTTGCAGTGCCATATAAAACCAGGTTAAATAATGTAATTTAGCTTCACCCTTTATTAATTCTATAAATGTGGTACAACATGGGGTATCGAATGTGACTGTAGCTGAATTTACTACTAGGCCAAATGGCAATAACTTCATTAACTTACAAGATGGGCTAGGTCCGCTGACACCTATCTCAAGGATAGAATTGAATAAAAAGAAAAAAAAAAAAAAACTATCTATATTCTGGCTACACATATAGTGGCTATGTACTTCTAAATTTTACAATAACTCATGAAGAACAAAGAAAATAAAAGATATGTGTAGAAAATATTTCTTTTTCCATCTTATTTCCAGGGAAAAGCATGCAGGAGTTTTGTTTTTTTATTCAAGTATTTCCTCTGAAGCAGAGAGCTGAATATAGAAAACACTATATACTGTATCCTATCATTCTGAAAAGATGGAGGTTTTGATGGCTACAATTCTAAGAGTCATCATTCCCCCATTGCATTCTGACATACAGTAGGAGTGTGTATAGAGAACCTCCTCCTGACCTCAATAGCAGATATTGTGCTGTCTATGTGTCACATACAGGATTTTACATTGATTAATTTAGACATAAGGCTCACATTCATTATTATGGCAAGGGCTGGGAAGCCAGTGAATGTAAAATCAGTCTCTGTCTATTTGATGCTAATATCTTATTTAAGGCTTCTGAATGTAGAATCATGTTCTAGTATTCGTTGTTCAGCCGCAATGAAATGCAAATTACCTATAACTGAGTGGTTGTGGGGTTGTACAAAATTTGTCCATATTACAACTGTTGCATTTCTGTTATAGCTAGAACACTGCAAGGACGTATCATTCCAAGAAAGATCTGTCAGTCCACTACCAAAGATCCCAAAATCTTAATGGTTTTTCATACAGCTTTATTTTCATGCATCACACAAAACTTAAAAGGGGCTGTCCACGCAAGAATGGTCAACCCTTTTAAAGTGTAAGTAATCTGGGGTCAGTGAAAAAAAAAAAAAGTATACTTGCCTTTCGGCGTTGCTTCGTTGTCCTCCAGTCCCTCCTGAGTCATCTGCCCCGGCGGCGTCTCCTGGTGTTATGCTGAAGCCGCTGATTGGCTTCAGCGGTCACATGACCACTGAGGCCAATAAAGAGTCTTCAGCACAACGCTGGAAGAGAACCGGGATAGCAAATGAACCGGGAACCGCGGGACGACAACGGAGCAATGGGGGAAAATGAGTATACCATTTTTTCACTGCCCTCAACGTAATTAAACTTTCAAAATTTACCCTGGACAACCCCTTTAAACAGGTTACAAAGTTGTAACTAAACCCTCCATGTTTTTCTTACAAACACCTGTCAATGCATTGAGATGAGGTATGGCGCCGTTTTTAAGAAAAAGCTGCCATGGTTTTAATAATCCTGGACAACCCCTTCAGGAAACTTGGGACATCAAAGCCTATATTTTCTTCTGTTCCATTAGCCAACAGCAGCCATCTCACAAGTACTTCTTACCCCTCTCAGGCTCGATATACTAAATAATCTCAAACATAACATGGCTTTAAGAATCCTGTTACATCTCATGGCTGTGCAGAACAGAGGTATTACAGTACTCTAGTGCAAATGAATAGACAACCATATAAAATATGGCTGCAATGTGCCCTTCTGAGCAGTGGAGCCTTGCTGTGACTAGGGCAGACCTGAGCAGGTTATGTGAACAGCAGTTGTCTATTTCTTCTAGTAAGTTTTGGAAAACTGCAGAAATCAAGTAAACAGCGTGCATAAAACTGCTGCGGTCTGCTGTCGTTTTGGGATGTTTTATAGTGCTATGTACGAATGCTGCTTATTGTTTGGTAACAAATAGCCAATTTCATGAGTCAGATTGGGTTTAATTGTATAGATTACTCTGCAAGGCCGTGGAGTCAGTAGGTCAAACCAGCAATTCCATCTCATCTATTTTTCCACAGCCAGATTCCTAAATTCCTATTAAAGTAAATATATAACAAACTATGCATTTAGTTAAACAATATTAATAATTGCATAATTTAATTAAAAATAATGAATCACTTAATTTTGAAGTCAGAATTGGTAACTCCAACTTCATCCATCATCAATGGTACTTGATTTTATACTGTCTCAAAATGCATATAAACAGAGAATTGCCATTTGTGAACACCTTACAGACAATGTGATGTACAAGCCATTGCTATATATAATTCTCACCACAGCACTGATGTTGTTATGCCTCAGGTTGAGCTCGGTCAGCGAGTCTAGACCAGTTAAGTTTTCCACTTGGCTTATTTGATTTCGAGCAAGGTTTAACACTCGCAACTCTCTCAGGTGTCCAATATTCTCTATTTTAGAGATCTGTAAGAAAGCAGGAAACAAATCAGTGAAATGAAACCTAAAATATCAATAATGCAGTCATATGAGACCTTATGGGTTTATGCATACATTACTGACCGATGTACAATACAATAGTCAAAGGGGTTTGCTTGGTTTGGAAAATTCCTTCTCAAATACCCTATGTGGGCATTCTGCACTAACACAGGAGCATGCCTCATTCATCTCCTCATGGTGATAGAATGGAGAGAGTGTACAAATGGCAGCAATACATGAAGAACCCAATAGGTCCACGTTTTACACAATGCAATGTTATTTACACACAATGTAGGCGATTTCTCCATCCCGTTCATGGATACATTATTTCCTCCAAATACACTGCCTTGGGTTAAAGGGAGTCTTTCACCAGTGTGAAGCACATTCAACAAGAAACATGGCTAGACAGGTCAGGTTCATCTGAAAATTCACGCCTCTATTGATGAGAATTTCATTTATTTCAGAATATGCAAACGAGCAGTCTGGAGCAGTAAGGGTGGCTCTGTTGCGGCATCCCACATTGCTCCAATATGGTCTTCTTCACCCATCTGGCCTAGCCATTTTCTTATGTTCAAGTATGGGTATTAGTGCAGTGTGGGACATAGAAGTTTGGAGTAAGGGATCTGCCCTTGATGCTCCAGACTGTCCTTTTACATACTCTGAGAAATTAATTTCTCGGTAACAGAGACACAAAGTTTTGTGAGGATAAAGGCATTACATTCTGAGGAGCCTGAACTATGTAAGGGTCAGATCATGTTTTTTGCTTTAAAACAAATTTCCTTGAAAATATCCTTTACTCAACAAAAATGTCATATCCTGCTCAGACTACTGAAAAACTGCCCGGTGTTGCCACCACTATTACACCTACAACCCTTTCCATCCAGTTAATAAATCTCACCCCTTGTTCCTTTATCGCTCTTCCCCTCTGCCATCCTCTTGACTGGATACCAAATGACCAGCAAATTTATTTCATAATACTGACAATGATGTAGAAGGCTGTCAACTACCTGTCACCTCCAGACATCTCTGCCATAATCACCCAGTACCTCCTTAACAAGTAATCTCGAATTCTGTAAGACCAGTTTGTGACGACCTGGATCAGAATGAGCAACCCTGCCACAGGGAGTCATTCTGCCTCCTCCATCCTTTGTGTTCACTGCTTGCTCCAAGTTTTTCATGTGGGTTGATTTTACTAATACAATGATCTAGTCTGCAAGACTCCTCAGCTTTGGACAATGGAGATGATTGAGGAGGAGGGGTGACCTGGGAGCCAAGTGTTGATTCCAATCATGTCACCTGGGGTTGGAACTAGCCTGGAAACCCATTGCTCATCACAGATAGAATCACAGAGGAAGTAAGTGTTGAAACTCTACATAGAGAAACCCTACATGGGGAACCCCTTTAAACAGCTCTGCGTTTCACACGTACACTACTTTGTGAGCTAAAGGAGCTTTAAGGTAATTAAGACTATAATATCTTGTGTTCCCATGTGGCAATACTACAGGGCAAATGAACATTGTCTACCAGATTCCCTGCAGATTATGGCAATAGGAAATCCTGTAGTCATCTTCATTACTAATTTGTTCCAGATGTATTCAGCATTCTGCGTGTCAGAATCAGAGGTGCTTGAGTAGGGTCGCAACCCTATAGCATATGCTAAAAGGAACTCCACACTCCCTGAGAAAGTGGTCTCAAGAGGCACGCCACTTAGAGGTGGTACTGTATATGATGTGAAGGAGAAGACACAGGATTAATGTGCCTACTTCTAATAGAGTTTGACGCCTCATTCCAAACTGGACCTTCCTCACTCTACTCTAAATCTGTTCGTGGATTTTTTTGAATCAATAATTAACAACATGCATCCAAAAAAATCCAATGGAAGCGCAGAGTTCCTTTTGGTACATCTTATGTTCTAGGGACCTGTCTGGTGAAGTAAGATTCATACAGATCTTTGCTGCCTCAACAATCAATCACAGCAGAGCTTTTATTTCTTACGGCGTTCTTGAAACCTCAAAGTTGTGCTTTGATTCATTGCTTTTGACAAAAAAATAAAAAAAAATTCTCTTTACTTCTCATAAATCTACCCCAATGTATAGAAAAAGAAAACCTCTCCGACAATGTGGTAATATTAGTCAAAGCATGCTACTTTAACATAAATATATCAGTTCTGCCTTATTACATATTACCATAGAAAAGCCCATTGGTGGTCTATGATGGGGTTAATTATTATCATAAGCTGTGCTGTCCCTGGGGAACACCATGCTAAACTGTAGAGCTGATTTCCAATCCCATCATACTACAAATTACAAATCTATTCTCCAGGATGTAATTAGGAGAACAGTGCACTCTGTATGCCGCCCTATGTAGTTACACACTCTCCCTGATGTGTACGATTATCCCCTGACCCTGATCTATAGTCTCTCACTCTGCCAAACCAGTATCCCTACGCTATGCTGAGGAGGCCCAAAAGGCCGAAACAGCGCTGTCCATAGCTGGGAATCTGTTCCTTTTGGAATAGAAATACTAATTTGGCAATTAAATCCGCATCATGATAGTAGACTTTTTAACTGAGTCATGCATGATGTTAAGGATGCTGCCCTCTAGAGGGCGGCATACAGAGAGCACAGTTCTTTTAATTACATCCTGGAGAATAGATTTGCATATTTTTTACCCAGAATCCCTAGCGGAGCAGAAATGACTTGTAAGGGCTCGTTCACATCGGCGCCCAGGTGTCTGTTCTGCAGGTTTCCGTTTCCTGCATAAAACAGAGCAGGAGACGGAAACCTGCAGGAGTCTTTTTCACCCATTCATTTGAGCGTTTTATGCTCTTCGCCGCGAAACCGGGTTTTTTAATCTGGACACAGAGTCGGACATGCAGTACTCTGTGTCCGGATTAAAAAATCCAGTTTCGCGGCGGAGAGCATAAAACGCTCACCGCCGCTCACGGCTGGACCCGGTCTGTGGTTTCCGTCTTCTGGCATGCAGAAGACAGAAAGCACAGAATGGAAACCAGAACGCAGGTGTGAACCTAGCGTCAGTTTCCGTACTGCCTATGTAGGCACAAACTCTCCCTGATGTGTACGATTATCCCCTGACCCTAGTCAAAAGTAAGTTATTCTGATTTCTTATTTTTTTAATCATTTTATTTTATATTATTTGTGTTGTGTCCAAGGGCTAGTATATCCAAAATCAATAGTTTTTCAGCACAGGGGTATACTCAAGTGAAAATAAAACGTAGCTTTTAATAAATATGATTAAAAACGAAATTTCTGTGTGTCTCGTCACTGCTATTGTGTTACAGTGTTAACAACAAGTATTGCACACTTGTATCCTTTTGTGGAAACCCACCCCACCAGCAATGGTTCAAAATAATTAGCAGCGCGGTGTGGTATACACCCACCCGTATGACCAATTCCCCCCTATATCTCCAAGGGCTAATGTCATTGCTCCTGTCACTATTTGTTAGAATGGTGTCTAAACAGATATAGTCACTTGATAAAACAATAGTAACCCTCTTGTCTAAATAAGTGCAGATACAGCAGACTGCCTCTAATAGGTCGGATATAACAGGCTGCGCTTACACTATTATAGGCTAATTGTTAGCACACAAGTAAACTGAAGTAGACTGAGCTAATGGCATTATAAGCCCTATTTAAACACTCTTTATGCGTTTCGCAAGGCTCATCAGTAGAGTTAGAGATAAGAAAACAAAAAAGGTTGCGGTGATAACCACATTTCCTGAGTCCTGGATGGTAGGACTCAGTACATATAGCAGATCCGACGCCGACCGCTACGCCAGACGTGTTTAAATAGACCGAGTTCTGGTCAATAGCCACACCCCCCCAGACACGCCTCCACCCGCTGGGGCAAGCAGATAGGCCTCCAGCAGATACCTCATCAGGGGCGTGAACAGACGCATGGCACTGGTAAACAAAGACATGTGTCACTCCAGTCAGAAACCAAAGAGATGTTCAAGAACAGGTAAGTAATACATTAAGTTTAGGTACTCACACTATTACGTGTGTTTATTAAAGACGCCGACACAGAAGCCAGTTATGCAGAGGATCAGCGCTTACTACGTGTCTAAAACTAAGGTGAGTGATGCATCGTATTTAGATCTTTACAGGATTACACGAATGAAGATCCTCGGCAACAATCGCCGTTTGACCACAAAATACCCACTACCTTAGTGTCCCGATACAGACATCCAATGTACAGCTCCATTTGCATGAAACGGTTACATTAACCCTTAGTTCTGCCTCGAGTATCTACCTCTGATCGTAGTGGAGACCAATTTATACCCCTCCCTTCTAATATAGGAGGTGTTTGGTGCTCAAACTTATACTCGAGCCACAGATAGGGACGCCAGATTATATACTAATCCCTATGAAACAGTTAGTCTGTATCGTACTAGATGAAGGGAGTAAACGTGAGAGGCTCATTGAGTCATTGAGGAGAAGAAAAACTTGTCCCAGATAGAGGGTTCTTTAAAAGAGGCAATAAGTAGGGCACAGTCCTTTTCGTCCGATCCAGATTTCCCCAAGAGGGAACGTGAATTACAGAGTAATATCGAGAAATACACAAGTCAGATCAAACATCGTAAACATCAGCAGTTCCAAAGGGACCTAACTGAATTCAAGGAGAATAGGGCCTATGTGGACCTAAGGAGAACTGGTCCAGCTAGTGACCTTTCCTCCTCTGAGTTTGAAAACTCGGACTCTGATTTAGGGGCTAGACCCAAAGATAAAGGACCTACAAAGGGGAGATTTGCGAATACCCATAGTAGGGGAAGGGGTAAACCCAGAAACCAATCTAGGGACCACACACAGAATCCAGGGACTACGGGTTTTTTATCACAGGGACCCCAGATTACGCAATACCTCCTCAGGAACAGAACGGAACAACAAAGTGTGAATTAGAGGGACAGACTTCTCTAGAAGGGCAGGACTTGCTACAAGTCATCAACCTTTCTGACAGAATATTGACTAACACAGAGATATCAGTATTGACAAAGGGACTTACTTTTGTCCCAACCACCCGTTTTCACCATTTTGAGTGGGTTAAGGATGTGGCACTCTTCACTAGGAAACTTCGCTGGTCCAAATTTATGCGCATGACAGAGATGAGGAGGGCACGGGATCTGGGAGTGGAGGTGGGGGATTTGGAGGGGATTCGAGTGTTAGAGAGTTTGTTATTGGAAAATGAGGGGGAAGAACATACACAACCCCTTACACAACTCCGACCCCGCAATCGTACTAATCCACCTCCTTGTGATTCAAAGTATATAGATTTATTTGAGAAAATGGTGACTAACCAGCTACAACAACTAGCTAGGAACACCAAATATGGAAGATCAAACATGAGTACCACACAGTTTGAAGCATTAAGATCATTGGAGGAGGATCAAACCATTGTAATAAAGAACTCCGATAAGGGGGGCAATATAGTGGTTCTAAATAGGGATCACTATGTGTCTATATGCGAACAGATATTGCTCGATCAGAGTAACTATGATATTCTCCCATCCGATCCAACTCCCCAATTCACTCTTCAACTGATAGCACTTTTGGACCAAGCGAAGGATGAGGGTCTTATTTCGATGAAGGAGTATCAGTTCATGTGCCCAAGGAACCCCCGGGTCCCAACATTTTACTGTTTACCCAAAATACATAAAGGGTACTCTCCATTGAAGGGCCGTCCCATTGTCTCGGGCATCAACGGGTTAACACAGAATGCCAGTGTTTACCTTGATACTATCTTACGCCCTTTTGTGGTGGCACTCCCGTCGTATGCCCGAGACACCATGGATGTCCTCCGTCATTTGGAGGGCATCCATTTACCATCTGGGGCGGCCCTTGCATCTTTGGATGTGGAGGCGCTCTATAGCTCCATACCCCATGATAAGGGGTGTGGGGCTGTGGAGCGCTTCCTGCGGACTCGGGGGACTCAATTTGACCGGCACAATGGCTTCATCGTCCAACTCCTAGAATTTATTCTGAGCCACAATGTCTTCCTCTTTAACGGCCGAGTTTTCCATCAGCGGCGGGGCACCGCGATGGGGTGCCCCGCCGCACCTACCTACGTTAACCTTTATTTGGGGGCGTGGGAGGAGGAGGTTGTTTTTGGGGAGTCGTGTGAACAATGGACCCGCCATGTTATTTTATGGCTTAGGTATATCGATGATATACTGATTATATGGGCGGGGTCCGCACAGGCCTTTGAAGATTTTGTGGAATATCTTAATAGGAATGAATTGAACCTTAGATTCACGTCCTTTTTCCATCATAGGTCAATCCCTTTTTTGGATCTAGAGATTTCAATATCCGAAACAAATGAACTGGTGACAACACTATTTCGGAAGGAAACTGCCACAAATGCCCTACTACGGTGGGATAGCCACCACCCTCAGCCCCTGAAGAGGGGGATCCCAAAGGGGCAGTTCTTGCGAGTGAGGAGGAACTGCTCCAGCATCTCAGAATTTGACAGACAGAGTGAGATCTTACTGACACGTTTTGCCAGTAGAGGCTACCCGAGGTCTCTGTTGGAGCAGGCTAGGAGGCAGGCAAGGAATACCCCAAGAGATGAATTACTAATACCCCGATGTAAAATACAAGAAACGAACATCATTAGGATGATAGGGACATACGATCAGCAATCACAAGAAGTGCTGGGAATCCTCCGGACATTCTGGGGGATCCTCCAGCAAGATCCCGATATTAGGGAAGTTATTTCTGCAGCTCCCTCAGTAACCTTTAGACGGGGTAGGAATATTGGTGACAGGATTACACACAGTCACCTTGAGCCAATAGCAAATGAGAATTGGCTTAGCTCTGGACGCCCGAAAGGGACCTTTAAATGTGGGTCATGCCGTGCCTGTGGGTATATTAAGAGGGGACAGGAGGTGATGGCCTTTGCGGTAAATAAAAAGTTCATGATACACGATTTCGTGAATTGCCGGACGGAAGGGGTTATTTCTGTTATCTCATGTTCGTGTAATATGAACTATGTTGGCAAAACTAAACGCCAATTCAGGAGACGCATCCTCAAACATGTGGGGGATGTGGAAAGAGGGACAGAGACACCGGTGGCATCGCATACTAGAGAGGCACACCGAGGTGATGTTTTTTGTTTAAGGTTCCAGGCTATTGAACGTGTCAAAAAATCCATTAGGAGAGGGGATTGGGAGAACCTCATACTGCGGAGAGAATCGCAGTGGATTTTTAGATTTAACAGCATGAGTCCCTATGGACTCAATGAGGCTCTCACGTTTACTCCCTTCATCTAGTACGATACAGACTAACTGTTTCATAGGGATTAGTATATAATCTGGCGTCCCTATCTGTGGCTCGAGTATAAGTTTGAGCACCAAACACCTCCTATATTAGAAGGGAGGGGTATAAATTGGTCTCCACTACGATCAGTGGTAGATACTCGAGGCATAACTAAGGGTTAATGTAACCGTTTCATGCAAATGGAGCTGTACATTGGATGTCTGTATCGGGACACTAAGGTAGTGGGTATTTTGTGGTCAAACGGCGATTGTTGCCGAGGATCTTCATTCGTGTAATCCTGTAAAGATCTAAATACGATGCATCACTCACCTTAGTTTTAGACACGTAGTAAGCGCTGATCCTCTGCATTACTGGCTTCTTTGTCGGCGTCTTTAATAAACACACGTAATAGTGTGAGTACCTAAACTCAATGTATTACTTACCTGTTCTTGAACATCTCTTTGGTTTCTGACTGGAGTGACACATGTCTTTGTTTACCAGTGCCATGCGTCTGTTCACTCCCCTGATGAGGTATCTGCTGGAGGCCTATCTGCTTGCCCCAGCGGGTGGAGGCGTGTCTGGGGGGGTGTGGCTATTGACCAGAACTCGGTCTATTTAAACACGTCTGGCGTAGCGGTCGGCGTCGGATCTGCTATATGTACTGAGTCCTACCATCCAGGACTCAGGAAATGTGGTTATCACCGCAACCTTTTTTGTTTTCTTATCTCTAACTCTCCTGATGAGCCTTGCGAAACGCATAGAGAGTGTTTAAATAGGGCTTATAATGCCATTAGCTCAGTCTACTTCAGTTTACTTGTGTGCTAACAATTAGCCTGTAATAGTGTAAGCGCAGCCTGTTATATCCGACCTATTAGAGGCAGTCTGCTGTATCTGCACTTATTTAGACAAGAGGGTTACTATTGTTTTATCAAGTGACTATATCTGTTTAGACACCATTCTAACAAATAGTGACAGGAGCAATGACATTAGCCCTTGGAGATATAGGGGGGAATTGGTCATACGGGTGGGTGTATACCACACCGCGCTGCTAATTATTTTGAACCATTGCTGGTGGGGTGGGCTTCCCCGACTCTGGCCACCCCCCTTGCCCTATCCACAAAAGGATACAAGTGTGCAATACTTGTTGTTAACACTGTAACACAATAGCAGTGACGAGACACACGGAAATTTCGTTTTTAATCATATTTATTAAAAGCTACGTTTTATTTTCACTTGAGTATACCCCTGTGCTGAAAAACTATTTTATATTATTTGTATTGTATTTTATTTTTTCCCTTTCTTTCACACAGAAATTAAAAGGTTTTGTTGGAAATATTTCTTAAAAAAAATAAAAAAAAAAACCTGTACACTATCTTCCCATGTGCTGTGTCTAGGAGTGTGGTTCAGGTCCATTCCCTTAAATGGGCATGAGCTGTAATATCAGACACAGCCCATGGACAAACATAGGATGCATGTTTAATATGCATACAGTATTTACTGGTCAGCAGCAAACACACGGCCTGTCATGCAAGAATATTTCCAAGGCAAATTTACTGCTAATTTTCTTGTCTATTCCAAGTCAGATTATGCCTTGCCGTTTTGGTAAAAGAGGAAATTGTCAACCTTTATTTCAGTTTTGCACAAACATACAACCCAACAACCAAAGACACCAAAATGTTCAAAGACTTTTCCAAAATCAGAAAAAGAAACATAATAGTACTAATATAAACTTTTTACTCTGGTTTGGTTATAGGTGTCACAACATAAAGGAGAACTGACGTTTCTGCAATTTCCTAAAACTAATAGAATGACTCCAACAAATTTTTAGCTAAAAAAGGGAAGCTATGGGGAAATTGGGTACCGTACATACAGAGCCAAGATTATACTACACACTGCAGATCAAAAAAAAAGAAGGCAAACAGTTCACAATACAGGTACTCAATGCAAACATTGTGCTGTTATGTACTATATACAAGAGACAGCAATACAGCGAATATCCATATATTTATGTCTTGCAATGTAAATGATACCACCATACATGAGCACACATTAAAATAGAACCGCAGTCCAAAATCAATGTCAAGTTGTCCACATTGTACACAATGCCATAAAAACCTAAAGCTAACACTGAACACTGCTGAAAATAGCCCATGAGCAACTAACTGATTGGCTAATTTTATTATTTTTGGAGTTGTTTTTTTTTAATTTAAATACATCATTCACCATAAGGTATAAACAACAGGCTATGTGTTAGGGAAAATTGCAATGTGTGTAATTTTTTTTTTTATTAAACATCTGGCTTGGCCTAATAGGCTTCCATGCTACGGTCAGTTGCCCCTTGCCACCATCTGACAAACTTGATTGTGAGCTAATCTTTTCCCTGTAATTGGCGCCAGAAATCAGCAGAGAAAAATGTTCTGCACAGAGGACTTTTTTCTTGTCCAGTTTCAGTATAAAAGCAGCAGACACCCAAATAACCCCATTATAGTTTATGGGGTCCTCCGGTAACCAGTGTTTTAGTGGTCTGGCATTCCGCCTTTCTGGTCCCCAGCACAGAACACAGTGAAGATGTGAACATAACCTAACCTTGACCCCTTGTCAGATGATGCAAACAAAAGAAACTGTCTAAAATATATAATACCTATCACTGTTACCTCTAGTGTCCCCCCCCCTCTACTTCTTAGATTGTAAACTCTTGTGAACAGGGCCCTCAGTCACCTCGTGTGAAGTGACTATTTCTTTGTATTGTATCTTTTTGTTTATACTTGAACCCTACAAATTGTATAGTGCTGCAGAATATGTTGGCACTTTATCAATAAATAAATGTATAAATAAATGTATTATTATTATCCGTAGTGGATATTACTTTGCAAACTAGAAAACCCACTAGTTTTTTTATACTGTACTAGCAGGAGGACCCGGCTTCACATGGGTATAATTCAATTTTTGTTTTTGTAGTGACCCTATAAGAATTGACTACTTTTGCACTGGTCTATTTTGTATGTTGTTTGTGTGTGTGTGCCCCTAAGAGTCATGTGATCATGTAAATCTCAGTCTGGATATCACAGAAAATCCTGCAATAGGCTGTTATGCATACCTAGAGTAAAGTTGTGTGCATCTGACACAACAGATAACCGTAACAGTGTCATCCACAGCGCCATGCCACTTTAAAGCTGACCTACAGCAGTGAAGAAAAATGGCTGGGTTGTTAGGGAAACCTGGAATAGAGCTCAGATGTGTGATGGTATGTGCAGAGCTGTGTATCTAATTCCCTGATGTGTGATACTGTGCTGAGCTGTGTATCTAATCTCCTGATGTGTGCTAACCGTGTATGTAATCGTCTGATGTGTGTTGTTGGTGTTATGAGCTGGGTATCTAATCCTATGAGGTGTGATGGTGAATGCTGAGCTATGTATCTAATCCTATGACATGTGTTGGTTTGTGCTGAGCTATGTATCTAATCCTCTGATGCGTGTATGTCAGTTTGATTATCACTGTTGGATATTAGTTATGGAAACCTGGAGTAATGCTGTGTGCATGTGGAGTGACCGTGTGTATGGCAGTTGGAATATGAGTAAAAGACTTGCAAGTTTGTATTGGCTAATGCAGGTCATTGTTTTGTAAATACTGCATCTCAGGAACGGTACATCCGAGAGAGTGGAGACCAGGTCTAAAACCTTCCCAGACACCTGATATATCTGTGTGCCAAATTTGGTGAAAATCAGTCCAGTAGCTTGGTCGCGCATAAAGAACAGACAGGCAGGCACACACACAGAAACTCATTTTTATATATGTACTAGCAGGAGGACCCAACTTCGCATGGCTATATTTAATTTTTTGTTTGTGTAGTGGCCCCATAATAATTGCCCAGTTTTGCACTGGTGTATTTTGTATATCGTTTGTGTGTGTTTCCATAAGTGTCATGTGATCATGTGTATCTCAGTCTGGATATTAGTGAAGAACCTGCAATAGGTTGTTACGGATACGTGGAGTAAAGCTGTGTGAATGTGACCTTGTGAAACAGTGTAATCCTCAGCGCCCTGCCCCTTTAAAGCCGACATACAGGAGTGAAAAAAAATGGCTGGGTTGCTATGGAAACCTGGAGTAAAGCTCTGATGTGTGATACTGTGTGCAGAGCCGCATATCTAATCCTCTGGCATGTGGTACTGTGTGCAGAGGTGCGTATCTAATCCTAGGGCGTGTGGTACTGTGTGATGAGGCACGTATCTAATACTCCTATCTGTGGTCCCGTGTGCTGATGCGCGTATCTAATCCTCCAGCGTGTGGCACTGTGTGCAGAAGCATGTATCTAATATTTCAGCGGATGGAACTGTGTGCAGAGGTGCGTATCTAATATTCTGGTATGTGGAACGGTGTACTGACGCGTGTATCTAATCCTCCAGCGTGTGGTACTGTATGCAGATGCACGTATCTAATTCCTTGACGTGTAAAACTGTGCAGATGTGCGTATCTAATCCTCCAGCATGTGTGTGCCGAGTCGCGTATCTAATCCTCTGATACGTGTATCTCAGTTTGGATATTCATGTTGGATTGTGCATGTGGAGTGACAGTGTGTATTGCAGTTGGAATATAAATGAAAGACTTGCAGGTTTGTATTGACTAATGGGGGTCATTATTTTGGGAATACTGTATCTCCAGAATGGTACGTCAGAGAGTTGAGGCCTCGTCTTAAAGCTTCCTGGACACCTGAAGTATCTGTGTGCCAAATTTGGTGAAGATCGGCTCAGTCATTTCGTCGTGCATAAACAGACAGACAGACACTCATTTTTATAATATAGAGAGATAAGAGAAAGAGATAAGAGAAAGAGATAAAGTAATTTAGATGTTTTTTTTCTCTATATATAGATTAATATTTAGGACAATTACCTGATTGCCATGCAGATCCAAAACATCAAGATTTTTAAGATTTTCCAAGCTTGACATTTTCTGAATTCTGCAAGACAGTTAAACAAAGAAACGGTAAAACATTATACATGTAAGAACTGGTTTGGTGCTATATACATTTTTTACATTTCCAGCTGAATGGCTACCAGCAATGCAAATAGAAATTCCCTTAATAATTATAAAGGTCTCTAAGCATTATAGTTTACAAAACCATGTCTACCTTGTGATTAATACAGCATAATGCTTGGTTTGCACAATGATAGTAGAACACAACGACATGCAGACTTCAGTTAGTTACAGCAGTATAGTATAAATGCTACACCTGTGAAAGGTTATGGATAAGGGAAAGTTTACTACAAACTGAAGTATGTCTCATTGACACTACATATCCTTGAGCTAAGCATCCTTGTTCCATTATAGACTAGGTTCACCCCTGATCATGTCCATCAGTGGCATACCTATGGTACTACAGGACACACAACTGTTATGGTGTCTGCTGTGGGAGGGGGACCAGCACTGAATTTTCCTGACTTATTGTGACAGTATCCAAGCAATTCTTTGAGCTCACTGCACACACACATACCATATTTTTTTCAGACAGTAAGATGTATCAGACTAGAAGACACACCCCAGATTTAGGCAAGAAACATATTTCATGTTAATTCGACCTTCACCAAAAGACAAGTGGAGTATATGGGTCAATGTCACTAACTAGGAAAGATAAAGCAAGTTATTGGCTAACAGTCTGCTCCTGCTGTTCATAAGGGAGACATACAAAAAAAGTCCCATTTGTGGCCTCCACATGGTAGGTTGTCTTATTGGTGCCTCTACACAGTATAATGGGGCATTATACTCTGTGGCGAGCACTAATGGAGCATTATACAGAATGGGGGGCACGAAAGGAGCATTACACTCTGCAGAGAGAACCAATGGGACATTATACCGGGTAGTGGGCACTAATGTGCATTAGTGCACACCACACAATATAATACTCATGATTGCCCCCACACAGAACGGACAGTTCTCTTACAACATCTCCTGGCTGCTGTCCTTTACGCACTAATACATTACAATAACAGCAGGGATTGGAAATCAGAGTAATGTGTCTTGTACAGGCAGGTAGAACGTTTAATGATACTGCTGCCACTATTGTACTGTATTAAGGCTATGAAGGCAGCAGTTGGGACAGGAGTATTCCACCTGACTGCTGCAATTATGAAAGGCCAGAAGGCAGGGGTACCTGGGGACTGCCATCCACATTGGGACCATGGCCTGCTAGCTGCAATCTGGAATATGTAGCTTCCGCTCTCCTGCCTGGTAGTGATCTGATAGATTCAGTGTGGGGAAGGGAGGGAGAGAGCTTTTCCCAATCATCAAAAGGGGGTCAGGGAGTGTGGCACTGTGTGGGAGAACATCATAATACCTGGAGTACCCATGCAAACATGCAGAGATCATACATACTTAATATAGATGTAGCCCCTGGTCAGATTCTAATTCAGGATCTCTGAATTGCATGCAACAGCCCTAACCACTGAGTCACCATGCTGCCCACAATGCTTGTGCTATAAAATCTAGCGCCCCACAGTGGCTAAACAATACAGTATACATGTCTACAGTGAGCAAATTCCCCTATAGAGCTAAAGTAAATGGACACGCTATTTGTTATTCCTATAAGTGATAGATGGTAAACACATACCTGTTTTTTCCAAGCATCAGCACACGTAAAGATCTCAAAGAAGAAAGGCCGCTTATTTCTTCTATCTGGTTATCATAGAGATCTATAAATATTAGACGCTGAAGGCTTGAGATGTTCTGTATTCTTGTTATAAAGTTATGTTGTAAATATAACAGTCGAAGCTGTTCTTCACCTTCTATTATAGGGAAGACTGTGAAGTTTTGCCTTTAAAAATGAAAAAGAAAATATATTTTAATTGTAATGCATTTAGTACTTATATTTGGTTCACTTACTTTCTATCCCTACTATATTGGGCCAGCACAGTTAGGTAGTCTCCTTACATGGCTGTTTTCAGAGCTCCCAATAAAGTCAATAGAAAGATACATGTATGGGTGACCACCTCTTTGCAGTCCTGAGGGGGGAGGTCAAGGAACTACTGTGCTCAAGACAGATGCAGGTCTCAGAGGACAATATGCCATAAGTGTCCCAGAGGGGAAAACCGCTTTGGGTCCATGTTTATACATAGTCTATTTTGTGCATTTTTTGTGTATATTTAGCACCAAAAACTAACTACAATATATAAGAAAAGAGTTTTGCACAAACCCTATCCACACAAAGCAGAAAAGGATTTGAAGGCATCTTGTCAGCTTTCTTCTACATTTACAATGGATTTGAAGCCATTTCAATATAGAGAGTAAAATTAGTAACAAAATCCACATGGAAGGGTTTTCCTCTTAATTATATTTATCATCTATCGACAAATGTAAGTGATGAATTTCTGGGGGAAGGGGGGGGCTCAAAAAATATTACAACAGAGATTCAGACTATCTGATCCTCTTCTGCACAACAGCCAAGCATTTAAAATAGTCTAAAAAGTTATAACAATTACTAAACTATTTGCACAGCTTGTGCCCACATAAATACAGCGGGTATAGTAAAATAAAAGAGGTATCTTAATGGCTGGCACAGATATTTTTTATTTCTCTCTAAACTAATTTCCAGACTAGCATCTTCTACATCATGAAAACTAATACTTAGATATCCGCTCGAAGTTTCAGAGACAAGTAAATGTTTTTCTTCAATTTTTGGTACGTAGTCTTGGCACTAAACAGGCAACATATGGCCTGTATCATGGTTATATATGTTAAGAAGAAAGCATTGAGCAGCTTTATATAATGTAAAACTGTTACACCATATATATGTCCCATTACTACAAAGAGCTGTATAACCTACTATAAGGACACCCATCTCCTATGCATGGTTAGCATGTGCAGGGGTCTGACCTTTCTAAGTTAAGTTTGTCTGGGCTGACTGCTTTCTCCTCTGCGGTACGATGCACAACGGAATATCCCAGTTCTGATCTTGAAAGGGTTTTCAAACAGTGAAAGTGGTTTACTGTAAAAGAAAGGGAAATAACAGGTATGAATATGAATGCAGGTATGAATACAGCAGGTCTGAATACAAATAGGTGCCAGCAAAGTGAACATTTCAACACAAAGAAAAAAAAGCTGCTTTGTTATGACATGAAAAATGAAGTTTGTAATAGAAATCTTATTTCTATTATACGCCAATTTCCACAATTTCATTCTGGTTGCCATAGCTACACTGAGGGATACATACAGATGTTTCACTTTCGTTACTTTGCATTCTTAATAAATAATGTAATATAATGCATTCAACTATATGAGAAGAACAGATCTTTTACAAGTATGTTCTAGTACATGTTCCTGGGTGTAGCCCTGGCAGCACAATACAAAAAACATATAGTATTTACAATTCTTTAATACATTTAGAAAAATAAAATGGAAGCAATTGGGCATAACTACACATGAAAACGTGCCAAGATTCTGTGCCATACAACCTGGTATACATGCTGTGCACCACATCTATTATTTGTTCCAGCTACTTTTTGCAAGTCACCTCACAAGGGGTGTGGTTTTGTGGGAAAGGGGTGTGGCTTAGGAAGTAACATTGTATTTAAAACTAGACATTGGCCTAAATGTGATACATCTTTGGTGCATCTCAGCGCATAGACATGTTGAGTGTGACATCTTAGAAAAAGGGGGAGTGACTTAAATGCAGCCAAAAATGTGTCATAACATTCTGGATCAAAATAAGCCAAATGAAAGGCATGAAAGGTATAAAGTTAGACTACACATTTTAAAGTTATGTCAAATTTACCACGCATTAGCCACTGTGATAAATAAGCTTATTCACAGACTACCTAAACTTATATGGTCTAACTTCTAGTAAATCTGAGTGTTAGAGTTAAGTCCTCCATCTTTGTATTTTGGCAGCCATCTTGTACTCTTTCACATATAAACTGTATAAGTATGTATTTTTCTGCTTAAGTCAAGGAGATCCCTTGTTAGACTTTAAGGAATGTGATAATGAACGTTAATGCATAGGTTGCTAATCATTATCTCTCAAGGGCCTCATTTTGAGAAGATGCAGCTGACTTTGTATATCTCTTATCTCCTTTACATGATGTATGGACACATAACCAACAAAAGTATTAATCTTATGGTATCTGGGCACTCTGTCATATTTTATGGTATATGAAGGTCACTTAGAGTGTGTATAGACACAGAGTCTATGGAACGTGTCATCTTATCTCTTTTGCCATGATATATACATATAGACATAGTCTGGGATGTTAGCTCACACATAAGTATTTTGAATCCTTCTTTGTTTCATGGGAAAGTCCATCCCAGTGTGGAAAGCTATAATGAGATGCAGATTATAATGAGCCTCAGCCAATAGCCATGTGCCAGGCTTGTCTTATATCTCTATAACCAATCATGTTGTACTGATTAGAATAGCCAAGCCAGCTCTTTGTCTGTAATGTATTTAAACTACCTTTTTCTTACAATAAAATCAGAACTCTTTTGATACACCATCATCTTGTGTCTTAATCAGTTCTCCAGGCCTAAAAGAAAGATGGCTGCAGTCCATCTAGGCCTGTTAATTAATTATCTAATTAGGACCTCTACAACATACGGAGGGATCCATATGTCCCTATCATGAGCTATTGTAACAACAAATGTGTGGTGCAGACTGAAGATCAGACAGTCTAAGGGGCCATGTTTTGATCCTCTGTTTAACAGATCAGTTTTAAAAATGGATGCTAAAAAAAATGGATGAAAAGAAATGCAAATGTTTACATACACTCAAAGCATAAAAACACAAATCATTTATTTTTATTGCAAGACAAATTGACATTATGTAAAACAGACGGTATCTATTGGCATCCATTTTTAGCAACCGTTTGTTAAAAAAAACAAAAGTGAAAAGCCCCTAAATAAATCTGGCACATTTTTAGAGTGGAGACACACGTGATGGTAGGGAGGGAGTAGAGAATTCAAACAAACTCCAAAAGTCTAAAAAGTAGATATTTTTGACTTTTTGAGCTCATTTGTGGAAAAAAAAAAAAAAAAAGTTAATTTTGCATTTTTACACCACCAACTCCACTTTTGAAAAGTGGGCAGGGAAGGGAGTGTGGTTAGCTTGTCTAGCTGTCTGTATTCTAGAATTATCAATAAAAAGTAGGGGCATTCACACTTGTGCCTGCTGTCTGCCTGGGGTTTCCATCGTAATCCCCAGAAAAACTGCATAGGGAATGGTTTGCCGATGGTCAGTTGTAAAACCCACTCTGTTTTTAAAGCAAAACTGTTTTGTGGGTTTTTTTTGCACGGACACAAAGTCCTGCATGTCTGACTTTGTGTTCATGCAAAAAAAAAAAAAAAAAAAAAAAAAAGAAAAGACGGTTTCACCTGCAAAGATTGCATACAAACACTGGCAGTTTGCCTTAAGAACCCATTCAAATGAATTGACTTTAAAACAGACCGCTAGCAAGCCATCCCCTATGCAGTTTCTCCAGGGATTACGATGGAAACCCCTAGGCAAACAACAGAAGCAAGTGTGAACGCCGCATTACACAATTGTTGGGTGGCATACAGTGTTGAAAAGAGAAGGACAGAACTGTTAGATAGGAGTCTAATTTTCTTAAAGGGGTTGTCCCGTTACAAGGATCCTATCTATAATGCTTATTAATGTGAATGTAAGACTTTTCCTAAATACAATGCTTCAGCAAAACTGCTTTGTTTGGCCACTATCTCACTTTATTCATTTTTTTGTGGCCACAGCCCTGACCTAGCTGCTCCTGAGTCAAGTGATGTGTCAGCCTGCTCTCAGGGGGGAGGGAGGAGGGGCTAAGTACACGGGAGCGAGCCTGGAGGGGGGGGTAGTTTACCCTTTGGGGGACAGGTGAAGCCAGCAACATCGCTATGCTTCTGCCCTGCATGACGACAGCAGCGGCAGAAGCAATGCTGCTATTCTGGGGCGGGGGGGGGGGGGCGGAGGAGCGGAATAACAGCATCGCTTCTGCCGCTGCTGTCGTCATGCAGGGCAGAAGCATAGCGATGTTGCTGGCTTCACCTGTGCCGGCATCTAACTCCCCGGCATCCGCTGTAATAGGCGGATGCTGGGGACTGTTAGACGCCGGCACAGGCACATCGCTATGCTTCTGCCCTGCATGAAGACAGCAGCGGCAGAAGCGATGCTGTTCCGCTCCGGGGTCACATATGCAAAGCCAAGCGGCGAGATGCCGCCGGCCCTGCGTGCAAGCTCATACACCAGTCTAGCCTTCACAATGCTAATACAGACCCGCAGGGTGTCAGGTCTGTATTATGGTCTGCATATGTGACCCCGCCCACCAATGAAGAAACAAAGCCGGAAGACAGAAGATTTTAGAGGAACGAAGACGGGTGAGTATGCGACGTGGGACAACCCCTTTAATGATTGTGTGATATTTGATAAAATTTACCCAAATTACACCACAGACTCCAGCAAAAAATTCCCCTTATGATAAATCTCCCCACATGCAAATCTCTAACCTTAGACATTATTGGTAAATCTGCCTCACTGTTTTTATTACAAAGTCAAGATTTCTCTTGTTTAAAGGAGTTGTCCAGGATCTGAAGATAATTGACACTGATTACTTATCCAAAACCAATCAGTTGGTGTGGCAGCCGTATACTACTGTATGTATACTAGTATAGACATATACTAAGAAGATCCGTAGACTGTAGTGGTGGACAAAGGGAACAGCAGCCCTACTCCCATTTAATTGAACAGGAACAAGGCTGCTTCTGACCGTATACTTTGTATATGACGTCTGGCAGTAGCATCAGCTGATCAGTTTGGGTGATCAGCTGATGTCTAACAGATTTGATAAAGAATAGGTTATCAGTTTCAAATAATATCAGATCCGGGACAACCCCTTTAAGGCTGACAATTATTTGCAAAGAAGCTTGAGAACTTCTTCAGGACAGAAGAGGAAGTGCCAAAGAGCTCTCTAGCACCCATGCCACTCTGGGACAGAACAATAGCTGTATTCCCACTGAGCGGATCAGCATCTCCTCTTGAAAAGGTTCTCAATCACTGACTACCCACACATAATGATAATACTGAAGGTCACAAAGAATGGACAATTATCAAGCCTGCCCTTACTGTTTGGACACATTACCATAATTTTATTTGCTGTCCATATTACCTTTCTGATTAGTTTTTTTTTTTTTACTGATGTATGAGAGAGGAGGAGAAATAAGTATGTGATTTATTGTAGAACAACATTTCAGTAGATGCATGTATAGATTTCTAACAAAGGTTGTAATTTCCTTCACATTCTTGTGACTTTGTAAAATTATTTCACGCTGTTTTCACCTGATACTTGAAATGCATTAGCAGGGACGGAGCTATATCTGCAGCCATCAATCACACTCCTCCTCCACACAAGTGACTAAATGTGACTCAAACTATTTCTTGTACAATATCCTAGAAATATGTCATAAAGCAGATCTTCAAGGTATGAGCTCACCGAGATATAAAAGACTGTTTAAATAAAATGGTTGGTTGCCAGTATTGTTGTCAAAGGTGGAGCAACCAGTTATGAAGGATTACTCATTTCTTTTACTATTTAAATCTATGGTATGTACCAATACATTCTTTTGTTTGCAATCTATTTTCTGTTTTTAGTCTGTGAGCACATGGGGCATACCGTATATACTCGAGTATAAGCCGACCCGAATATAAGCCGAGGCCCCTAATTTTACCACAAAAAAACTGGGAAAACTTATTGACTAGTGTATAAGCCGAAGGAGGGAAATGCAGCAGCTACTGGAAAACTTCAAAAATTAAAATGGTCAGTTTTTGGGTGCAGTAGTTGCTGGGTGATGGGGAAGGGGGAGGGGTTGTTTTGGTTGTCTGTCTGCCCCTTCCCTGAGCTTGAGGACTGGGATTTTTCTCCCCCACTTAGAATTCAGCCTGGCTGAATATAGGGTACCTGCAGTGCTCCTATTAACCCCTTCCCGATGGAACAGGAGCACTGCAGGTACCCTATATTCAGTAAACCGGGCACTTTCAGACACAGAGATACGTAATGTGTTTGTGTTTCACAGTCATTTTCAACTTTTATATGTATTCTAGGGAAAGAAGATTTAGAACTTTTATTTACTTTATTTTTTTTATTATTATTTTTTTTAAGTTTTTTTTTTTTTCCACTATTTTGTGGGAGATTCTATACATTACTATTGCGGCTGGTCATATTATAAATTATAAAGTATACTATAAAATGTATTAACGATAATAATCAAAAGCTTTAATATGTATTATTTTTTCAACTTGAATCAGATAATTTGCTGCACTATGATGATGCACAACAAAAGACATAGAAAACTACAGTATGTTAAAAAAAAAAAAAAAAAAAAAATTTCAGCACGGAATCCTAGAAAAGAGCCAACAGGACCACATCTTCATTAAATAAGATGAAAATCTCAACTCAGGTGACAGAGTCCCTGAGGGGGCAGCGCTGGCAAGCAGGTCAGGTGGGCCAAGCTACACTACTGTCTGCCCCCATGCTGCGGCCTGCACAACTCCCCCCCCCCCCTCCTCCCCAAAGTGTTAGGGGTGCCCTTGGGTGTGCCTCCTCCAGTGCACTGTATAATATTATATCGTATTCACAAAGCAGTGATGCAGAGGGTGAGAGCTGCATTGGCACACCAGCTGTGTGTGTGTTGGGGGGAAACCACTATTGAAATGATAGTGCCTCTAAGCGTAACAGCATTACCATGTGTGTGTGTGTGTGGGGGGGGGCGCACTAACACAGTAATTGAGCGTTAATAGTGCCCCTCCCACACACACACAGATAATTGTCTCATCACATAGCTTATAGTGCACCCCCAGGTAATATCCCCATGCCCAGATAAGTAATGCTTTTAGTTATGGAGAGGGAGGACTTTACTTGTAGGGAACTATTGACTCACATGTTGGAAAATGAAGTGGAAATGAGGCAATTGTTCGCTTCAGACTCCTCTCCATTTCCTGACCTTCCGGCTCCCCTTTCACTTACTGATAAAACAGAACCAAAAGGAAAGGAGGAGTGCTTGGTGTTTTAGTGTTCCTTTACCCATGTTTAGATTTAGTATAACGTATATTTTATTCATTTAGATTTTTGTCCTTCCTATGCTTAGAAACAGTCATCTAGTCATGGAGACAGTCTCAATGACTGACATATCTCAGTATGCACAGCGAGTCATTGAGGGCTGTCTGCAGATTGGACTGCACTTAGAGATTGACAGTTTCCTTTAGTATAGATGATGACATTAAATATTAAACCACACATTTAAAAAAAAACAAAAAAAAAAACTTGCTTTAAATGACAGATCCGTTTTAATAAAACATTCCACCAAATAGATGCAGTTCCTTTTAAACATGGCTCTCACTTCTCCTAGAGAATTTAGTATTAGTCCAAAATCTCTGCTATGTGTTTACGCAGTTTTCTTTGTCTAATATTTGTTTAACCCCTTAAGGACCAGGCCATTTTTTGGTTTCACATTTTCGTTTTTCCCGCCTCACATTTCAAGAGCCATAACTTTTTCATTTTTCAGTTCACAGAGTCACATGATAGCTTATTGTTTGCGGGACAAATTGTACTTTGTAATGGCACCATTCAATATGCTGTGCAATGTACTGGGAAGCTGGAAAAAAATTCAGAATGAGGCGCAATTGGAGAAAAAATGCATTTGCGCCATTTTCTTATGGGTTTAATTTTTACAGCATTCACTGTTTGGTACAAATGACATGTTACCTGTGTTCTACGTGTCAGTACAAACGCGGTGATACCAAATTTATATAGTATTTGAAATTTTTTGATACTTTTAAAAAAATGATAAACTTTGCAAAATAGAAAAAAAAATTTGTGTCATCATGTTCTAACACCTGTAACTTTTTCAAATTTCCATGTTGTTAAATATTATATATTTACAATATTCTCTAGCAGACATGGGGTTAACACTCTACTGACATCATATCTGTTGTATTTTGGGTACATGGGTGCGGTTAGAGTACACCATTTTAGAAATCTCCCTACATAGCTGTAACATGGAAGGTAACACCCACTCTCATGAATATAAATGAGTGACAGACACACACGTCGTCGTCGTCATCCATGAGGGGGATCCATGGGGAATCTATGGCAGGTCTGTCTGCCATCCCTCTCTGTCATCCTGGACAAGATGTCGTGAATATCCCAAGTCCACCAACCAGATGACAAGCATGAACCAAGCTGTAACTACAAGATATCCAGATGATTTAACTTCTCTGAAGATGTAAGCTATTGACAATTGACTGATATTTGTGTTATTTGGACATTTTCCCTGTTCCTGTGTTTTCCTTCAACATATTAATAAACCTCTACACTGTTTTATAACAAGCTGACTTCTTCCTATCGTGGATAAGGCCTTCAACACGTGACACAAGTCTATCCCACAATTTCAAGGCTAGGTACGGATATTTAACAGTGGATACAAGTCTCACCGGCAAATACAAGATATTTAACACATGTATGGAGCTGGTTGTGGTGTCTTTTATGCGGGACAAGATGACGTTTCTATTGATACCATTTGGGGAAAGATCCGATGGTTTGATCACTTTTTATTCAATTTTTTATAGGAGGCAAAGTGTTGAAAAAAACGCTTTTTGGCTGTTTTTATTTTTTTTGCCGCTACGCCGTTCGCAGTACGGGATAAATGTTTTAATATTCTAATAGTTCAGGCATTTTGGAGCGCAGGGATACCTAATATGTTTATGTTTAATGTTCTTTAATTACTTTTATAGCTGATCTAGGGAAAGGGGGGTGATTTGAACTTTTATATTTTTTTTATTTTTTTAATACTTTTAAAAACTTTTTTTTTTCTTCTGTTACATTTATGATCAGACCCCTTAGGTACCTTGAAACCTAGGGAGTCTGATCGCTCATACTATTCACTGCAATACTACAGTATTGCAGTGAATAGGAAAATCGCAGCACTTCTATTAGACGATGCCTCTGGCATCGTCTAATAGATCTAGTGCAGAGACAAGCCTGGAAGCCTTCAATAGGCTTCCGGCTGTCATAGCAACCGATCACCGCCCTCTTGTGACGTTCAGGAGGGTGGCGATCGGCGAAACATGGCGGCGCCCATGCCGCCGGCGCCGTTTACACACTGCGGTCACGTTTGACCGCAGTGTGTAAAGGGTTAACAGCAGCGATCGGCTCGGGCACCGACCGCTGCTGTTAGTGGCAGGTCCTGGCTGTATTATACAGCCGGCATCTGCCGTGTATGGAGCGAGCTCAGCGTGTGAGCTCGCTCCATACATCCCCATGCGACCCATGACGTACAGTTACGTCAAGGGTCGCTAAGGGGTTAAACAAACCATTCAGTGTGACAAATGTGCAATATGCATCAGGATGTGGCAGGTATTGTTCACAGCACTGTATATGCACTGCACGGTTTCGTTTGTAAAGATAAAAAAAAAAACCTGTCTTGTTTTGTAGACAAAAAAGCATTTTTTATTTTTTTTTTTATTTTTATTTTTTTTTTTACAGAAAAGCTTACGTCATGTTTGAGATGTTTCAAAAAGATTTCAAAGAATTTCAAGAATAAAAATATTCCTTTTGTAGTAATGCTCAGCCCTACAGTGCTTTCTTGTACTGTTACAGTCTATGATGTATATATAATATAATGCATTGATTCACAACGTCTTCAGTCATATTTATCTGTAACTATACCTGTTTTTTATTACTCATTAGATAAGCATTCTCTAATGTTAGCTTATACTTACATTTGTTAAAGAATCTTTTTATCACAGCTGTACATACGTTACAAGCAAAGTGTTAAATACAGACCTATCAAACGTCAAGCATGTTTTAAGTTAAGTGGTATATGAAATGTAGTATTGTGTCATTTTACTCATCTGAACTGCATAGTAGAGCTGGATGATGACCTGAATATAAATCCCGATTAATCATGAATTTTACCTCGATTATAATTATTGGCGATTATTTAGAATAAGAAATTTCTGGCACTCAAAGTAGATTTCCAAAACAGTGGTGAATTCTATTACATCCATAAATGTTTCGGTCCCATGGACCTTCCTCAGTACATGGGATGTAGTGAAACGGAGAAGGATAGAATGGAAGCCAAGTGGAATGTCCAGAAAAACAGGTGCTGTGTCAGTGCCGGAAATTCCTTATTCTAGTAATATGGCTGTGAGAGGGCTTTTCTGTGCACCTAACATCTAGCCAAGTGATGGTACATTGCAATGGCGATTATTTAGGTCATGCCCTTTTTTAAAACCTTGCAAATAGAAATGCAAATAGGACCCTGTGTATATAGTAATAACCAATAACTTTTTCAATTAATCACCCAGCCCTAGAGCATAGTATATTTTTCTTAACACAAAAAAGCCTTTCTTACCTCATACCAGCGCTTGATTTCCGTTTTCAGGTTTCCGTCTTCTGCAGACAGAAGATGGAAACCTGTCAGACCGTGTCCGGCCGTGAGCGCCGGTGAACGTTTTGTGCTCTCCGTGGCAAAACCTGTTTTGTTTTGTTTTTTTTAACCAGACACAAAGTTCTGCATGTCTGACTTTGTGTCCAATTAAAAAAAAAACAAAAAACTGTTTTGCCGCGGAGAGCACAAAACGCTCACCGGCGCTCACGGCCAGACACTTTTCAAACCCATTCAAATGAATGGGTTTGAAAACTGACTGCAGGTTTCTGTCTCCTGTCCAGTTTCGGGCAGGAAACGGGAACCTGCATAACGGAGACCCAGGGCGCAAATTGTTAAAGAGGACCTTTCATCAGTTCGGGCACATGCAGTTTTATATACTGCTGGAAAGCTGACAGTGCGCTGAATTCAGCGCACTATCGGCTTTCCCAATCTGTGCTCGGTGTAAAGTGCTATCGGTCCCGGTAAAGTAGTGCTTTACAGTCAGAAGGGCGTTTCTGACATTTAGCCAGGGACGCCCTTCTGCCCAGCAGCGCCTATCGCGCTGTGCTCTAAGACTGGGGAGGAACGCCTCCTCCCCTCCTGATAACACTCGTCTATGGACGAGCTGTGTGAGCAGAGGGAGGGGGCGTTCCTGGGCAGAAGTGCGTCCCTGGCTAACTGTCAGAAACGCCCTTCTGACACTAAAGCGCTACGATACCGGGACCGATAGCGCTTTACACCGGGCACAGATCGGGAAAGCTGACAGTGCGCTGAATTCAGCGCACTGTCAGCTTTCCAGCAGTATATAAAACTGCCTGTGCCCGATCTGATGAAAGGTCCTCTTTAAGATTGTTTAAGCTAGATTTTAGGTTTAGACCTTTTGCTAAGGAAATACCCTTCAGATCCCTTCCTACTGTTCTCAATAAGCACCATGTTCTTCTGACTATACACTTGACTTGCCTTTAGACTGATGCACATCCTCATTGTTATTAGGACTGCCACAATGGGGGACGGATCTAGATCTGCTTTTCTTGGCTATTTGACTTGGAAGCTCTCCAAATGCTCCTAGTGACACAGGGTCCCTGCCATATCTTGAAGCAGAGCCAAAAACTTCAGTGACATTAGACGTTAAAGGGATATATGGCTGCTTATTCCTACTTAGGGGACTTGAATTTCTTCCATCTAGAAGAAAAACAAAAACATTATAGTAAGCAGAGTGCAAGTCGTGAGAAAACTGTACAATTATACAATATGTTCATCTATAAAATTAACTATACAAAGAGTACGCTTAGGATAAACCAGTGGAATACAGAAACTGCTCCTATGAGATAATATTTTTGAGTTTAATACAGATGCGCTTACTTATTCCTATCCTGATATAATTTACGGGGTCCTCCTATAAATCACCATTGATCCTTTTTAAACTCCTCCTCACCACCTTTGTGTAGGTAAAATCATCTTTAACATTGCTTGAAATTTTGCCTTGGTAAAAATCAACCAAATTGGAGTATTTTGTTGTGGAAGAATTCTTAAGGGTATGCTGTTGCTTTCACAAGGTTGAAAGATGTAATGAAATATCACAGAATAAACTGACATAAACCACAGCTCAAGTTGTGCTGTGTCTTTATTTTGCATCATGTGGGCAAGTTTTACTTCGTTTTCAACCAGTTTAATGTTTTACTGTACAACACAGTGAAATAGTATTTGGCAGGTCCACTGCAACTATTGTGTATACATCTTATGTGGACATAAACTAAGAGTTCTTGTGAGCTCTTCTGTAAAAGATCAGATGACTAGTTACATCTGACAAAACAGGAAAGTATAAACTGCATGCAACAGAAGTACAGAAGAGAAACACCTAAAAATAAATTGACATCAACTTTACAATTAAAAATAAATAAATAAATTTTAACTCTACACAACTTGTGGTAAAATAATGGATTGTTCTTCAATAACCCGCTATTAGAATGGAAAAAAGTGGTAATCTAACTTGTTTGTAAATAAAAGTTCAATGGCTTTTACACACTGTGCATGCGGCAGATGTGTAAGCTGAAGTTCTTAAGTCATGATACAAAATATGAAACAATCTCTTAACTTTACCTGCAATATATTGAACTAGTATGTTGCAGAGGAACTGCAACCTAGAAGACACAGGTGACACTTTGGTTTAATTTAGGAGCATGCAACTGGTTTACTTCTCAGGAACGGAAAAAGGGGCTGGTGGGCTCTGAAGCAAAAGCTCAGTTTGAGCCCCCTGCACAATTTCTCCTCACAAGTCTGCCAACTCCCCCCCCCCCATACTGCCACACCGCCCCCACACACACACACACACACACACACACACACACACACACACTTTCCCTCTGTACATTTTAACATTCACATTTTCGTTTTCTATCTGGGCCTCGAGTTCCATAGAGATTTGTTCACAATATATCTATGGACAAATGTTTCTCATCATTGCCACCTCCTGTCAATATCCCCCATGCAGTAACTTGCTCCATTTTGCACCATAGCCTTCCTCCACAGAATTGCTCCTTGACTATAAGCTTGCCAACAGTTACTTTTGGCATTAAATGGTAAATTTTCTTCTTTCTGACAGAAAGGCCCAAGACACAGAGGTGACTACTATAGTTACGCCAGTGGTAAGCCCAGAAGTGAATAACTAGCTTCTTATACCACTATAAAGCAGTGTAAGAGCGTTCTGGAATATGAAAAGAAAACCCTTTAAATGCACAGGTGTGGATCGACATTTTGAGATTCAGGAACATCTAGAGCAGGGGTAGGGAACGTACGGCTGCCCAGCTGTTGCAAAACTACAACTCCCAGCATGCATACTTGCTCTGCTGTTCTTGGAACTCCCATGGAAGTGAAAGGAGCATGTTAGGAGTTGTAGTTTCACAGCAGCTGGAGAGCCAAAGGTTCCCTATCCCTGATCTAGAGGGAGCAGTTTGAGAATTGTAGTGTACATTTTATCTAGTAAAAAGTCTTAATATTTCATGATCTTAGTTTCTAAAGAAACAGAAGTCACAAACATTAAACTTCTCCATCAAGCTTACAGTGTTGGCCAAAAGTATTAGCACCTCTGCAATTCTGTCAGATAATACTCAATCACAAATTCTTTGGTATTATTATCTTCATTTAATTTGTCTTCAATGGAAAACCTCAAAAAGAATGGTCAGAAAGCCAAATTGGATATAATTCCACACCAAACAAAAAAGGGGGTGGACAAAAGTATTGGCACTGTTTGAAAAATCATGTGATGCTTCTTTAATTTGTGTAATTAACAGCACCTGTTACTTACCTGAGGCACCTAACAGGCGGTGGCAATAACTAAATCACACTTGCAGCCAGTTGAAATGGATTAAAGTTGGCTCAACCTCTGTCCTGTGTCCTTGTGTGTACCACATTGAGCATGGAGAAAAGAAAGAAGACCAAAGAACTGTCTGAGGGCTTGAGAAGCAAAATTGTGAAGAAGCATGAGCAATCTCAAGGCTTCCTCACAAGTGTCATCAAGAAGTTTAAAGCCCATGGCACTGTGGCTAACCTCCCTAGATGTGGACGGAAAAGAAAAATTGACGAGAGATTTCAACGCAAGACTGTGCGAATGGTGGATAAAGAACCTCAACTAACATCCAAACAAGTTCAAGCTTCCCTGTAGTCTGAGGGTACAACAGTGTCACCCCGTACTATCCGTCGGCGTCTGAATGAAAATGGACTGCATGGTAAGATACCCAGGAAGACCCCACTTCTTACCCAGAGACATAAAAAAGCCAGGCTGGAGTTTGCCAAAACTTACCTGAGAAAGCCAAAAACGTTTTGGAAGAATGTTCTCTGGTCAGATGAGACAAAAGTAGAGCTTTTTGGGAAAAGGCATCAACATAGAGTTTACAGGAAAAAAAGAGGCCTTCAAAGAAAAGAACATGGTCCCTACAGTCAAACATGGCGGAGGTTCCCTGATGTTTTGGGTTTGCTGCCTCTGGCACTGGACTGCTTGACCATGTGCATGGCATTATGAAGTCTGAAGACTACCAACAAATTTTGCAGCATAACGTAGGGCCCAGTGTGAGAAAGCTGGGTCTCCCTCAGAGGTCATGGGTCTTCCAGCAGGACAATGACCCAAAACACACTTCAAAAAGCACTAGAAAATGGTTTGAGAGAAAGCACTGGAGACTTCTAAAGTGGTCAGCAATGAGTCCAGACCTGAATCCCATAGAACACCTGTGGAGAGATCTCAAAATGGCAGTTTGGAGAAGGCCCCCTTCACATCTCAAGGACCTGGAGCAGTTTGCCAAAGAAGAATGGTCTAAAATTCCAGCAGAGCATTGTAAGAAACTCATTGATGGTTACCGGAAGCGGTTGTTCACAGTTATTTTGTCTAAAGGTTGTGCTACCAAGTATTAGGCTGAGAGTGCCAATACTTATGTCTGGCCCATTTTTGGAGTTTTGTGTAAAATGATCAATGATTTGCCTTTTTTTTTTCATTCTCTTTTGGGTTTTTTTCATTGCAAGCAAAATAAATGAAGATATTAATACCAAAGAGTTTGTGCTTGCAATCATTTTCTGGAAGACAATGAGTATTATCTGACAGAATTGCAGGGGTGCCAATACTTTTGGCCAACACTGGATATAGATATGTATTGATCTATTATTGCCAGCAGTTTTATCAGTTCACAGTTCTTTATACCTTGCCTTCCTGTAATGTTCTTTTCCAGGTCATGTTGCGAATGCTTGTTGTGGAGAGGAACAGTATCCTTACTTAACCTGAAGTCAAACTACAAAACACAGAAGAGTTTATATTAAAACCACATGTAGTCAGCCACACATTAGCTTACTTTTATTCCAGCTGTTGAGCACTCTTTTTACCGCACTGTATGTTTTTTGGTGCTGTAAAATAAATTGGTCACATTTACATGATGTTAGGAAGTGCTTATTTTAAGAAATACCAGACAAAAACTCAACTCCTATATAAAAAGATCACACTAATCCTCCATGACACTTATTCATAATGCGCAAATCCTGATTTTGGAAATGAGGGGTAAAGGTTTGCATATGCAGGAAAGTGGCATTCAGCAGTTCCCATATAGCGCCATTCATTTTTTTTAAAATGCACATTAACCTTTAGTCTAGGGTTACCCACCAACAGTGGCCACAACTCCTCTCACACAGGCAAAGATCGCTGCATCACCCTGCAACTCTTTCACTAATGTAAGTAAATAGTGCAGTACTGCAACCCCGAGGGTGATGTCACTGTTGTCTAGACACAGAAAAGGAACATCCAGAAGTGCTTAATACTAAAAGTCACAATTGCAGCACCCTCGGGGGTCACACTTGCATTAGTGGAAGAGTGACAGGGTGATCTTTGGTCACACGATGGGATTTGTGGCCAGAGTTGCCTTGCAGCCTTAGCCTAAATTGAACAAATAAAATTGCAGCTGTTTGCACTGGTTGGTAAATTGTGCCTGAAACACAGAAAATGGGACACAACCTTAAAAAAAAGCATATATTATCCAATGGACCGGAAGAATGGACATTCAATGCTATTATGAACCTAGTGTAATACTGTCTAGTACTCAGACAATGTAAACATAAACTAGGCAGTCTTAAAGGGGCTCTATCACTAGATTTACGTGTTATGAGCTAAAGATATGCATAAATAGCCTTTAAAAAGGTTAATTACTGTGGAAATTGATATGCAAATGGGCTTGATCCCAATCTGTGCCCGGTGTAAAGCGCTATCGGTCCCGGGACCGTAGCACTTTAGTGTCAGAAGGGCGTTTCTGACAGTTAGCCAGGGACGTCCTTCTGCCTCGCGGCGCCAATCACGCTGTGCTGTGGAGCGGGGAGGAACGCCCCCTCCCTCTGCTCACACAGCTCGTCCATAGACAAGTATTATCAGGAGCGGGAGGGGGGAGTTCCTCCCCGCTCCACAGCACAGCGCGATAGGCGCCGTGAGGCAGAAGGACATCCCTGGCTAAGTGTTAGAAACACCCTTCTGACACTAAAGCGCTACGGTCCCGGGACCGATAGCGCTTTACACTAGGCACGGATCGGGAAAGCTGACAGTGCACTGAATTCAGCGCACTGTCAGCTTTCCAGCAGTATATAAAACTGCATGTGCCCGATTTGATGAAAGGTCCTCTTTAATAAGTGCGCTGTAAGCAACATACACCATTTTCAAGACACAGATTGCTCCACAATTCTGCTATATTTTCATTAGTAATTCTGTCCCATTGTGTCCTGCACAAATGACTTTTGTCCACTGGATTCAAATTTTAACCCCTTCCCAATATCCACCACAACAGTACGGTGGATGCTAGGTCTCTAGAGATGGGGCCACCCTGAAGCAGAGAGGCTGCTATAGCCACTGTGTCACCGCTGTATTGCACAGCAGAGACCCATAGATAATGCCCGCGATAAGCGTATGCAGTGTCCACAGGCATTGCTGTTTGTGATGCCCACCTAAAGTTAAAGGGGTTATCCAGCTTCCAAAAATTATCTTCATATAGCCACAGCAGTGCCAAACACTCACTGTCCCCTTGTGCAGCCTTTGATTGACTTTACTTGCTTCTCCTTACATCAATGTTATTTACATGTAAATGATTCCGGGGACAACCTACATTTCCCATGATTCATCAGCCAGCTCTCACTCTCTGTGTTTGCTGCTCACAAAGGGGGGGGGGAGATTTGGCTTGCAAACAAAACATCACAGCAGCATATGACTTCAGATTTGAGAGTGATTTATTACCTTTGATGTCATTGCAGAGAAGAGTGGAGAAGGGAGAGCAGGCAGACGGATCATGGGAAATGTAGTTTGTCCACACATTCACTGCATGTACATAACTGTGATGCAAGAAGCAGCAAAGGAAAATAAAACTAAGCAAAGGCTGCACAAGGGAGTGTAGAGTATTTATCACTGCTGTGGATGTATTTGCAGATAATTTTTGAGAGTTGAATATCCCCTTTAAACTTAGCCTCCCAGGGCTGGCCCAACCAACCCAGTTCCTTTTCTTTTGCAGCGAGAGCCTTCCTGCTCCTACAGAAGCCAAGAGTCTAATAAAGGCTCCAAGGCCCGACTTCTCAAGCGGGGTTCCTCTGTCCACTTGAGAAGTCGGACATCTTCTCTTGCGGACAGGGAAGGACGGGCACGGAGTGCAAAAGAACGCACCCGATGCCCATTCAAGTGAATGACAGGTGTCACGGACACATCTAGTGTCCGCTCCTAGTGTCCGTGACAGATTTTGAGCGGACACTAGGAGCGGACACTACATGTCGGACACCGACGGTAGTGTGAACGCCCCCTTAGGCGCCATGGAATCAATGGTGCTACATAAACATTCTGTAAAAGCAGTGTGACCATGGAATTTCAACTTCATAGGGGGACTGGATTGCCTGCATTTATATATACACACACATTACAAAAGACATGGGTATTAGGTTTCTGGTGATGGCGCATTTATCCAGGGAGTTGGGAGGTTTTCCTATAACATAAGGCAAGCATCTGTCTCAGAGGGTTTTTTTTGATGTTCTTGTTTGTATTTTGTTTCTCAATTTGTAAAAGCTATATGAAACACTATAAAAAAAATACATGGATTACAAAGAAACAAATATTATAGCAATATGAGCTGGCTTTACCTGTTTATTTTTATCTGTTACAGGGGTAGCTTGTAAAACCAAATGAAGGCCACAGTTATTTACCTGCAGAAGGGAGAATATTTCTATTATTGATAATTACAAGATATCACACAAAGATATCTTATAGTTTGTAATTCATTAAAATGGGTATTTCGGAACTTTTATGGAAGATCCTAACACCTGCAACCCCCATAACTATCTGAAGTAGTAGCAGCATTTCCTGATGGCATGTTCATTAGTCACATAGCCTGATCGCAGTTCAGTCCTATTCAATTTAATGGGCTACGTTGCGATATCAAGCACAGCCGCTATACAGCAAACACTGTGCTCACTTGAACACTGCAACCTAGCCAAATTGTTGATTCGCAAGGGGCCCAATTGTCAGGCCGCCAACGATCTTTAATTCGTGACCTATCCAAAGGATAGGCCATAAATTATTTAGACTGCAAAACCCAAGTATGGCAATGGCCTAATGGTTCCCCAATAATGTGCGATGCCCTGAATTTGCTAATCTATTAATAAAATACACGGAGGGGATTAAGCATATTAGAGAGGGCTGAGGCTTTTGCATTCTGAGTACAACTGAAATAGTCTTCTACGAGTGTCCCCAACAATGTATAGGTGCATGCATGTTCTGTATCATCTTATGCAATCGCTGGCAGCGAGGAACATACCTAGGAAAAAACAGACCCCATAGCAAGCCCCCTTTAATGACCCCCGCCCCCCCAGGTATATTGTTCATTAGCCCCCTTTACTCGCCCCATAAAGTAGTTGCCTCCTATACAGGCCCCCACAGTGACTTCTATCCATTAACTATTGCAGCTGAGATCTACTTACTCATCAGGACCTAATGTGTGGCGTCTACTGGAGGCTGAAGGAAGCCCTAAGCAGGGGCAGGGGTGGATAAAAAGCAGTGGGCGCCAGGGGGCACATTTGGTCACATTTTGATGTTGCTGCCAATGGTCTGCCACCACTGACAGGTACCATAGGTTTCATCATATTTCACATTACATAGCATTATATATCGTGCCACGGAGTCCCCCATACCATGTGGCAGCATATAGCACACAGTTTACCATTAAGAACAATGAATAGATGCTTCTCCATACCATACCATTCTGCCACCATTGGCAGGCATTACACAGCACTTGCCTTTATAGTGTAGGGTACAGCCATTGCTGCTTCACCAGTGATACAGAACATACAGTACATTGGTTTAGTCACACATGAAGAAGACAGACAGACAGACATGTAGCTGGTGGGCTTGACTACATGGGCAGGCACACACAGGCATTAAACACAAAGCCAGTTACTCACATTAGACACCAGCCGCCCTCGGTATTTGCTAGGCAGCATGTTTTATCCCCGGTAGTACATGGCTAGCAGGAATCAGGGTAAAGGCGGGTAATAATGACATAGAATTACTGAATGTGCCCCCCTTTACTGATGAATGGCAATGGTATAACCCCTCACACACAATACGAAGATGGGCTCTTCCACATCTCTGTCAGGTGGCGCTCGCTGTTTCCACGGAAACCGCCCGCCCCTCCCCGTTCCCTACACGCTGAACGCCAATAACTCCGCCGCTTGTCGGCCTCCATGGTAACGTAATGTTGCTACAAACTATATCGGCGCATGCGCGTCAGGGCAGTGTGCGGCGGAGATGTGTGCTGCTCTTCTTCAGAACGAGTCTTGAGCTCGCTGGTTAATGAAGGAATGCGCCGCGAAAACTCTGAGGTCCAGGGTTATCGGCCATGTCACCAAAGGGCTTGGGTGTTGTAATGGTTTGTCTGACTACCTTATCTGTCCTGGCTATATGCAGCGCCTAGTGTTGGAGCCTGTGATAATGCTGTACTGTCCCTTTAAGCTAGGGCTCCATGGCAGCTGTTTGTCACATGATGAAAGATCACCTTGTCACCCTTTCACAAATGTATTTGAATGGAGTCACATTACAGCCCAGGGAATGAGGTGAACACGACTTCCAGTTGCAAAAAGAATCAAATTGGGTTCAATGGTTTTTTTTTTTTTTTTGAAGCTCCAAGTCGCAGTCCGAGCGCTCTCAGGTCGCAGTGCAACTCCATTCGCTTACATTAGCATACTTCCCAACTTTTGAAGAACCGAAAGAGGGACAAAATGTGCAATTTTTCATGTGCCCGCACACAGTATAATCCTCCTACAGTCACCCGTAAATTATATGTCCCCCCTCCATCTCTGCCCCCAGTTTCATATACACCCTTCATCTGCCCCCAGTTTCATGTTCCCCCTCCATCTCTGCCTAGATTCATGTCCCCCCCTCCATCTCTGTCCCCAGATTCATGTCCCCCCATCTCTGCCCCCAGATTCATGTCCCCCCATCTCTGCCCCCAGATTCATGTCCCCACATCTCTGCCCCCAGATTCATGTCCCCTCCATCTCTGCCCCCAGATTCATGCCCCCCCTCCATCTCTGCCCCCAGATTCATGTCCCCACATCTCTGCCCCCAGATTCATGTCCCCTCCATCTCTGCCCACAGATTCATGCCCCCCCTCCATCTCTGCCCCCAGATTCATGTCCCCTCCATCTCTGCCCCCAGATACATGTCTCCACATCTCTGGCCCCAGATTCATGCCCCTCCATCTCTGCCCCCAGATTCATGTCTCCAACTCTCTGCCCCCAGTGTCATGCCGTCCTCTCCTTCATCTGCCCCCAGTTTCACGTTCCACCTCAGTGTACACATTACACTTACCTTCTCCTCGTTCCCTCGCCGCTCTCTCTCTCGCGCACAGTTGTAGACGCGATGTGACGTCATCACATCGCGTTTACACAGCCAGTAGGCGTCGTTCAGCGGCGAAGCAAGGAGCTGAACTGTGACAGCTCCTTGCTTCAGCCGCATATGTGTTCAACTCAGATCTGCGTCCTCTGGACGCAGATCTGAGTTGAAATCAGGACATACCTCCCTCCAACCGGGACCGCGGGACATGTCACCGTAATCGTGAATGTCCCACGGAAATCGGGACGGTTGGGAGGTATGCATTAGACTAGAGCTACACAGTGACTTAGGCTAGGTTCACATCTGCATTTGATCGCCGTTTGGAGATTTCGTCCATAATTCCGTTTGAAAAATGTAGGATTTTTCTGGCAGAAAGTAGACGAACCCCATTATAGTCTATGTGGCGCGGCAGGTAACTGCTTTTTAAGCGGATTGGGTTTTTGTTTTTTGGATCCCGAAGTGGTCTCAAAAAACAGAAACCCAAATGCATGTGTGATCCTAAAGTCTGTAACTCTTGTTGACTAAAGTCAATGGGCACATTTATGAAGCTACTTGCGCCTTTTTTGGCATATAGTGGGCCTTTTTGAGGTCTTTCTCTGCTCTATGCTTAATTTATGAAGCATTTGCTTGTTTGTTTTTTCATACTGTAATACTTGTTTCACAACTTTTGCTTTTAACGAGAAAAGGGGATGTAGCCAAAACGAAGAGCCTTTTTGTGCTGTATTTATGAGGCACAAATATAATTCATTCCATGGGCAACGTAAAAGAGCCCGGCAGGTTAGAATGCAATAGAAAGGGGCAATTACACCTCATTGACCAAAAAAGGGGCAAAGAGCACATGGTCTAAAAAGGCGCATCTAAACTAACTAATGTGCACATAATTTAACAAGGAAATATGCAGACATCATAAAAGAGCACCACAGTAAAACTAGTCTAAAAAAAAAAAGCTCACCTGTGAAAGGTATGGCCAAAAAATAGGCATATGATAACTAACCCCCATTGAGTGGAGCCTCATTGTCACCCCTAGTGACTGTGTTGAACACTGTTTGAAATTTTTGCGACTTGAAGTTGCGGCACACTAAAGCCACAGTAACATTAGCAAAAGGAGTCAAAGGGTCACATGCCGGGAGTCGCATCCAAAGTCGCCATATAGCCCTAGCCTTAGTGCAGGAGTCACAGCAATCTATAAATGTCAATCTTTTTAATATCCATCCACCAATTCTAAATATGTGACCACTAGAAGGTTATAGCTCTAATTCTCCAAGTGGGCGGTAACCTTATGTTTTTCTATGAGAAAATAGGTTCCCGTCCACATGTACAATCAGGGCTAGTTTACATATAATCTTCTAGGGGCCATATCTTTTGAACGGGTGGACAGATTTTAAATAGAAAACACAATACTGTTCAAGGAAACAGCAAGAATGGAATGGCATGTATCATTTAACATTTTCTACATAACAGCATGTCCTCTTTAAACATGCAACCGGAGTGGCGGACAAAGTTACCATGTAGCTCTTGCCTTAGAGTCGGTCTACAGAATGACTTCTAGTAGTTTCAAATTATGCAAACTGTATTCTTCTCTGATTTTCCTAAATGGTCAATGCAAATAAGTCAGTATAATATTCAAATCTTCAAGCATTATAACTAGGGTTGAGGGATCGGAAAAGATCAGATTCTGATCAGCGATCAAGTAAATTTCACGATCACGATCGGAATTCTGATCCTGATCTTTTTATGCAGGATCGAGGTTGGAGGCTATTTCCCATAATGCTTTGCTACTGGCCAGGCATTGTAGGAAACGCTAACAATGTTAGGAATGAATGGATGCCGCCGGCACAAAGCCTGTGCCGGCATCCGGCCACTTAACCCCCTGCATGCCGCCTGCGTCCATTCATTCCTACGGCATAGCAGGGAGGAAACAGAAGAGTAGATGGTATCTACTCTTCTGTTTCCTCTCTGCTGTGCCATATCCTCGACTCTGCTACATCTGCATTATTGTACATTGACTTGTTTATCTACTCTTCTTCCTGATCCCTGCTTTACCGTATACTCATCAGCTCTGCTACATCTGAGATCTACATCTCACATGTAGCAGAGCTGAGTATACGATAAAGCAGGGACGAAGCAGAAGAGTTGATAGACAAGTCCACTTACCTTCACAGATCTGTACCCGCCCACACTCACCTAAGCCATAACAAGCCCCGCCTATTCTCAGCATCAGTAACACTAGCCTGGGAGGCGGGGGTACATATGGTGGTCTGCAGACATGCGCAGTAAAAAGTAGAGGAGCAAGTGCAGCGTGGATCGACAGCAGCAGCGCTTTTGTGCAGGTAAGTGGACAGTAGGGGAGACTTAAGTAGCTGGGGGATTTTTTAATCACTACACAGCGTGGAGTCTAAAAATTAAAGCGTTCAATTTTTGGACTCCATGCTGTGTAGTGAATAGGATCATTTTTAAAATCCGATCTCCGATTATTTAAAAAATCCCATTGACTTGCATTGGGATCGGGTTCGAATGGAAAATGATCGGAAATCGGATTTTAAAAACGATCCTGAAATCTCAAGATCGGCTCAACCCTAATTATAAATCAAATTTTGTTGGAAAAACCTCCCAGTGATAACTTTTTTCAGAAATATATATATAAAAAAAATAAAAAATCCAGTGTTCCAAATTATTATGCACAACAGAGTTTCTAAATATTTTATATGTTTTAAAGAATTGAAAATGATCAGTTGTTGAATTTGCAGCATTAAAATGTCCCATTTACTTAAATGAAAAGCATTTATTTCAATCAAAAACATCTTAAAGAAGGGTTCCTATGTTAACATGTAATGTGGCCTGTTGATATCCCCTTCACAATTCTTGCATCCATTGTACATGTGAGTATGTAGGATGTCAGAATCTGCTTTATACAATAGTTACAGTAGGAGCCCATAGATCTTAAAGAGGATCTTTCACCATATCCGGGCACAGGCAGTTCTATATACTGCCAGAAAGCTGACAGTGCGCTGAATTCAGCGCACTGTCGGCTTTCCCGATCTGTGCCCGGTGTGAAGAGCTTACGGCCCGGTACCGTAGCTCTTCTATGGTCAGAAGGGCGTTTCTGATCATTAGCCAGAGACGTCCTTCTGCCTCGCGGCGCCAATCGCGCTGTGCTGTGGAGCCGGGAGGAACGCCCCCTCCCTCTGCTCACACAGCTCGTCCGTAGACTAGCATTATCAGGAGAGGGAGGGGGCGTTCCTCCCGGCTCCACAGCACAGCGCGATTGGCGCCGCGAGGCAGAAGGACGTCTCTGGCTAATGGTCAGAAACTTCTGACTGTAAAGCGCTACGGTACCGGGACCGATAGCGCTTTACACCGGGCACGGATCGGGAAAGCCGACAGTGCGCTGAATTCAGCGCACTGTCAGCTTTCTGGCAGTATATAACACTGCCTGTGCCCAGATATGGTGAAAGGTCCTCTTTAAAACACTGTTTTCCTTATTGGATTCTGTATGGAAAAAAAATTCAGTCAGTTCAGACATTAAGCACTTTGTAAAAGAAATAATACTTTCCTCTGGTAGTTGATGGTGAGCAGATACCTAGACCAAGCAGACAGTATGCAGTAAGATAAAGCAGATGCTAGAAGCACTAAATGCTGTTTGCCTAGAGGTGACTAATGCTATGTACACATTTTATTTCCAATACACTAAACAGAACAAGCAAAGATCTGCAGTTCATGGGCTTTCTAAAGCAAAGATCCCTTGGTTAAAGAAATGGCAACCAAGTCCTTCTAAAGCTGACAGTCAAGCACAATATTGAATGAAATGGCGCAGATCACACAGCGTGTCTCACTTGGCAAGATAGCTACCTGATAGAGATGAGCGAACACTGTTCGGATCAGCCGATCCGAACAGCACGCTCCCATAGAAATGAATGGAAGCACCTGGCACGCAGACTTTGCCAGCGGCCGGCCGCTTAACCCCCCGCGTGCCGGCCGCTTCCATTCATTTCTATGGGAGCATGCTGTGAGCGTGCTGTTCGGAACGACTGTTCCGAACAGTGTTCGCTCATCTCTACTACCTGAAGCTAGAGCATCCATGGGGGTGGAGTGGATAGGTTCTGGCTTATATCCAACAGCTCTACTGACAAGGTCTCTTGTACTTGTCTTCTCCTGAAACAATGAGTCTGGAGCATCTTTTCTTACAACTGTGTATTGTATCTTTCCTCTTATTTCTTCTAGTAATGTATGAATGCATTGACAACTGGGTGTTACTAGTTGGGGGAGGAGTGTCTCCACAACTCACACTGTGCTGCCATTGTCAGTCTGTAGAGGCACACCCCATTGATAATGGAAATGGTAACACCCAGTTGTCAAATGGATTCAGGGATACAGCAGGTATTCTGATTCGTGGAAATAGGGTCCCACCCCATCATACAAGTAAGTAAAGGAGCTCCACACACAAGAAAATTGTGTTGAAATAAAGCGATTTATTCGTAGGGTATGAGTAAGTACTTTCGGTCTTATTGACCTTCCTCAGACTCTACACAAAATATAAAGAACACAATACTTTGTTGCAAAAATAAAAATAGACATGTTAACTCATCACATGTCGTAAACATAAAGAAATAAATAAAAAACACAATATTAACAACATCTGTATATAGTGCCATGAACAGTCAAATGCCAGGTATCTATCAGTGGTGTGATTGAAGTTCAGTTATAATGTATGCTGGTCAAGGAGAACTGTCAAATAATAAAAAACCAATGGTATACAGCAAGAAGATCATAATGTGAATCATGAAAAGAGAATATAGATCAATAAAATCCAAATATTCACCACAGTGTCCCCTGTGCCTCAAAAAAATAATGATGATCACCTGGTAATGAATATGGTAGTCCACAAAGATCATCATTATTTTTTTGAGGCATAGGGGACACTGTGGTGAATATTTGGTAAAAGTACTTACTCATACCCTACGAATAAATCGCTTTATTTCAACACAATTTCCTTGTGTGTGGAGCTCCTTTACTTACCCAGTTGTCAAATGATTCAGAAATGTCTAGGAGGAATGACAGAAACAGCATGTTTCCTAGAAAAGGTGCTCCAGAATTATTTCATAAGGAATACGGTTTAGCATTTTCCAGTCAATGTTAGAGGTGTTATATAACAAGACAAAAATGGATGCTCTCTTCCAAGACACCTGGACCATTTCCCAACCTGAATGCAGCCATAAGAGATGGTTCTTGTTGGGAACAAGGCTGATTGTCTTGCCTGTTTTTTTCTTGTATGGTGACCAAGTTTTGACCATAGTGTTCAAATCTGCCTAGTAGTTCTATTCTATTTTTCTTCCCTTTTGCCAGGTTCTATGAGAGGGTATCTACTAAATGTCTACAATATGCTCACTAGCACAATGTAGCATATAACATACAGAAAGAATATAGACTTAAATCAGGAATAGTATTAGCCAATGCCCAACAGAATTCTTTATTCCTTATCTCTCTGTGTTATAGCTTATATAACACTATAGTATTTTTTCTGCTTTCCAAAAGCCATAGCTTGTTACTTCTCAATTCAGCTTATGAAGCTTGTCATGTGCAGGTCAAGATGTCTTGTATTGCCAATATCTAATGGTCCAGGCAATGTGTAACTGATCACTATTAATGGTGGTCACAACTGACTGTGGCATCTGAGGACTTCAATTACTGGCAGCGGAGCTATGACCAATGCTGAAAACTGCTAGTGGGAGTCTGCTGTATAAAAATCCAGCCAGCACTATCTGTGTATGAGATTCCTAAATCCTCTCCATACTCCCTTCTTTACATGATGATGTGCAATGTTGGCCAAAAGTATTGCCACCCCTGCAATTCTGTCAGATAATACTCCTTTTCTTCCAGAAAATGATTGCAAGCACAAACTCTTTTGTATTAATATCTTCATTTATTTTGCTTGCAATGAAAAAAACACAAAAGAGAATGAAAAAAAGTCAAACCATTGATCATTTTACATAAAACTCCAAAAATGGGCCGGACAAAAGTATTGGCGCCCTCAGCCTAATACTTGGTAGCACAACCTTTAGACAAAATAACTGCGAACAACCGCTTCCGGTAACCATCAATGAATTTCTTACAATGCTCTCCTGGAATTTTACACCATTCTTCTTTGTCAAACTGCTCCAGGTCCCTGAGATTTGAAGGGGGCCTTCTCCAAACTGCCATTTTGAGATCTCTCCACAGGTGTTCGATGGGACTCAGGTCTGGACTCATTGCTGGCCACTTTAGAAGTCTCCAGTGCTTTCTCTCAAACCATTTTCTAGTGCTTTTTGAAGTGTGTTTTGGGTCATTGTCCTGCTGGAAGACCCATGACCTCTGAGAGAGACCCAGCTTTCTCACACTGGGCCCTACATTATGCTGCAAAATTTGTTGGTAGTCTTCAGACTTCATAATACCATGCACACAGTCAAGCAGTCCAGTGCCAGAGGCAGCAAAGCAACCTCAAAACATCAGGGAACCTCCGCCATGTTTGACTGTAGGGACCATGTTCTTTTCTTTGAAGGCCTCTTTTTTTCCTGTAAACTCTATGTTGATGCCTTTTCCCAAAAAGCTCTACTTTTGTCTCATCTGACCAGAGAACATTCTTCCCAAACGTTTTTGGCTTTCTCAGGTAAGTTTTGGCAAACTCCAGCCTGGCTTTTTTATGTCTCTGGGTAAGAAGTGGGGTCTTCCTGGGTATCCTATCATACAGTCCCTTTTCATTCATACACTGATGGATAGTATGGGTTGACACTGTTGTACCCTCAGACTGCAGGGCAGCTTCAACTTGTTTGGATGTTAGTCGAGGTTCTTTATCCACCAATCGCACAATCTTGCGTTGAAATCGCTCGTCATTTTTTCTTTTCCGTCCACATCTAGGGAGGTTAGCCACAGTGCCATGGGCTTTAAACTTCTTGATGACACTGCACACGGTAGACACAGGAACATTCAGGTCTTTGGAGATGGACTTGTAGCCTTGAGATTGCTCATGCTTCCTTGCAATTTTGTATATCCCTGCCAGAGCACCATTTTCTTTTGTGGTCCATGCTCATCAAATTTTCTATTTAGGTGTTGGTACTGTGAGACAATGGGTGCTCCGCTACTCTCTGCAATACTGTGGGTGTACTGAACTGTGCATTTGCATAGGAAATAAAACCATAGTTGCAAAAAATTTCTGCGAGCCTTCCCAGACCCCACCAACTCAACTAAAAACGCCTGTAAACTGCCCACTTTGGGAGTTAATTATACCCAAACCTTACCCATTTGCAGTTACCTAAGCCCATTTCCCAGATCATCTATGAATAAAAGTTGAATTTCTTTGATACAAAAATAGTTCACTATGTCACTAAATGGCCAGCAAGCATATAAGTAGTTCAGAAGAAACTTTTGTGGTGTAATGGCTTCCTTTTACAAGTTCCTTTTCTTTCTCGTAAGTCAGCCTATATATTATATATACTTGTTCTATCTAAATATAATGCTAATTGCTAAAAATGAGTTCTGAGAGACAAAATACCAACATCTCAAATAGTTCATCTAGTTCATCTAGGGTGTGGTAGTCATATGACTGAAGTATTGTAAAAGTGCCCCTAGGTAGAGCTTCAATTTGCTGCATTTTTTGAGCCAAAGCGAAAGTGAATCTTCAAAAAAAAAAAAAAAAAGTAAAGGTAAATATAAAAAGGTAAGGACTTATACAGCTACCTTCTTCTACATGGAAAAAAAAATTCAGCAAAATGAAATGAAACAAAAAGTGCAACTATTCCACAATGTCTGGCCTCAGCCTCAAGGAGATTCTGGCCATCCAACAAATCCCTAAATGCACCTGTTTTCCTTAGAGCTGCCCTTTTTACCCTACAACTTCTTTACCCAAAAAGTTGACTTTTCATGAACTTCTAGCATATTATTTCAATACACAGCATATAAACTACTGCATAGTGTACAGTGACAGTTCCCACCGGTATATGTATGGTATTTGTGGGCAGTGCGTGTATATAGAATGTTATGATGTACTGTTTAAAGTGAAACTTCACTTCATCTTTTTTTTCAAAATGGCCTCACATAGGTCACATGGCATTTTTGTGAACAAATTCACATCACTGTCCAATTTAGTGCTTAAAGGGGTATTCCCAACTCGCCTGCTCACCATCTTGCAGGTTGTATGCTCTGTTCACTTCCTGGTTTTCTCTGTAAATTGGTGGGAGGGGTTTCACTTGCTCTGCTATTCTCTTCATAGCAGTACATGTTTGCAGTCAGTAAGGAGGGATGGTTGTAAATAAATTAGCACAGTATCTCTGAAAGATGCACAATATGAAGCTGATGTAGCAGAGCTGGATTTGTTAGGTAATGAGAATCCCAAACTTACATGCTACAGGACCAAGAGTCAGCTTGCAACATACTCACTTTTAGGTCTGTGTTTACATACAGAGGTAACAGACTCCCTGTCTCAGCCCTTATCAGCAAAATTTAATTAGCCGACTGATAGCTGGAAGAGCCGGAGATAAACGGCTCAGCTCGCTCCAGGCACTCAGCTCCCCCTCCCTTCCTGAGAGCAGGGAGCTATGTCATTTGTCCTGGGCGTAGAGATAATAAAGAGCTCAGAAATACATGCACCGAGCACTTAGCTCCCCCACCACCACACACTCCTGAGAACAGGGAGCTACGTCACTTGTCCTGAGCAGAGAGATAAGACCATCCCCAAGTCTGTGGTTATGGAAACAGTGTAAACAATGAAACAAATAATCTCAAATAGCAGCCAAACAAAGTAGTTTCGCTGAAGCAATGTATTTAGGAAAAGTCTTAAATCCACATAAGCTAGCAGTATAGATATGATCCTTGAGATGGGACAGCCCCTTTAAATGGGGTTGTCCATTTTAAGACCAATATTGAGAGACAAATGTTATTGTTTGTATGATGAGAAGTTCTACAATTCTCCAATATACTTTCTGTATCTGTGTCTTGCAGTTTACTAGATCTCTGCTTGCTTTCATTCATTCTGCTTACTACTAGTGTATAAAAATCAGTCCATGGTTAATGTGATGGACACCCAGGAGCGCAACTGTTAATGGCTGTATGATCTAAAGGTTCATTCAGACACCAGTTATGCAGTTGTGAGTCCCAAATGCAATACAACTTAGATCTAGCAAACTTATGGAGTGTTCACACAAATTAATATGGAGAAGAAATTTGAGGTAGTCTCAGATTTTTTTCCAAATTTTGGCCCTGTCTAGTCCAAAATGCAAAACAAAAGTCAAATTTCAGCTTCCCACTGCAGGTTTACTAGTTGATAAGCCTCAGATACAATGGGGTTAATGAGTTGTTGGCAAGTGTTGCGGGTACTGTCACTGTACCATCTGTGGAATCTGCAGAAAGATATTGAGTAGAATACTTATACTTATTTTTTTCAGTGTCCCAAAAAAAGAAGTATCCGATCAGTCACTGCCTCCTCCTTAGTGGCTTCAGTCAGAGCACATCTGTGCACCTCTAAGGGGGTATTCACACTGAGTAACGCGGCGCTGATTCTTGCACGATAACTCGCGTAAGAATCAGCGCTGCAAAACAGAATTCCATTGAGTTCAATGTAACAGATTGAACTCAATGGGATTCTGTTTTGAAGCGCTGATTCTTACACGACTTATCGTGCAAGAATCAGCGCCGCGTTACTCCGTGTGAATACCCCCTTAGTCTACCACATGACCATGGACTGAGTTTTATCCACTGGAAGTAAACTGACTGACAGCTAGCAGAGGAAAGCCTGAGGAATTGATACAGAAATTGTAGAACTTTTCATTATATAAACAATAACATTTATCTCTCAATATTTGTCTGAAACTGGACAACCACTTTAGGTAGATATCTTTATTGTTGCAAAACACAGAAAAAAATACCTCAATGTTCATGTAGTTGTAATAACAAAACCTTCAGAGACAGCAGAGTAAGAGCTCAGCACCTGGCCACTTTCCTTTGCCTGCTGGAGACCACCCACTTGACTGTAGACAGCCTACTTACCATATCAGTCAACAATATTAACTGTATTGATTGCTGGAATAGTGAGGGTTAGTGAAAAAAAAAATGAAATGACATATTAAAGGGTGCAAAAAAATAAACTTGGTGAAGGCCATGAAAGGCACTCTTTAAAAAGGCTGGTGATCTTCTAGGGGATGTCTCCACCTCACTTTACTACATACCCTTTTTTTATTATGTGATTGTTACACAATATATAAAGATATGACGTGCTAGCCACGTACATATGAAAACTGTATTATTTTTCTTCCATTTCCTTTTTTTTTTTTTATTGTAGGCCTCATTCAGACATCATAATACAGCCAAAAGGTCCACCCACCCTTGGTCCAAATGAACCAAAGATCTAAAGGTTTGTTTATATGAATGACTAGCAGGAGGACCCAGCTTCGCACGGTATATTTCATATTTTGTTTGTGTCGTGGCCCCATCGAATACTACTCGCTCATCTCTACTATGGTTGATTCAAGTGGTATTCCCACATCGCATACTCACCAGTCTTCATTGCTGTAAAGTCTTCTTTCTTCCTGGTTTCTTGCGTCATTTGGTGGGCAGGGTTTCACATGCAACGTGCCGTTTAGCTCCGCTCCAAAATTAGCGTGTGGCTTGCCCACCACATAGCGTGATCCTATGGGGCGGCTGAAGGGCCTGTGATGTCATCAAAGGTCCTCAAACAACACTATATGCACAATATTGGACTATGAAGTACAGGCAGGAGCAACTCCATTCTGTGTTACATACAGAGACTGCCTGTCTCTGCCATAATGAACACAATTGAATTAGCTAGTCTGATAACTGGGAGAACAGATGGCAAGTTCAGAAATGAGAGCAGCTCCTCTCCCCTATCTGAGTGCAGGAAGCTAGGTCACGTGGTGTAGACACAGGAATAGCTAGATACACAGGCTCGCTCCCATGCACTTAGCCCCTCCTCCTCCCCCCTGAGAGCAGGCAGATACATCACTTGACTTTTGAGCAGATAAGTCAAGGGCTGTGTCAACAATGAATTGAATAAAGTAAGATAGTGGACAAACAAAGCAGTTTTGCTGAAGCAATGTATTTAGGTAGAGTCTTACATCCACATTAACAAGCAGTATAGATAGGATCCTTGTGATGGGACAACCCCTTTAAACCTCTTAGCACCTATAACCATCGCTATCAAGAATTCATAGTAGGGATGAGGTAGGGGGCTCGGACAAAATATTGCGCCGCGTCCCACAAGACTTTAATTTCTCAACTGCTTAAATGGCACGGCCATTAACCCTCTGATCGAACCCAGCTCGAGGATTGCACAAAGTACATTAGAGTTTTCAAAAATGAAGAAAAAAATTCCTCCGGCAGCTCTCTGATTAGTTATAAAATTTAACTTTTAAAATGGCATCATAAAATGACAAAATTAATAACCAGTGAAATAAACACTTTATTAATTTTGTAATTTTATGATGCCATATTAAAAGTTACATTTTATAAGTAATCAGAGAGCTGCCGGAGGACCTCTTTTCTTCATTTTTGAATACTAACTGCACTCAAGGAGTAGAGTGTGTGCCGTGCACCTCGAAGAATTGAACTGACAATCGGCTATATAGAGGTAAGCAGAACTGCAATCTTTTTCTATTTGTCCAATTACATTTGAGTTTACCTTGAGCAGGATCCCATCAGGGAGACCACAGAGGGAGCTGTCATGTTAGGATAAGTTCACACGGCGATTTTTGGTCCTGAGGTGGAGACCGCCTCAGTTCCGGACCAAAAGCCGGGTAGCTGCGAGTGAAAGCCAGTGCACTGCATCGGGATCCAGCCGCTCACTCTGTTCTGGATTAGGCCTAAATGAATGGGCCTAGTTCGGAAGAGGGAGAGTCTTCAGGCCGAATCGCGAGGCGACTCCTGAAGAATGACCATCTCGCTTCTTTTTTCCAGGAGCCATAAGAAACGGCTCCTGGAAAAATCTCTTGAGCGGCTTCCGTTGTTTTCAAGGGGAGCCGTCTTTTTGGTCAGGATTTTGAGGCAGATACGGCTTCAAAATCCTGACCAGAAAACTCTGTGTGAATTTACCGTTAAACGTATCTAATCCCAGAACTGGAGGGTGAGAATCTTTACTACAATGGCTCAGGCAGGAACATAGACTATTAGTATAAACACTTACTAGTTGGCCTAGTTTACACCAAAACCACTTCCTAGTCAGGAGAATGGCCTGGTATTGGCTAAAACATGCTGCACCATATGTGCCAATTTTTGGAGACTTGTGTTATACATGTTATTAAATCCCCTCTTGTACGTATGCAGTGCATGTTACTGCAGCTATCATTGCTATGCCATTACTATATATGAGTGCCATGCTTTGGTACCCTACGCTGCCAGTGCTGCACTGTTTAGTGTGGCTATGTGCTACGCTTCTCAGAGCGGCCAGCAGGCGGCGCACGGCTGTTGCTATTCGGAGCAGTGTGAGGAGAATTCTGGGGCTGTAGGTTTTGTTGCCGCCTCTCCGCGCCGCCTTTTTCTGCCCGTCCCCGAAAAGAACTTGCAGAGAGGGCTGCGGATGGTTGTCAGTGGGAGAGGAGAAGGAGGAGGGCGGCTCTTCCTCGGGCTGGGAGGAGGTGACCAGTGCCGTGTTCCCAGCAGCAGAAGCAGCAGGAAGGGGCTCTAACGGGCTGCAGTGTGAGGCAGTGCCAGCGCCCGCTCCTCGGAAGGGTCTGGCAGGCTCTGCATTGACGCCTACCCTGCCCTAAATCGTTGACAACGAAGGACACCATGTCTCAATCTGTGCAAGCCACTGAGGTCCTGTCAGTGTCGGCGCCCGGTCCGGACACACCTGCAGCTGTAGTGACGGCTGGCAGCGGATGGGACCTGGGCACACAGGTGCAGATCAGGGTGGCCATAGAAGCCGCTGAGGATGATGAGCCGGACACTGTGGATTATAGAGGTGGCCTTGAAGGAGGAAGCTGCAGCGAGGATGACTTCAGCCGTGGTGACAAATACAGGTATTGTCCTTGCTACCCAGACAGCTAGCCCACTAAGGGGGCTGCCAGGTCCCCCTCCCCATGTCTGTGATGTTACACGTGTAGCGCCAGGCACGTACAAAGCCTGCGCGATGTCATCGCATCAGCAACATGGTTGCGTCAGACACAGATTGCATGCGATTTCATTACAGAGGAAACGTGCGGTGTGTAGGAGAGGATGAGGCAAGAGCCGAGCTTGTCCTGGCCATGGCTGCCCACCTCCACCTGCCTGTAATGACCTTACAGCAGAGCTGGGGCTGTGATGGTGAGGCCCCTTCTATAGGCTGTCACTGTGTGCCCATCCTCCAGCAGTGACGCAGGTACCAGCTGACAATGCCCATAGAATAATAATAGTGGCTGCAGTGACCTGCTCCCTGCACAAGGGTCATTCATCATGGGGGATAGCAGTATCTCTAGATGGCAGCTACAGCTATGGCACAATGGATGGATTGAATGACAAATACTGTGTGGTGTCCTCATGTCACACAAGCAGCTCTGGGTCCACAAGTCCTCCCAAGGTGTCCTGTGGTATCTGACACCAACAAGTATGGCACCCCATGTGGCAGCGTAAATGCTGCTGTTTGGCCACAGCGTTTTACAGTCACTGCTCCTAGTGAGTCCCATCCACACATTGCAGAATAAGATGTGCAGTGGAAATGCTGCGTGTTTTTGGAAATCTCAGCATGTGAATTATATCTACGGAAACACTCACAATTTCCTTATACGTATAGCAGAGGCAGAAAGTTAGCAGAAGAAACCTCTGCAGACTTTCTGTGAAAAGCGATGCAGGAAAAAACACGGTGTTGCTGCCGCGGTTTTACTCAAAACATCTTTTTTCTGTATCCAGCTACGCGAGTCCTTAGCCTAAAGGGGTTTACCAGATTTAGAAGACTGATGACCTATGCTTTGGATAGGTCATCAAAGATCGTAAGGGGTCTGATACTTGGGAACCTGTGACTCAGATATTTAATGAGACTGGAACATTCGGATTTGCACTTCAGGCTCTTCACTGAATACCAAGCACAGCGCTGTAGATTCTAGAACAGCTTTAGGCTAAGAATCCATGTAGTGAGCCACAACCAAAAAAACCCTGTGGAAAAGACCACGAGGTAAACGCATTATGTTTTTTTTCCGAAGTGTTTTTCAGAGAATGTTTTCTTCTGCGGACTTACTGCCTCTATTATACCGATACAGAAAACACCTGCTCTTTCATAGGTATACAGTCCTATGAAAAAGTTTGGGCACCCCTATTAATCTTAATCATTTTTAGTTCTAAATATTTTGGTGTTTGCAGCAGCCATTTCAGTTTGATATATCTAATAACTGATGGACACAGTAATATTTCAGGATTGAAATGAAGTTTATTGTATTAACAGAAAATGTGCAATATGCATTAAACCAAAATTTGACCGGTGCAAAAGTATGGGCACCTCAATAGAAAAGTGACATTAATATTTAGTAGATCCTCCTTTTGCAAAGATAACAGCCTCTAGTCGCTTCCTGTAGCTTTTAATCAGTTCCCGGATGAAGGTATTTTGGACCATTCCTCTTTACAAAACAATTCAAGTTCAGTTAAGTTTGATGGTCGCAGCAGGTTTGCATGGACAGCCCGCTCTCAAATGAGCTGAAAACAAAGATTGTTCAACATAGTTGTTCAGGGGAAGGATACAAAAAGTTGTCTCAGAGATTTAACCTGTCAGTTTCCACTGTGAGGAACATAGTAAGGAAATGGAAGACCACAGGGACAGTTCTTGTTAAGCCCAGAAGTGGCAGGCCAAGAAAAATATCAGAAAGGCAGAGAAGAAGAATGGTGAGAACAGTCAAGGACAATCCACAGACCACCTCCAAAGAGCTGCAGCATCATCTTGCTGCAGATGGTGTCACTGTGCATCGGTCAACAATACAGCGCACTTTGCACAAGGAGAAGCTGTATGTGAGAGTGATGAGAAAGAAGCCATTTCTGCAAGAACGCCACAAACAGAGTCGCCTGAGGTATGCAAAAGCACATTTGGACAAGCCAGCTTCATTTTGGAAGAAGGTCTTGTGGACTGATGAAACAAAGACTGAGTTGTTTGGTCATACAAAAAGGCATTATGCATGGCATCCAGAAAAACAGCATTCCATGAAAAACACTTGCTACCCACTGTAAAATTTGGTGGAGGTTCCATCATACTTTGGGGCTGTGTGGCCAATGCCAGCACCGGGAATCTTGTTAAAGTTGAGGGTCGCATGGATTCCACTCAGTATCAGCAGATTCTTGAGAATAATGTTCAAGAATCAGTGACAAAGTTGAAGTTACGCCGGGGATGGATATTTCAGCAAGACAATGATCCAAAACACCGCTCCAAATCGACTCAGGCATTCATGCAGAGGAACAATTACAATGTTCTGGAATGGCCATCCCAGTCCCCAGACCTGAATATCATTGAACATCTGTGGGATGATTTGAAGCGGGCTGTCCATGCTCGGCGACCATCAAACTTATCTGAACTTGAATTGTTTTGTAAAGAGGAATGGTCCAAAATACCTTCATCCAGGATCCAGGAACTGATTAAAAGCTACAGGAAGCGACTAGAGGCGGTTATCTTTACAAAAGGAGGATCTACTAAATATTAATGTCACTTTTCGGTTGAGGTGCCCATACTTTTGCACCGGTCAAATTTTGCTTTAATGCATATTGCACATTTTCTGTTAGTACAATAAACCTCATTTCAATCCTGAAATATTACTGTGTCCATCAGTTATTAGATATATCAAACTGAAATGGGTGTTGCAAACACCAAAATATTTAGAACTAAAAATGATTAAGATTAATAGGGGTGCCCAAACTTTTTCATAAGACTGTATTTGACATTCCTCAACACTATTTCCACTGCAGATTTTTTTTCTGCAATTTATGAATTGGATTAGCCAGAATCCCATCCACTTTGCAGGTAATGTAAAACCTAGCATTTTTGCAACATGGGGCCCCAGCCTCACTTGGTATTGCTGTTCAGCTCCATTCACTTGAATGAGACTGAGCTACAAATAGGTAATGTGTCGGCTGAACGTGGCGTTACCTGAATAACAAGGCTCTCTGAGCGCCACCGTTACTGCCAGCAGCTGATCAGTGGGGGCCCAAGGTGTCAGACGCCTGCTGATTTTGAATTGATGGATGAATTGTCCAAAGGATATGTCATCACATTCCAAGGGCTTGGAAAACCCCTTTAGGCTGAGACCCCATATTGCGGAAACACAGCATTTATTCTTGGAAATTTTTGCAACGTTTATTTATTTATTTATTTGTGCCAAACCCAGGAGAGGATTGAGCAGAAGGGAGAAGGATAAGTACTTTCTCTATATTTCCAGTTCCTTTGGTAGCCATTCTTGGCTTTGGCTCAAAAGAAAAGCTTCAAAATCTACAACAATAAAGCTGTGTTTCCGCAACATGGGGTCTTAGTTTTAAAGAGGAGCTTTTAATAACTCAAACTCTTCACGTTCTTCAATAGGCTATTCTCCATTGATTCTGATGCAGTTAGATTTTTTTCTCTTTCCCCACCATTGCTGAGTGATTGGTGCTGTTAGTTTCAGTAAAATTAGGCCCTCTCCTTTCAGGCGGGTGGGTCCCAGACTATCTGCTCCATACGAGGATCACCCACCCTACAGTAAAGAGCCTGCATATTGGTGCAGAAATGAACAGCACCCAGGGGCGTTACTTGAAAGGGTGCAGTCTCACTGGGGCACAGGAGCCTTAGGGAGTCCATAAGCACTGGCGTCAGTATTGAGATTGCAGTTTCCACTTGGCCCATTAGCCAAGGAGACCCACAGAGTCCCCTAACCACACTAAGGTTGATTAAACTCCTTAGTACCCATAACCATCACTATCAAGAATTCTCTGTAGGGATGAGATAGGGGGCCCCACATTAAAGATTGTACTAGGGCCCACAAGACTCTAGTTACTCCACTGACAGCACAAATTGCTCAGGAAGAGTGAGGGCTAGAGAAAAAAATTCCAGCTGCACAGGAATCAGTGTAGTAGCACTTACTGAAGGACACAAAAAGTTGGTTGATGAGGGGCAGTGAAAGGTCCTCTTTAAGTCTTGTATATGACAAGGTGGAGCCTCCATGGAATGAACTTAGTTTCTCCAGCTCATCCCAAAGATGCTCATTCGGGTTTAGATCTGTATAATATTGGAGACCGAGGCAACATCTTAAACTTTTTTTCTCCAAAACATTTATGAATGTTTTTGTAATGTGACTGGACATAATATCCTGGTGAAAGAACACACTGCTATTAGAATATACTTTTCTATGCAATGTTGAGGTAGGTGGTACAGTACATCTCAAAGTAACTTCTACATGTTTCCCAACATTTGCCCAGGGCATCACACCCAAAGGTAATCATTGCACAGGCACCTGGAAATGAGATTCATCAGACCACCTTCTAATGCTCCAAGATCCTGCTCTGACCCTACTTATCTACTTGGTTACCCATTTACCCCATAGACTATAATGGGGTCCTCCAGCTTTCCGCACAAAATCGGTGTAGAACTTGTCAGAGAGCATTAACTTTCTAATAATTTATGCTTAGTTATCTCTTCACTGGGGTTGACCTAGACGGGCTGACCTTTCACCTTGCTGCCAGTTGTCCTTCTTTGATCAACTTTTGGTATTCTATGATCAACTTTTGGTAGGCACTAACTACTGAATGCCATAAACACCCCACAAATACTACCACTTTGGAGAGTCTCAGACTCTAGTTATCTAGCCAGATAATTTGTCCTGTGTCAGTCACTCAGATTCTTAGGGGGCATTCACAACGTAACGTGGCACTGATTCTGGCACAATAACTCACGTAAGAATCGGCGCTGCAAAACAGAATCCCATTGACCTCAATGGGTTCCATCTAACGCACGTAACACATTGAAATCAATGGGAGGCTTTTTAACCCATTGATTTCAATGTGTTACGTGTGTTAAACGGAACACATTGAAGTCAATGAGATTCTGTTTTGCAGCTCTGATTCTTACGCGAGTTATCGTGCCAGAATCAGCGCCACGTTACTCCGTGTGAATTCCCATTTCCCAAATTTCAGTACATCAACTTCATCACCTGACTATTCAGTTGGTATCTAATATATCCCACCACTTGACAGGTGCAATTGGTGCCACTCGTTAGTTTTAATGTTATGGCTGATCAGTTTCACGTCATTACTGAAAATACACCTAAAATCTATTTCCTGTACACTCAGCTTGGGGGGGAGGGGGGTCTGTATTTGTTTAGCCGCATCACACCCCTACATGTGAAATTGCAGCTATGAAGACTTTTTTATCTTTCCTATATAAGTGGATGTCACATAAATAATGCCCCTTCTATCTATAGTCCCCAAAATCAGCACTGTGATCACTCTAGGAATGTCAATCATGTGTACTCTATGAAGTATATATACTTTCAGAAAGTCTCCTTTATTATATGTAACTGGAGCTACAAAAGCTATTGTGTGCCCTTAAAGGGTGCAGATACCTTGGGGCTTGTAGGACACAGTTACACAAAAAATGCAGTAAAACGTGAATGACCAACTTGTGGCTTGAATTCAGCTCTCCAGAGTAGAGTAATAAGGTGGTCAGAGCAGAAGTTTCAGTCTGATAAGAAAGCGCTGGTTAGATCTTGAGCAGTGGGGTCCCTGAAGCCATTGACTGAAAGTCCTGAAGTTTCTTAGCAAGGGCTGTTTGTATTAAAGCATACACCTGACCTAATAAACTCCAACAACAACTACACAACTATTTTGATGTAAAAAATTGTGGCTGACACCACTATTTACATTGAACAGTCCAGTTCAAGGACCCCTCAGATTGTAGCACTGGCACCCATAAGCGTCCAACCTCCCTTAGATGACCCAACCCTACCACCCATGCTGCAAGGGTCACCTTAGCATGTCTTGAGGCTCTCCCTAGTCTTACCTTGTTTCCTCACCCTTTCTTTGTGACTACGTGATCATTGTGGTTGCTGGCAGTACCTAAGGCTTACTTTGTACAGGTTCTCTATCCCTTGATGTACGTATAATAGCTACGCAGTGATAACCAGAGTGTAGCTGTTCTCTGTGCCCATGAAGCAGCACAGGATAGCCGTAACCACACTGAAATATGTGCCAGCTACATCTCTTGCCATGCTTTTGTCTTCAGTTAGAGAACAGCACTTTGGACAAGTTGGCCACAATAGAGTACACAATGTTGCAGTGTGGGATATTCATGTCTGTCTTACTGTATTCTTGATTTTTTTTTTTTCACATGAAATTTGTCAGACAGGATTCTTGTAAAAAGGAGTGTAGAGAGAGTACTCAGTTTGTGTGGTCAAATGCTAAGCACTTTGCCTACAGTCACACACATCTGAGAAACAGGCACATCAGGGTCAGCAACCCATGGAACTGGCAGGACAACACACACATTTATACAGACAATATGTCACACTTCATGACAGATTCAATCTTTATTCAGAAATCGAGCACTATTCACTATCCTAGGAGTGGAGAATAATATCCTTGGAATCATTTCATGCACTTGAGAAAGGGATAGTGGTTCTGGTAACTCATAGTGTTCGCTTTCTAAATAAAGACTGAATCTGTTCTCAACCAAATGAAGAATGGCGTATTGTCTGTATAAGTGCGCATGTTGTCCTACCATTTCCATGGGTTCCCGACCCTGATGTTCCTGTATCGCATGACGGCCCCCTTTTTTTTTTTTTTTTTTTATGTAGATTGTGAGCCCCACAGAGTTCACAATGCACATTTTTTCCCTATCAGTATGTCTTTGGAATATGGGATGGCATGACGGCCCCTTTGTGACGAAGGACAAGATCACTGCTATCTTAAGTGGCCTTCAGTTAAAAGCACTGTAAAAAAACAAAACAGCAGACACACATTGCGGTTTTTTCCCGTAGCGCTTTTCACTGCTTCCATTATACCTATAGGGAAACCGCCAGCATTTCCGTAGGTATAATTAATATGCTGCGATTTCCAGACGCAGAGGTTTTGGAAAACACAGCATTTCCATTGCACGTATTTTTCTGTTCTAGCGAATCCCATTCACTTTTCCATGACTGTAAAACGCCGTGGTATATGCTGTGGCGTTTACACCTGATCTAAGTTTTGTATTTTGCCATGAAATACACCCCACGGCACCCCAAGAATCCAAGATCCTCTAAAAAAAAAATGTAGGTGTCGATAGGAAATTGGGTTTGTTACTAGAGATTTTGCCACATTTTACTTACACTAGCTCAGGGGTAGGGAACGTACGGCTCTCCGGCTGTTGCAAAACTACAACTCCCAGCATGCATACTGGCTCTGCTGTTCTGGGAACTCCCATGGAAGTAAATGGAGCATGATGGGAGTTGTAGTTTCACAGCAGCTGGAGAGCCAAAGGTTCCCTACCCCTGCACTAGCTCTTACAGATAATACTCAATAGAATTATTTTTTGTTTGTTTTTAGTAAATTTGGCATAAAAAGTCCTGAATATTGTCAAGCATATTTAACATTTCTGTTTCCTAACAACTACACTACCTTGAGGGTCTGTTCTGAATGTCTTTCAAAATGGGTATTCTGAATTAGCAGAACGCAGCTGCAGGAACCAGTGAGCCAAACTAAGATCACCGTAAGGGTAGGACTACCTGAATGTATCCATAGACATGAATTTACAAAGGTGAAAGATGTCCAGCTGATCTCAGATATTAGCCACACAGTTTTTACTCACCACCAAAGGGGGTGTTCAGTTTCCATAAAATGGGGGAATGGTGACAAATAAAACAAAAGTACCCTTACACCACTGAGGCCTGCAATTGGTTGCAGTGGTTATGTGTTGTCGATGTGACATCATTGCTACAGCCAAGTAAATAAAGCACAGCACAGAGAACGGTTTCAGCGGTGCTGGATATAACTAGTAAGCAAAGTTTCTTTTATTACCGTATATACTCGAGTATAAGCCGACCCGAATATAAGCGAGGCCTCTAATTTTATCGCAAAAAACTGGGGAAACTTATTGACTCGAGTATAAGCCGGGGGGGGGGGGGGATGCAGCAGCTACTGGAGAATTTCAAAAATTAAAATGGTCGGAGTTTTTGGGCGCAGTAGTTGCTGGGGAAGGGGATGGGGTGTTTTGGTTGTCTGTCTGCCCCTCCCCTGAGCTTGAGGACTGGGTTTCCCCCCCACCCCCACCCCACTTGGAATTCAGCCTGGCTGAATATAGGGTATCTGCAGTGCTCCTATTAACTCCTTACCACGGAACAGGAGCACTGCAGATACCCTATATTCAGTGGAACGGGCACATTCAGACACAGGGATATCTAATGTGTATGTGTTTCACAGTCATTTTCTACTTTTATATGTATTCTAGGGAAAGGAGAGATTTTGAACATTTTTATTTTTTTTTAAAGTTTTTTTTTTTTTTTTTTTTCTATTTTATGGGAGATTCTATACATTACTATTGCGGCTGTACATAGACCCCCATCACTACCACAAAAAAAAAAAAAAATTATTTTTTTTGCTTGACTGGAGTATAAGCCGAGGGGGCTTATACTCGAGTATGTACGGTATTTTTCTGCCATTGTTCCTATATCCTGCCCTTCACATAAATAAGTCCCCAATTTGTATTGGAATTGAAGATCCTCTTTAATACACTTGTCCTATTGTGTTAGTATAGGGAAGAGCAAGAAATTGATGACATGCAGATACACACACACACACACACACACACACATTTTAACTCTACACTTGGACATGGTTTGTGACATGCAAGTCATGCTGCGGGTTTGAAAAATGCAACATGTCAGTTATTGCTGCGGATTCCATGGAGGTTTTGAACCTTTACCTTAAGACACCCTAGTCCCATGGGTTAACCCTATAGATATCCCACAGACACTATTCAGTTCTAAAGTGTTAAATGAGAATGAGATTTTTAGTTGTATTCACTTGGATGGAGTATTGTGAAAATGTAAAATAAAAACCACACCAAACCCAAGGTATAAAAATATAATGTGCTGTATTTCCTCCTTGTGTGAGAAAATACAGAATTCAGGGTCCAGCAGATGCATAGGACACAGGACTCTGCCATAATGCTTGCCATCCCCTGTAGCAAGAGTCAGTCTAAAGCTAGGTACAAAGATTTACCAGGTCTTAAACAGTCTTGCCAAAATGATGCCATAATGTAAGCAACTGTTTGCTAATATAGTTGTATGTCTGCAATGTCTAAATTAAGTAACAACATACAGTTCACAATTTGGGCATTTGTTTAATATGTAAACAGGTCAAATATATGCTACGTCTGACCGCTGAAATCTATGAGCACATTACTGTATAAAAGGAGATATTTTTAGCATACATGTCGTCTGTGAACCCCTGAAATTGTGTAAGTTTAGGTCTTATTCAGATGAGAGTCCTTCTGCCTGTATTTACAATGGACAGCTCACTGGCCCATTTTGGTCACAGGCCACAAGCCATTATAATCATTGGGCCATTTCTAAAGCAGTTGTCATGTTATAAGGAATTTGTAATGTTATGCTAGGTTCATGCCTGTGTTCAGGTTTCTGTTCTTCCGGTCGACTTGGGAACCTGATAAACAGAAACCCAATGTGCTTAAAACGTGGTTACCCACGAAAACCCGCAGCCCCCATAGACTATGATGGGATTTGCTGGGTTTCTACTCAAAAAATGCAAGCAGGACTTTTCTCTGCATTTTTCAAGAGGAGTGGGGAACGGAATCCCCGAACAGAAACCAGGCCCAGATCTGAACTCAGTCTCTGCCGTCTAAGATGTAGAATCTACACTGAAGATGCTGTGGTACTCAGTATAACAACCCCTTAGGGTTTCCTCCAAGGTTTATTCCCATCTTGTCTTTGACTAGCTGTAATCTCTGATGAAAATGAAACCTCAAATCCACTTTCATATATTAATATATAATTTTCTTGGCTTCTTTTCGACACTACCCTCTACCTAGCACTGAAAGTGAAGGCAGAATAGGAACTGTACAAGTGCAGGCACTGAATGTGACCATAACCAGTAGTAGTATACCTTATACATACAGATGGGGACAAAGGGTGAAAAAAGATGTACAAAAAGCTACAGGGTTATCTCGGATTACTGACATAGGAAAACCCCTTTAAGTTAACATCTGTGGTAAAACACTTCTACAGAAACGTCACTGATATTTATATGTGGAAAACCCGTATGATGTAATTCAGTGCAGCAAATCTTAGTTTTCCAGCTATAATGGGAAAGATTTGGAGTTAAGATTACAAAGCTGTTACGTAACTACTCGAGATCCGATAAACCATAGCATAAGGAACAGACACAGCAGCAGCAGCAGCTCCATTCATGTAATGCCATCTATGTAATTTGCATGTATAACTAGCATCTTCTCAGGATAAACACTGCAGGGATCTCCAGGATTTATCACAAGCTGCCTTTTGTCAAGCTGCCAGCCAGAGGAAATTATTGATCCATACAGTATGTGAGATCTGGCTTTTAAATAAATCAATGGCAGTGTATGGCTGCAGATAGACAGGATTATCTTAATGGCCATCTATTTCTAATTTACAGGGCAGCCCTAAATGCGGCGTCCCTGTTATTTTCATCTGATCACGTTCTTCCTGCTGCACAAGCTGCAGTAGACGCATCTAGTGGAAAAGAAGCTGGCTATGGCAATAAGCATCTCCTGATCCAGAAAGTCCCAAAAACAGCTGGATATGGCACAAAATCTTGCAGCAAAAGTAACTACAGTATGTGTTGCGTCATTGTATAAACACTCGAAGTGCAGTGATAACACTAGTACCACAGTCTCCGTAATGATCATAAACAGATGGATTGTTACTGTCGCATCCATGGCCAACTGGAGACAACAGGATTAACTAGTGTCTGCTTGTTATGGGAATCATTGGGGTAGATTTACTACTACCACATTGTACATACTACTCTATTTCTATTTTTGATCCTTGTGTCTTTTTTTTTTTTTTTTTTTTTTTTGCAAACAAGAGAAAAAATACTGTAGTTAATTCACAGCATCACCTAGCACTGAGTCTTAAAAACTGGTGAAACATGGACAGCACACAAATAACCAGTGGCGTAACTAGGAATGGCGACCCATCCCCCCCCCTCCCCCCACATTTCTGCACACACTATAATGCCCCATAGTGGCCCCTGCACACAGTATTATTCCCCATAGTGGCCTTTAAACACAGTATTATGATCCATTGTGAACACCCATGAACAATTATTCATTTTTCAGACCCCAGAGTATAATAATCGGAGACCCAGGGGGGATAAAAATATAAAAACCACTGTTACTTACCTATCTCCCAGCTCCGCTGTATTCTCTGCCACTGTCGGCCATCTTTCATGACATCCGGGACGTCATGTGACTGGGGGGCCTGCGTTGCGCCGCATATGGACGCAGGTCCCGGTCATGTGACGTCACGCAAATAGGCCTGAAGCATGCCCAGAGCGCGGAGAGGTAAGTAACACTGTTTTTTATGTTCCGTTACCTCTCCTGGCCCTCCAATCATTATACTTGGTTTAACTCCAGCCAGTAACGGCTTACTAAAACCCCCCAGAAGTAAACGCAGTGGTAGCAGCTGTCGCCGGGCCCCTAATGTCCCAGGCCCTGTGGCAGCTGCTACCCCGGTAGTTACGCCACTGCAGATAACATTTGCAAACATTTTTTTCACAGCTCCATAGACTTGAATGGCTGAGGAGAAAAGAAGAAAACTGCAAGGCTCATTATATGTCAAATGTGCGCCTCAAGATCTGATCATGTGAATGTGGGTGGGGATAGGAGGGCTGAGGCTTTTGTGCCTCTGGCAACAGACTTATAGACGTTACCGCAGTTTTCTGACAAGAGTCCATTCCATTCTTGTGTCATCTCTAATCCACTCATGCGTCACTAACTTTTATAAGGGAAGCAGTTCTAGGTTTCCACATGTGTTTAATATGGCACCCTCAGAATACTATTGGAGCAGACCTCATCAATTGTAAAGAATCTAATAGCAGAAAAAAATGACAAAGGAGAATGTAATTTCTCAACACTCTATGAGAAGCAACCATTGAGAATGACACAAACAATTTGTCTGCATCTGGCTACGTAAAAGAAGCATTTCCTGGTAACAAGACTTCCGCTCTCAGGTCCCGAGAGAATCCATTTATGTAATCTATTTACACTGCAGTTATGGAAATCTAGTCCACTGCTATTCTCTTCCTCCTTTTCCATGAGCTTTGCCCTTCTCATAGTTATGTATTGCCTACAGTCTATGGTTACTTACGGTAGTTTTTAGCATGTAGCTTTCTGTTGGTCTCTGCAGTTTAGTTCCTTCATCCTTTCACTTCCAGAAGTACAAATATTATAAATGTTGGGATCCCACCAGTCTAAAGAATGAATGGTACCATGACTAAGGGGACGTTCACACTTGCACCCCTGTGTGCCTGCCGTGCTTCCGTCCTAATCCCTGGAGAAACTGCATAGGGGACAGCTCGCTGGCAGTTAGTTTAAAAACACATTTGCAGCCTCTCTGTGGTGAAACTGTTTTTTTTTGCATGGACGCAAAGTCGTCTATGCAAAAAAAAACAAAAAACTTTTATTACGGATAGGCTGCAAACAAACACCAGCAGTTTTGGGTTGTAATTGGTTTTTAAACTGACCTCCGGCAAGTTTCTCCAGGGATTAGAATGGAAACATGGCAGGCGGATAGTGGTGCAAGTGTGAACGCCTCCTAAGTTTACAGAAGAAAGATGTAGCACTTGGTCTGTGTAGGAAAGAGAAAAGAGAGCCACTGCAAATGATGGCAGTGTTCATGGCATCATAAATATGCCAGATCATCTTCCTGTAACCTTAGGACACAGACAGTCATGTTTGACAACCACATAGAATGGCATAAGGCCGTATGTTGTTGCCATATGTGGATAGCGCGTATCACTTTGAAAGCAATAGGTAAAAAAAAAGCCTCCCATTGAGTTTAATGTGTAGCGCGCGTAAACCGGCACCCATTGAAGTCAATGGGATCTGTTTTGAAGCGCCTCACTCTGACACGTGTTTGATATTTTCTGGAACCCAATTGTTGTAAGAAAAGGAAGGAAATAAATATAAGAAGGATATATAACCAGAAGAAGCCTAACAAATGGTCATCTCCTAGCAGTGCTATGTTTAATAGATTTCATATAATCTGACAAAGGTTAATGGTCTGTATTAAAACTTCTGGTTTAAAAGATGCAAGGAAGAAGGAGTCTCACTTTTTTATATCAATGTACATGTAAGGGCTCGTTCACATCTGCACCCGGTCTCCATTCATACAGGTTTTCGTTTCCTGCCCGAAACTGGGCAGGAAACGGAAACCTGCAAGCAATTTTCAAACACATTTGAATGGGTATGAAAAGTGTCCGGCCATGACCGACGCGAGCGTAACCGGACACAAAGTTAGACATGCAGAACTTTGTGTCCAGTTTTGCCGCAGAAAGCTCAAAACGCTCACAGTCTGACAGGTTTGCGTCTTCTGTCGGCAGAAGATGGAAACCTGACTACGGACACCGAACGCTGGTGTGAACCCAGCATAAGATACAAAAATATTTTATTTTTTGGTTTTTCATTCATTTATAAACTTCTCCCCTTTATCGTTTGTCCTTGAATTCAACTCTTGCTTTTCCTGGAAAGCGTCAATGAGGGGAATTCATGGTTTCTGGCAAACCCTTGAGCTGCATTTATCACAACCACAAAATATATGAGTCCTAGGAACCATACTGCATTACATACCAGTTAAAGTCACCATGGAATATTATGCCTATGCTAGATGTCTGTGCGACAGGTAGATATATCTACATTCGCAAATCCTCCCCCTGAGGATATCATGTATTCCGGCAGTAAAATTCCCTGAAGGGTACAGTAAATCTGCAGGAGACACAATTAGTCTCTTACCGTGACTCATGTCTCTGTGTATTGGATTACTGGGGATTCTACAAGTGATATTTCTCAATTTTGAATGGTTAGTTGAATTAGTTTGTAAAAACTTGTCCTGTACACTGAACTTGTTTTTTTGTATAAAATTGTTGCTTTAACATTACAAAAAAAAAAATCCACAACCAGTAAGAACAAGTTGTGGGAGCATGCTCAATGAGATCTGGAGGCCAGCTGTCTAAAGAGAGAGATGCTTGCACAGCAATATAGACTGCAGCCAGTTGTACAATGAATATACAATAACCTGCTCACTTCACATTTAACCCTATATTTCACAGCACCTGGTGTATGTATCTGCTGGGCTCTGTTCACCTGACAAAGGTTTAGGGCTGTGTATAGTGTGAACCTTATTTCTTATTTGCATAGCATAATCTTACATTATTCCATATCAGTAAGAAAATTATACAGATGATTATAGAGCAGGTCTTATTCGTCTCAGGGCTCGTTCACATCTGCGCCCCGGGGTCTCCACTTTCAGGTTTCCATTTCCTGCCCGAAACTGGGCAGGAGACGGAAACCTGCAGGCATATTTCAAACCCATTCAAATGAATGCCGTGAACGCCTGTGAGTGTTTTGTGCTCTCCACGGTCGAACCGTTTTTTTTTTTTTTGTTTGTTTGTTTTTTTAACGGGACACAAAGTCAGACATGCAGGACTTTGTGTCCGGTTTAAGAAGAACAGTTTTGCCACAGAGCATAAAACGCTCATTGGCGCTCACGACCAGACTCGGTCTGACAGGTTTCCGTCTTCTGCATGCAGAAGACAGAAACCTCAGAACGGAGACCGGACGCTTGTGTGAACCCAGCGTCAGTGTTATTGGAATAGAATGGATCCAGAAGCCCCATAGACATAAACAGAATGCATATAGATGTAACGCTGAACGTCATCCGACTGCATTCTGTGATAAACTCAGCCCCTAACTCGGGTGTGTACATGGGCCATAAAAGAGTGTCTTTTAAGTATTATTTTTCTTGTTGATATGGAATAGTGCAAGACTATGCTATATTATGTCAATGAGGTCCTCACAATGTAGGCCTCCAGCATAGTACTCTTAAAGAGGAATTCTAGTTACTTTAAAGGATCCTATCAATCAACACTGATTCTTTACTCGAGTTATTGTGGCAACATCAGCGGCACAAAATTCCGTGTGAATGCACCCTAAGTTATTCATAGGATAAGTGATAATTGTCTAGTCTGTGTCTGACTGCCGAGACCACGCTACTGTAAGTCACACGTTTATCTGTGGGACGGCAGAAGAGAAGCATACAAACACCATAGATTTGAATGGAGCAGTTGCACTTATACATGACCTTGAAGCTTCTCATGATCAGAACAGCACTAGTCAGACAGTTATTCCCTAGCTTGTGGACAGGGAACAATTGTTAATAGCCAATACCCGTTTAATGTGACACTGAGCACAGTTAGCACTGTTGTCTTGCAGCGCTGGAGTCCTGGGTTTGAATCCAGCCAAGGACAACATCTGCAAGGAGTTTGTATGTTCTCCCTGTTGGGTTTCCTCCTACACACCAAACACATACTAATAGGAATTGTGAGCCCTGCTAGGTGCTGTGGCTATCTATGTGACCAGATGAAAGTAGCATGCTATTCTATACCATGTGTTTAGTATACTAAATCTGGAACATAGCATCTGTACTGAAAAATAATGAAGCTGTAGTCTGACTGGTTGCTATGGACAGCGTCTTCACTTTTTGTTTTCTGTAGCTTTTATGCATTGTACAATATAAAACCTGGCTTATCAGTACAACTATAGAGGATTTCTATACGAAATGCAGAAATTGTCCGATATGTGGAGAGCAGAATTTACAGCAATAGCAGTTTTGTAATTATGTTCGTGTTGCTTCAACATGGCAGTCCTGTTTTATTGCATAGACCATTTTTGCAGATGGCAACAGAAAATGTAGCCATATTGGTTGTCGCTTTTCTTCTTAGAAACTAAGAATAAATCATGATTATGTCAGCCTACTGAATAATAGAAAACTGGCCTTTGGTCCAATGTACAGCTATAGCAAAGTTAACCTGAACTCCTTCAATTGGTTAAACTGCTTCAGCGCAGCATGTCATCACAGGAGACAACAAAAAACGTTGAAAAGTCATAGGAAAAATACTTCTGAATGACTTTTTAATGTTTTTGGTTGACTCCAGTGATAAGATATTATGCTGTAGCAGTTTAATTGCAGAAGTACAGGTTAACTTTACTACATCTGTACATACAGTTTTACATGCTGGTTCCTCTTTAGGTTTTCTTTATTGTGCAGAGTTAGAAGAACATCAGAAATTTAAAGGGGGAATTCCCATCTCAAGGATCCTAGCTATACTGGTAGCTTTATGTAAATTGAAAACTTTTCCTAAATATATTGCTTTTGCAATGTTGTTTTGTTTTCCTGCTATGTGAACTTATTCCTCCCTTTGTTTACACAGCGTTTCTATAACAACAGACTTATGTGATAGGACAAATGACATCACTCACTGCTCTCACTATTATCTACAGCTCTGCTGTATCAGTTCAGCTAATTGCAGTTTGCTGATAAAGTTCTGTCTGTTATCTCTTTATGTAAACGCACAGCTATGTGCATATTATCTGATCTGCATTTGTATTAGATTCCTAGTAATCATACGTATTGTGATACTTCAGTAGTGTCCTGTTCGTCAAACTGGGAGGAGAGGGGGGAATACAGGAAGGGAGAAGAGGAGACAGCAGGCAAAGATGCTGAAACAGGAGGATGAGAAAACCCCTTTAAATCTTTTCCCTTTAAGGGGTTGTTCAACGAGTAGTAATTTATTTATCTGGTCTCAGGGATTGTGTGATGATGGACCAGGGGGTTATGGCAACATAACAATCCCTGAGTCATGTGATCTGAAGCAGCATTCCACCCCCTGGGATGCTACCTCCCCCACCACCATCTTCACAGATCTTATCTGTGCTATGGTGGCTGGCTGACAACAACTTTAAGTTTTACTCTTGGTTTTGTTTTGTTTGGATGTGTATGTTTAGTGGTGCCTAATATGCCTGTACTGTGGGATAGGAAAACATACATATGGTGTGAACACAGCCTAATATATAGAATACTGATTTCTGTACCTAAATTAGAAACATGGAGATTTTGGTATCTGGATGCAATGTCTAAACTAGTAGGCGTTCTACAAGTATGGTTGTGCATTTTGGCACAAACTATATTTTTCTCTTGACATTTGCAGAGTTTTTGAAATTTTACACTGCTCTCTTCCAGTGCCAGGTTTAGAAAACAGTTGGAGATCAGCCATCACGTAGCCAGTACTGACGAAGACCACGCCACAAGAACATTAAATTAGTGAGTCACGTACTCCTCCATCGTCAGGACTATCAAGGGAGAAAGCTTTCTAATTTTAGTAAAAACAAGTGAAAAATATCTGAATCATGGCCTTGAGTAATGGCTACCATAATCCCTGGTAGTGAACATCATTACTCCCTCTAGTTAAATGCTTTTCCTATCTACTGTACATTATATCATACACTTTCCTCATTGTTTTACCTGCAGCTCTATGTTTCCTCATAGCTTTTAATGACAATGATATTTGTAATGTGTTTCTCACAGGACTTAAAGTGTAGGAAGCATGGTGGCATAGGAGAGTTAAAGGCTGCTGCACAGGCGCTCCTCCACAACACCCACAAGGAAGTCAATTTACCTATAAGTATTTTTTTGACATGTGGGAGGAAACCAGAGTACCCAGACAAAACCCACGCAATGTGGTGACAACATTTCAACATCATGCCATAAATATCTGACAGATGTGGGTTCCACCGCTGGGATCTACATCTCTCTTTCTCAAGAACAGGGATGCACAAAAATGTACAACGCTTTTCGCAGAAAGGCCATGGAAGTTTCCTTTGCTTAACTTTCTGCTTCTATTATGCCTATAGGGAAACCTCCAACGTTTCCGTAGATATAATGGACATGAAGCAATTTACAAAACTGCAACGGTTTTGCAAATTGCAGCTTATTCCATGCGGGTATTTTCCCACAATGTGTGGATGGGATTTGCTGGACTGTAAAACCACGTGGGGCCTGGGCTTTAATGGTAAAATTCAGGCTTCCTTCAACTGCCACAAGAGGGTGCTTAGTACTTACTGCATTCTCATTATATATTGAACCAAGTTTGCCACCAGTGAAACTTCTCTGCGATATACATCAAACTTATATATACACCAAAAGTCTTGTAGCAAGATGTTATTTTCTAAGGAGAGGACCAGCATGCATAATATATAATATAATTGGTCTGTATATGGAGATGGTCTTCTCAAAGAATTAGAATTTCAGAAAGGCTTCATTGTACAGTGTTCTCCAAAGCCCCCTCTAGTGGTGACAAAGCAGACAGGATAATTTAATTGTCTAGCCAGGTACAAAATGTACTTGTCCAGCTCCAGTGTCATGACAGATGTTGGAAGCTAACCCCTCTTTTTACATCTCTTGTGAATGTAGGCCTACTTACTGAAACGTAAGTGTCTGAGTAAGGCTGGATTCACACATGCCGATTTGATGTGGTTTTCAATGCAGATTCAGAAGCGGATATGAAGGGAAGCTGGATGGTGTCACAGAAACCACATAAGAGAGTATTCCTTACAAATTGCCATGATTCTCTGCCCTGCAAGGATGGATATGCAGTAATCTTTTTGCAGTGGGTGGTTTCATGCAGAGTTTTTTTTTCATGTTTTATTTTTATTTTTTACAAACTTTGGTATAAAGGGTAATAACAATTATAGTTCTATTGGTATATACCCTTAAAGACGCCTGGTTAGTGAAACATGTTGGGGGTGTTCACATTAAGTTTTTAGTTAGGCAGGCAATGGTATAGTTTTTTTTTTTTTTTAATTTTGAGTTTATTGACAAAATAGCAGAGAAATAAACAAATGCAATAGTACATTAGGTGCAATGGAGTCGCAGCTCCATAAATCAAGATGGTGCAGAGATACAAATTTCAAAAACGTCCAAGCAAATATCATCGAACATGTCAAACAATTTTTACATGTTTTTTGGTTTTAAAGAGGATAATGGGGGGGGGGGGGCAATGGTATAGTTTGTATCCAGTATAATAACATCTCTGCAGATACAATTCCCTCTGTGACTGATCACAATAGTGTAATAACAATTTTTACATGTTTTTTGGTTTTAAAGAGGATAATGGGGGGGGGCAATGGTATAGTTTGTATCCAGTATAATAACATCTCTGCAGGTACAATTCCCTCTGTGACTGATCACAATAGTGTAATAACTTTGCTGACTTTAGGTTTTTTTTTATTTTTTTATTTATATAAGCAGAATTTAGGCCTGGTTCACATCTGCGTTTGGTACTCCACATGTTTTCCACGTGGTGTCTGCATAAATCATGTGGAGAGAAAAGCGCTACAAGAAGCACTTTTCTCCCCACATGATTTGTGCGGAAAACACACAGACCCCATTATAGTCTATGGGGTCTGTGTGGTTTCATCGCTCACCACTTTTTAATGCATTTGGTTTTCCATTCGGAGGGGGTCACCAAGCAGAATACTGAGATGTGAACCAGGCCTTAGGTTTTAGTGATTATTTCCCTATTTACACTAATCTTTATATGTGGGTGGAATACAACTGGGTAACTTTTTGCAATCTGTGAACTGTTTTCTTCTACATATACCATTCTCTAGCTATGGTGTTTTTTTCAGGCTAGGCTTCGCTATAGTTACAATAAAATGCCTAAAAAAATAAAATAAAATAAAAAAAAAATGTTCGTATATAAAAAAAAAAACATGTAAAAAACACACACAAACTGTGGAGACTTTTTGCCAAATGTCTGAAGGAAGTTTTCTGCTCCCTATATAAGTCACACATCCTAGAGTAGACTGCCATCTACTTATATTGTGGCACATCTCCCAGTCGGCTGGTTCTGCCCAGTCCTACAGCTGGCTCTCGGTGATAAATAGACACCTATGATTTAGTAAATGAAATATCTTGAGGGATGATGCTGGCGACTAGAAACAACACTGCAGATGAAGTGGAATCTGTTGCTAGGGAACCGATAATCAGATTAGTGTTTCTCCTGCACGCTGATCATAATCTCTGGCAGAATAGTCTGGGCGCAGAAACGCAAAGTCATATTGACATAATGGGTTGAGTAAAGCGGTCTAATTAAATGAAGGCAGCGAGCGCTATATAGTCCATTGGTACGGAGGCTTTACTGTCTTATTTTAGAGTAATACTAGAGGACCAGATGTTCCGGAGTCTCTCATCACACAGTGTCTCCAGGTAATGTGCCTAAGTAGACATTGTTACATTGTAACCCACTTTCCTTCACTATAGATGTATGCTCTAAATGAGATAGCATGTATCAGGCCTGGCATCTTATCTTGATATTCTACACAGACTAGTTGTCTTAAGGGCTCTCCAGGGACATACAAGAACCACAAGCTATCTGTTATGAAAATGTTTGGGAGTATTTTACAGTCTGTCCATAGCCCCACTGAATATTCATCTCTATGAACTCTTAGCTGCTGTGTTCTTCCCAACAGATCTTTATTTTTCATATCTGTCAATGTAGCATGTGCTAAGAACTTTAACTGACAGTGATTTTGAGATTGTTTCTTTGTGACACATTGTACTTCATGCTAGTGGTAAATGTTGATTGAGAAGTTTTACATTTATTCATTGGGGAGGAGAAATTGGAAATGTAACAAACTCTTAGAAGAATTCTCAATTTTTAAATATTCTGCTTTTCAGACAATCAACCAACCACCCAAATTAGTTAATCATTGTTTTATCCCTGCTTTATGTTGCCATCTTTTTTGAATATACTTAAATATTTTTAAGATGTTAAAAGGCTTACAAGTCTAAAACCAAGAAAATTTCCAAAACCAGTAAAACAAATTCTGCCTTGGGATTACAGCAATACCCAAGTACATTCTTTTTTAATTTTGCATCATGCTTTCACATCGTGTTTTTGTTTTAGGCAAGGAATCTCTTTTCTCTGGGCTCAGCCTGACATAAATAAATAAATAAAAATAGTGTGAATCAGCTAATTTTGGGAGGGTGAAAAAAAATGTACTTTTCATTAGTAGTATCTTGGTGTACGTACAACTTTATCACATTTATTCCATATATTTTTTATATATTTATATGATCATGCTAGAGGCAGACAGATGAAGATGGCAGCTCTGAGGTCCTTGATTAGATCCCACGTTGCCATGACATCAGGTTGACACCCCATGGGCAGCATGAGAGGGGGCCAATCAGGGGGATACAATGTTTTAAAACCCCTTACATGCTACAGTCATAAATTTAAAGGGGCTCTATCATTGGGAAAAGTCATTTTTAACTAATCACATCCTTGCATAGCCTTTAGAAATGCTATTCCACACCTACCTTTAGTATGTAAATTGCCTCAGTGGTTTCTGAATAAGTCCGTTTTATTCATATGCTAATTAGACTGGGTGCACTATGCATCGTGCACCCTCTTTGCTTTTGTTTCTTATGGGTGTATACAGCACAGACTGCTGCTGCTGCTGATGACTCAGCTTCCTGTTTGCACACACAAATAGGAGATAATAGCAGAGACGAGTGCTGCTGGGAACTTCCTGTGCTGGCTGGAAGCTCATTAGCATATGAATAAAAACCGACTTGCTCACACATCACTGAGGCAATCTACATACTAAAGGTAGGTGTGGAATAGCCTTTCTAAAGGCTATGCAAGGATGTGATTAGTTAAAAATGACTTTTCCCAATGATAGAGACCCTTTAAAGGGATTCTACCATTAAAAAACTTTTTTTTCTAGGTAACACGTCGGAATAGCCTTTAGAAAGGCTATTCGTCTCCTACCTTTGGAAGTGCTCTCCGCCGCGCCGTTCGTTCGAAATACCGGTTTGTACCGGTATGCTAATTAGTTCTCTCGCAGCGATGGGGGCGTCCCCCAGCGCAGGAGATGCGATGGGGGCGTCCCCATTGCTGCTCAAAAACCGACTCCAGCGCCGCCTCTGTCTTCTTCTGCATCCTCCCCTTCCTTCTTCTGCTTGACGTCGGACACCTGTGCAGTACGCTCTGTTCGGCGAACTTGCGGTGTCGGCACTATGGCCGCAGGCATGCGCAGTACGTGTGTCATCAATTGATATCTGGCATCCTTCTTTGAACCATGCCAAAACCTGCCACTTCATGGGCATACTGCAGGCGATAAATTACTTAGATAACTGCCAGCCAAAAGTTATTTGACCGCCTGAACTTAGAACTTTTTTTTCCTTTACATAGATCAGTGATAGTGTGATGTGACTTGTCACTTGCAGACTCACCATTGTTGGCACTGTGTAAGTTTCCTTGCTACGTTAGCCAATAAGGCTTCCCTTACGAGTCTACACACCAGTAATTTCCTCTGGGTCCGTTTCATTGACGACATTTTTGTGTTGTGGGACGGATCCAGGGGAGAGTTTGTTGAGTTTACCCAGTCACTTAACCAGAATAACATTGGCCTGTATCTTACACATGAGATTGATGAGAAGCGTATGACGTTTCTTGACCATTAGAAAGGAGGACACGGGGCACTTAACAACTATAGTGCATCGCAAACCTACAGCGACAAATTCGTTGCTGGCATGGGACAGTTGGCACCCGCCCTCTCTTAGGGCTGGCATTCCTAAGGGCCAATATATGCGGGTACGCCGTAACTGCACAAGATTGTCTGATTTTCAATCAATGGCCGGGGATCTGCGCTCTAGATTCAGACGACGTGGGTATCCTGATGGGGTCCTAAAAAGGGCATACCACCATGCGTTGTCCAGTGACAGGACACAGATGTTGAATCCTAGAGTGAGGGAAAGTGGTGATGATAATACCCGTATCATTGCCACATATGATCAAGCCTCCGCTGAGATGACGAATATTCTCAAGGACGCCTGGGATATTCTGAAAACTGATCCTATTATGTGTCCATTGATTGGTGAGAAACCAGCGATCACATATAGACGTGGCCCCAATTTGCGGGACCAACTGGTCCACAGCCATTTTCAGGCATCCTCAAATGATGGTACATGGCTTAGAGATGGATTTACTATGACTGTGGGATGCTACCCGTGTGGTAGCTGTAAAGCTTGTAATTTTGTCAGAAGAGGCCAATTTTTTACCAGCACAAATACTGGAAAGCAGTTTAGGATTCATCAATTTATAAACTGCAAAACGGCAGGAATTGTATATGCCATCACTTGTTCCTGTGGTGTACAGTATATCGGGAAAACAATCAGAGAATTCCGTAGAAGAATCAGGGAACATGTTAATGACATCGTTAAACATGAAGAAACATCAGTGTCACGACATGTCTGGGAACATCATGAAGGGGATGCCACCCAATTGAAATTTCAGGGCATTGAAATCGTCACTAAGCCTGTCAGGGGTGGCGATTATAACCGTAAAGTCCTCCAGCGGGAGTCCAGATGGACATTCCTCATGGATACAGTACAACCTAGAGGGCTTAATGAGTTTATATCCTTTGCCCCTTTTTTATGATAGTTTAATCTACTGAGCCAAGTGGTATCTTCCCCCTCTATTTTTCTTACACTTATGGGCCAATTACTAACCTTGTTTAACATTGTTAAACTATACGGTCTTGTTAGATATATATAATTTAATACATCTTATAATATATCTCATAAGGCTGATTTCAGTCCGTTTCTGGTCGAGGTCTGGTTTGAGACCATTATATACTACCGATGTGATCTAGATTTTATTTTATATCACTACTACGGGTTGTATACTCGGGTAGTAGTCAATCCAGTGTTGTTAAATTACTTACCTGATGTCCTTATTTGGTCTGTTTTGTTCGTTTATTCTGGTCTTCTTTAATACACCTGTAAAAGAATGTATACCGCGACTAGAAACCAGTAGTCGTCATGGACGCTTTCTGTGTATCCAATGACGTATAGTTTAGACACGCCCAAATGGGCGGGGTTGTGTCACGTGACCGGGCGGCCCGAGATTGGTTTACCTGAGGAGTGACGCATGTCTAGGGGAGGAGTTAAGGTGGCTTTATAAACTCAGACCACCAGTATTGCAGATGCGGCTATACATTACAGCCGGCTAGCATACTTATCACATCGTCGTACTAGCTGGGAGTCGGACCATCACCGCTCCTAAGCGTCTACCCGCCTTGTCTCTGATGAGCTAGGAAAGATATACTAGCAGAAACGCGTCAGACTATATAGGGATCTTCACTGTTGTGCGACCTAATCTCTGGTGTGAATGAATGATTTACTTAGGTGATTGTTAGCTTTAGTGTCGGGGGACAAAAAGGAGCCCTCAAGTTTAGAGATCAGTTGGGGTTTTAGCGTTGCCCCACTGGTCTTAGCAAGTGTATGGTTGTTAACCCCTATTGGGTGTATGTCAGAAGTGAAGTGAGATATAACTATCTAGACTGCACCTATTGGTAAACTTGCACTAGCTACTCAAGCAATCACCTAGTACACCCTACCCTATTATTTTAAACTTCATTATTTAGGAGGTTTATATCAGCTTTTAAAAATAACTAATAAAAGTTACATTTTATTGCACCTTTATTTAGTGTTTTTGGTTTATAGTGTAGGTGCATATACCTATGTATTTTTCTGATCAGTTTTAAGATTAATAGGGGTGCCCAAACTTTTTCATAGGACTGTATATGCTAATGGTTTGTACCATGTGATCATATCCGCCACACTTCCCTCTGTAGATCTGTAGATTGTATTGTAAATGTGTGTATAATAAAAGCATGAAGTGTACATCAGAGTAAAGAATTGGGAATGTTTTGGGCTTTTTTGTTTTTATTTTGTGTCCGATAAAGAATTTCAACAAGTGCTTGTAAATATTAGTTTTTTCTTTGCAGATCTAGTTACTATTGGTGGAATCAAATACTTAAGATCTTGCCTACTATTTGAGGAAGGGTCTAGACAGAGGTCAGCTGTGTCATCAATTGATATCTGGCATCCTTCTTTGAACCATGCCAAAACCTGCCACTTCATGGGCATACTGCAGGCGATAAATTACTTAGATAACTGCCAGCCAAAAGTTATTTGACCGCCTGAACTTAGAACTTTTTTTTCCTTTACATAGATCAGTGATAGTGTGATGTGACTTGTCACTTGCAGACTCACCATTGTTGGCACTGTGTAAGTTTCCTTGCTACGTTAGCCAATAAGGCTTCCCTTACGAGTCTACACACCAGTAATTTCCAACTGGCTTTCATGGTTATGCTAATGTACAACACCTAGCATGCTCCGGTAGACTGGAGAGCCACAGGTGAGAGAGCGCTCACGGCTATACTAAACATTTACCTTTTGCTGCTGCATTGTCTGGGCTCTTCAGACTAATACTTGTCTTACTGTATGCACATTTTAAGAAATTGCCAGAAAAACTTAAGATGTAAAACAGGCCAAACCACTTATGAAATGGTATGCTCCATATGTATGCTGTGCCTGGACAGCAGATGGAAAGCTCAAGTTTAAACAAGTCTAAATCATTCTGCTTTCATAACCCCATATAAGTCTTGCTAACCTGAAATGACTTAGTTTCTCCATGTAGATCTGCTGCAGGCTAGACTCTTATATATTAGCCCATTCCAGGACACCTTTCTAATATTGTGCATATGTGTTGTAGTGTCTCCCTATTCATGGATGCAATGCTGCACTATTTCTACATGCCAAAAAAATTGGCCTCGCGGTTCTTCAATCAGCGCTTTAGACAGAAAGTTCGCAGAGTTTTCCTCTGTGGAAATTCTGTTTCAATTATACCTATAGGGAAACCGCTGGCATTTCAGTAGGTATATTTCACATGCTGTGATGTCCAAAACCGTGCTGATTTTGGAAATTGCGGCGTGTCCGCAGTGCATTTTTTACTGCAAAGTGGACATGGGATTCACTAGAATCCCTTCCACTTTGCTCTGACTGTAAAACGCTGCAATTTTTCTGCAGTGTTTCTTCCGCGGGCTAATTGTGGCGTTTACACCATGTGGGGCCCCGGCCTGACAGAAGCTTTTATCCATGGTGTTATTTTTGTATTTCTGTGAGTTTTTCATGTATTTTTTTTTACCCTTCGTGCATTTCTTATTTTCTTCGTTGTTATTTTTCTTGCTATAATCGAATCAGTTGCTTATTGAACAACATCTGGCTGCAGAGTTTTTCACATTTTTTTAATTGAAACAACAAACAAACAAAAAAAACGCTCTTAAAAATAATTCCCCTGCAATGGTTTTGGAAATCACCATGTGTCTATACCACATATTTTACCACAAAGTGGGCATGGGATTTGCTAGAATCCCATACAATTTCTGTGAGTGTAAAACATTGCATTTTTTTCTGCGGCGTGGGGCCCTGGCCTTAAGCCATAATCACAAGGGCTTATTTAGTCTGTGAAACTGTGGACCAGATGTTTGCTGCGTTTCTGCAACTAACATTGTGCTAGGCCTGGATTCCGAGCATCATAGTTATGTGTGATGCTAAGTCCCTGCCAGCCCGTGGAACTACTCGTTCCATCATTATAGATGATTGTGATGTTTAGAGACAGGTCCCAGAAGTATGACCAACAACCAGTTTGTATTTCACAAACTGAACACACCTTTGTGCAGCTAGCCTTACCATGTATTCACATGTCTGAGGTCTGTGTGCGCCTGTATCATGCCAGGAGAAGGACTATCCTGTAAAGAATACAGTACGGGACAGTATCCGCTGAGAGACAGGAACTCCTAGCATCATAGATATCCAGAATTCCATGAGTCCTTCTCCTAGCATGATGTTCAGGCCAGTAAATATGGCAACATTGGACACAATCTACACCAGCTTTCAGATAGCGTAGATTTCAGACATTACTTGAGATAGTCTTCTGGTATAAGGAAAAATATATATGAGTTAGTAAATGTGCCAGATAAGGGAAACGCTGTAATTTTTTTTTTTTTTTTTTTTTGCAAACACACAAGAGAAAATTTGTCTTCTTTACTCTAGAACAGTAAATATGGGCCTATGCTAATACTTATATGCCAGAAAAAGAAAGCACAGCACCTATTAAACACTTGAAGCAGCATAGTAGCATTACTTACTTCACACTGAATGGAAAAGATAAGGCATAAGACTCAAGTCTCACATATATGGCAGTGAAAAGTATTAATCTGATTGTACACAGGAACTGCAATATGTGAACCCAGAACTAAACACATTAAGAAAATCACTTACCTGAACGCATAAGAATATTACCCCTAGATTCATGAATGGTTTGATCTTGTGAGCAGCAGGACACAGAGTTGTGCAGGTGGAGTGATCACTGGAGAGGCTCAGCTGTGATTAATCCGTGCATGCTAGAAGGGGTTAATTATCCTAAGTTATATAAAGCTGAGCCAGTAGGGGGCAGAGCCCTTTCATATGACCAGGTTGGGACTATGGTCATTGTGGGGCTATATTAGATAGGGCCGCACGTAAGATGTATCAGTTAATGAATACGTTTGTCCGCTGCTTTTTAACTCATTTGCCTTTCCCTGTTCAAGATGTGATCTGGCCTGGGCAGAGGAATGACATAAAGTGGTTTGGTTGTCTATGTGGAAGGAAAAAGGCATCTTTGTTCTCTTCTGATCGGGCTGCCACTGGACCATATGCTGACTGTATTTCACATGGTGACCCATTTGCACTTCTCTGGGGACTAAGTACTTGGTTCTGGGCATTCTGGCAATCTGTGGACTGGCACTTTTGTTCTCCATTTTTGTTGCAGACTTTACAGAGGCGCATAGGTTTCCCAAAACCAATTAACCGTTCAGATGCCATAATGCAGTCAGATGCTAATGTGATAGAAAACCATTGCTCTAATGCTGAAAAGGTGTTTGGATTCCCAACTAGCGTAGACTCTACGGTTGAGTTTTCAGAAGTTAAAGAAGAATTTGAGCTTAAGTTAGATGTTGACCATTTTGCCAGTGGTTTAGAAACAGAAATGCCAGAGCAAGAGCCAGAACATTTTTTTGTGGGTGAGTTTGAGTTCAGCCCGGATATGCTCTTAGAATCTGCAGTGTGTTCTGGAATGGATATAGACCAAACCTTTGAAGAAGACTTGCTGACTGTTTTTGAACCAGGAGGTGGGGAATGTCAGGTGGATGAGGAACTGAATAGTCTGTTTGGATATCTAGATGATTCAGTGGCCTGTCCTATGAATTTCGGAAGGCCTGATATGTGGCTTCCTTTGGAATCCAGTGAGGAAATGGTTTCGGCTCCTGTGGGATGGTCACAGGTTCAGCCTGGGAGGGGACCTCTTAAGGTTGATTTAGGCTTTGGAACGTTCTCAGGAATGGAGTGCTATGGAATTGGGAATCATTTAGGTCGAATTATAATAAATACTGGGCCAGATAATGGTGACCAGGAGAATGGAGTCACAGAAGGCGGAAGCTGCAGTGACGAAGACTACGGCAGGAATGAAAAGACCAGGTATTTTATATGCTGCTTTTGATTTATAACACTATGTACAGTATTGTAGATGGATAAATGCAGTGTATAGAGGCCTCAGCCTTTCAATGTATACGCTGCATAATATAGGCTGTGGTTATAGTCTTCCTTTATACAATAGAAAGATTGAGAAATGGGGAAGATGGGTGCTGCATAGTCTATAAACCGAGTTTCTCAATGTTTATTGCATTGAGTCCTGGCACTGGCTGCAGCATCACATGTAAGACTACAGTAATTACCTGGGAATCAACAGCTTGTGACATTGTACGTCTAGTAGATAGCAGCCTGCGCAAGGTGTACAGAATAACCTGTGAGTGTGTAGTATTTCTGTGTCATGATGGAAACCTAATTTTATATGAGGCATTCAATATGGCCATTTCAAGTGGTCATTGTAGCCATGGGAAAGATCTGCAGATACTGGCACCCTGTTTCAATAGTGTCCTAAGATATGAAACCAGTTCCAATGAATCCAATATTTTTGTTTGTATGTGTTAGTATAATATCTATCTGCAGCAGACCCAGGAATTGCATTCCTGCTTTCCTCTAATGGAAGTGATCCTATTGCAATAGTTGTAGAAGAAAAACTGTCAGTTTGAAAGTCTGGAAAAACTGGGTGACTACCAAATGTATAGCTGGCCAGCTGTCTGAGAGGCAAGCACACCTCCGAGCCCTGTGCAATGAGATGTGTGCCAGTGTACAGAGGCGGCTCTGTAGTACAGGCTGTGCCAGACCATTAATATAGACAGTATGTCCTACTGCTTACTATTGGGGGACATTACATACTCATCCTGTGTATGATGTATACGTTACGTTTCTTTAAATGCATGTCATGTAAAAGGACAAAGTAGCTGATATGGATAATGACAGACTTAGACAAATATAATGTAGACTCGGGGGAGCAGATTTACTATTGTAGTTCCAACTAGACTCTGGCATGGATTTTGTTGCATCTTGCAATGTTGTTGCACCTATCTTGAGAGACAATGTTTCCAGCTTCCTAGACAAATGAGCACAGTTTAAGGTGAAGCAAAGTTTTTGAGTACAATTGTGGCTCTAACTATAGTTATGTTCACACAAATGCTATTTTGTCTATTGCTTTGATCTGTGGTAGGATCAGAACACTGGACTGAAAAAGTAATAGAATAATGGATGCAGACAGCACCTTCCACTTTCATCTATCACTGTCCACTGGAATGTTAAAAACAAGATGGAAGCTTTCTTGTATCTTATATGTTTACTTTTCAAATAGAGGGTAAAGTTTTGCACACAGGACTTTCTCCTCCGTTTTGTAAGGTAAACAGAAGAATGCTTAGGTCTTGTTTTTGACATTAAAGTGAATGGTGAGAGATATAAATGTTGTATCTGTCATTCTATTACTTTTTCAATCTGTTGTTCTGATCCTATGACTGTTCAGAACGGACAAAATAGTGCTAGTGTGAGCCTAGCCTAAGGTGGTATAAACTGACTTATCACACAGCATCAGTCACTGTGATAAAGCTGGTGGATTTTCTTTTCAATGGTTTTTATTAATTTTCATAATGGATAAAACAAGGATAACTCAGACTGCCTAAGTTTACTGTTAAGTTTAATTCAGTCAGCTTGTTTTGTGTATTTTTCAGTGCAATGTCATTTTTGTACGTGGTAGATTGGAGGAAAGCCTAGTTTATTCAGGTTCCTGTTAAGAGGGGCTTTCCAGTATGTGGTAGGATGTGATGTAACTTCTTTGCCTATTCATTTAAAGGGATTCTACCATTAAACTACTTTTTTTTTTCTAATTACCATGTCGGAATAGCCTTAAGAAAGGCTATTTGTCTCCTACCTTTAGACGTGGTCTCCGCCGCGCCGTTCCGTAGAAATACCGGTTTTAACCGGTATACAAATGAGCACTCCGCAGCAATGAGGGCGGGCCCCAGCGCTGAAAGGCCGATGAGCGCATCCCCATTGCTGCCCGAGAGCTCTTTCCTGCACCTCCTCCTTCTTCTGCAGCAACTCTGCCTCTTCTGGCTTCTCTTGCTCTTGTAGTTCTATACAGGAGCATAGAGAGGCCACCCCAAAATGGCCGTCGGCTCCTGTATTGAACTGCAAGAGTGGCTACCCAAAAATGGCCGGCGGCCATTTTTGGGTAGCCGCTCTTGCAGTTCAATACAGGAGTTGGCCGGCGGCCATTTTGGGGTAGCCGCTCTTGCAGTTCAATACAGGAGTTGGCCGGCGGCCATTTTGGGGTAGCCGCTCTTGCAGTTCAATACAGGAGTTGGCCGGCGGCCATTTTGGGGTAGCCGCTCTTGCAGTTCAATACAGGAGTTGGCCGGCGGCCATTTTGGGGTAGCCGCTCTTGCAGTTCAATACAGGAGTTGGCCGGCGGCCATTTTGGGGTAGCCGCTCTTGCAGTTCAATACAGGAGTTGGCCGGCGGCCATTTTGGGGTAGCCTCTTTATGCTCCTGTATAGAACTACAAGAGCAAGAGAAGCCAGAAGAGGTTGAGTTGCTGCAGAAGAAGGAGGCGGCGCAGGAAAGAGCTCTGGGCAGCAATGGGGACGCGCTCATCGGTGTTTAAGCGCTGGGGTCCGCCCTCATTGCTGCGGAGAGCTCATTTACATACCGGTTAAAACCGGTATTTCTACGGAACGGCGCGGCGGAGACCACGTCTAAAGGTAGGAGACGAATAGCCTTTCTTAAGGCTATTCCGACGTGTTCAATAGAAAAAAGGTAGTTTAATGGTAGAATCCCTTTAAGGTTTTGACTTGAAGATAAGCCCCACTAGTTGTCCTATGGATATCATAGAGGAGGTATTAGCACTCCATAAACCAGAATGTTGAGATGCTTTGTAAGGCCGTTCACCTGGTCTTTCTAGTCATTATTCTCTTGTAAGACTATTCTATTCACTGCTGGATGGGGAATGTCGCTTGTCACTAACATGGGATAGGCTTTCCCTATGATCAGTGTAGCTTTAAGAAATGCAGAGTAATCCATGAAGCGGCGTAATGTGCCGTCCACATAACAATATGTTCAGGGGATTTCACAGAAATTGAAGAACACTGTGTTACAGGAATGTGGAGAGTGTCTAATCTTTGTGGCAGACAAGTTTTAACATGGAATGTGCATAGTAAGAGCTGATACATAGAAAATCTTGTAGGATCTGTTTTCTGGAGCATTGTCTTTATCCCTCACCTGTAATATGTTAAGACCAGATCACATGCGCCAGTTTTTCATGTAGTGTTTTTTATTTATCTTTGTCAAAACTGGCTCTGAATCCTAGAGAATAAAGATATAACGGAAATACCTCTCACGAACTGCAAGGCTTAAATGTTGACTCAACTCCCTCACTACTCTGTAGTCCTCTGTTTGCACATTAAATCTCTCCCAGCTGTCTTTCTAGCGGGGTCTCTGCTATAGTATCTTTAGATTCACTCCCTTTACATGTAGAGGCATTTTGACTCGACAATATGACTGTAGGGGCTTCAGATTCCCTTGTTTGTAAAGTGTCAGCACATCACATTGGGAATTGTGAACAGTCCAACAAAGGGGTAACAATTTTATTGTAACCGTGGATTAGGGTGTCTTATTGCTAGGAGATACACTAATGGATAGAATGGGGAACCCCTGTCCCTCACCACTAGCAGGTCTGCAATGTGAAGGAGTTATATAGAGCAGGGGAAGACAACCTTTGGCACAACAAGTCTCAGCTTTCATATTTCTTCTGCTGTTCTTGGAGCTACTCACAGAAGTGACTGAAGTGTGCTGGAAGTTGAAGTTCTGCAGCAGCTACAGTACCAAATGTTGTTGATCCTTGCAGTGGAAAGTCACATGCTGTATTTGCAGCATCTTTCTCTTCGCTTGCTGAAGAGTGAAATCATAAGTGAGAATCTGTGGCATAAACTTACTGCTGATTTAACAATTTGCCTGCTGCAGGTCGGTGCCTGCTGCAGGTTTTTCTGGCCATATGCTGCTGTAAACTGCAGAAAATCCACAAGGAATCGTACCCTAACAGTACTTCTACCTGCTGTGCAAAATATATTAGGAAATGGGATAAGACAAATGCTGTATGCTCTAGAAATCTATATCACATGATGTATGATTTATAATCTATCACCTACTCTTACACTTTATTTCATGCTGTTTTGCAGTGGAGCAGCCACAAGTGGAGGAGAGAATGATGGGGATGAGCTGGACCAGGACTGGAAGCCCCCAGACTCAGAACTTATTCAGAAACTTGTAGTGCAGATTGAGTACTACCTCTCTGATGAGAACTTGGAGAAGGATGCCTTTCTATTGAAACATGTGAGAAGAAACAAGATGGGATTTGTCAGTGTTAAACTACTTACCTCTTTCAAAAAGGTATTTTGTCCTGAAAGCACACAGCAAAGTCTATTGTCAGATTTTGGCATATTCTTGAACAGAATAGCGATGGAACCTAGAACAGAACAAGAAATCTGTATAGAATTGTCTGAAATTAGTGCTCAGGTCTTAAAGGGACTGTGCCATTAAGGACACTTGCATCCTATCCACAAGCGTCTGAACACTGGGGGTCTCTCCGCTTGGTCCCCCTGTGACGAGAATAGGAGACCTAAAGTCCCCCATGCTTCTTCCTTGTGAATGGCGCGGCAGTGAGCTTGCATTATCTGCTCCGTTCACGGCTATGGGATTGCTGGTGCTGCCAGAGATTAGTCCATAAAATATACCATACCCCATATAGTTGTAGTATAATAGTAGTTTATACCATAGAAACGGAGTTTTGTATATGCTAAATTTGCTGCTCCAGGAAATGGCTTCCCTTCCTCTGACTGCTATGTACACATAGTAGGATTTTCTGTCATGTATAACAATATACAAGCCTAATGGTGAAATTACCTGATATGAAAACATGTGCATATGTGTTATACCATGTATTATAACTATAGCGAGAGCTGCCATAAGTGTGTACTCTACACAAAAAAATATAGCTTTACTTATGAAGTATTCTTTCAGTAGTATTGTCAATCTGTTATGGTCTCCATTACCTGATACAGAGTATATTTTAATTGGGTTGTCTAACATAATGGAAAAATGGCCAAAGTCAGGAAATGTAATAAAGTAACAAAAAATCTAGTGGCCCATTTCTTCCCCTGCTGCTCCAGCATCTCTGATTCTTGTTTAGGGTTGGTTCAAACTAGCGCTTGTATTCCATCCGTAAGGAGTCCGCATGGAGACCCACCCCGAACGGAATACCAACGCTAATGCAAGCACTGTGCAGTTAAGCACATGGAGCCCATAGACTATAATGGTCTCCGTGTGCTTGCCGCACACTGCCCGCACAATTCATTCATGCGGCCAGTGCGCGGCAAGCACATGGAGCCCATTATAGTCTATGGGCTCCATGTGCTTTGCAAGCACATCACTTGCAATTGCGATTGCATTCCGTCCGGGGGGGTCTCCATGCAGACTCCTTGCGGATGGAATACAAGCGCTATTGTGAAACAACCCTTACTTGGCTGTCACAATTGCATGCTGACATAGCACATCACCATTGCAGCCAATCACTGGCCTCAGCAGTATACGGCTCATATGGGGTATACAGGCATGTCATTGCTGCAGCTCTAGGTGGAGAACAGAATGGGGGCACTGATGCAGGGGTGAAATAAATATACTGTTTTTCTTCTATTCTGTTGGGGTATATGATGCTTGCTGCTGTTGCACATTTAGTGTTTTTGTTCTACTGTTTGTTTTGGGCTTTGATTTGCTATGTTGATGAAGGTCTTGAAATGATATTGGTTTTTAAAGTAAACTTAATATAGTGCAAAAACTTATCAAAATTGTCCATTTTGCTAGTAGCAACAAGTCAGAGCTCGGCTACTGCTAGAGCAGCCAAAGACACATTTTATTTGAGAAGATGAAATCCTGCCATAGTGATATAAAGCAAAGACTTAAACGACAAGCTTGAATCATTTTGCATCTTCAGATATCTTCCACTTTTGGATATTAAACGTCTAGTACAACAAATATTATAATGTTGTGTTCTTTTCAGGTAAAGCATCTTACACGTGACTGGAGGACCACTGCCTACGCTTTAAGGTATTCTGATATACTTGAATTAAATGAAGACAACAGGAAAGTAAGACGAAAAACTCCAGTTCCAGTCTTTCCTAGTGAGAACCTACCCAGTAAAATGCTCTTGGTTTACGACCTTCACTTCATTCCAGAACTACAATGTTTAAATAAGGAGCAAGAAAACGGTGGAATGCAAGAAAAGATAATGGAGCAGCTGCTGAAGAGTTTTGGAGCTTTTGGAAGCATCTCCTCTATACGTATCCTTAAGCCAGGTAGGGATCTTCCATCAGATGTGAAAAGATTCAGCAGTCGATACACTCAGGTGGGAACCAAGGATTGTGCAATAGTTGAATTTGAGGAGGTGGAAGCTGCAATTAAGGCACATGAAACCCTTAATGCTGAAAGTGAGACCGATGATGGTATAAAGGTTGTTCTAATAGGCATGAAGCCACCAAAGAAAAAGATTCAGAAAGACCGAAGCAAAGAGGAGGACTCAAAAAATCTTCGGAAAAATAAGTCTCTTAATAAAAGGGTTGAAGAGCTACAGTATATAGGCGACGAGTCTACAGGTTATAGCACTTCAGAGCCCGATAGCAATCCTAACTCTCCAATGGTTGGTCGAAAGATTCAGTCAGCCAATAAGCTGAGCCCATCTGCTTACCCAAATAATCATCTGAGTCCAAATGCTTCACCCAGAAATAGCCCCTGGAGTAGTCCATGTGGCCAACGTAAAGGGGTTAAGCAGTCACCTCTCGCTGACAGCATGAGTCCTGAAGTTTCAAGGAGGTCTACAGAATACTCATCAGACAGCAGTATCACACCATCCAGTAGCCCTTGGGTCCAAAGAAGACGACAGGCCCAAACTGTCACACAGGAAAAAAGTCCAGCATGTAGTCCAATGCTTGGGAGAAAGATTCAGAATGCAGATGGACTGCCACCTGGTGTCCTAAGGCTGCCAAGAGGTCCTGATGGAACCAAAGGGTTCCATAACGGAACAGAAAGGAATAAGCTTGTGCAGAATCTGTGAATTTCATGCAAGCTTGTGGAACTTGTAATTCTACATGTCAACACCAGCCACTAGTACTGAAGTCTCCTGTATGCAAGACTTGGCCTCCAGTATTCCAGGGCTGGATAAAGCTTCTACCTGGGAAGAAATGGCTTTCTAGAAAGACTGATAAGAAGTCTGTATTTATTATTTTTTATCTGATTTTTTCATGGGTACACTTTGTACAGTGGCAGCAGTTATGCTGCATTATATTTTTATTTGACTTTTTTTTTTTTTTGTTAAATCCTTTTAATTTCTATGTCAGTCTTACTGGGTATCTGAAGCAATTGCTATTCATTTGATGCTTATCTAAATATTAAGGCCAGAAACGCAACAGGTTACATAAAGTCCAAAACCTATTGGCAGCTATTACTAGTCTACCCAATAGGATGTTGTCAATAACTGCAATGCTCATTGTACACTTCCAAAGACAGATGTGTATAAAGAATGTATATTTTCCGTGCTGTGAATTAAATGAACTTCCATAAGCATTGAAGTATCTTGTCTTGGACTTCTTGCACCGAAGGAACCTTCATATCTGTGTTAGACAGAACACTTTTAGCCTAGAAATGAATGCTTAACGTAAAGTTGTTGCCCTACTGTCACGCTGTCATTTTTCACATGGTTCTGATAGTTTTCTAGAAATCCTGCAGAAAACTCCAGATATTTTGCAGACTTGCTCTATCTTAAAAGGAATCTGTCAAGGAGATTTGGGAAAATAAACCACCCATAGGCCCTTATGGACTGGAGTTTAGTGTCCCAAATTACTCTGTATTAAAGCCATCCATGCCTGCATGAAAAATAAAAAATCTTTCCCTACGCCAGCGCAGTTCTTCTCCGGCTTCAGTGTCCATGCCCGATACCTCCTGCACTTGCACAGTGAAGCCGGGTATTACATCCTTGACTGAAGAACTGTACAGGCGCTAGAAACACCAGAGATGAGTCTGATGAGATTCTTCGGACTCCTCTCTGAGTTATAAAGGTTTATTTTTATCCCCCTATTTAATACATAGAGAGGTGAAATTTGTAAAATATCACAATTAATGCAACACTCACACATTTGAGATGGGAACAGCTTTTGGAAACCACACATGGTTTTACTGTGATTGTTGGTTTTGTGATATGGTTATAGCCATGCATTTTACAAGTGACGTACAGTATATAAGCTATTATGAGCTGTACATTTGTGTATAACTGGAAATACTCCATTAGGGCAAAGGTCTAGAAAGGGAAAAAAAAAATTAGAGAGTCCAATAATTTAATAGCACTATGGAAAACTGGGTAGTCAGAACTAGTTGGCAACCTTCTGTGTTTTCTTTCCGCTACACCACCTAATATTTTTTTCTCTGGCAGTTTTGGCAATATTTGTGTCACAGCTGCTGACTTCTCACTGTGTTCAAGCTTTAATTCCTGTCAAATGTCATTGAAACTTCATGGGAAGATCCCAGATGTTGGCTTTTAATCTAGATTAGATGAAAGTTACATTTCAGAAGAACACAGATCTTTGTATTTTTTTTTTTCTATTAGTATATAGGAGTGGTCACTATCTGTACAAATGACTGTTTTAACCAGTAGGATAATGTGGTCGATGGTGATTTTAGCACAGGGGTGGGCAATTAACTTTCCCATGGGGCCACATGAGAAATTGAAACGATTCTAGAGGGTCATGCGTGTTGTGGCAAATTTAGCTCCACCCACTTCTCTGCTGACTCCGCTTATTCTCAATAATTTTCCCATGTGCCCCACAAAGTAAAATCCTCCTACAGTCACCCTAACATTATACACCCCCCACATTATAACATTTCCCTCCAAATGTCCCACAGTATTAAGTCCCTCTCCTGGTGCCCCAGTATAAACTAACAGAAACTAGAAGGGACATTAAACTGGGGCAGCTGGAGGGGGACATTAAACTGGGGGCAACTAGAGGCAGACATGTCCCCCCTCCAGCTACCCCCCATAGTTTAATATCCTCCTCCATCTAGTTTAATGTCCCCTCTACATCTGCTACTAGTTCCCCTCCCCCCCTTGCTGACATATGCCGTCTCTTCTCTCTTTATCATCCAGCAGCCCCCATTGCCGGCAGCTTGCAGAAAGCACACAGTCCCGTGTGGCTCCACCCACTAACGAGTCATAGCCTATCCTGGTGATAGGCTGTGATGACATCATCACAGGTCCTTCAAAAACCTTCCACTAGCTATGCGGGCCGGATAGAAGCAGTCAGAGGGCTGGATGTGGCCTGCGGGCTGCACATTGCCCAGGTCTGCTTTAGCATCTAAGCAGCGAGGTTATATGAGGCCGCTGTCTATACCCCCGATATCATAATGGGACACCAAGTAGTTGTCATGACAACCAGGAGTTTATTAAAAGCCCCTACGTTTGCCATGCTACAGTTTTCTTGCAACCTGACAGTCAGCCTACAATTAATAGTAACTAATATAGAAATGCAAGTAACTTGAAGGGGCTCAGCTACTTTTTCTTGCAAAGTACATTGTGCTGTATGGCATGAGTATAGGCACACCCTGCTGCAAGAGACCACATTTTGAAAAGATGAATATTACAAAATTCTATAGTTCATGGTCTTCCTACACAAGGGTTGTTCCCGTTAGGGAAATATGGTCCATTTATGAAGTGTATTTCCTGAACTACGCTGTGTCTGGAGGCCTAGACTTACAAGGTGGAGTTTAGTAATGGTGCTATGCAAGAAAAGTGGTGTAACAGTGGGGCACTTATGATGCACCGTAACAATGTTTAACCCCAATTATCACTTCTTTAGACAGTGGATGGAGCGGCGACACCTTGGCCTATCAGATATATTGTAATATAAATCATGGCAGAAAATTGAGTTGTAGCAGAAATCTCTGGTCTTTGGCTGGTATACATCTGCATGGGACCCCAGAAGTCTATCTGAATTATTGTCTAATTGCACCATAGGAGGAAGGAATCGCCCCCCCCCAGCTTCTCCTGTATTAGTACCACAGTCCTGCACTGAGGCAGTTACTCACAACAGCATAGGCAACTATGATACTGTGTCTGTAGACACAGCGCAGTCATGATATACAGTCCATGCATCATGTGTATTTCTCAGACAAAAACAGGTCATGTGCAGGATCCCTAAAGAACAATATGTAAATCCAACAGATTCAATAATTATATATAGCTATGTTTTACACTACTACATGGGAAAACCTAATTTAATATGAATCTGAAATGGGAAGAACAGTTATAACTTCCTCCTGGCCTGTCAGAAACATCTATGTGGAAAGAGAAAAGCCACCAAAAACCTAATGGTTCACATAAGCTCTGTATTGCGGACCTTTGCGGTAAGGAACTGTCATATACATTTAAGTTAATGTCACATAAACAAGTCTAGGGATATGTTCACATGTAATGTCTATGCCAGAATTGCAAAAATTAGGTACAGCATTAGATGCAGTTTAGTTACAGGTTTTACCATGCTGGTTACAATGCCACGACTCGTGTAGGAATGAATTATTGCAGATTATACGTAGCATTTTGCAAAGGCAACAACATGCATTATACAGAATCTTATCCATGCACTGAGGCAGAAATATACACAGAACATGTATGGAAATCGAGCTCTGATGTGGATTTTAAATGTGCAATTCAATGCTACAAATATGCTTGGCCATTTGGTGCAATTATTTTTTTCTGCTGTAAATTTGCAGCAGAAATGCAGCATTTTAGTCATGTGGGAACCTACCCTATATATTGCAGGATACTCTGAAAACTCTTAGTCCCACTAACTACAAGGTGACATGATTTCTTACTACTGCCTGTGTGGAGCACATGCAGTAATTGTAAAGAAAAAACAGGAAACCTTTTCTGATCTGGCACTGATACAGCATCACACACCATAAAAGTGAAAGGGTTACTAAATTCTGCAGGGTTTTTTTTATGTGAAATTCTTCTGCTGTCATCTATCTATAGAAAAGTATGTATGTGAACGTACCCAAACACAGTAAGTAATGATTGTAGCACAGCACCCTCTGTTGGATGGAGCTTGCCATGCAGAACAACTTTAATGTGTTAGATATGTTACACCAATCATTCATAGTTTGCTTTTGTACGGGATCTCTCTGCCACAGGATGTTGTCATGCTGGATTCATTGTGCAAGTTCAAAAATGGATGCCTGTCTTGAATGGAAAAATATTACTGATTACGGGGGTTTAAATTTTTGGTTAAGGCAAGATGATCAAAGGATTTGGAGTCAGGAAAGAATATATTCCGCTAATATGGAACATTTTGCATCAATCTCGTGTTTGTATTTTGTCTTCCTCTGGATCAATACTGTAGAGCAGGGATAGGCAACCATTTTTGTTCAGCTTGCCAATCTTCATAAGAAAAAAAAAAATGAGATGAGGTCCTTGGCGTGCCGGTCAAAAATTTTTAGGCTGACACCTAAACTTAAGTCATGTAGCACAAAACGTATCATAGGTGTGCTGTCATACTGTGCTCCCAGCCTCATACGTTTACCCAGTGGCATAACTAGGAATGGCGGGGCCCCGTGGCGAACTTTTTAAATGGACCCCCGACCGACGCCGAAGACCTTGACCGACCCCCCCCCCCCCTCCTATGCATTCCTGCGCGCTCTAATATTCCCCCCTAGTGGCCCCTGCACACAGTATTAATAGCCTCGCTGTTCTTACTGTGAAGAATCACCTATGTTTCTGGTGAAACCTTCTCTCCTCCAGACGTAGAGGATGTCCTCTTGTCACTGCCACTGTCCTAGGAGTAAAAATATCCTTAGAAAGTTCTTTGTATTGTCCCTTCATGTATTTGTACATTGTTATTAGATCTCCCCGTAGACGTCTTTTCTCTAAACTGAATAACCCTAAATTTGTTAATCTCTCATTGTACTCCAGTCCACCCATTCCCCTAATCATTTTGGTTGCCCGTCTTTGCACTTTTTCAAGTTCACTTATGTCTTTTTTGTATATCGTGGCCCAAAATTGTGCACAATATTCTAAGTGTGGCTGTACCAGTAATTTGTATAGAGGCATAACTATGTCCTTGTCATGAGAATCTAGACCTCTTTGATGCATCCCATAATGTTATTTGCCTTGGCAGTAGCTGCCTGGCACTGGTCACTAAAGGTAAGCTTGCTTTCCACCAAAATCCCTAAGTCTTTTTCATTGGCAGTCTTACCCAGTAATTTACTATTAAGTACATAATCATACATTTTATTACATTGACCAAAGTGCATTACTTTACATTTGTCAACATTAAACTTCATTTGCCAAGTCTCCGCCCATGCTTCCAGCTTCCTTAAATCCCCCTGTAATATTCTACTATCCTCCTCATTATTAATTACCCTACAAAGTTTAGTATAATCTGCAAATATGGACACCCTGCTTTGTAAACCCTCTACCAGGTCATTAATAAAGATATTAAACAAGAGAGGACCTAATACTGACCCCTGCGGCACCCCACTGGTGACTGTGGCCCAGTCTGAATATTTACCATTACAAGTACCCTCTGTTTCCTATCAGTGAGCCAGTTGCTAACCCAAATGCATATGTTTTCCCCCATGGGCCAGTAAGAGCAGAATTGCTAAAGTGTGTGTAATATATATATTACAGCTTTTGTAAAAATAGCAGTACAGATATAGTGTGATGCAAATTCTGTAGCGGCCACTCAACTTCTAGAAATTTTTCAATGCTGCCATGGTAGGGTATAATTTGATTGGTTATTGTGGACCCACATTTTGTCTGTTATAAACACTAGATACTGCTATAGCAAGCTGAATTAAAAACAAAACAAAAACAAACACAGAAATGTAGTCTATGTCTCTATTGAATGAGCAGTGCGGTCTTGTGCATACAGTTCTTACTGCAAGTAGAGGGAAATCTTGAATTGAACAAATATTGTTAGGATTTAAAATATCCTTGGCATGTATAATGGTGAAAGGCCAAAACCTGAACACAACCCTCTACAGAAAATGCTATTCAATTCATCCTGCTTAGATGAGAGCCTCTGCCGCAGGAATTTTTCATTTTCCAACGCCGGTTTCCAGCCTTATTCTACCCCACATTCTGTTTTTGTCGTGGCCATTGCAGAGTCAGACGCAGCATCTGTTACAAGATGCTTATTGTTTTATCTTCCTGCTGCAATCTCTGTCTCCATTGAGAGGTAGAATCTGCTGCTGATTAGGTGATGAATTCCGCCCCCAAATCTGTGGTAAATTCCACAGTGTGAACCTACCCTTAGACATTTAGCGAAGGCATCCACACAACTACAAGACATAGCCTTACAATGGGTTGAATGGTTGCTTCTTTATTTTAAAGCAAAGATTTTATGACAAGGGTAACAAAGCACACAACTTTTTAAGCCTTAGAACAGGCTTTGCAGGCCCTGAGGGACAGAATGGGACAGCTTCAATATCACCATGACACTACTGCCTCAATTTTGAGTCCGTGGATGGTGGCCTTAGGGTGCATTCACACGGAGGAAAATGGTGAGGAATTTGGTGTGGAATTTCAGCGCTGAAAAAAAAAAAAAAAAAAAAGCCTTCCATTGAAGTCCATTCCATATACATGACAGCCAGGAGACAGTTGATAAGTTTTCTAGCTGACATGAAAACCCATCAGATCCCCATGATCTAGTCCCAGAATAATGAAAGGAGAAAATGTGTTAAAAGGGGCAGCTCCCCTCTTTTAACCACTGAGATGCCATTATCACAATTAAGGTCTTCACAACTGTTGGGCCGTTAAATATGGTACACAGCAGAGATCAAGCTGTAACGCCATGATCAGAGCAATACCTTTCATTTCTGCCTGGTTTTCCCCTTTATGACCACTCTATCTCTGCCCTGACACAGCTCCATAGAAGGAAATATAAAATAAAAAAAAGTTGTGTATCAGAATATGGTGACTTAAAATAACTTTTTGTATTTTGGAAATTTGTAAAACTAAACAAAAACTATATAAATATTATACTGTAATTTTGTTGATTAAAAGTATATAAGGAAGATGTCATTCTTACTGCACAAGAATGTATAATACAACTGGAACGTGGTGTAGCAGATACTGCTTCTGTGCCCGCTACATCACGGCGCTATATTGTTACAGTACTGGGCATTAACGATACACATCACAACATCAGTGACAAGCGGGAAGGGGTTAAGATAGGTCATAAATATAAGTAAATTGGAGGGGGTTGAACTCTCTATTTCCTCATGAATCAGCTGTTTTAAAGGAGATGGGGTTTTTTGTGAGTGTTTCTGCCTCTTCATTGTATACCTCTAGTACCAGCGCCGTCCATACTCAGGTAAACAATGAAGAGGCAGGGCAACAAGGTGGCTCAGTGGTTAGCACTGCAGCCTTGCAGCACTGGAGTCCTGGGTTCAAATCCCACCAGGAACAACATCTGCAAGGAGTTTGTATGTTCTCCTGTGTTTGCGTGGATTTCCTCCAATTCTACAAAGACGTACTGATAGGAAAAAAATGTACATTATGATCCCTATACAGGGCTCACATTCTACATTATAAAAAAAAAAAAAAAAAAGCAATGAAGAGGCTGCCCCACAACTTCTAAACAACTGATCGAAGTGTCGACCACCTCCGATTGAAAACTGATGGCCTAGCTTAAGGATAGGTCATAACCCCTTTAATGCTACACATTATTTTAATATACACTGCATGTACACATGTGCAAACATAGACAAAGACCAATTCATTGAAACACTTCTAAGAAACTTTAAAAATAATGTCGGCCGTGAGCTGTATACAATAGAATAAAAATAATTTGAGCATTGTAGTAAATAGTCTATAGATCAGTAGATGGAGGCAGCCTCTGTGAGGTTTAAGCTTCCATAGAGAACTAGTTTCTAGTCCCTGAGGTTGGAGGTCAGTGATTGCCATCAGCAGCAGATATTACTGTACATGTCTGAAGACTTCTGGTTTCATCTGCGTCCACTTCTCCTTCAAGTTTAATTTGACATGTTCGGGAGCAAAGATGTAATCGATAGCTCTGTTTGAGAGATCCCATATTTGATTCGGGGTCAGGTTAAATGTCTTAGCAGCAATTTCATACTCTAGGGAGAGATCTGTGGCAAAGACGCCTTTGTCATCGGTCTAGAAAAAAAAAAATTCTTTAGAGTCAACAGCCTAGCCATAGTATATAGAGAAACTAACAATGTGTATATTATCATTATATTCACTAGATGGTTCCATTGATTACTTTTACTTATCAGTCGGATTATTTAATCAAAGTCAGGTCTAATGATGCACAAGACACTCATCAGTAGGATTACAGGACAGACTTGATGAAACTTGCTAGTCATGTTAGACATATTTCTTGTTCATTTCACCACCTCATGGGCAGCATACATAGAAAAGCAAAATATAAAAATCAATACTTTGTGGCACAAACAATGCACATCTTTAATAAAACTGATGTAATTTATAATATATTAAATATTCCTCATAACTAGCTGTTGCACTTTCATTATTCCAAATGTCGACTTAAAAGGGTAAGTGTCTTCAGTCTCACCGAGCACCATATTAAACCTACAGAGAGACGCACAAGTATACATAGACACCACTTGAAAGCATTCATTCTTTTCAGTATATAATCATATTTCTATGGTCTTCTTTTGCATTCAGTTTCTCATGAAGGAGTAGAAGATGCTTTTCAGCTGGTAGAACCTTGGCCGATCTCCGTTCATTTAGGGCAAGTATATAAGTGTGGCCTTAAGAACAGGGTACAATGCTCCTGAGTGGAGGAGGCATCCATTAAAGGGAACCTGCCACCCTAAACTAGCCCCACAATGTGTAGAATCAAGTAATGACTTTTCGTATGGTGCCCCTCACTAAGATTTCTGCTGCTGAAAAGTCAAGTTCTAAGTTTTAAAACCTTAGATGGCACATGCAAATTTACCCTAACTAGTCACGGGGGAATGGGGGAGAGCAGCTTCATCTAGTCATGTGGTCACTGCACTTCTGGCCTACAAGAGTGTGATTTAGCATGATGACTGCATGACCTAATAAAGGTGATGTTTGCCCCCCATGTGTCTAGTTAAGGTAAATTTATATAAGGTTATATAAAGCATCATAGGAAAGGTCATTACTTGATGCTGCACACCGGACAGGTTTCGTTTAAAACAATGGATGGCTATCTAATGTTAGGTACTGTAATGGCATTGGTTAAAAGCATTCCCGTCTTTTGTTTCCTCAAGTAGCATGAAAAGAAAATCTTTACTTTTTTTTTTTAATACATTTCTGAAGCCACTTTGTGTAAGTCGTTGCTTTGCTTCCTGCAGAGATTTCTCATGATGCTTACATCTCACACAACTACTTTTATAAAAGGTAATAAATAGATAATAGACTTACACATAACACAGATGGATGATCCAAGTTGTACCAGAATCCAAAATGATGCTTGTCATATGAAGATACGGTCTGTCCTTTAACATTTGAGGTCAAGCAGAGTTCTAGACAGAGCAGTGATCACATACATTATTATGTTGTAGTAGTGGTTAAAGAGGACTTTTTAACTCCTCCTTCTATTCAAGTGCTTAGATATTGTTGATAGGCGCTTCTCCACTGAATTCAGACCAGTTGGAATTTTCTTTCAAGCCCCCGGCATTCCTGAACAACAAGTGCACATAGTTTTGTTGCCTGATGTAATATTTACGCTCTGTAATGTCAAAAGGGGGTGTGATTCAGAGCTCCAATCCGAGGCAGTCAATGAGCTCAGACTCACACCGCTCCTCTAACAGTAGAGAGCCTAAATGGCATATGAGGTACCAAAACTATCAGCATTTATTGCTCAAGAATGGTGGGGGCTAGAGCACAATTCCAACAGTGCCAGAATCAGTGGAGCAGCACCTGCTAAATGATTTAAAAAACTTGACTTGTTGGTGAAAGGTTCCCTTTATGTTTTTAATTTTGATATTTAACACCAAGTTCAATAAAATATGAAGCTAAATAAAAACTGAGAACAAAATGTATCCATCTAAAAATACCAATCAGATCATAGTCCTCCTTCAGTAACAGTCATAATACACACATAAACAAGGACTTGTCTTTAGAACTGCTAACATCCACAATGTAAAAACTGCTCACGGTTAGTCAAGGCTTTATATAACAGAGAATCCGCATGTGGCATCTGAGTCATTGCTTCAGATCCCAACAAGGATGACTCAGTTTTCAAGATAGTTTCAGGACATCTCCATCTTTATAACCTTGTATATGTAAAAAGAGTTGACTAGCTGTTCTGTAATCCATAAGCATACGAAACTGGATAAAGATTCTAACTATGCATGAAACGTAAATGTAAATTTAAGAAGTGACCTCTGTATACATGAAAAATGTGAAAAAAAATTCATAACCATTAAATTAATATTAGCCAAACCCCACAATTTTTATAGGACTGGCTAACCAATGAGAGCAGCTATCTCATGCGCGTGACCAGCCTTACTTCTGTGCAGCACTTGAATCTGCAGGTCCAAATCCTGAGATTTTGATGAGATTTTTTTTCTTTATGATTCTATCCAATTCTTGTCAGGTGTAGTGTTGTCATAGAGAACTTGTATGGATGCAGACAAAAATATGTGTTCTACCCAGCTCAAAATTTATATTTCAGCATAAAGAAATATATGAAAAACTAAACCTGTGGTACATGTACTCCAGGGAATACATGCCATGTTGTTCTGCTTTAATGAGCAGTACAAAATCTGATCATGTACTTGAAGCAGGTGATACTCTGATGTTGCTATTTGTCTTGGAGACATTGGTAATTATCGGAATGTATGATCATCTTGTCTCAGCATTGCCTGCATGCTGACTGCTCATTGATTGAATGGTTTATGGCAGCGCTTCACCTACACACAACCATTATTAATGAAGAATTTCCATGCTTACATTTTATTACTTACTATTACTTGGACTACCGTGTTTCCCTGAAAATAAGACAGTGTCTTATATTAAATTCTCTTCCAAAATATATGACCTGTCTTATTTTCGGGGGATGTCTTATGCAGCGGCTGGAGCGAAGGACAATCAGCAGTAATGCCGGCGCTTCCTTAGCAGAGCGCCAGCATGACTGCCGGTTGTAAGTGGTCCAGGGGGTGAAGGTGTGCTACTTACCTTCCCCATCATCGTAGCAGCGCTGGTGCTGCTGTTGGTCATGTCGGAAGTGGTGGGCGGGGCTTAGCAGAGATTAGTGAGTCTTCCGGCGGTTGTGCCGGAGAGCCTCACTTAGTGGACAGTGCAGCCAGCTGAACGCTGTGCTCCGTGTGCACAGGAAAGCCGGCTGCTGCCTCTGCTATGATACCACTGTTCCTGCTGCTGTGGGATGAGCTGGGAGAGTGGACTCCCTGCAGCATACAATGCTTTCCCAGCTCATCCTACAGCAGCAGGAACAGTGGTATCACAGCAGAGGCAGCAGTCGGCTTTCCTGTGCACACGGAACATTGTGCATAGTGTTCAGCCAAATGCAGTATTTTTTGGAGGATGCCTTATTTTCGGGGGTTGCCTTATATTAGGCAATTTAACAAAACCTCCCCCATGCCTTACTTTCGGGGGATGTCTTATTTTCAGGGAAACATGGTATGTAGGATATAATGGATGCCACATAAAATTATGTAATTTACCATAATACTATATAGCAGTATACACAGTTTATAAATATCTATATATTAGACAGTCAGGCAACTAGTGGAATCTTGGAGAATTCCAAAGATAAAAAAATCCAGTGGGTGCAACACATCCTTGACAACAAGAACAACTGGAGCCGGATTGGCAAATAAATGATTTGGCAACCCCCGTTCTTGGCTATACAGCCCTACAAACTTTGTATCATTTCAACAGAAGGTGAAGTGGGAGGTGTGTGGTTCCTAGAGGAGGAATCGCTACCAAATATACCACTACCAGTGCCATCTCCAAGCAAAAAGGAAGTGTGGACTCTTCTTTTGTTTTTCCTCACAACATATATTAGACAATGTCATGGTAAATTCTGCTACATCTGTATAATAACAGAAACACAATCCTTACCCATGGGTATGCGATGTTCTCTAACCACATCAACAATTGCTTGAGAGTTACAAAGAAATGTTCCATGTCCTATTCTATCTGGTGGAATTCCAAGAAGAAGTCCGGTCTCCTCTTCTTCACTGGGGACCTACAGAAATTAAATTTCAGTAAATCAGCATCTGTTACTACCCCCCAATGAAAAAAACAGTGGGACAGGCAGATTTCATCAAGTTCCACAGATATAAAACAATACAATTAGGTACAAGGAGTTTCTATACAATCCAAGAGAAACGTAGCCAGTAAGAAATTATCAAACAACGAAAGAATACGGTTGGAACACTAGGATTGATATTGGGGAAGGGGTCAGTTGAGGAAGGAAACTGTCAAGAAACCTCGCAGTGTACAATAGGTATCTCACAGGTTCCATATGGCCTCCACTGTGTTATTCAATGGTCGCCGTCAGGTTTTCCAGGCTACAAATGTCTTTCATCCAGGATAGGAGGGCAGCGCCGTTTGGGGAGGGAGGGGGGTTGGATTATCTAATTTCCAAGACAGTGCTATTAAGGTCTTAGCAGCTGTGCACAAATAAAGGAACAACTTGGAGTACTTCTTGCCCAATTGTCTACGTACGGGGTAAGTTAAACAGGTACATAAAGGGATCTAACAGAACACCCTTCATAAAGAGAGCACCCTTCATAAAGAGAGCACCAGTCAATTCTTTCATCTCTGACCAGGAGCTCACGGTAAGTGTACTAAAGAGAGCCCACTGCATTGGGCAGGCATATTTATTATTTCCTTATATCAATTTTATGTCATCATATGGTCTGTGCTTCTTCATAAATTAAAGGGATTCTGTCAAGATGATGAGATTACCCTTCCAATGGTGCTCCCCTATAATCTTTTTAGTTGCAGCACACTGACATAAATCACACCTCCTGGGCATGACTGTAATGACTGATACTCCCCATACCAGATCCACCACTACCTGACACCACAAGGAGATGGCAATCATGCTCAGGAGGTGTGCAAGGGAACGGGTACAAGACTGACGCTGCTCCTCACCCACAGTCACTACTTAGGAAAATTAGTGCATAGAATTTGACGCTTTCAAACTTTTATAGCTTCACTTTGCTGAAACTGAAATATTACAGAAGGCACCAAGAAGATTTTCTCTAACTTTCTTAGTGGTGACAGTCTTTTATCTTGATCGGTTGCCATGGATACAACCACTAATGCAGAAACTTTCTATGGTCTGGGACTTGTCAGGAACCCAGCTCTGATCATCTTATTGTCGCTGGGTTATCAGGCAGGGACACTACATGTATCAGAAGATATCCCGGCCGCAATAAAGAAATCATGGCTGATTTTCTGACCATAGAAAGTTTCTGCATTGGTGGTCGTATCCATGGCAACTGATCAAGATAACAGACTGTCACCACTAAGAAAGTTAGAGAAAATCTTTAAAACTCTGCAGAATTTTTAAATACTTACATTTGCAAAAATGTTTAACTTTTAATCATCTACAAAATAAAAAATAATTATGTAGATGGGAATACCCCTTTAATGTTTCACCTCTAAATATTGGTGTTAATTAAACCAAGAGGTGGCATAAGGATGAGAAAACATAGCGGGCTGCAGCAAAAAAGCGCTGCAGGAAAAATTATATTATATTAATTATATTATTCCCCCACCCACCCACTTTTGACAGAAAGCCTGCAAAGGTTTCCTCTGCAAACTTTCTGCTTTCATTGTACCTATAAGAAAAACACCATCATTTCTGTAGGTAAAATTGACATGCTGTGATTTCCAAAACCGCAACAGTTTTATAAATTGCAGTGTGTCCGCTGTGTGTTATTTCCTCAAATTTGCTAATATCCCATCCGCCTTGCAGTGACTGTAAAATGCCGCAGTTTGACCATTTTGATTTTTTTCTTCCCGTAATGGTGTTTATCATATTGGATAAATATGTTTATGTTAATAGATTTGTCATTTTATTTGAAAGACTTCTCTATGCTTCTATTATACCAATATTGAAAACACCAACATATAATTGCTACGATGTGCAAAACAAAACGGTTTTTGAAGGAGCAGCATTTTCACTGTGGATATTTTTCTGCGATGTGTGGATGGAATTAGCTAGAATCCGGACAGGTACTGTAAAATGGCCAAATTGCAGCATTTATGCTAAGTGGGACCCTGGCCTTAGACAGTTTTTAGACACGTAGGTCTTGTGTGAAGAGCTGTGGCTTAATAGGAAATTTTGATGCATTTTTCTGGCATATAAGAAGCCAACTAATAGGTGTATGATAGACAGCCTAAGAAACCAGATTTATCAAACAGCATTGTCTATATTTTAGACACTTATAGTAAATCTGCCCTATTGTTTCGACATTAAATTTTTATTAAGGTTTTTCCAAGGGTTTAACAAAAGGAGAGGGGGGGGGGGGAGGCAGGGGAAGATCAGGGAAACAATGGGAAAGAACAGGGGAAAAAAAAGGGGTCAGGGAAGGGAAACAGGGGGAAGGGGAGGCGGACTCTGACGCAGCAGAGTGACAATGAACAATGCATTTCAGGTAGTTAGAGAAATAAAGGAGAAAAATGCGACCAGAACCATAATGTGTTGTAAAAGCATAACAGAAGAAACAGCAATCTGCAACACTAAAGTACTAACTGAGGTTATGCGAGCACCAGAAAGGTGATTGACAGGAAAGAGTACCAGAAATAGGCAGGCATCATACAGGCGAGGAAGGGAAAAGAGCACGAAAGTCAGCAGAGTAGTAGAACATGTTCCACAGTAGCCAGGTCTGATGGTGAAGTCGGTCATCAGGGCGAAGCATCGCCAGCATGTCCTCCATTGTGCGCATATGGAGGAACTCCTTAAGCCAGGAAAGGAGCGTGGGGGGGGGGGGGGGTCTGGGACTTCCACAGTCTCGGAATGACCGAACGTGCAGCTACCAACATAAACCCCAAAAGCTTGCAAATAGGTTTCCGGAATTTACGAGAGAAAAGAGAAAGGAGCAGAGGGGCCGGATCATCCGCTAAAGCAACACCTGTCACCTGAGAAATAACCCCTCTCACACTATCCCAGAAAGGGCGGAGAAGGGGGACATCCCCACCAGATGTGAGCCATCGTGCCGCGATCGGTGAGACATCTCCAACACCTATCAGAGGTGGTCGGAAAGATGGCGTGGAGCAGAGTCGGGACCCTGTACCACCTAGAGAAGATTTTATAGTTCGTCTCCTGAGCCTTGCAGGAAATGGAGAACTTATGGCACATCTCAAAGGCTGACGACCACACACCCGGCGGGAACGCCACCCCCAACTCCCTCTCCCAACCTCCCACGAAAGGCGGTAAGCCACTCTCCGACCCCTCTAACAGAAAATTATATAGAAGAGAAACCGTATGTCCTGGTTGAGAAGCAGAGAGGCAAAGGCGTTCCAAAGGCAGAAGCGGTCTGTGGAGATCTTGCGACCGCTTCAAGGATAAGTAAAAGTGGGATAGTTGGGAACAATGCCAATGGGCAAGTACTGAGTCCGGACTGGGGGCTAAGGCCAACAACTCCGAACGGGGAAGGAGAGTAGAGGTAGAGGAAACATGCGTAAGCCGGAGAAGAGGATGGACAGGGAGGCGACCCAGAAAGGGGGAAGTAAACGCCGCTGGAAAGTCGGGGTTGCCCGAGACCGGAGTCAGAGGGCCGTCATTCCGGAAGAGCAAACGCATACCACTATAGATACGACACACACCCATAGTCTGACTCGCTACGAACGGGAGCAAATAGGGCTTACAGTCCGTCCAAAATTTCCTGTGGAGCCAAGGGAGCGCCGTGAGCGGTATAGGGCTCAAAGACTCTTCTAAGGCAACCCAGAGCTTAGAGCGGGACGAATGGTGCCAGTCAAGAATACGCGTAGCAACTGCCGCAAGGTAATACTTAGAGCAGTCAGGCACCGCCAGGCCTCCTCTCTTCTTGGGCCGAGACAGAGTATTCCGAGCAATGCGAGGGGGTTTAGCAGACCAAATAAACTTACAAAAAGTCTGTTTAACCATTGAGAAAAAAAGATGCCGGTAAAATACAGGGGACCGTTTGGAAAAGGTACAACAGACGGGGGAGGACGTTCATTTTCAAGAGGTTGATGCGCCCCAACCAGGAAAGACCCTTCACATCCCAGCGACCGAGATCCGATCGCAGCGTGCGCAATAACGGGAGAAAGTTCAATGAATAGGTGTCAGACAGGAGAGTAGGGAGCTGGACTCCCAGGTATCGAATCGACTTGTGGGACCATTGGAAAGGGAAAGAGGCTCGTAGAGAACTAAGGACCGTCGCAGGCAAGGAAATATTAAGCGCGGAGCTTTTAGAGAGATTTATCTTATAGTTGCTATAAGAGCTGTAAATGTCAATCTCCTTAAGGATAGACGGAAGAGACGTAAGGGGCTGTGTGACAAAGAGAAGGACATCGTCAGCAAAGGCGGAAACCTTAAGATGTAAGCCACCCGTTCGCAGGCCATTAATATCAGGGTTCTTCCTGATCGCCACCAAGAGGTGTTCCATGACTAAGGCATACAGCAAAGGGGATTGGGGGCTGCCCTGACGCATACCATTGTAGATAAAGGGAGAGGAGAGGGAGCCATTGATTCGAACCCGAGCCTCAGGGAAGTTATAAAGAGCTCGAATACGAGTAAGCATAGACGGGCCCTGCCCTATTGTTTTATATACCCATATCAATTATAAGTTTGTGTCATACCTCTGATAAATGAAGAGCAAGTTTAAGGCCAGACCTTCGGGCTTCACTGAGAGGATCCATGAAGTCTTTTCCATGTCCAACCTGAATCATGAAAAACATCATCAATGTACTACAAACAAACAAATCAAATAAAGTGACAGAATTATACAATTGAGCAACTCCAGTCAAATATAAAAATTATCCCACAGTGATGCATGTTCCTGAACTCTAAAGAAAATCCATGGTTTTATAAATATATATATTTATTAATCATTGCCAATGGCAGATTTGACATTTCTAGGGGCACCCTTATACTGCCCCCTTAGGGGGTTCACACTACGTTTCCTGAAGCTTATTCTGAACGTAAAACACGTTCAGAATAAGCGGCGTATAAAGAAGCTCCATTCATTTCTATGGGAGCCGGCATACGAGCGCTCCCCATAGAAATGAATGGGCTGCTTCTTTCACTCCGTGCAGTCCCATTGAAGTGAATGGGAAGTTCCCACGTATACGGCTCGGCATAAGCAGAGCTTGCCGTACACGCCGGCTCTTCCCATTCACTTCAATGGGACTGCTCGAAGTGAAAGAAGCAGCCCATTCATTTCTATGGGGAGCGCTCGTATGCCGGCTTCCATAGAAATGAATGGAGCTGCTTTATACGCCGCTTATTCTGAACGTGTTTTACGTTCAGAATAAGCTTCAGGAAACGTAGTGTGAATGCACCCTTAGTGTCCCCACACAAACTGTATACTGTTGACTTGGTGACCCCACACAATATACTGCCTTTTAAGCGCTCCACACACAGTATACTGCCCCCTTAGTGGTCAGTATATTGGGTGAAGAGCCAGAAGCGAGGAGAGGAAGTATGAATTATTATTGTTTCCGTATTTTTCGGACTATAAGACGCACTTTTTTTCCCCCCAAATCTGGGGGGGAAATGAGGGTGCATCTTATAGTCCGAATGTGGAGATCGTGCTGTGCTTCTATTGCCAGGATGCCGGGTCTGTAAGAGTAATGGCGTCCACTCTGCTGCAGAGCGGTCGCCATAGCAACCACGTCTCCACTATACGCGGAGGCCCAAAGCTAATGCCCGCAATTAGAATGCATTCTAATTGCGGGCATTAAAACTTAACCCTCCCTTCCCCCCAAAGTGTAGAATACATCCCATACCTTTAAAGTTGCAGGCTGGCTATGACCATCCGTAATAGTAATGTAGAGAATCTCTCATAGACGGCAATACACTTGTATTGCCGTCTATGGGACTTGCAATCAAATGATTGCAGGTTCAAGCCACCTAGGGGGAAGGGGCAATAAAATAGCGAAAAAAAAGCTTTAAAAAAATTAAATAAATAAAACTTCTAAATCACCTTCTTTCCCTATAATACATATAAAAGTAGAAAATTACTGTGAAACACATGCACATTAGGAATCCCTGTGTCCGAAAATGCCCGGTCTACTGATATTTTTCAAACCGCCGTGTTTTTTTTTCTCGCCGTTTTGCCTCTGATTTAAATAAAAGGTGATATAAGCAATAGACATTCCCCAAGATGGTATAACTAAAAAGAACAAAAACTGGCCCCGCAAAAAAAACGCTCTATGGATCTCCGTACAGCTGCAGGGTCACCTGTCAATGTGGCCTTGCAGCTGTTGAAAAACTACAACTCCCATATATTAAATACGGTATTTTACCATTTTTTTGCTTCAAAATTTTATTCCCCTATTTTCCTCCTCTAAAACCTAGGTGCGTCTTATAGTCCGAAAAATATGGTAATTACCTATGGAGTTAATCTAATATGTATTCCCAATTTAAAGAAGACAGCTGGTCAGTATGTGGTGGGCAGGGGGCCCTACTAAATAATTTAGAAATACCTATATTATTAATGTGAAAAACTTTCTGAGGAGGGGATGCAGGGCAGCGCATTAACCTTCTTTGTACAGCCACGTTGTAAGGAACAAAACTGAGAAGCTCATGCAAGGCTAAACTAGAACTGCATTCTGTTTCTTTACAAAATCAGTGGCAGTCCCATGAGTCAGATCCTGACTGTGACAGCATAACCTAGCAATATACCATCACTTCATAAGACTAGAATAGCCCTTTAAGGATTATTGACCTCATATTCATCACCAATCCATAATAAATCAACCATTATAAACTTCTGGGATCACAAAGAATTTTTCCTTCCAGATATCTGGAGCTGGTCATTGTAGGACAAAGTTGAATATAATTTTATATTTTTCTACTTTCTGCCTTGTTTTCCTACATCATTTGTTTTCAAAATCCTAAAAATGATTTGACATTTCTTTGTCTTCACATAATCCTGATAGAACAGCTTGTGTTTTACGCACATACTCTGATGTTTTCTGTATACTATCTCGCTAACCTCAATAGTCCAAGAACAGATGCTACATAGGAGATAAGGCCATTTTTTTTTGTCATGAAGCTCTACTATGACACAAGGCAACACTGTCCAAAGTCTCATCAAGGTTAATGACTAAGCAAATCATCAAACTATGTTCCGCAAGAAGACACAATATTTTCTACAGGGTTATTTTCAAACCCACTAGCATAAACATTGCAACTTTCTCATTACAAAACAAAATTATGGATTCTTTCAAAAAGTGGCTCACTTCACAGTCACAAAGGTAAGTAAGATGCTGTGCTCTATAGACCCAGCAATGTGAATGAGATTTGGTTTAAAGGAGTTGTCCAGTTTCAGCAAATAAATGATACTGTTTGCAATGCAAACTTTTACTAGTCCCCAAAATATCAATTCCTCTCTGTTTTTTAGATCTCTGCTTTCTGTCATTCTTTGTTTTCTTCATTGGATAAAAATCAGTCCATGGTCATGTGATGGACACACAGGTGCACAGCTTGTTACAATCGCAGCTCAGTAATTAGACATCAGTCTGGTAACGAGCTGTGCTCCTGGGTGTCCATCACATGACCATGGACTGGATTTTTATCCAATGGAAGTAAACAATGAACGATAGCAAGTAGAGATGTAGAAAAACATGGGAAAAAGATACAGAAAGTATATTGTATAATTGTAGAACTTTTCATTATACGAACAATAACACATATTTGCTGAAACCGGACAACCCCTAAGTCATTTTTAATTGTCAGTCTGGGACAACCCCTTTAATCTCATTCACATACAGCAGCATTTTTACTGTGGTTTTTTGTTCGGCATTTTTAGCTGTTTTTTGTACGTGTGGCTTTAGCCTTAAATAAGCGATAAGTATGGTAAATACTGTCAGTAAAACTGGTCAGCAACATTAGTTATGATTTATAGGAAATGGAATCTGAACTAACAGTTGGGTCACCGCTGAGGTCCAGGCCAAGAACAAGGTCATTGGTGGAATGAAAAAAATCTTCAGCCAGCTTAACAGTTTCTTTGGCAACTGTAGGGCCACCTCTTCTATCAATTGCTAGTAAGAATCTGAAAAAATAGGCAACAGAAAAATAAGTGAGATGACACACATACATTCATATTTAAAAGAGGACCGGAATACAGATAGGATCACCGCGCTCAGTAGATGAATAAAAAGTGCTTTATTTTGATAGAAGAAACACAACGCGTTTCGGGCATCTGTGCCCTTTCTCAAGTGTATATACTGTATCACCACAAATAAAATAAAATAAACACACAAAAAATAATACTTTTTTTGTCATAAAAACAACTGCAACCATATAGGAAACAGCTTCTTTTTCCAATTAGAGTATTCTAACGAGCAATTTATACGCGGTAACTCCCTTCTTAAAGATATATACACATATGAGAGATCAATGTGTGGCCAATATATGCTCATATGTGTAAATAGTGTTACTAGTTCGCAACATATTATGCCATAATAATTAAAAAATATAAAAACAGATGCAAATAGCAGGTACCAATTAAGGGATACAGCAGATTGTTACAAATGTAGTTCACCGGTACATATATATGTATACGTGCTGCAAATGGTTTGAACGGGTCTCACTTAACACATAATAAATAAATCCCTCATCTTTAATAAATCAATCCCTCATCTTTAATAGGGAGAGGTTTAGTTCCAAAGACTGTCACTGACAGCCCAGTTATTAATAGGCAGTGATATTAAATAAACCTTTCTGGTTCTTACCTTAGTTCTCGTCGTACTGGACGCTTGTCCAGCCGACAGAGGTTTTCGTGCTATAAATATCATTGGTGGCAGAGGGTTTACGCGCGCTCTCACTCCAGGCGCGTGCGCAGACTGCCGCACGTGGAGGAGAGTCCCGGCGTCTGCCGAGTGTCAGTGCGCATGCGTCGGCCCGGCTCGCTGCCCGAACGTGACTCGGGACGAGTCGGAGTACCGATCTGTATGCGAGATGGACCATGTGTCTGCGCATGTGCACCCGACCGGCATCGCAGCAGCAACAAAAAGCCAGGTCTGCATTCTATTATGAGTCATTCATGGGTAAGGGACACTTTGTATGGCGTAGGCATCCACCAGGTGATGGATCATTCGGTCATATGCAGACAGACAGTCTACATAACAATGTTCAGCACTATATTAATGCATCTTAATCGAAATATATTAAACCAACTTAGTACTGGCTAGTAACTGATGGGCTGGTGACTTAGAAGACATACTCATAAATAAATATGCAAGGGATGTATACAACAAATCAATAAAAATAAATAAATACTAGGTGCAAACGTGTCACGTTTGTCACGTTTGCACCTAGTATTTATTTATTTTTATTGATTTGTTGTATACATCCCTTGCATATTTATTTATGAGTATGTCTTCTAAGTCACCAGCCCATCAGTTACTAGCCAGTACTAAGTTGGTTTAATATATTTCGATTAAGATGCATTAATATAGTGCTGAACATTGTTATGTAGACTGTCTGTCTGCATATGACCGAATGATCCATCACCTGGTGGATGCCTACGCCATACAAAGTGTCCCTTACCCATGAATGACTCATAATAGAATGCAGACCTGGCTTTTTGTTGCTGCTGCGATGCCGGTCGGGTGCGCATGCGCAGACACATGGTCCATCTCGCATACAGATCGGTACTCCGACTCGTCCCGAGTCACGTTCGGGCAGCGAGCCGGGCCGATGCATGCGCACTGACACTCGGCAGACGCCGGGACTCTCCTCCACGTGCGGCAGTCTGCGCACGCGCCTGGAGTGAGAGCGCGCGTAAACCCTCTGCCACCAATGATATTTATAGCACGAAAACCTCTGTCGGCTGGACAAGCGTCCAGTACGACGAGAACTAAGGTAAGAACCAGAAAGGTTTATTTAATATCACTGCCTATTAATAACTGGGCTGTCAGTGACAGTCTTTGGAACTAAACCTCTCCCTATTAAAGATGAGGGATTGATTTATTAAAGATGAGGGATTTATTTATTATGTGTTAAGTGAGACCCGTTCAAACCATTTGCAGCACGTATACATATATATGTACCGGTGAACTACATTTGTAACAATCTGCTGTATCCCTTAATTGGTACCTGCTATTTGCATCTGTTTTTATATTTTTTAATTATTATGGCATAATATGTTGCGAACTAGTAACACTATTTACACATATGAGCATATATTGGCCACACATTGATCTCTCATATGTGTATATATCTTTAAGAAGGGAGTTACCGCGTATAAATTGCTCGTTAGAATACTCTAATTGGAAAAAGAAGCTGTTTCCTATATGGTTGCAGTTGTTTTTATGACAAAAAAAGTATTATTTTTTGTGTGTTTATTTTATTTTATTTGTTGTGATACAGTATATACACTTGAGAAAGGGCACAGATGCCCGAAACGCGTTGTGTTTCCTCTATCAAAATAAAGCACTTTTTATTCATCTACTGAGCGCGGTGATCCTATCTGTATTCCGGTCCTCTTTTAAATATTCAACCGACACCAAGGGTGGTACAGGATCCTGCAGTCTCATTACCGGGTGAGAACCCCCCTCATTAAGTGGTTCGAAAGTCTATATAAGCGGTTGTGGTCACAACCATTCAAGGTGAGAAGATATCTTACCAGCTCTCTCTTTTTTTAATTATTATACAGTACTTCACCATATGCAGCTCGGTGCTGTTTTTTGTTTTTGTCTCATATACACATACATTCATAGTTTTTTTTCTTTGGTGAGCTGGAATGAAATGCATCTTATCTGCTTAATAATAATTTCTAATTACATTATTATATTCCTTCAACTTGATCCTTATTAGCTAATATTAAAATAGATATATCGGCCTATATGTAGTAAACAACAAAACTACATAGAAATTTCTGTGGACAAAAGCAGTAACGCATTTTAATATATTCTCCAAGTGTCATCACTTACCGGGCTTTCTGCATGTAGCACAACAGAGTGATATCTGTGGACAAGTGAAAATACTCACAAGACATTGTAACAGAACAGCTCAGAGAGGCATACCTAACATCAATGTCCACTTCCTCGGCCTTACACTGCTTAATACCTTCCAGCACAGTCTCCACATATGTTCTCTTTGTCATGCCTGCAAGGAAATTAAGCAATATGAGTTTATATATCTGCAGTCATGTGACAAAATTAAAGGGGTATCCCCACAATAAAAAAAATAGGATAGGGTAACTATGGTCTCTGGGGCTCTCTGTGCTGGGTCCCATCCTATGTATCCTATAGATATCTGAAGTGTGTTTTGTAGGATAAGCCCAATATATAAATGGTTGTTCGATAATTTCTAGAGCAGACTGGAGGAGGTCCAAAAGACCCTGCAACAATCAGCTCTTCCTGAAGCCTCCAGCACTGGAAACTAAACAGGAGAGTGGGCACTGTGAAGGTGAATAAGAGCAAGACTGTAGTAACCTGGCATACAACAAATGGAGCCTTGTGCTTGTGGCTCCATCTGCTGTATAGGTTTGGTGCCAGAGGCTGCATGGTCCAGGTGTTAATAATGATAATCTATCCTGAGGGTATAAAATCTGGCCTTCAGCCTGGAAAACCCCTTCAGGGTAGTGCGCTGAAACCAAAAAACGCTGCAGAAAAGACTGCGGTAGAAATGCATCATATTTGTTTCTGCCACGTTTTTCACAGAAAGTCTGCAGAGTTCTCCTTTCCGGACTTTCTGTCACAATTATACCTACATGAATGTCAGCATTTTTGAAAACACAGCATTTCCACTACAGATTTTTTCTGCAATGTTTGGATGGGACTAGCCAGAATCCTATACACTTTGCAGGTACTGTAAAATGCAGCAGAGTTTCATGCAGTTGTAAAAATTCTGCATGGGGTCCCGGCCTCAAAGTGTTCTAGCCATAATGTAATTAGTGCAAGCATCATTCCTACTGAACTACACTGACATGACATAACATATAGGGTACAGAAAGATGGCTTGTACCTGTAGAAGACTCTCTTGGTGTGCTTCGTAACTCTAGGTATTTGACACCATCTGCAGCAAACTCTTTGATAACATCCTTTGTAACCTAATATTAATAATAAGTAAACAGGTTAAAATCGTGGAAACTTTATGTTAGGTACATAATGGGGCAGATTTACTAATACAGTCCACGATTAGGAGGGAATAAACTTATACTAGACAGTTCTGGAGTGTGCAATGAATATTAGCGTTGAACGTGTTGAGACAATATACATGAATCTCTGGTACCACATCCTATAGGCAGATTAACAGTCCAGTTCTAGTAACTTCTACAATCTGCATTACAGTTAAATTGCTCTCACATTTTCTTTACTTTCTCAGCTGCCATGGGCCTTCTTCCCTTAATAGTATATGCGGAAATCCAAGAAGAATTTATGATGTATACTATAAATACTTATGGCTAGAAAACTACCTTAAAGGGATTCTACCACTAAAACAACATTTTTTCTATTTACCACGTCAGAATAGCCTTAAGAAAGGCAATTCGTCTCCTACCTTGCTCAGTCGCCTCCAGCCTGCCGTTCTGTACAAATACCGGTATGCAAATGAGTTCTCTCGCAGCAATGGGGGCATCCCCACAGCTTCCAGAGAACTCTCCAGCGACGCCTCCATCTTAAACTGCATCCTCCTCTTCTCTCTTCGTCTTCCGTCTGGGTCAACTCCGACACCTGCGCAATCGGCTCTACTTGTGTCTCACTGGCAGAGCTGGAGAGAGTTCTCTGGCAGCAGTGGGGACACCCCCATTGCCGTTTGAGCGCTGGGGCTAGCCCCCATTGCTGTGAGAGAACTCATTTGCATACCGGTATTTCTACTGAACAGCGGGCCGGAGGAGACTCAGCAAGGTAGGAGACGAATAGCCTTTCCTAAGGCTATTCCGACATGGTAAATAGAAAAAAAAATGTTTGTTTTAGTGGTAGAATCCCTTTAATGAGCAAACCACAAAAGTCTTTTGAAAGTAACCAAGACACATTAAAAGAATTAAAGGGTTTTCCAATAAAAATAACCTCAGGTTGTATGCCCTATTAGGTCATATGAATATCGCAGAGGGGATCAACAGCTTGGGACTTCACTATGTGCCACTTTGTCTTGAGTTGACCATGTATTACATTGTCAGCCATTATCATGGCATTTCCCCTTCAGTAGGCACTGTAGAGTAAATGTTTGGTTGGCAGCAGCTTCTCTTGGAAAATTATCTGTTTCCTGAGTGCGCCAGGTATGAAACCCAGGGCCAAATTTTTAACTGTGTTGTCTCTTATGGCACAACCACTTTAAAGAAAAGCATTAGAATAGTAAATTATTTGGTGGTATCTTCTTGATCATTTTAAGCAGTCATCAGGAGTTACTTGCTTGACCATAATTTCACATACACATAGATTTTATATATTTGTATAGGTTGACAAACTAGCAGCTTCTGCAGTATTCACGTATGGGCAATTGATGGTTTGGAGAGTATGAGAATGGTATCAGTATTGTACTGTTCCCAGAAATGTCATTATCTGAGCAGGAAACTAAGAAGAGCCTTTTATACAGCTAGATTTCTTTCCTAATTAGCGCCAATCGATGAAAAAAACAAGTCAATCACTGTTAGCTGAACCTCCATTTACATGTAGCAATCATAGTAGGTATGAGAATAAATGATCAATAATCACCATACAATCTGAATGTCAGCAGCACATCCCCTGTTTACTTGGGAAAATGTGCTGACAGACAACAAATGATTATTATTGTCCCAGAATTTTTTTTCCGCCTGCATTAAACACATTAGTGAAGATGAAGGAGCAGTTGTTTGTTAGCTGATCAGCGGGCATGCTAATACAGGCAATGACTGGGTACAAACCTCCTTTCAGCAAGTATTAGAGCTCAGTGCATGATAAAGACAACCTCTCCCAAAGCAGCTGCTTATAAGAATGGATGATCTGTGACCCTCTCCACTCTGACTGAAGATCCTATGCTGCTCCATAACCCAAGTTCCATATGACACCTATAATAACAATTCTATTCTGCTGATGCTTAGCATATTTTATATTAAATTACTCAATAGCAATAACTTACCAGTAATATATCTTCAGCTGAATCTGTAATTTGGTGAATTATCCGGAACATTTGAAAACACCTATAAATAATAACACAAGAAGCTGAAAAATAATATCACTGGTAGTAACAAACATTTCATTGTAATAGATATTAAATAGCAAATAATGCAATAAAACAGAAGTCAAAAATTACCACAGACCACTGGAAGATCTACAACTAGAATGTCATCATAGCAGATGTGTAGCTTATTCCTACATAAGTCTAAGGGGGTGTTCACACTACCTTTGCTAATGTCCATTGCGGTCTTCCGTCATAGGATGACAGCAACGGACATTAAACTGCCACAGGCTGATTCTCAAAATTTTGTGTAAATGTTTGCCGTCACCACCATTTCCTAGTGAAAAGGTCACTGGTGAATAATAGAGATGAGCGAGTAGTATTTGAAATGGCAGTTTCGAATAGCACACACTCATAGGAATGAATCGCTCATCTCTAGTGAATAATATAGGGAACTGTAAGTGTTGTAGTCTCTCAAGAGTGGTGCTGTATCTAGAAGAAAGCTTCCCTGTTATTCTTACCCTGAAAAAACCCTTTACGCTAACTCCTCCAGCTCCTTGTTTCCCAAACTAGAGAATTGAAGTATATATTGAGGGTGCAGGATACTTACTCTTCTAGAGTCCTTTTCTGTCCTTTGTCTATCATTGTCATTCCATTTTGAATATGAAGATGCGGTTTTTGGGCCATGAGCTTTTTCATGGTGGCAGAACTGATCGAGCCATTCAGGTGGGCATGCAGCTCCTGTTAGACACAAGCCAGTGAAGAATAATGAGCAGAATGCTTTATAAACCTTTGCTGAATTTGTTGAATTTTCTGCATTCTAAAAGCATTAAGGAAATACATACATATACTGAGCCGGGTACTCCAACACAGGATACTTCCATGTCAACTGCTCTGTTTATATCTGCGTTGTTTCTTCTGTTTATAACATAAGCCACAGCGCTCTGCTGGGATCTGTCAGATGGCAGACACCACCAGTTGCTGATAGACTCATAATAGAGTCTGTCATTTTGATATAAAAAAAAAAATAGCATTTCAATGTGTAACTATTTTTGACCATAAAAAAAAGACAGATTCACATTTTTTAAGCCTAAAATATCAGGGGATACCAAAAAGGGTTGTTTTTTTCTGGGGGTTTTTTTTTTTACAATCTTTCTCTGACAATATCTCCAAGCCAAAACTAATGCAGGCAAAGTAACTGTCCAGATTGTACACTAATAAACTGTAGTTATTAATTGCATTAAATAACAAACCATTTATTTATACTATAGAGCCATGGTGGTGAACCTATGATACGTATGCCAGAGGTAGCACTCAGTGCCCTCTATATGGACACCCATCTGTGGCACAGATTGTACTGTGTGGGGATCACTGTGGAGCAAATTGTCCTGTGTGGGGGCCACTGTAGAGCAGACTGTACTACACGGGGGCCCTTCACTATTAATATCACACAGTATCTGTTTAGCAAACATATGACAGTATTACAGGCTGTAATAACATTGCACAATCACTATTAAATAGATCCTGTGCGATGTAAATAGTGAACATTAATTGTATAACAAAGTATCCCAAATGCAAACTATAACCTTTCAGTACAAAGTTGTTTTGCATCATTGAAAGCTCTGTAAAGTCCCATTCACATGACCTTATTTTGTGGGTCCGTAACTGTCCACAATTGTGGATCTACAGACTATTAAGGTTAAATTGCCATGTTGGCATTTCACAATAAATTAATGGATTTTGGTTTGCAGGTTGGGCACTCGTTCTCTAAAAGTTTCGCCATTGCTGCTATGGAGGGTAGACAAAGTGCACACTTCTTTCTAACAAAACCTTATCACTGGCCTCCAGTATCAGTGTGAACATACATGTTATCTACAGAACATCTGCACTAAGGGTTTAGGTCATGTATGTACACAGATGGCAGCGCTCTCCTTACATTACCCCATTATGTCACTAGTCACTGGGTTCTTCACATCGTTCTCAAGGACTGCGGCTTTATAATTAGATACTATAAATGTCCATGCAGCTGCTTGTATGTATGCAGACCTCATTACAGACTTTGGATGCAAAGTAAAATGCAGATCATGTGACCTTATATTCATTTTTATAAAGCTCTATTCACATTGCCATTACGAGACTCTGCAGTAGGTACCTCTTACATTTGATGTTCAATATGAAGTGTTATTGCTGTAAACATAACAGACATCTTATCATTATATATTAATGAGATCCATTGGTACCATGAATCCAGCACAGAACTGAACTGACTCTCTAAAATTCCTCTGTGTGTCACAACTTCATTTTGTACAGGATCTATGATGGATATCACGCATTTGTTATGGTAGGCCATAATCTTGTTTCCCTCATATAAATTACAGCTCTGCTCTATAAAGTTCAATGAGGCAGAGCTGTAGGACCTGGGTGCAGGGGTCCTGGGTGTCGATCCCCAAAAATTTAATATTGATGGCCTATTCTAAGGATAGACCATCAATAGTAGAAAGTGAAAAACCCCTTTAAGGCTACATGTATACATGTAGCTGGACCATGATTAAACCTCACATGAATGACATCCATGTACCACCTGTGCCCCCCGCCCCATTTGCTGTTGTCAGTGAGCATGCGCTGCAAAACCACCTGTCCAGAGTTTTGACCTGAGCTCACAGTCCCATACAAAGGACTGTGAAAATACATAAAAAGGAATGGGCCAGTGTGCAAGCCAAGAAAAACATGGCTAGCACGACAATGCATACAGTCGTGTCATATCTTTAGGATAGATCATTAAAAAGTGATTGGTGAGGCTTCAACATCCAGGGCCGTCACATACCAACTGTTAAATAAACTGCAGTGTTGAGATGAGTGCTGCAGCTTCTTCACTGAATACCAACCAGTACATATGTGCATAGAATTTCAGCTCAGCCCTATTTATTTGAGTGGGACTGAGCTGCAAAAAAAAAAAAAAGACACGTGAAAAATAAATGTGGCATTTCTGGCACGTGAAGTGGAAAACACCGCTGCCACTTCAAGCTGCCAATTTCAACTTACACTCTTTTAAATTACTAAAGGACGTTTGTAAGAAATCCTATCATCATGGCATACTTGCTTTAGTCTATAATAGAAATCTATGACCAGAGCTGCAGTGATTTGCCATACAAAACCAATATCTACAGTAACATAAGACAGTCCTGACAACAGCTTAGAAATTGTCTGAAAATGCAGCTACATGGAATAGTGGAATGACATGGCATAGTGACATGGTGTGGCATCATGTATATGAAGCATACAAATGACATGTGACTTATGTGGCTGAAGTCATAGTTTAGCTCCAGCTTGATGCTTTTAGTTTCCACAAGAATACCAAGATACATGTGGTACAAAGATCAACACATCTTTAGGAATGCCAAATTAAATTTAGGCGACCAAAGTCTGCCATGTCACCCTGCGACACCGACACTTATTCAAGTGAATGGAGCCGCACTGCAACCCTGATATCGTCATCAAAATCGCTTGCTGCTCAATATTTTTGCAACTTAGTTTACAGAGTTGTAGTTGTGGCAACATCAGGATCACAATACAATCTCATTCATTTGTAAAGTCGCAGGATGACAACAGAAATTGTGGCCAAAGTTTTTGTCACCCCATCTTTATTTAGTTATGTCACGGCCACCTGCAATCTTTACTACAACCTCCTATAACATACAATAGGACTAAAGCCACATGCTACTTACAGTAACATTACACCCATAAAGCAATAGAAGAAGATCTCTAGGATCCAGACCTGGTCTCCACATCCTGTACTGTGGTTGGATCAGAAACAAATCTCCGTGTCCACAGTCAGCTGCCTAAAGGTATATTCACACATGCAGGTTTTGGAAGCTAAAACTGAATAAGAACTAAAGCCAAATAATGCACCAGCTGCCTATTATAGTTATCCTGAGGGTGTGAATATACCCTTAAGGAACATCCAATTATCCTGGGGCTATATTTAGCACCAAGGGCACCAGCCTGGGCTCAGGTATAATGCCGGCCAGGAGTTCACCATTGCCAGCACAGGCCTGTGGCTCTCCCAGCACATCCATGTGGCGCAGTAATAAGTCCGGGCTCACCACTTTGGGCAGCTGCGTGTAGAAGTGTCGCCCTGTCTCCCCGGACATTGCGCCTCCGCTCCGCTCCGTGTGAGGTGCTGAATGTGCAGGACACCGGCTTCCTCCTTATACAAGAGCCGCACTCATTGGCCCCAGTGCCCGCCCTCCTCCTCCTCCTCGTATGGGCGGTGGAATCTCGTCATCCATCCCCTCAGCTTCTTACTTATCTGAGGACGGTTCTCTGAGCTGTCCTGTAGCTGATAGGGCGGCCAGTGATACCACCATGGCGGGTAATACACTGAGGACACAAGGCATCATATACCCACTACAGGTCAGGGACGCACTGTCACTATGTAGTCTGCTAAACGTCTCGGCTGCTGCAGAACCTCTTTCCAAAGAGGGAGTGAAGGCTTCTTACCAACTGAAGAAGTACGAAGTTCTCTCACCAAAACCATGTCCCCTTATAAATGGACAGCCAAGATAATAATGGCAGCCACAACACCCCCTATAAACAGCCAGCCACATCACGCACATTTTGGCATGGTTGCTGATATTTGCATCCCAGGCAGGTGAATGGGTTTTCTGCTACCCTGCTCCTCTCTACTTATTTCCTACAGATGGAACCCAAAAAAAGCCAAGGAATGGCCTCATGGAAAGACAATGGGGGCCAATATTCATGGGGATCTGTGGTGGTGCAAACTGGAAATCTGCAGCACTAAGATTCATACCTTACATAACAGATTTTAATCCGCCATGTGAACATCTAATACCCCAGCAGTGACACCCACAATATGCACAAATACAGCAGTTGTCTGCTCATGGATGCATGGGAGTTGTCAGATACACATACACTTTACACTTACGCCAACTTTCCAAGCAAGAGATAATGAAGCAGCACCTATTTATTGCCATCTTTACAGTCAGTATGAACTATTGTTAAACCCGGTGGATTATACACAGGCAATTTAATACGAAGAACCACTAAAGTTGTACAGATGTTGCCACTCCCTGGGTGCACCAACAGCTCACAGACATACAAATTAATCTTTTGACAGCATGACTGCATTTAGGCACAAAAATAGTATGTTCATATTACTAAACTGCTACTATAATAGCATAGAGGTGGTTTTAGTTGCTGTACACTCCCTTTAAAAGTGAATCTGTCATCAAGAAAATCAATACCGAACCAGGCAGTGTCCTTTGGGAAATATTAGGGTGAATTTATCAATCGCTTTAGGCCACTTTTATGGTACCACGGACCTATAGGACAAGTGACGTTACATACTCACTGCTTTTGCAATCGTTCATCTAAGGGCTCGTTCACATCTGTGCCCCGGGTCTCCGTTTTGCAGGTTTCTGTTTCCTGGCCGAAACTGGACAGGAGACGGAATCCTGCAGTCATTTTTCATACCCAAATGGGTTTGAAAAGTGTCCGGCTGTGAGCGCCAGTGAGCTTTTTGTGCACTCTGCGGCGAAACTGTTTTTTTTAAAAAAAAAAAACGGCAGGCAGAAGACGGAAACCTGAAAACGTAGATCGGGCGCTGGTGTGAACCCAGCGGAATTGCAGTTTGCTGAGGAAAGTTGAGTCATCTATCTATGTAAACACACAGATAACACTGAGTCTATTCTGTACAAGCATCTGCATATTATCTGATCTGCATAAGTGTTCTGTGTCCTGTTCAGCAAGAGGGAGGAGGGTGGAGAGAAATACAGGAAGTGAGAAGCAGACACTGCAAGCAAAGCTGATAAAACACTGAGATGGGAAAACCCCTTTAAGACTGGTGTACAAAATCCTAAAGGGAACGTCATGGCAATTTGGGACACTAAACCATCCAAAGGTCCTTATGGACATGGGGTTTAATGTCCCAAATCATCCTGATATACAATCCATGGCCACATTAAAAACAAAAAAGCTTTATACACACCCTCACACTGAAGCAGTTCTTCTATGAAACCAGATAAGTACACCTCGGCTTCAGTGTGCATGCCCTGTACCTCCAGCATTTGTATAGTGAAGCCAGGGTGTACATCTCTGGCTTCACTGAGGAACAGCGCAGGCACAGAGCGCACCAGAGAATCCAATGATACTCATCTGTAGGTAAAGTAGAAAGGTTTTTTTTTTTTTTTTTTAATGCGACAGCAGAGCGCATTACAACAGGGTGATTTGGGACACTAAAACCCTGGTCTATAAGGATGGTGGGTGGTTGAGTGTCCCAAAGCGACCTGACAGGTTCCCTTTAATAAATCTACCCCATTATGTGAAGTACCCGCATACCTTCAGAAGCACAAATTCCTTGAATACGCAGCTTTCAGACCTGAATACAGACTACCTGCAGGATACTCATATTGCCTAACAGCAGTATGGACTGTGTATGACCTCCAATGAGAATTGCTGTTCATACAATTCTCTGCCATATAGTATTGTAAAATAGGTGAACAATCAATAATACAAGCCCCCAATTTACATTCTGTGGACCATTCTCTAAACTCCATCCAGTGAGACAAGAACACATACTTTTAGAAACAGTTCCTTTATTTTTCATTTACTTTACATTTTATAGCACTTATTCACATGTATCCATACTTTGCATATACTGAGCTCACAGAATCAGTGTTATTTTTGCTACAGGTGTAGTCGGTTTCAAGGGGTCTTCTGGTACTTTAGTACCCATGGCTTACCAATTACAGTACGTGACAGTATGTCGCTGGGAGGCAGGGGCTCCTGGCATCATAGATAACTATACTGCTAGGAGTCCTGCTCCCAGCATGAAGGTCAAGCCGGTAAATCTGGCTAATACATGGACCCAGTTTCATGGGTGAAACACAGTTGTGTGCAGCTACCCTTAAGCAAAGGCACCACACAGCAAAACACAGCTTACAAAAAAAAAAAAAAAAAAAAAAACCGCAGTAAAAACATGTTGCATTTTTTTTTCCACACAGTGAGTTTCTGCTGCACTTTCCTCTGTATTTTTCCCCGTATTAAATCTGTAGAGAAAATGCTTTAGATTTTGCAGCTAAAATTTACAAATTTACATGCTGTGATTTTCAAAATGCATGCAATTTTTTTACAGCTTTTTTTCCCCTTCATAATCTGTGGATGATATGAAAGGAAATCTCATTCATTTTGCTGGTACTGCAAAACATAGTAGCCAAAAACAATGTGTTTCCGCAACATGGGCGCTTAGCCTGAAAGGAGTTATCCAGCCTCCAAAAATTAGTTACAAATACATCCACAGCAGTGCTATAGAATGCTGTTGCTTGGCTTTATTTTACTTGCTGTTCATTGTATCACTGTTATTCACATGCAGCGAGTCTGTGGACAAACTACATTTCCCATGATTCATCTGCCTGCTCTCACCCTCTGTCTTTGCTGGTCACAGAGGAGGACGGAGTGAACTTGCAAACCAGACATCACAGCATCATGTGACTTCAGAAGTGGGAGTGATTTATTACCTGCGATTTAATTACAGGGGAAAGTACATAGAGAGTGAGAGCAGAAGGATGAATCATGGGAAATGTAGTTATTCCACAGATTCGCTGCATGTAAATAACAGTGATACAAGGAGCAGCAAGTAAAATAAAGCCACTATGTGCCCCGGTTACAGAAATATCATTGCCATTAGTTTAGTTAGGTACAGCGCCATACATTTAGCAGTATCAATAGTAACATCCTGAAAAACCCCTATAATAGGATTTTGTGATACTGCTAACTAAACCAACCACACAACTTTGTCCAGTGTATATTGGTGGTGTTGCATTATAAAACTAAAGGACAACCCAAACAACCACATAGAAGCAAATAACGTTTAAGAAGCATTTTTACTAGAGATGAGCGAATAGTATTCGATTGAATACTACGATTCGATCGAATACTTGTATCGGTCGAATACCTTGCAGGAAAATTCCATTGAATTCAATTCAAAAACCTCCTCGTCCTGCTACTTACTGAACTTGGAGGAACCAAAGTGTCGAACTTTGGTTTCTGTGGAAACTGGAACAACATTCCCGTTTTTTCCCATAGACTATAATGGTAGTCAATATTCGATCAAATACTACTCGCTTATCTCTAATTTTTACCATAATGTGAAAAGAGCAGCAAAAGAAAAGCTTTGAATGTACCCAACATTTTTTTCTAAAACAAAGCAACTCATACCACCCCCTAGTGGTGGTTACGTGTATTAAAAAGTTTAGAAAGTGTGGAAAAGCAACTTAAAAAAAGATTTACATATTTGGAAAACCTACCAAACCATTTTATGCAACTGAGTTTTGTAGTATAGCACATTTATGTCAGCTTAACAAAATGTATTGCATTTTTCATAGAAAAAAAAATAAAACCATACAATAAAGATTATAGTTAAGGATAAATTTGCTTAAGAAAGCCAACCTTAATGAAAAGGCAGATTTAGTACAGATACCGTACATTACAAAAAATATACAAACAGAACAACCAGAAGCTTGATGAGAAGTCAAGGCCTGTTTGTAGGGTCCATAATATTAAATATAAAGTGACCCGTCTGCAGGGCCTACGTATCCAACGCAGATTAAGAACACATCGATTAGAGTCCATATTCCCAGTCCTCCAAAACTGAAGAGCTTTCCTAGACCTTCTCTCCACTGGCCCAAGTAAAAACGATCAGCCCCAAAGCCACCGAGGGTGATGCTGGAAGAAGAGCCCAAAATTCATATTACAAGAATGACAAATGCCAGAAACAGCTTTAATTTAGAGGCATTTTAATTTAGGCAGACCTGTTAAAAATGCCACAAAATGTGTTAAATCGATTTTTGGGTGACCGCCTTTGCCTTCAAAATAGAAATAATTTCTTCCAGGTATACCTGCACACAGTTTTTTAAGGAACTCTGCATGGAGATTGTTCAAAACCTTTTGGAGAACTAAGCACAGATCTGTGGCTATAGGCTGGCTCAAATCCTTTAGTCGCTTTATGTAATCTCAGACAGACTGGATGATGTTGAGATCAGGGATCTGTGAGGGCTGTATCATCACTTCTAGGACTCCTCCTCTAAAGGGTAGTCACACCAAATATCAATTTTCCTATCCCTATCACAACAGCCTTGAAAACATTTTCTGTCTAACGAAAGCGTTTAGTCGCAGTGATACAAGTCGTCCTTATATACCCACTTTTTTTCTTTCTCCACTTCTATATATCTATATCTACTGTATCTATCTATCTATCTATCTTAAATAGAAACAACTCTACTTAAGACCAAAATAGTTACTCTCTCCCTAATGGTCCTATATTTCCATGTAAAAATAAATTCTGAGTACTGGCTATACAACGTCCATGGTTTTGTAGTCTGTAAGTGTGAAGTCAGTCTAAATGCTGTGGTTCTAGTTCTAGCAAAAACATAACATATGGCGGACGTTACCTGAGAGTTAAGGCAGTGGACCACTTGTAGCCCCCTGTCCAGTTACAGTACAGCATCTTAAAAAACACCCGGTTACCTACACAATAGAAACATTCCAATTATTATACCAGAAATCGGAAGTTCTGCTACCAGGTCTAAATTTTTAGTGCAGATTATTTACACCAAACATGAAGTCCCTTATTTAGGCTTTACTATGCACAAGGGAATTTGAGAACAACACAGATTAATCAGAGATTTCAGAGCATGTGTCAGTTTGGCTGGGGGTTCAATGCAGGAAGAGAGCAGAAGTTTAAAAATACATATTTCATTGATAAGATATATTAGAAAGTTGTTTTTATACTCATATTGAAAGGTTACTGGCTGTGAAAACAACTAAGAGAGAACATTTACAGATTAATCTTTTTCTTATGGTGAAAGCGTTTGGGTTTTTTTTTGTATCATTTATCGGTTCCTGGTAGGAACCTCAATCCCTTTGCGTAAATTGACTAGCTCTCTGCAAAGTATCTTTTTGTCTATATTTTAACTCTACAAATTGTAAAGTGCTGCGCAATATGTTGGCGCTATATAAATAAGATGTATTATTATTCCTGCACCATCACGCCACTCAATTACCAGCCTTAGAGGCCGCGTACCATCGTTCACCACAAGTTGGGGGAAGGGGGATTTGGAGGTGCAGCCTCTTCACTAGTCACCATCTCTACATTCCTAGATCACATAAGGGTGCATTTACACGTACAGCTGGACACAGTTAAAACTTCATCAAAACAAAAATGAATGCAGTTTTAATGTTTTTGGCACAGTCTCAATTTTACAGGTGAAATGTTAAATGTTTTTCAACTGTAAAATTAAGAACTACACAAAAATCAACACAAAAAACAGCACTGTGTGAATGCACCTTAAAGGGTCTCTATCATTAGATTTTCGGCATTTGAGATAAATATATGCCTGAACAGCCTTTAAAAAGGCTATTCAGGTGCTGCTAATAGTTTTAAAAAAGAGCCCCCCTGTTTTTAAGATTTACGGGTAAAACGGATATGCTAATGAGTCCCTCCATGCACCCTGGGCATTCCGTGCACCCCTTCCCCCAGTGTCATACCTGCCTCACGCTCACCTCTGTTGCTTGTGCTCTAAGTCCTCCTCCTTGCGAGTAACCGCCTAAAGTGTGTGTACTCTCAGCGGTAGCGAATTTAAATCTTGCGCATGCGCAGTACGCATGCCCAGGCGCCATTTTCTTGTGGAAAACTCCACAGTTCTCCACAAGAAAATGGCGCCTGGGCATGCGTACTGCGTGAGATTTCAATTTACTACCGCCGAGAATACACACACTTTAGGCGGTTACTTGCAAGGAGGAGGACTTAGAGCACAAGCAACAGAGGTGAGCGTGAGGCAGGTATTGACTGCCTGCTACAATCCTCTCTCTACATGAGAAAATTCAAGTCTCTTCCTTTTCTGTTCTATGCTTAAATGAATGAGTATGTAACCCGCAAGTAAACTCACTAGTTTTCACCCAAAATGCAGATGAAGGTAAAACTGTCACTTCATTGACAGGACAGGCTAACAAAATTATAATTTGATGTCATCTGCCAAGCAACTTATTCAACACTATAGTTTCCAATAAAAGTTAAACTTAAAAGACAAAGTATCTTCTTAGAGAAACATACCTAAACAGTGCACATGGTCTTTTACAGTACACGTAGCATTGTAACGCTGTCGAGGACAGGATACAGTCATGCAAATGCTAGAATTAGATTTACTACACTCATACTCCGATGGAGGGAGCTGCCAGCAAAACTGACAAGTCATGTTCATGACAAAATTTTCTTGTCGTTGATGGTTGTCATCCTGCATATAATGTATAGAAATAACAATGGTTATCAATACAATCACAGAACGATTATTTTATAATCCTATAAACCGGATCAGTTCAGATGAAAAGGAATTTGTTCCGCGAGTTGTGGATGAATACATAAGAAGTGTCTAATACGAGTCAATAACTAGCATTGTGTGTACAGTCACAGAGAGGAGTCTGTCAATAATAACATTGTCTTCTTGACTTCTCAACACTGAAAGAACAGAGAATTCAATGGATAAAGGACAGGATATACTCAATCTTTTCACATAAAATTTTTGTGTACATAAATGTTTGAATCTTTCTGCTCTATAACATGCTCCCTAAAATTGTATGGCGGCATGTTAGGACAGGGTCTCTAAGACAGAAGATTTAATAAAAAAAAAAAAAAAAAAATCAAATCTGACAGAGCAGCAAAAACAAAACATTCCATCGAAATTCAGTCTAGCAGTTCTGTTTAATGCATATGCACAAAAATGTATACAAATGGCTGCTAAGAAAAGGGCATCCACTTGCATTCTTTTAAGTGTATGCTTACATCTCAGTTTAGCCCTGTGCCGAGCTTTTGTTGGGTTACACTGTAGGTCTGAATATCCAAAAACTATTTTCACTCATAAAAGTTAAAGATTCTTTGGACTTCATTTGCCCGCTTATCTGGATTAAAGAGCAAAGTTCTGGCAGGAGAAGAAACACCCCTAAAGCCCTTTTTGGTTAATTTTCAATAAGAATAAAATGGTGGCATTAAAATAAATCTGCAATATAGAATAAGAAAGACATCTTTGGAAAGTGTAGATGCTGCTCTTCCTTTAAACAGATCTGTGCATGCCTGTAGAGTGCAGACCCATGTTAGTCACTTACCACACACATAACCTGAGGTTTGACCTTACAGTCAAAAGCAACAGACTTGCCATAGATACAAGAATAATTGGTATTGCAGGTTACACAATCCGCTGGTAGTGTGATGCACAGCCCATTGCTCGGACACTTCGAGATGTAATCAGGTGTACCTGTGGTTTCTGAAATAAAAATATATCGCCACGTTTTATAAAGCCATATATTATTCACAATATATCATTAAAGAATATCCATCGAATATACTTGACTTTAAGCCTCTATTACATATATGCAGTGGGTGAGTTTGTTTTTTATCTGGCATGAAGGGAGACAGATGCCAGAACTAATCTTATGCTTTTTTACCATGGGAATGCTTTTGGCACACAATCCATTAGTTGCCCTACACCAGATAGAAAAACCTTTGTTCAGCTCTGGTCTAACTAGTCAGAGACATATGATAAATATCAACCAGATTAAGACATACTGGAAGTTTTCTTTTAACTAGAGATTACAGATAAAGTGCAGGAAAAATGTAACTTGTCTTGTGCCTATTCACACAAATACATCTATACATAAAGTTCACATCACTGTGACTAGTAGCTGGCTATAGCAATCGTGTAGGTAGATGGAACATGATCAGCTGCACACACAATGGTGAACACTGAACCAGCAGTGCAATAGTGATGGGGATTAAACAGGTGAGTTTAAGTTATACATGACTTGTTAGGGTCTTGGTCTGGACTACTAGCACAACTGAACTCCGGTGTTTTGTAAAGAAAAACTGAAGGGGACATGCCCATTTCATTTCAGACATCAGCGGGGATTCTTACTTTCACACCTACATGAACTACCCTGGCATGCAGTGAATTCAAGGTTTTGTTTTATAGAGCAGGGAAACAAGTCACTGTTCTCTTCCAGCAGCATCAAATTTAAGAAATAAATAAATAGTTACCAACTACTTTCAGGCTTGGTAGCATGGTGGAAGATGAAGGCTGACCATTTAGGGCTAGCGCTGCTGCTTGAAAGTGCTCAAAACTCAAGGATCCTGCAAGAAAAAAAAAATAAAAAGAAGAGTAATGTCAATCGAGAAAATCAATAAAATTGTTAACACTACAGCAATGGTTGAAGCATCAAACTTAAAGTTTAAGACTTTGTTCACATCCTATTTATGATATGAATGTTAACAAGCTAATAGACTGGATGCATGCCGAAAAAGTGTCCATTTATCATGTCCTTGGACACAATATATATTATTTTTTATTTTTTTTAACTTTCTTAAGAAGCATAAGCCACTTTACAAAACAAGGGTCATTTTAGGAATAAAATATATATACACACCCACGCAAACCATTGACAGCTACACACAACCATATAGGTACACAGTTATAGAAGCCCAGCAGATGACACAGTATTTTAGTAATCCACCTCTGCTTCCTGCTGGTGGATTCAAGTCCCAAGCAGGAGATGTCACAATCTGCCTATGAGTCTGTGCAGAAAATAATACTTTAAGGAGTTATGTAATGAAGTAGATGTATCCTCTATCCATAGGCCTGGGGGTGAATAGCTAATTGGGGGGGGGGGGGGGTCTGATCATTGAGATTTCAGCCCATCCTGAGAACGAGGAGGTCAATTCAGCATGAATGCAGACACGCCCTCAATAGGAGCAATGGCATTGATGTAGATGGCAGAGAGGATGCCCCCCATTTAGTATGCCTGTATTCAGGATCAGTGGGGCTCAGCTACACGTCCTCTATCCTATGGGCACAGGTTGCACATGCTTTGTGTCATAGTCCCTCTAATGCCACTTCCCACTGCAGACTGACAGCATAGACATAGCAGTAGTTCCTAGAAGGAATGATGACTATACATCCTGTGTATTCAGGAGAGCTCAGGCCTAGGAGCTGTTTATATGAGATGGTAGCTGTAAGGTCTAGGGGCTCAGCTATATGGCACTAGTGTATGTTCTCCAGTGTGACTATTCTCTATGAGGAGAGAGCAGACACGCCGGGAACGGCTGGAGGCAGTCTGCCGTGACACTCACCGCGACCGGAGAAGACATACAGCTGAGACAGGAACAACAATACACGGAAAAGCCGATTCAATACTGACAAGGCCGCCATGTTGCTCCAAGCAATTTCACCACCTTCGTACTGCGCAGCTGCTGCCAACTGCAGAGAATACACCCTGCGTTCCAAGTCTCACTATCGCTGCTAACTCCGCCCATGCAGTCTTCGTAGTGTTGTGATTGGATGAGCAGGCTGCAGTGTTGTTCCTTATTTCTAGTAATGCACAGTATGTCCACACTACATCATCCCGGGGGAGTTTTCTACAGCAGGGTTTTACAGTGTGGTTGTGCTCAGGGCTGTGGAGTCGGCGTCTGAGTGCTTTATAAATGGCTGACCATAGTCAGTCAGGGCAGTACAGATGTGGGCTGTGGAGTCGGCGTCTGAGTGCTTTATAAATGGCTGACCATAGTCAGTCAGGGCAGTACAGATGTGGGCTGTGGAGTCGCGTCTGAGTGCTTTATAAATGGCTGACCATAGTCAGTCAGGGCAGTACAGATGTGGGCTGTGGAGTGGGCGTCTGAGTACTTTATAAATGGCTGACCATAGTCAGTCAGGGCAGTACAGATGTGGGCTGTGGAGTGGGCGTCTGAGTACTTTATAAATGGCTGACCATAGTCAGTCAGGGCAGTACAGATGTGGGCTGTGGAGTCGGCGTCTGAGTGCTTTATAAATGGCTGACCATAGTCAGTCAGGGCAGTACAGATGTGGGCTGTGGAGTCGGCGTCTGAGTGCTTTATAAATGGCTGACCATAGTCAGTCAGGGCAGTACAGATGTGGGCTGTGGAGTCGGCGTCTGAGTGCTTTATAAATGGCTGACCATAGTCAGTCAGGGCAGTACAGATGTGGGCTGTGGAGTCGCCGTCTGAGTACTTTATAAATGGCTGACCATAGTCAGTCAGGGCAGTACAGATGTGGGCTGTGGAGTCGGCGTCTGAGTGCTTTATAAATGGCTGACCATAGTCAGTCAGGGCAGTACAGATGTGGGCTGTGGAGTGGGCGTCTGAGTACTTTATAAATGGCTGACCATAGTCAGTCAGGGCAGTACAGATGTGGGCTGTGGAGTCGGCGTCTGAGTGCTTTATAAATGGCTGACCATAGTCAGTCAGGGCAGTACAGATGTGGGCTGTGGAGTCGGCGTCTGAGTGCTTTATAAATGGCTGACCATAGTCAGTCAGGGCAGTACAGATGTGGGCTGTGGAGTCGGCGTCTGAGTACTTTATAAATGGCTGACCATAGTCAGTCAGGGCAGTACAGATGTGGGCTGTGGAGTCGGCGTCTGAGTGCTTTATAAATGGCTGACCATAGTCAGTCAGGGCAGTACAGATGTGGGCTGTGGAGTCGCCGTCTGAGTACTTTATAAATGGCTGACCATAGTCAGTCAGGGCAGTACAGATGTGGGCTGTGGAGTCGGCGTCTGAGTGCTTTATAAATGGCTGACCATAGTCAGTCAGGGCAGTACAGATGTGGGCTGTGGAGTCGCCGTCTGAGTACTTTATAAATGGCTGACCATAGTCAGTCCGGGTAGTACAGATGTGGGCTGTGGAGTGGGCGTCTGAGTACTTTATAAATGGCTGACCATAGTCAGTCCGGGTAGTACAGATGTGGGCTGTGGAGTCGGCGTCTGAGTGCTTTATAAATGGCTGACCGTAGTCAGTCAGGGCAGTACAGATGTGGGCTGTGGAGTCGCCGTCTGAGTACTTTATAAATGGCTGACCATAGTCAGTCGGGGCAGTACAGATCTTCGAACACATTAGTAATATACGTTTTGATTAGAAAAGTAATCCTGGGTATTAAGAAAAACAAAATGTCACAATTTATTCCTAAACATGATATTTTCTGAACACAACTCTATTTTATCCAGTGTAATGCATTTTATGTTAGATAGCTTCAGAATTTAGATGGCAGCTCATCTGACACGGTTTAGCAGTGGAGCAGGTTTATTATGTCTTGTATGGCAGAGTTCCATCAGGGAAATTCTGTCATCTGTTCTCCCACAAGCCGCCATGGCTTTTGTTGCAGCTGTAGGTGAAACTCACCTTATTAAAGGGGTTGTCTCATCTCAAGGATCCTATCTATACTGGAAGCTTATGTAAATTGAAGCCTATTTCTCAATATATTGTGTTAGAAATTATGCTTTGTATGCCTGGTGTGTGAATTTATTCCTTCCATTGTTTACACAGCGTTACTATAACCACGGACCTATAGGACAAGTGATGTCACTCACCGCTTTTGCCAGCTTCAGCTAAACAGAGTCTGGTATCTCTATATGTAAACACACAGATAACACTGAGCCTGTTCTGTACAAGAATCTGCATCTGACCTGCAGAAGTGTTGTTTGTCCCATTCAGCAGGAGGGAGGGAGAGAAATACAGGAAGTGAGAAGCAGACCCTGCAGGCAGACTATTGAAAGACTGAGATGGGAGAACCCCTTTAACATGATCCAGGATTAAAGAGAACCTTTCACCACTTCCAGCAAGTCCAGCTCAAGTAATTCTGGCATAGTTACCATTTTTTTCTATGGCCCGCACTGTTCCCAAGCAATAAGTGCTGCTAGTTTTGGTGCTTAATATGCTAGATAGGCTCTGTACTACCAAGTGGGCAGTGTCAGGTAAGAGCAGGCAAGTGTGGAGTTAGACTAACCTTCTTAACCTCTCATGACTTCATGTACATGCGTTTTTATATACTGCTAGAAAGCCGACAGTGCCCAGAATTCAGCACATTGTTGGCTTTTTCCGCTATGTGCCCCGGGGCTGTAGATATTATCAGTGCCGTTAGTTTCAGCACCGATCGCTGCCCACTGTCAGAGGGGGCGTTCCTTACCGCCCAGCAATAACACTGAGCTGTGAGGAAATTTTGGTCTAAACCTTGTATTTAATTTTTCTTGCCAGCAGTTCTGCAAACTAGGATATGCAAAATGTGTCTCTAGATCAAAAATCAATCAAAAAAATGAGGCACATTTATTACCATGTTTTCACTGTTACATCAGATTTGTGAAGTGTTTGCACCTTTTTTCTACGTGAGACTTCCCCTTTGTGATTTTGGCAAGATAAGTAGTCATGGCTGCTAGGGCGAACATGTGTTTATTTAAACTGGTGTGTGATTATTTAAATTTTAAAAGTTAAAATAAATCTGGGACAGCAAAACAATCATTCATTCACCTGTCCCTGTTGCTCCAGTGTCGTCCTGCGGCTGCCAGTTCATCTGCTCTGTCGGGTCTCTTCCAGCATTGTGCTGAAGCCGCTGAATGGCCTCAGTGGTTACATGACCGCCGAGGCCAATCAGCATCCTCAGGAAGAGGACCAGTGAGGTCACAGGTAGTGAGACATAGACATTCAGGCCCTTCGCACATTGGTCTCAGTGGTCACATGACCTCTGTAGTCTGTAACTGCCCATGTGATTGATAGAGGAGATAAAGAAATATTCAAAGGAAAGATGGAGAATGAACAGGAATCAGAATGAGCGATAGAATCGTGATGGGTACAGAGATGGGAAAAGGCGTCTTGCTGCAGTGTTTATTTAAACCTCCATAAACTTAAGTAGGCTGGTTTGACTCTGTAATATTACATTAGATGAGTTTATCTTAAAACATTACAAACACCCATAATTAATAAATTACTAAAGATTTATTAGCAGTTTCCTTTTTTTCACAGTGGCAAGAGTATCTCCCCATTTTCAGAATTGGCAGATTTTTTTTCACTTTAGAATTCTTCTTCTGCATTTTTACTGCGCATCTTTTTTAACTTGGTAAGCTTCTCTACAGCTGAGGCTATAGACACTTCTCCATGAACTTTGTTGTCTCGTGTCCTTACATTGACTGCACTGTTTGCCTTTTCTTTTTCGCCAACCACTAGAAATATATAGAAATCACATGTTAAAAGGATGTTCATTCATCTTATAAAACAGTGTTTGTAAACTACTAAGTTTTAGATAAACAGCTCTCCTGGAATCCCAGTTAGCAGAAAAAGTTAAAGGAACCCATTGAAATCAATGGGAGGCTTTTATTCAGCGCTGAAATTCCACACCAAACAACCAATGGAGCTCCTCCGATAGGAGGGGGGGGAGGGTGAGTACTCCAGGATTTCTGAGCTCTTATCAGTCGGTTTAATTGAATTTGGCAGATAAGGGCTGAGATAGGGAGTCCGGTACCTCTGTATGTATTACAAACTGACTCAAATCCAGCTCTGCTTCATCAGCTTCTACATCAGCTTCATACTGTGGTAATACATTTACAACCAATCCCTCATTACTGACTGCAAACATAGCAGATAGCAGAGCAAGTGAAACCCCGCCCACCAATGTGCCGAGAAAACCAGGAAGTGAAGAGAGCACACAGCCTGCAGGTTGGTGAACAAGCGTCATGGGAATACCCCTTTAAGTGCTCTTGGCTCAGAGCTTCTAGATATCCCCTCCCTTCCTCCTAAAGCAATAATATAGTTTCTACTCAGAGCATTACCAACATATACAGATATATTAAACACTTGCTGACCACCCAATGACTTTATACATTCAGGTACTCAACATCCATGAAGCAGTAGCATCTGCACAAGCAGGGAGGCAACCATCAGTCACATGTAAAGTCAAGTCAGGGATGGCTTATTACTGTCCCTGCCTTTCTGATCACTGAATACACAACACACAATGAGTGCTGTGTGTACAGCTATAGAAGCTGCCATGATACATTCATATGATCGTCTAGGTGCCATGGAACTGCATAAGCTGCTGGGTCCTAGGTCCCAGATCGGCTCTGCAGTGTATACTAGAAGACTGTATTCTGCCTTTAAATGGGGCCAATCTATCTGCTCCATTTACACGGAAAAGCTTAAAAAATGTAATATGTCCCCAAAGATCTATTATGACCATAAAAAGAAAAACACAAAAAAATACACACTTCAAAAGTTCTAGTCATGCTTTGGGGAAAATTTAGAAAATAAAACATAACACTTTTAGCTATTAAAAAATGTGAAAATGAACATTTTCTCCACTATAAAAAGTTTTAAAAATAAACCCTGATGTAACCAAAAAAAATAATAATACACAAATTCTTCGAATAACACAACTGAAGAAAATGCTACAGCCTTCAAAAATCACATGAACCAAAGAAAACGGCCCAGTGAAGTGCATACACAGCTCTCTAGGTCTCCTTCATGATATGGTCTTGGATGAGTAGATAAAAAAAAAAAAAAAAGTCCCTGAGAAAACAACGCAAGGCTTTATTTTCAATGAGATTGTTTTGTCATTTTAGGGGGGAGGAATCCATGTTTGATAAAAATTACTCATGCCAATGACAAGTTCCCATAGAACAATGTTTATAATCATACCCGCTATGCTGCTGCCTTTTCAACAACTTCTGGAAATATTCTCAAAATAATATTCATCTGTGAAGTGTAAAGGTCTGGCTATGCAGAAGGTGGGAGGTTAATGATAAATACAGGATCATGGCCAGTATAGCTGGGAATGTGTACATTTACTCTTTCAGAGTGGAAAGCTACTAGGCTGTCATCCTACTTACATATTGGAATAATACCATAATTACAAAGGAAATTATATTCCATCGAGTTGTTAATAGGCTATTTTACATTACATATAGCATAGCATATTTAATCTGTGGTTACCAAAAATGAAGTTGTACTGAGCCAGTTGCGCATTTCTTATCTTCTTATTCAATGTGCAGCTATGGTCCAAGTCCACATCAGCCATAAAACCTGCATCAAAAAAGTCTTTGCACACCTAAAAAGACAGTTAAAAAATGAACTCAGTATTAAAAAAGGTAAATGGCAGGAGGTTTTTTTCCCACTATAGATCGACCCTATGGTGTGTAGGATGAAGTAATTCCTTTTCTTTTGCTGCCCCTATGTAAACTTTCTGTGGCAGCAAAGTGAAGTTATAAAAGTTTGAAAGAATAAAAAGTTATCAGGGAATGAGGGGACTGTGATGGAGATGTCAATCATATCCAGGTTATGTACTGGGGCAGTGTGACTAAGCTAAGCTGCACCCTGACCACCATGAATACTCAGATTAATTTGCACATTGGAAGGACTGGAGGGTCCACAGGTGTACATCGGCTGCACAGCCAGTAACCAAGGAACCTTGTCTGCTGGAATTAGTAGTATGACAGCCATTACAGACTTCTGTCATTATAGCTCTCCTTACTGAACTACTCAATTTACTTTTCAAATCAGTGACGACAGGCTGCAGCCCATAGAAGTATATGGGAAAGAGATAATGAAGCAGAGACATAAAAGCACAGAATTTTTGCATAGATAAATTTCTCTCTCACCTTTTTCACATCAATACTATTTAAAACTGGTATAAATCTGGAAAAAAACAAACTCACTGCACTAGCAGTTTCTTATATTCTCCTTATAAAGTACTGAAATTATACTTTCACTATAAATCTAACTTTGGCTTCGTCCTAAAAAGGTTAAAGGACATGTGCACACATTTTTCAGCCATCTGAATGCTTCCTATCTCCATGTAAATATTATATAATATATATATATATATATATATATATATATATATATATATATATATATATATATATGGTATATATATATATATAATTTTTTTTTTCTTATAACGAAGTCACTTTAATATCAGTATATTTTACATTATGATCTATACATGCTAAACTATAAGCCAAATTATCTGAGCATCAGTTCCCATCAAGCAATTACATCAGCTACAAGTAATATGTAAAACAATATACAGTGTCTTAGCCAAATTTCTGGAGTAGGCTGAAGCCATTCTTAGTGCCATGACACTATTTTGCATAGATAAGCCATATGGCTATTCTATGAATTTATCATCTTACCAAACATGATATACGATATATGATATATCACTGGAGATTTCACCTCCATTATTTTCTAAAAGGGGAGACCACATTCCCCCTCACGACCAACACGTCCACTGTAGGAAGGAGTTTATGGAGCAATGGCACAGCATGTGTACAACTCTGACAGGTAGGTACACTTCCAAGCACAAAGACAGGCTAATCTATATAGTATATATTGTAGCCTTATAACCTTTGTATACTTCCAGAGGACTAGGAATTCAATTTGTATAGCACACACGAAAAAAAATGATGGTCTGTTTTACAAGTCTGATTATATGAGTCTTCTCAAGACTTCTAGGAAGTTGTTATATAACAGAATTACATCAGGCTTCACAGTATGTTGTGCTCATAGTTTATTCATGTAAATACAGAAATACCTGTTGGGCATAGTCTTCACAGCTTGGTCCAACAGGAACTACCATGACTTGTCGAGGTGAAAGCCAAAATGGCCTGGAGAAAAAATAAAATAAAAATGATTTAATAAAAGATAAAAATTACGTTTAATGAACACAAATTAAATTATAGTACAGGATAGTATGTCACTGGAAGGCAGGGACTCCTAGCATTAGAGATAACAATATTAGAAGTCCCTCTCCTGGGACACTGTTCAGGCCAGTAAATCCGTCTAACACACGGACAGAGTTTCATAGGTGAAACTTGGTCGTGTAAATTACTCGCAAAGTCTGACTGTTGCACCAAAATTTTATGCTGTCTTTATTTTAGATAGTTCTAGTAAATGTGCCCTCAATGTATCTTGTGTGAACCAAGTCTAAGGACATATTAAAATGCTATTGTTCTGCAGCAGATTTTGATTCAAATCTGCAAGCGCCCCATAAGAGCATGCTGTTGACCTGAAAAATCAGCAGTGTTCCCTAATACCTCTGCCCTCATTCACATGATAGGATTCAACAGCTGTGTGCTAGCCATTGTATTAAAGGCCAGGACACAGAACAATAGATATTAATGGATCTATTGACATGACCTTTGTCATAATGGCCCATGTGATCGTTCGAGAAGAAAAAAAAACAAAAAAAAAAAAACATGCCAGTTCCTGAGCTAACTTCACTGATCCTTCAATAGATTTAAATCTATGAGGAATATGTGAAAATAAGATACCATTGGCCGTACACTAGGTTGTGAAAGCGTACTTTTTCATGGCTGAGTACATGGCATATTCGCCTGAATACAAATTAACCCAGAGGTGAAAAGACAAAATATAAAATAGGACATGGAGCAAGGTTATATAAAGGAGTGCTAAACATGTATTAAACACATTTTTGATTTAGGATTTCAGAGGCGTATAAAAATATCATACCATTTTCCTCCATAATTTTCACAAAGAATAGCTATCATTCGTTCCACTGATCCCAAAATTGCACGATGAATGATGACGGGTCTGTTCTTATCATCCCCATCTTTGCTGCAAGGGAAAGAAAAAAACCCCCTCAAAATACAGAAATGCAAATGTGGATATCCTGTGACACTTTTTAAACCGCTCTATGACACAGACATCCCCAGCAAACCAGTAAAGGAAAATAACTTTTACCTTACATAGGTTAAATTAAACCGGATTGGAAGTTGGAAATCAAGCTGTATTGTTGCACACTGATGGTATCTTCCAATGGCATCTCTGATCTTAATATCAATCTGCAATAAAAGATCCAGTTTAGGATTAAAATTGTTATTGCAGTTAGAAAATTTTGTAAGAATTTTCCAAAGTTCTAAGGAAGAAATCTATGAAGCTACTAAAAAGCATTAGAGTAGAAACTGCAGCCTTAATACTCACCTTTGGGCCATAGAAAGCACCATCGCCTGGGTTCAATTTCCAGGGCTGTCCAAAGTCATTCAGACTGTTCTCCAGTTGCTAGAAATTTGGAGAATTGAAAGAATAAGATATTTTACATGTTTTATTTGAATATGATGTAAATGAAAGCAATGTCAATGGCAATAATAAATACCTTTTCAGCTTGATTCCATATCTCAATTTCTCCGAGGTAGTTGTCAGGTCTGGTCGAAAGGTGAAGTTGGAAAGTAAATCCAAAAACATCATAAACAGACTGCAGGAATTGTAGGCATCCCTTCATTTCTTCTCCCATCTAGGAAACAAAGAATTAAGGTTCCACGGTAACTACTAGTATAACTTTATCTCATTACTGTTGATGCGTAGAGTCTTGTTTAGCACTTACCTGTTCCATAGTGCAAAATATATGTGCATCATCTTGCTGAAAGCGCCTAACTCTGGTCAGTCCAGTTAATGCCCCAGACAATTCATTACGATGTAGAACACCAAAATCTGCAAAGCGCACAGGCAATTCTCTCCAGGAACGAGGGCGATGACCAAACATGAGACTACAAGAGTACACATATCAATGAGATACCACAAATAAAAGATCACAAAACTGATGATCAGCTACATCAAGGTTTACTGCCTTAATAAAGCAATATATTCCACAGCAATGTATTTGTACTGTCTTTAATAACATCAGCCTGTGCCCCTAATTGGGTCATCAATTAAAATTCTTTATTGCAACACACAACATACATATAAATATGTACAGGACAATATTATAAGAAACCAGCTAACATACTGGTATGATTTGACATGTAGGCGGAAACTAGAGTATTTGGAGGAAACCCACAAGACACTTAATAAAATGGCAAAAGGCTCATTTCATTATTTATTTTCAATTTCCTTTATATCCGTTCACATCACATCATATAAATATTATGAATGGATAATGGAAAGAGAAAAAAAAAAGAAAAAACACCCTGAGATTACCAACTGGTACTTCTAACTTCATGTTTACTAGCGGTACTAGGGGCGCGGTACGGGTGGTAGGTGCTTTACATTATAACTATGGTGTTAGGGTTGGTTCTTTACTTTCTATGTATGCAATTTTCACATATGTCTCTGTTGTGCATTCTTACTGATGGGATATTGTTATCTGCTTTGGAACTGCCACACTTGCAACATCATGTGAACCCTTATTATTTAACTGTGATATACATACTTTTTTTTTACCCTAGACCTATACACTATTTATTACCACACACCACCCGCCTTTTTGTGAAGCATTTACCCCGTTGTTTATGTGTAATTTATGTTTTCACATTTATTATCACTTAATAAAAATTGTCATTTTATTTATTGTGTTGCTTCTGTCCCTTCTTGGACATAGTCATACTTCATGTCTTATAAGAACCTACCATTTAGGTAATATAAAAATAGTAGTAGGTACCATCAAAGCAGTTTATACTTTGAAGTATACTTTGAAGACCTAATGTATAGGGATCAGTCTAATAGTATGCTACTCTTGAGTGTGTCAGATTTCTGATTTTTGGGAAAAGATTCAGTATAACTTGTATTTTATCCATTTACTGTTCTGTTCCAAGATTAGGAGTAAGGGAGTCCATTAGGCAGTCCCAACATGCACAGTTGTAGAGGAAAGGATATGAGGACTGCCCACTGGATTCCAGACAATTACTCTGAGGATAAAAAGAAAAATAAATAAACAGAACACACCTTATACTGAATCTTTTCCAACAATAAGCTAAACTCAATCTGCTTTATAACAAGATGCCTGCAGATTTCACTGCATTTTCATGGTGAAAGGTTCCCTCTAATCCTTTGTTTCCTTAAAAAAAAATAGACTGATGCTTCGCCCTACTGATCACAAGCAAGTACAATCATCCTCATACTCATGTGTCAAATATTTCTGTATTATGTATGTCTTACAATACAATTCAGATTCTATTGTGACCCTAAAGTAATACAGACAAGATACAAATAAGCAAATATCACAAGAATGAACATACAAGGTACATAATGTAATCTGTGGTATTGAATTTACAAGAAAGGGAATAGACAACTGAATATACCAATGTCCAGGGCAGTTCATAGGCTTCAGTGCAAAGGTTTCTTTTTCAACCTCAAAGGAGAACATGTTTTCACTATAATGCTGCCAGTGACCAGACGCTTCCCACAGCTTGCTATTGTAGACATTAGGTGTTGCTACCTCTGTAAAATTCCTCATCTGGTATTCCTCCTATAACAAGCAAACATTATTAATATTAAATCAGTGATCTATAGAAGTTCGGGTGTATTGTTACAGTTGTCTTGTTTTATTTGATCTGAAGTATTTTCTAATCCTTCTCTTCTTTGGAGCGCTCATCTTATCACTAGAGAACTATTAGTTATATATGACATTTTCCTTAGTCTAGGATGCAATTTTAAGAATACAGAAGTTACAATAAGTCCAAGTGATTCTCTAACCTTGATGAAGTCAATCAGAGTGTTATAGATGTAAGCTCCCCGAGGCAAGAAGAAACAACTCCCTGGGCTCAACTCATGGAAGAAGAACAACTCTTGATCCTAAAGGCAAAATTAAAATACCACATTAGATGATATTAACATTTTATATCCAACAGCAATTTAAAAGAATTAATAGTAACCTCCACCTTTCAGGCTGTCATAAGCCATATGCAGTCAAACATCTTATACCCCAATATCTCTCATCACAGAGCGGGGCAATATGTGTAATAGATGAACATTAGGGGGCTGCTCACAATGCACATACTTGAACATTATAAATTAGCGGGGGGGTTTTCACAATTGAGAAGACAAATTATATTTGTGTTATAAAAGGCTGCTATGGCATTTTCTGTCATTACAATTAATCACTATATTTTATCCCTTTGTTTGAAAACTAAACCATAAAACTCAACATATCTATGAAACACTTATAAAAAATATTATTACTGGTTTTCCCTTGTAGTACAAACCTTTCCAATCTTTCTATGATCTCTGTTTTTAGCCTCTTCCTGGAATTTCTCCCATTCCTTCATTAGCTTATTATCAGGGAAGGAGATCCCATATATTCTCTGCAGTGTTTCCATATCAGCCTTCCCTTCCCAATACGTAGAAGAATTCTATAAGATTATAATGACAGAATTATAAAACAGTAGCAATAATGAACTATACATTGTACAGTCTTGTTTCAGTGAATAAGTGGCAGTGCTGTTGTGCACAGGAGTGCTTTATAGACATATAAAGGACGTCCCTACAAAGGATCTAGACCCATTTGGGTGGATAAGGTTTTTTGTTATTTTGCTTCTTATATACCCAATTAAGAAACTTTCTAAATAGACTTCAATAAAAATGTCCTACCATTTTGTTACACCAAAATCTGTGCAACTCCATCACATAGCTAAGGGTCCATTCACACGGAGGAAAAAGGTGAGGAACTTGGTGTGGAATTTCAGCACTGAAAAAAAAAAAAAAAAGCCTCCCATTGACTTCAGAAAAAGGAACCCATTGAAGTCAATGGGAGTCTTTTTTTCAGCGCTGAAATTCCACACCAAATTCATCACCATTTTCAACCGTGTGAATGGACTCTAAAGGTCCTGCTTCTTCTGACACAGATCATATATATCATCTTACAGATAACAGGAAGGAGAATGAGGTGGTGCATGGCAGTTAAAGAGTATGGAGATGGTAATTAATATCCTTTCTGTGAAGAAGAAATCAAATCAGGGATGAAACTGTGCAGATACTCTTGGAGACAAAGACCTCATATACAGAATGTGTTACTGGGAGGGACAATCACAAGAGAAAAGTCTGAAACTAGAAGAAGGTTGAAAACTATACCAAGAGTCTCAAAAAAACAAACAAACAAAAAAAAAAACGCAACCTGCAGACTGAAACTTAGTGATTTTTTTTACATTAAAATAGAATTTGCGCCATATGTGAAATAAAATTTTTCCTTGACAATGGGGTCCCTAGCTTTGAAGTAGGATATTTCACAACCCCCACCAACTACAGCTCTTTAATTCCTTTACTAGGGGAACATGACTCCAAGTCTCTGACCCCATCTGCCTCTAATTGGAGAGTGTCAGAGCTCTGAATCACACACCCCTTGCTTGCTCTGGCCTGAGACCACCCACTTGACAGTATAGAACCTAATTAGGATACCAGACACCAAAACTTAGAATCCAGGATGTTCTATATATCTATCCCCCAAAGCTGCCGTTGCACTGTGTGTGTGCGTGGCATATTTTTTTCATTCAGATTCAGTCAGAAATAAGTTGAAAGTAGACAGTGATACCGCAAGCAGTAAAATATTTTGTAAAAACAAAAGACATGAAGGATATGCAATCTCTCATATGTTCAGGATGTAAAATACAAGATTTACAATTACTCTGAAGCTTCAGTAACTACCTTGTATATTTTAAAGGCTTTAATCTTCCCAGTGTGCCTCACATGAGGACCTCTGCATAGATCAATAAGAGGACCACACCTATATCAGAACAGAGAAAGGTAGGAATTTACTCATCAGTAAAGCAAAGTAAACCACTGCTGAGCCGACAGTACAGAAAGTTTATATTAAACACAAAAAAGATTAAGACTTAGCTAAATGTAAGGATATGTTTAATAAGTATGTAAATAAAAATGACCTTTCACCACCTCCAGTTCTCATCATCTGTTAATAGGTGCTGCTCCACTGATTCCAGCACAGTTGGAATTCTCTCTCTCTAGCCCACACCATTCCCGAGCAACAAGCTCAGTTAATTTTGGTAGTTGAACTGTTATTTAAAAGGATCCAGTCTAAAATTTTATTTATTAATTAGGGTGGGGGAGGCGGAAAAAAAAAATTCCAACTGTCCTAGAATCAGTTTTTCAGTTGCTAATAAATGATGTAAAGAGGTAGATTTGTTGCACGCAGGGAAACGTCCTTTGTAATTTAACAAAATTATGAAGAGAAAAACATTTTTGTACCAATGCCATAAGCGTTTAAACCTAAAAAAAAAAGTCTATTTACTATAATCAACCTAGAATACACCAAATATCAGTAAAAGGATCATCTCAATGTAGTACATAAAGCACATACAGGTCTAATATGTGAATATTGCTACTAGCATACTTAAAAGGGGTTGTCCAAGCAAAAATAGACAACCTGTGCAAGTTCCACGGTGCTCCGGTGCCTCTCTGTGCGGTACGCCCTTCTTGGTTTTGTGCTGACATGTGGCTCAAGTCCCAAAAGACAACGCTGGAGCATAAGGACCAGAGCATGCTGGGAGGACACCGAAGCATCGGGGACAGGAGATTACGATTATTTTTTTCACAATCCCCACTTGTCCAGCCATTAGAGGAAAAAAAAAAAAAAAAAGCCTGGACAACATCTTTAATAAAATGTCGAAGATATGTTTGTATTTTCATTGTTAAAGGGTAAGTTCACACTGAGTAAACGCTAGCTTATTTTGTAGAGTAAAATTACACTTGTAAATTTTGCTACCCCATTGACTTCAATGATATTTTTTACACGTGTAAAAATACGCCTGTAAAAATACGCCTGTAAAATGTCATTGAAGTCAATGGGAGTCTTATTTTTACACGTGTATTTTTACACGTGTATTTTGCAAAAATACACACGTGTTTACTCAGTGCTGTTGATTTTACATATTTACTGTAATGATACAATGTATGTGTTTCTGCCATAAAACACAATAAAACAGATTGTACATTAATAAGAAGAGTATCCATATGCAAATCTCCCAGCTAACCTCTGAGCATTTGCTAATACAGTCTTGTTTGTTCTGGGCATCACATGCATTTTACACAGCTACCTATACTGCACTGTTACATTCTCTTCTGTGAATACATGAAATATAAATGCTGCCTGTGTAACAATACAGGTAGCTGCAAGATCTGCACAACCACAACTAGAGTCAGAGATTGCTGGAAAAAAATATTACATTTCAGTTACCTGTATACGGTCGTGGTCGGTGTATCAACTTTTTCACTTAGGATCCGGCATTTAAATTTATTATACTAGGAAAAGATATATATATTTTTAGAGATATTAAACATAAATGATTAAATTATATGGTTAAAAGGGTATTCTCATCTCTATTGTGTAAGTCCCACAGGTGAGATCTGCATCTATCTCTACATCAGGGGACCTCCAAACTCCATACTGCCTTTACAAGAAGTCATTGCAAAAAATGGGATGGCCAGGATTACAAATCTAGTCAAGTTCACAATGCTATGCTGTTTCTGTAAAATCCATAGTAGTAAATGAATTATACAAGCAGTGTAAAACAGCACGGTCAGATGTTTTTGTAATCCCGGCCACCACTCCACTCAGAGATGAGAATATACCCTAAAATACAACACTCTAAAAGGTTAAATCTAGAAAGTAGTACTGACAAAGACAGGAGGACCCATGAACCCATAATACACCCCAATGTGCTTCTGAGTTTTATAGGGTTCTTTTTCCACCAAGACGACAAAAATTGGTATATTCCTATTAAGGTGACATACAGAGTCACCATATGGTGGCACATGGGAGTGCCCACATCTCAAGGGATCACAGTACATTGGCATTTAGAAATCAATTTGTGAACTATCTATATACTTCCTGCCGGTCGTCTTTACCTTGAACATCTCCAGGAGCAACTCTTTGCTGACTTCCAGCCTTTCAAATGGCTGTTTCTCCTTAATGATGGTTTTACACATGTTCTCCAAGACAGGGAACTCGTTGCTGGACACTCCCCTAGAAAAGTCACACGCAATTTAGGATTACTGGAGTCAAACACAATGTAAACTTTAAAATAAATATTTTTTTCAAATCCATCAAAATAACAGCTTATTCAGCAGCATCAAAAACAAATACTGCACAAAGAATAGACATGGAAGACTGGAGGATGCACTGTATTAAGTGAGTGAAATAAGCAATGCACAACTGCTGAGAAATATAGTTACCTGTCTTCTAAATACATATCATAATAGAAGCCATTTTCAATAGGTGGACCATAGCATAAGCAGCCTCCATAGTAATTCTCCATTGTCTCTCCAAGAATGTGGGCACTGGAGTGCCAGTAAACCTGTAGGGTGGTAAGAAACATGGCAAATACTGAGAAGTATTAAAAAAAAAAAAACTCAGTGGCTCAAAGTTCACGCATGGCGAATGTCTTCTGAAATTCCACTACAAAATATGGATTTTGCAGAGCACTTTGATGTAGAGAATGTATCAAAGTCCAATAATAAAGTCTAGAATAGACCACTTAGAAATAATACAGCATAAATATAACTTTTACACATTATAGTAGTTTAACTTACAGCTTGAGCTTCTTCATTGTCAAATGTCAGCAGTTCTAATGTGCAGTCTCCCTCTAGTGGTCGGTCAAGATCCCAAAGCTCAGTATTTACTTTAGCTATTACAGTGTTATCTGCCAATCCACGACTGCAAAAGACATCAATAGTTCACTAGCGTGCATGTTACGACACTTTACAAAACATGTATTTCCAGTAAGCAAAGCAGGTTTTTATTCATAAGCAGATATATAACTAACTACTGGCACAGTTTATATGTATGCCATCACAACCAAAATGTATCAGCATATTCTAATAAAACTTGTAAATATTAACTTGGCTTTTCTTTATTTCATTTGTATTAGAATTCATGAGGTAAAGCTATAATAGGTCTTTTGAAATTATTTCATAAATCAAGAAAAAAATAAAAAAACAAAATACAAACAACATGGTAAATTAAAGGGGTTGTCCAATCACAAGGATCCTAGCTATACTGCTTGTTAATGTGGATGTAAGACTTTTCCTAAATACATTGCTTCAGCAAAACTGCTTTGTTTGTCCACTATCTTACTTTATTCATTTTTTTGGGACACATCCCTTGACTTATCTGGTCATAAGTCAAGTGATGTATCTGCTGCTCTCAGGGGGGAGGGAGGAGGGGCTAAGTGCACGGGGGGGGGGGGGGGTAATTTACCCTTTGGGGGGAAGGGGCCGCCAATACAGACCCGGCATCCGCTGTAATAGAGAGGCAGATGCCGGGGAGGGTTAGACGCCAGCAGTGGCAGGAGCGATGCTGCTATTCCGGGGGGGGGGCGGAGGAGCGGAATAACAGCATCGCTTCTGCCGCTGCTGGCTTCATGCAGGGCAGGAGCATAGCGATGTTGCAGGCATCTGTGCCGGCATTTGTGCATCTGTGCCGGCGTCTACACTCCCCAGCATCCGCCTCTCTATTACAGCGGATGCCGGGTCTGTATTCACATATGCCAAGCGGCGAGATGCCGCTGGCCCTGCGTGCACGCTCATAGATGGTGAGACCAGTCTAGCCTTCACAATGCGAATACAGACCAGGCATCCGCTGTAATAGAGAGAGGCGGATGCCGGGTCTGTATTCGCATTGTGAAGGCTAGACTGGTCTATGAGCGCGCACGCAGGGCCAGCGGCATCTCGCCGCTTGGCTTTGCATATGTAACCCCGCCCACCAGTGACGCAACAAAGCCGGAAGACAGAAGAATTTACAGCAACGAAGACTGGTGAGTATGTGACGTAGGACAACCCCTTTAATAGATACCAAGATCACTAGGAGACATTTTACCTAATGCCGACAGCGACTTCATAGGGAGTGGTCCTCCAGGATTGTCCTTCAATGGCCTTTCCATCAGGCAAAAAGATTTTAATCTGTTTGCTTTGTTTTGCAGCTCGGTCAGCCATTAAGGCATCATGTTCCCTTTTCAAAGTTTCATAGAGATGAAGTCGATCCTGGATGAATGGTGTGGATGGAAGGCCCTGTTGTTAAAAACATAAATCAGTGGGATTATATATTTAGTAGAATGACGACCTAAAACATAAGAACATAAACTTAATAAGTATAAAAAAATGGAGTCTGTAAGCCTATAAAATATAGTACCGAAGAAGGTATACTTCAGAGTTACCTATGATCATTTATTTGATATTCATTGGATGAAACCACTTTAACAAGAAACATTTAGTTTGTGCAAATGAAGATTGTCAGAATATAAATCACATACAAAATAAAAAGCTCAAGTCAGTAACACACAATATATAAACATGAAGGCAAACAAATTTCACAGTGAATATTTTTGGAGTGTGCCTTCATTTTTGCAGCTTTTGCATACACGAAGGCATATATCACATGAAGGCTCTGCTCTGTTCACATCTGCCATGTGGCTTCAGTTTATAATGTTGTGCCAAACTGGATGTGATACAGACAAGCAGTGCCAGGTGGAAGACATTGACTTACCCCGGGGTTCTCTTTACTGTTAGGTGTGTATTCAGCAATACTTTTCATTACAAAAATGAAGGAATTTGTTATAAAGGTTCTATTTCGCAGATGTGAACAAAGCTTTATAGTACCTCACAGCAACTCAAAAACCATGCACATGCACAGAAAAGACTTGGGTGATGACCTCATAGGGAATTTGCTCCACAGGAACAGAGGACACAAGCAGCAGACAGCCAATAGCAGCCACCAACAAAACTACTGGTAGGCAATGATCAGATCCTTCAGACACTGCTCCAAAAGAAGGAAGGTGAACACCAAACTTATAAAAACCGTAAGGGTTACAACAACAGACGCATAAAAGTGTTCCAGTGAGTTACAATAATGCAGTGAGCAATAATGTTCCATGGATTGTCTAGTCAGGTCATCCGTCAGTCACACAATGTAGTAGTTTACATTCAGTCATCAACTTCTATGTATTGCCTAATCTTGAGATGGATTGGAAAAAATCTCGTAGCCCACAAAAATCAGAAATTTGTATAAATAAATACTGAGGCTGAGTTTCCATAGTCAGAGATTGTTGAGGCACTTTGTTGTTTTTGAAGCCAAAACCAGGAATGAATGTGTAAAAGAGGAGGCGCTGCTGCTGACCTACATACCTTTCCTCCCATTATGAGCCACATCGAGCTTTGGCGAAAAACACAAAAACAAAAAAGCAACCACAACAAAACCTTAAGGTGGTGCCAAACAACTGAGTGTCCCTAAAGCAGCATCCCCTCCCTAGACCACCTTCCATGTGTGTACTGTCATAATGGAGAGTAAAAAAAGAAATCAGGACACGCCCATAGTTTCTGAATGTTTAATGGTGTGACACATAGCTGCATAAGGTACATGACAACAAAACACATCAGATCAAAGGTTAGCATTTTAGAGGTTTATCATGAGTATCATTAAAAATCATCCTAGAAAAACTACTGAGTTTACTAAACACCACAAAATAGGAGATGCAACTTAAAAAATAAATAAACCAAGCAGCTATAAATAAAAAAAAACTCAACCTGAAGTTGAAGCTATGCAGAGAGTTTCTTCCAATGACAAAGTCTGGAGGAGAAAACTATAGAAATGGAGGAGCAGGAGGGACGTCACGAGAGGCTTTTTTCAGCATAAAAGAATTTATCAAGACTGCAATTAATGAATCTTAATAACAACTGCACTGCTGGAGGATGCATCTCATGTATGAAGCTAAACATAGAGGGATTCTTAGCTGGCTAAGATTTTAAGCAATATTTATACCAGTGCAAATGACATAAATAATCATAAATGCTATGGGGCCGGTGACTCCGTTCAAAGGTGATTTCTGGCATACAAAGCAAAATTTTGAGGACCCGAAAGGTCAGATCAATAATAAAGAGATGCCACTTTATAACATGGAAATAAGCCTAAATACTGTGGATATTAGTTTGCTTTCATGTTCATAGTACCTAGCCCTAATCACTCAATTTAAAGGGGTTGCTCAGTTTCAGACCAATATTAAAGTATTAAGAAAAAAAAGTCTGTTTGTATAATGAAAAAAATTCTACAATTTTCCAATAGACTTTCTGTATCAATTCCTCATGGGTTTTCTAGATCTCTGCTTGCTTTCATGCATTCTGCTTACTGTCAGTGGATAAAAATCAGTCCACGGTCAAGTGATGTGCAGGCGCACAGACAGACATCTGCCTGGCAAGGAGACCATGGACTGATTTTTCTTACACTGGAAGTAAACAGATTGAATGCCAGCAAACAGCAACATATATAAACTTATAATAGATATTACGGTACTCACGCCAACATTTCCTTTCTTCCGTTCAGCTGAATCCTTTGTCAAGGGACCTTGAAAACAAAGCAACATAAAAACAATTTGGGGTAAAATTTCAAATTTATACAAAACTTGTTACACTGCAGGACACAGAATATATACCTCATGTTAGCAATTAAAGGGAAATGATAACATGGTGACCATTTAAAGGGAATTTTGTTTTGTTTTTGACTCATTATATTGTCTGAAAAATCAAACTCCTCTATAGTAATAGTGGTCTATTCACAGTGTCTTTCCTTATCCTGCTTTCACCTTCTTCACAAAGTCACAGGATCAAAGTGTGACCTTTTTCTCTAGCGTGGGGTGCTGTGTAAGCAGGAGGACTCTGCTGCCTTCAGGTACTACTGAGAACTATAAAGTGACCTTAAATTCATAAAAGATCTCCCCCCCCCCCCCCCCGTTGTCCTCTCCTAACTCTACTTTTAAAATGGCTCATCTGCCTTTTACATAACCTATATAGTCCCCATTTCTTACATACTGACCAGCCATAGTCCCCCACCTCTCATAGTCAAGTCACCATGCCCTCATTTCTTTCCCCAATATTATCAGCAGTATTGGGTTCAGATTTCAGGACCTTTGGCGACACCATCCTCACGTTGTGAGGTTATGGCAGGTATATTGTATTATTAGCTCTGCAGTATTTTGTAGGAACCAGGAAATAGTAATGAGTCCCTGTACTAGACATAGACAAAGGCATCAGCAATAGCTTGAATCTACTTCAATAACTACCTTGTATAGCAGAAAAAATATATGAAAAAAAAAACCCACAAGAAGTGTTACATCAATACCTCCATATACATATAAGGGCGTGGGCCACATGTTGCAAAAATGCTGCGATTTGCATGGAGTGTATTACAGTACCTGCAAAGTGACTGGAATCCTGACTAATCCCATTCACACACTGCAGAAAAATATCTGCAACGAAAATGCTGCAATTTCAAAAACAATCACATTTTTGTAAATCTCAGTCAATTATACCTACAGAAACACTGGTGTTTTCCATATAGGTATAATAGGGAAAGGAACACTCTGTGGATTGTGAAAAGTGCTACAGAAAAAAACGTGATGAGTTCTCGTCACAGTCTTTTCCACAGAGCTTTTTTGGCTGTGTCTCACTACGTGGGGTCTTAGCCTAAAGCAGTTTTACAGCCCTAAATGCATATTTATTTATTTATGATCTATCCATAGGATATGACACCAGTATTTGATCCCTGGCGGTCCAACACCTAGACAGACAGGTGGATGGGAAATGGAAGCAACTCTTCTCCTAATCAAGTAATAGGAGCGGAGGTGTGGAAAGCAACCCTATCACAACCTAAGGACTTATCTGAACGTCAGTGTTGGTAAGCCAAAACCAGAAGCAGGTCAAATACATAATTCAATTCCAGGGGTCAGCAACCTTGGCTCTCCAGCTGTTGTGAAAATACAACTCCCAACATGCTCCATTCACTTCCATGGGAGTTCCAAGAACAGCAGCATAAGTATACATGCTGGGAGTTGTAGTTTTACAACAACTGGAGAGCCAAAGGTTGCCTACCCCTTGTTCTATTCTCTGTGTGGTCTCCATTCAGGAAGGTTGATGATAACCAAATTTTCTTTATTTTTTACAGCATAAAACCAGTGGTATAATAAAATGATTACATGTTTCAAGTACAGACTTTTGATCATAGCCCGATTCAAAGATCTGCTTTTCCTCAACCTCCCAGAGTTGGATTATTCTTTTATTATCTCTTCAGCCATAACAAGGCATTTCTAAATGTATGGTTTAAAGCAGGGGTAGGGAACGTACGGCTCTCCAGCTGTTGCAAAACTACAACTCCCAGCATGCATACTTGCTCTGCTGTTCTTGGAACTCCCATTGAAGTGAATGGAGCATGCTGGGAGTTGTAGTTTCACAGCAGCTGGAGAGCCGAAGGTTCCCTATCCCTGGTTTAAAGTAATATATTCTGATTTTATTGTCAAGCAGGTATGACTGCAAACATTTGTGGAATATCAAACTTAAATGTGCAGAAACCTAAAAAGACAATAAAACAATAAAAAAAAATGTAAAAAGATGTTATTTTTGGGAAGAAGTTCTTGGTTAACCATTCAGAGGGCCACAAATACAGAATAACTGAGAACAAACAAGTGCCAGACAGCTCTGGTCTCAAGGTTAGAAGTACAGAGAAAGAAATATACGTCCTGTTAGACTTGTGTTTTCCACGTCAAGACTATTCTTGTGACTTACCTACTGGATGGAATTTCTTTTTTGTCTGTTCCTTAGAGTTGCTTTGTAACCCTCTCTTCAGTAATAGTAAATATGTGTCTGGTGACTATAAAAGAATAAAATATTGTATATAAAACCTCTAAAATTCATCTCAGTTTGCATTTCTCTTATAGAAGGAAACAATGGAAATAAGTGGTGCCCAATGGTCCTAAGGTTCCTTGGGTTCTGCCACTATGTTCAGCATGCTCCAATATTGTTATCTACTGAATCAGCGATGGAAGCCATTATGCTTCATCTGCTTCTCATGTAGTTGTGAATAGTTGTATGCAGACTCTTATAGAAACTTTCAGAAGCTATTTAAAAGCAGCAATGCCATTTTAATAAAAAGTAAAAACTTTTGATGTAAAAACATTTGTACTCATTTTATGCATCACAGATTTGTAGAAAACTTTTTTATATGACACTGGAAATCAGGTGTACAAATAAGACTATTCACTTTTTGTTTTGTCCATAGGATGAGAAAGCTACAGGTGCTTAGGCTGGTTGTATCCATAGGGCTTTATGTGACCAATGTAGAAAGAATGTATAGGAAAGCGCAGTGTACTTCACATTCCCATACAGTTGAAAAGTAGAATGCAGAAATTAAACAAGAACACTGACAGAGGTTATATATACATAGATAATCTCTATCCATGTTCTTGTTTAATATCTATATTCACAAATGTCTTTCTGAAATTATTTACAAGTTGGACCAAATTTATGTAAACATATGTATCTGAAAACTATATGAGATCACAGCAAACTCACTGGGTCTTGGAATAAGACAGTCCATGTGGCATCTGATGACTTGAACATGCTTTCCCCACATTGTTCCAGCCATGTGGGTACATTTTGGTCACTGACTGGTTGGTCCTGGATGGATTTTTCCCTGGTCTTCTCCAGTCTCTTTAATATAATGGTGGAAACTGGATCCTTTAGGTCTCCCTAAGTGGAAAACAGTAATGAGACTAAATGAGCACAGTAAATAAAACAAGAAGTTTCACATAAAGAAATGCACAAACTAGCCCATACCTCAAGTGGGAAAATGACTTTCCACGGTCTATGCATGGCATCCAAATATTCCCGTCGCTGAATGAGCTGGAGGACACCAGGTTGTCCACTTTTTGTACTTGAGAATTTTGCTGCTTTACTGTGATGCCAATCTGGTCCCACATGATAGCCATTTCTCATCCTTTCCTGATCCACAGTCATAGTGCAAAAGAATAAAAATGGTTGTGGAGTGTTTTCCATTATTTTGATGTCTTTGTTTTACCAATTTACTCATGGAAAGAATTGTACTTATAGTGAGTGTATCTCAAAATGGTAAATCTGCATAATTGTAATATAATACTGTACAGCAACTACAAATTAGAACTGGGAAGTTTTGGGAAGTTTTAAAGACAATCCATCAGCTAGCATCAGATACACCACAATACTACATATGAGGCTGTTGAACTGAATTTAAAAAGCAAAAATTGACTTAAAAAGAAACCTGTTATATCCATATGAAACACTAAACCTTTAATAAAAAAAAAAAAAAAAAAAAAAAAAACCACTATAGACCATAAAACACCTTTATACTTACCCATAGAGGACTTCAATTGAGTCTCAAGTTAGTTTCCTCAAGCAACAGGAGCACCAGGAGCTATGGAAGTATGGATTTTATTTTACTAACCCAGGCATATATGGCGTAGTATATACAGTATTTGAGACACCAAACCATTGGTTACCAAAGACCTGCTGGTGCTTTCCTGCATCAAATTTACATCCAAGGGATTGCACACCAGGATGTGAAGCCCCCCATGGGGCATCCAGGTGGGTGTAAGAGGAGAAAAAAAAACCCAAAAGAAAACATACTCTCCTGTCCCCAGTGCTCTGTTGCCTGCTCCTTGGCCACTTTCCATCGTGCCGAACAGCCATGAGGCTCACGTGATCGCTGACACCAAATGGCCTCATCTGTCACCAGTAAGATGCCAGTGACTTCATCAAAACCTCTCAGTGGTCACGTGAGTCTCACTGCTTTCAGCACTATGGGCTTCAACATATAATGGAAAGAGGACTAGGAGAATTATTTGGCTTATCACCCACCCTACTATTGCGCCAAATTTTGGACAGCCACTTTAAGATGACGATACACATTAGATGTGTTCGCATATATCAGTTGCAACAATATGAGGTTTTTTATACTCCAAAACCATACATACAGTTTTTACCATAGTCCATGAGGCATGACGAGCTGCTGAGGAGAGTACTCAACTACTTCCAGTCAACGTCCGTTGACTGGGTTCCACCATCAAATAAAGGTCAGAGCTGAATGTGTATTTATGGTACTTTTCAGACAAACAGACATCTGACTATAAGACGAACCCCAGTTTTAGACAGGAAACATTAGGAAAAAAATATTTCCTAATATGGCATTACAATGTGCAGGGGGAAACTAACACGACATTAAACTGTGTTGGGGGCACCAACGTGGCATTATACTGTGGGAGGGACCACTACAGAGCATTATACGCTCGCACAGTATAATGCCCCATTATTGTGCCTCCTCACAGTATAATTCCCCATTAGCGTACCACCCACATTTAACATTAACAGCAGCCAGGAGGAATATTCACCTCCCAGCCACTCCCCAGCCCTTATTACACTAAGAAGCAGCAACGATCGGCAATCATTCTGCTGCCTGTGCAAGAGCCCTCACGTGTGAAGGCAGCCGGGATGATCCCTGCTCCTACTAGTGCAGGGGATGCGGGCTTGGGGACAGTGAGCAGGAAATTAATGCTCAGGGGCAACACAGTGGCTCAGTGGTCAGCACTAAAGCCTTTCAGTGCTGGGGTCCTGGGTTCGAATCCCGCCAGGAACAACATCTGCAAGGAATATATATATATATATATATATATATATATATATATAATTTTATATGTTCTCCCCGTGTTTGCATGGATTTCCTCCCTTTCTACAAAGACATGCTGATAGGAAAAAAAAATGTACATTGTGATCCCTATATGGGGCTTACAATCAACATTTAAAAAAAAAAAAAAGGAAATTAAGGTTCCTCCCACCCGCTCTCATAATGAAAGTGCTAGGAGGCAGGGGTCCGGACAGATGGTGGCCCTCGACTCCAGGACAGTATTGAAGCTGCTGCAGATAGCATTTTTCCATGCAGTAATGCCACAGATATGGTGTCATATTGCGTAGGAGCTACTGCCTCTTGCAGCAGAACCAATCCCATAGAAAAACTATGGGACCCGTCCTGTCATCAGTTTCCCTTTGGCTTGTGTGCACCATGCCAGAGAGAAACGGATAATGCAATACATATGTGAACGCACCCTAACTTATGTGCATAGCTTTAATTCTTCAAGACTGACTTATTGTAAATGACCTGACGACACACTTATGAATTAAATGCATCCTACAGGAGTCTGTCTGTTGGCAAAAATCTGCACTTGCTGCTTTCTTAAAGGGGTTGTCTCATCATGTCAACTCCTATCAAAGTACAGTGAGTACCAGCTAACCACAGCATTTCAGCAATCAGCTGTAGAAAATTGTTCACAGAAGAAATTTTCACCATTACTTACTGGCCAAAAAATTGGCCACCATGTAGGGTTTGGACAGGTCAGGTCTGCCACAACTCAGGCTCACTATCAACACTTGGCACATAGATAGGGTTATGCAGGGATATGAAAAGCTTACCCGTGCATTCTCGACACTGAATAAGAATACCTACTAATATATATGATGGTTCCCCTTCATTCCCATTCTTAATTTGCAGAGCATTGGGGTGCCCAAAGTCTTTGTGCTCAGTTCCCCTGCTGCTGCTCCAGCTATCTGCGTCATCCCTGACTCTGCTCTACTCCTGCTGCTTGTACATACAGTAGAGCAGAGTAAGATATGTGACTGACAGTTGGAGCAGGGGAGGCTGAGGAATAAGACGTCTGGCTCTGCAAATCTACAGGGCTCTGGGGGACCAGCAAATATATTAGTGAGTAAGCTTATTGAGTGCAGTAAGGGCAACCATAAGCTTTATTTCCCCAAATAGTCTGTCAAATCGATGTGTATGATGTTGGATTATGATTAAGAGCATTATAAAGGAAATTTACATGAAAGCTACACAATTTTCATATATGTTAAAAGCAGGCTAAAACACCAAGCTTATAGCATGCAAAATGATGACTTCAACTGGATTACCATGCAAAAGTCAAACACATGCTACTTATGCCTATGATAAATGCTTTAAGAAAACACATACCTCGTGCTTCAGTCCCTCACTCTCCCTTGTAGCATTGTGTTCCTTCTTTTTCTTCTGGGAAGACACATGTTGCCTCACATTTTTCTATAATAAAAGTAAAAATTATTATAAAGTTTCTTAGTTTACAGATAGAGTATGGCAAGGATAAAAGAAATAGGAATGTTATGGAGCTCGCATACATGGATAAGTACATGTACAGTCTCATCAGGAGGCCTGGCAGTAGGATAAACAACAGGTTGCATCCCATTAGAGGGTCTGAGTATAAGCGCTGTCCCTAAGCGGACCAGATCAATGAAGACCACAGCGCTTGTGTGAACCTAGCGTTAGATGTAGGCTCAAATATGATGTGGAACTGAAAATCCACTACAAAATCTGTGATTAAATCTACCTGTATGGTAAATGCGGATTTTGTTGCAGATCTGGCAATGGATTTTACTCATTGCATACAAATGGTGAAATTCACAATAAATAAGGAACACTGCATATTAAAATTTCACAACATAGTGTCGGGGTCTGGGGTTGCTTGGTGGGGTGGCATAGACACACAAGTCCAGTTTCTTTTAGTCCAAAACAAAGATAGAGTTTATTTTCACTCAAAAAGGCAGTGCAGCAACAAAAGGAAACAATACAAAAATAAATCCCTGCCTGGCTAGGCTCTAACTAATCATAGAATAGGTTACCTCACCTAGAGTAACAGAAATCCAAAAGCCAGTAGAATCATTCAGGACACAGCTCCCAAAAATATGACCTCTCTCTCTGTCAGGTCTCCAGCCAAGCTCTCCTAAAGTGTTGCTGCTGGAGCAACTTCTTAAGCTTCCTTGACGAGGAGACTCTCTGCAGCTGATTCGCTTCCTGAACATCCCCAAAGTGTGGACTGGAGGGGGGTGGTATGACAGGTCCCACTACCAACCTACCTGCCATTCCTAAAAATCCAGCCCAATAAACTTTGAAATAACCCTCAGCAGACAATAGTTATCCGCTGAGAAATGTTCTTCCTGGAGTTTTCTCATCTCACCCACCTTAGTAGTCTGGATGAGATGTACATCCCCTCCATTACCTGACCAGCCTTCGGTTTACAATACCTAGAATTTGAGGAATTTTTTGATAAAATCTGTAATATTAAAAGGCTACCACCCCAGTATTAGTAAATTTCGTATAGTCCATAAGCATTTTTTGCTAACCTTATGACTTTGTGATGGTATAGGACCAAAATGAAAAGATTATAGTTGGGTGCTCAGACCATTTTCAGTCTCCTGAACCCAGGGTTCCTTAACAACTAAATAATGAGAAACTAGATATAATTTATGGATTGTCTTTATTTTTCCCAGTATAGTTCCTCTCAGGGCAGTATAGTGACTCAGTGGTTAGCAGTGGTGGCTTGGAGCGCTAGAGTATTAGGTCTGAATCCAACCAAGGGCAACATCTACAAGGAGTTAGTATGTTGTAGGTTCTGTTCCACACTCCAGAAACACACAGTTAGGGAATTTAGGTTATAATTCTTATATATGGGGAAGTGATTGACAATGTCTGTAAAAGCACTGTGGAATATGTTGGCACTATACAGATAAAGCTAGGTTCACATCTGCTTTCGGTGATTCTGTCCCCAATTCCACTTAAAAAAAGGGGAGAGAAAAGTCCTGTATACAAACCCGGCGGTCCCCATTATAGTCTACAGATAAGTGCTTTTTAAACGGACCTGAAAAACAGAAACCCCCACGCAAGTGTGAACCTAGCGTAAGAGAAATAATAATGAACTCCCGAATAGATGTGTAACATTACTACATTTTATAGTACACAGAGAATGTTACTAGATTGTATCTACACAGTTAAAGGGAGCCTGCACACAGAGTTTATGCTCGCTCATTCTGAACGTAAAACTCGTTCAGAGTAAGCAGCGTAAATAACAAATCCCATTGACTTGAGTGGGTGCCAGCATATGCGCGTATCACATTGAAAGCAATAGGTAAAAAAGCCTCCCATTGATTTCAATGGGGAGCGCGTGTATGCCTGCACCCATAGAAATCAATGGGAGCTGGTTTCTACACCGCTCACTCTGAACGAGTTTTACGTTCAGAATGATTGAGCGTAAACTCTGTGTGCAGGCTCCCTGTGTTATAAATAAATGTTGTATATTTACAAAACCAACAATGTGGATAGTTGAGACCACTACAATTTACAATCAATACACTTGCTAAGGATGAAGAGATTGTTCGGACATGTTTAACTAAGCCGTGGCAACTCAAGGCTTCTAAATAACTTATCACATCCCAGCCACATAATCATGGGTGCAGTGTAAAAGTAACAAAACCAATGTGTCTCTAATGAAAACTGTGTGTCATGGTGGTATAGTATGGAGAGATTCAAATCTCAGCTACACAATATTGGTGGCCAATTAGTTCCCATCAGATCAAACGATCGGCATGTTACAATCCAACATATGCCCATACAACGCAGATTGTCACCTTTTATTGAGCTTAACCACTTCAGTACCGGGCCAATTTGTGGTCCAGGACCAGACACATTTTCGGTTTATTTTGTATGTGCGGTTTCGAGGGCTGTAACATTCTTCTCATACGTCTCATTTAACTAATTTCTGCGTCTTTTCTCGGGGACACATAGGGCTTTATTTTTATGTTGTTTTTATTTTCGAAATATGTTTTACTTTTTTTTTTTATATCCAGGAAAATATAGACAAAATAGGAGGGAAATTGTGTCTGGTTTTCACTTTTCTTTTCTTTTTTTTTTTTTTTTTATTTAATAACACAGTGCCACTGAAAAACTTTATAAAATAGTTTTTCCTCGCCATTACTCTAATTTTTATTTTAGATGATGTCGTCGGGGGTGGGGCTATAACCTTTAATAACGTCATTTTATTGACACATTTTACTTTATTTTTTTTACACTTTTTTTTTTATTAATTTTTCTTTTCAGATGGTGTCCCCATAAGGTCATAAGAGATCTTTGGGGACATCTGGTCACTTTTTTCTTTGTTAGGGAGGCTGATTTCCCCTGCAACTGGGGCTGGTACATTTAGCCCCAGTTGTAGGAGGAATACAGCCTCCTGCACGTTGTATACACAGCTGATCTGAGCCCGGCGGATCATATGACCGCCGGGTCAAAGGGCGGACTTATCATGGCGGCGCCCATAGTTGTGTATACAGCACTCATTGAGCACTGTATACACAGCGATCGAGAAGGCAGGGATGGGAATAAACCTTCCCTGTCTTCTCTCTGGGAGCTCCGGCTGAAGTTACAGCCAGCTCCCAGCTTCAGTAGCTGCACGATCTCGTGCAATAGCTGTGCTCTGACAGGACGTACTGGTACGTCCTGTCAGAAAAAGCCAACCACTTCCCGGACGTATATAGTCTATAGGCAGTCCAGAAGTGGTTAAAATGGATTGTCCAGCATTAATAAAATGGTTACTGTTTTCCAAGAACAGTGCTGCATTTGTCCAAAGCTGATCCCTATTCACTTACAAGGAGCTAAGCTGCAGTACCAGACACAACCTATACACAGGTGTGGTGCCTTTCGGAAGACAGCAGCCATATTTTCCCACATTACCCTACACAAATAAATAGATAAAACATACTAATGTGCATTCTGTTACCAATCCCCAGAGTTTCTTCTCTCAGGGACTAACCGACATTCAGTGACTGAGCAATATCAAAAAAATATCAAAAGGTCTAGTTTATTGTATTGGCATTTTGTTTAGCTACATGATATAGGCACATACTGCACTGCTTCTCTAATGTAACACATACTCATGGATGAACAGATAGTACTGAATTCCCATTTCACCCATTAATAATGTGAAGCATAGACAGTGTTTCTGTAATTCCCAGTAATGCAGCCAGTATTGTCCACTTTCAGTTCCTGTAAAGATGTAGGCACTACTCTCTCTAGGAAGTCAAACTTCCTGACAGAGAAGAAGTTATGGCTCGGGTCAATAAATAAGATGAGGGGACTGCATTTCAGAAGGAAGGATCAACATTCTAGTCATAAGCTATAATAAACTTGTATGCTGAAGCACAAATATGGCACAGTCTTGGCAGAAGACAGGACATTAATCACCCTGTGACATTTAGAATGTAAGCTGCAAGACAGTTGCTGGTGCATTTAGCACATGGCTACATTACCCATAATATCGTAAAAATAGCCATCAGGAACTGCTCAGTAATGCAGTCATCCATCAGTTACTCTTACCTAGTTAGTGTGATTGATAGGCTACACAACCAGTATGAGATTCATGTGGCCTGAACCATCTTATCAAACCTATAGTCGCAAAACATTTGTTTCGGGAAATACTATACATTTCCAATCATGATACCCATCTAATCTGTATAGATTGTTCCTTTATTACTAGAATTCAGCCTATATTGTAACTTTTCATTGCAGATACTGAAAGTTATCAGTCATTTATGTGATTTATTTAAGTTGAAAAACTCAGGCATGGTTCACATCTGTGTTCGGTATTCCATTCAGGGCATTAAAAGCGGTTAGCAAAGAAACCACACAGACCCCATAGACTATAATGAGGTCCGTGTGTTTCCTGCACGAATCATGTGGAGAGAAAAGTGCTGCAAGAAGTACTTTTCTCTCCGCACAGAACATAAGGACCCCATTATGGTCTATGGGTTCCATGTGGTTTCTTTGTTAAACCGCTTTTTAATGTGTTCGGTATTCCATTCGGGGGGTCCCCAAGCAGACTCCCTGAACGGAATACCAAAGGCAGATGTGAACCGGGCCTGAGACACAAACTTTTCATATTACGTGTTTAATATGATATAGCATATAAGGTACAAAGTAGTATAAATGAAATGCAATGTAATTTGGCACTTGGCAGGCTGAAAGACATCGTCGCATACAGTTTTCTGCTCAGACCTTCCCAACTCGCAGTCAGCCAGCATGGTGAAAAGGGGTATCTGAATAAGACATATAGCCCTCCCCACAAGAAATGGGTTTACTTGCTCATAACCCCAATCTAATTATAGGCTCTATTGATGAGGACTTGTTTCTGAAACTATTGTATTTCTACCTTCATTACTCCACCTGTTTATCTCTCTCCTACTTCATGTAGTCAGTGTTGAAGTTTGTCAGGTCGAAATGCTTCCCAAACCAATAATAGTGCCATGTAGGGGGAGACATTGAGCGCAGATTATTTACAACTGTCTATAGGCAAACCTAATAAATCAGGCCCGCCTCTGAAGAACTGATTTGTATATCCACAAGAAAGGATTATAACTGCAGTAGGTTTCTGTTCCCACTAAGGGTCACTTCACAGAACTATATGTTGGTTTCGGTGGCATTTTGCTCCTGACAAACTCCAATTAACCCCTTCTCACCGCAGCCATTTTCATTTTATACTTCCCACCTCCAAAAGCCATAACATTTATTTTTCTGTTCACAAAGGCCTATGAATACTTAATTTTTGCAGGAAAAATTGTACTTGAATAATGGTATTATTCAATATTCCATAATGAAAAGGTTGGAAGAAAAAAAAAACAAAAAAAAAAAAAACGAGAATGCAGTGGAACTAGAGAAAAACTAAATTTCCTTGACTTTCTTATCCGGCTCATTTCTACAGCATTCATTGTGTAGTCAAAATGACACGTCACCTGCATTCTATGAGACAATACCAATAAAAACATTTAAAAAAAAACAAAAAAAACCTACATTTCTATAGGTTCGCCCCCATTCAGAAAAATATATATATTCTCACACCTGTAACTTTTTTTTTTTTTTTTTTATATTTCTGTCTAAGGGACTGCACAAGGCATATTTTTTTTTGCAGAGACAGGCTTACTTTCCATTCTTACCATTTAGGGCAATGTCCAATGTTTTGATTGCTTTTTATAAAAATTTTGCATGAGGCGAAACAATGAAAAAGTGGTAATTCATCGCGTTTATTTTTTAATCATACTACGGCGTTCACCATAGGGGAAAATAATTTTTATAAGTTTGTAGACCGGGCATTTTCAGACACAGAGATACCTAACATGTATGAGTTTTCCACAGTTTATTTTTATATGTGCTCTAGGGGAAGGGGGATATCAGCCGCAACATCAGGGTTAATGCCTACGATCAGTTCAGGAACTTATCACAGACACTGCCGCCACATCTCCACTGTATAATACAGTGGTGACCCAGTGGCTATTGTAGAAGCTCAGCTCCTGGGCCCCACAAAGATATATAAAAGTGCCCTTACCTACCATGTTGTCTATAATACTGGTGTAGAAGGCTTTGGACCCTCTGAGGCCCTGAGCCCAGTAGCGGTTGCTACTACTGCAGCCCTTATAGCTACACCCCTGTACAAGACATAGCTCTGTCCTGTTAGTGGTCCCTGTGTCTTGGTATCACAGCTCAGGCTTACTCATCTGAATAGCTAATTGCTACTATGGAACTGCTAAACTGCTGGTCTAAGGATAGGCCATGAATTTAGTAGTCCCGGAGAACACATCTAAATCCTTCTGAATACTTTTAACAAATGGCATTGTAGTTATTTTTATACTTTTCAAATTATTACATATAATGGTCTGTATAAGGTGTTTTAAGACAGAATTACAAGCAATTACATAGGAATACTGAACACACACAGTAGTGAAAGGGTCTATCCCTGCTAAGTGAGCTTACAATCTAGGAGCATAATGGGGTAGAAGAAATACAGCAATATGGTAAGGAAAAACTGTGTGCTGGAAATCACATTCTGGTAGTTTATGTGATGAAACACAGTTTATGTGTGGGGAATGAGCTCTGAGAGTGCATTAGAGGGCCCTTTATAGGTCTGGTGATGAGGAAGAAAATTCCAGAGAATAGATGCAGCATGAGAGAAATCTTGAAAGGATAAATGTGGAGAAGTGATGAAAGAGGAAGACAGAAGTGGATCATGTGCTGGAAGGAGCCTCCGTAGGTGGGGTAACCTAAAGATTTGGGAACAGATGTAAGATTGTGCAGCACATTAAAGGAGGCTTTAAATGCTAACACCAGAAAAGTTGATGCATATTATATAGCCCAAGAAAACAAAGTTGGAAATTAGGTGGCACAATTCATAGTAGACTAGGTACTGTAGTAGTAGTTAGTATTGTACATGCCAAGAAATGATGAGTACATGCATCAGTAGTTTAAAGATGACCTTTCAACACATCCAGTTCTTAGCATCTGTTAATATGTACAGCTACACTGACTCTGGCACATTTGGATTTTTTCTCTAGCTCCCACCATTCCTGAGCAATCAGCGCTATTAATTTTGGCTCCGAATAAGCTATTTAGGCTCTGTACTGTGAGGAGGACGGTGTTAGGCCAGAGCAAGTAGTATGTACCTGATGCTGGAGATAATCGGTGCTGATAATTCTGGGCTATAAGACCAGCTCTTCTGGCAGTGGGGAGATATCTGTACCGAAAATAACGGCACCAATATCAGGGCAGGGCACTTACAGGGAAAGACAACAGTGCGCTAAATTCAGTGCACGTTCAACTTTCTAGCGGTATACCATTAATGCTTGTTGCCCAGGAATGGTGGGGGCTAGAGAGAAAATTCCAATCGAGCTGCAATCAGTGGAGCGGCAGCTATTAAATGACAAGAACTTGAATTGGAGGTAATGAAAGGATGGACCACGTTTGACAGCAGATGCTACCTACAGTAGTGTTCCTTCTGACGCTCCAAAAAAAGATATGTTTGCAAGATTGTAACAACTTGAACTATATAGAAGACGTGAAGTTAAAAGAACTGGAGCCAGCGAATGAGATGTTATGTCCTACTAAGGTAAATTGTTTATGTGACACAGCTGGCAAAACATTCCTACAGTACACCAAGAAAACGCATCATTTTATGCCAGCAAAATATGGCTTATCTAGATATTGCTGTGTATAATCTTGTGTTGGCACCATACCTTATCTCTACTACACTACCATATTTTGGGGGGCTGCTATTTGAGCGATTCCCTGGTGGTAATCTAATATACTATTATCTTGGTAGGAGTCCTTGTTGTTGTATGTGAATGCCAGCTGGTATGTGCCTGGCACTGGGTATAGGTGGTTAGCAGGCAGTATTCCTTATGTTATATAGGAAGCATGGGCAGGGTTCATGAGAGGACAATGAAGGGTAAGCAGGGCCTCACACACAGAGCAGACATATGGCAGAGGGCATGGCTCACCTCTCCCTTATCCTCACATGCCGGGGTTTGCTCACAGTCCTGCGGCCTAGCCTGGCTCTCCTCAGGCAGGGGATTTTCCTGCAGTCTGCCCCGCTCCTGCTCCTCCTGTAAGCTGCGCTGTAGATGTGCTATGCGATACTTGAGCTTCTCATTCTCGGCCCTCAGCTGCTCCAGTTCTGGGCCTGGGTTCTCCTGCACAGTCCCCTGAGTCCCGAGGTCCAGGAGGAGGCCGATCTCATCACTTAGCCGGCGAATTTCCTGCTCCTGGTAGGTCAGGCGATCTGCAATCTCAGCGGCGGCCATGATCCCTTGTGGACGGAGAGTGACAGGGACAGCTGCAGGCCTGACAGGATGGGTGTGATGCTCTGCAGGGACTAGTCCTGCTGACTATAGACTGCTGTATGTAGGTGATCTGTACATGGTATTAAGGCCCCCATGCGGCTCTCATAGCAGCTGCACCCTGAGCCAGCAGAAGCCCAGGAAAGAGCAGCTCCAGAGGAAGCTTCACACAACCCCCTCCCTGCAATACTCTCCCTCCTATCACTGCTGCTGGCACTCAGGAACCTGCAGCACAGCCATCAAATAAGTCATTGGAGAGGCTCTGAAAGCCCCCAGCCCACTCCCAGCCAATACCCCTCCCTTCTCAGGTCTACAGCAAGGTCAGGAGCCTTCCTCCTCCTCCTCCTGCTGCTGCTACAGTAACCCATATAGTCATTTTCCAAACCTTTTGGACTGTGAAAGAGGAATAGCTATAGCTCACTGTGTTTGCATATCTAAAGGCTGGAATAGCTTTTTATTAAAATATTACCATAAACAGTATTTGAATGTAGACAAAGTCTAAAATGCACAAAATCATGCCATATTTTATCTATCTATTATGAATGCTAAGAGAAACATGAATGCATTCCGAGATGCTTCTGTCTTTTTTGACAGACTAGTTAATGGGTGACTGATCTGTTTTGGTTTTATTCTTTTCACTCATTCTTGTCATGTACAGACAAAAATGAAGAGGAAAAAACAGATTGTAAAACGGACACAATCTGATTATTAGGGCTCGTTCACATCTGCACCCGGTCTCCGTTCTGCAGGTTTCCGTTTCCTGCACAAAACAGAAGCAGGAGACGAAAACCTGCAGGACTCTTTCAAACCCATTCATTTGAATGTGTTTGAAAGATGTCCGGCCGTGAACGGCGGTGAGCGTTTTATGCTCTCCGCCGCGAAACCGTTTTTTTTTTTTAAATCGGACACAGAGTCAGACCTATACCCAGTGTCAGGCACATACCAGCTGGCATTCACATATACTCCACATTGCAAAAATTGTCATTTCTTTTGCAGGCTGCATAGAGCAGCCTGCAAAAGAAAAGCACTGCAGGCCGGGGAGACTACAGAATCGCTGAGGGGAATCCCCGGCAGGAGCACTGAGGGGTGGACCTGAATGAGAACCTCGGCCGGCCGCACCTGAAGGGGAACTGCAGCCGGCCGCCGGCAGAAGTGCTGAGGGGATTCCCCGGGTGCCAGGGATTCCCTCCAGCCGGCCGCAGTTCCCCTTCAGGTCCGGCCTCAGTGCTCCTGCCTGCGGCAGGGGATCTCCCTCAGCGCTTCAGGGTTGCACTAGAGTGAGTGGTCGCGCCCACTCCCTCCTCTTTCCAGAGGCATGGAGCTCCGACATTACCGCCGTAACAGCGGAGGTGCCGGTTGCCATGGCGACCGAGCGGCGCCATTATAGCTACAGACCCGGCACCCAGACCCGGCATACATACACTGGGGCAGCTCTGTGTTCCGGGCCTGCTAGCAGAAGTACCGTAAGTACTTCTGCAGTTTGAAATGAACAGCATCGCCAGGCTACTACCTCCTCCCAACAACAATTTTAAGATCTCTCCACAGATATTCAATGGGATTTACACTGGACTTATTACTGGCCACTTCAGAACTCTCTATTGCTTTATTTCCATCCATTTCTGGGTGCTTTTTGAAGTATTTTGGGGGTCATTGTCCTGCTGGAACCTAGGACGCAAACCCAGCTTTCTGACACTGGGCCCTAGATTGTGACCCAAAATCCTTTGGTAATCTTTAGATTTCATGATGCCTTGCATACAGCCAAGGCACCCAATGCCAGAGGCAGCAACACAACCCCAAAACATCTTTGAACCTCCACAATATTTGACTGTTGCTACTGTGTTTTTTTCTTTGTAGGTCTAATTTTGTTTGCGGTAAACAGTAGAATAATGTGCTTTCCCAAAAAGGTCTATTTTGGTCTCATCTGTCCACAAGACGTTTTTCCAGAAGGATTTTGGCTTACTCAAATACATTTTGGCAAACTGCAGTCTAGTTTTTTTTTATGTCTGTGTGTCAGCAGTGGTATCCTCAGGGGTCTCCTGCCATAGCGTTTCATTTCATTCAAATGTCAATGGATGGCTCGCAGTGACACAGCTAGAATTTCTTTGGAACATGATTGGGGCTGCTTATCCACTATCCAGACTAGCCTACATTGCAACCTTTCATTAATTTTTCTCTTCCTTCCACATCCAAGGAGATTAGCTACAGTGCCATGGATTGTCAACTTCTTGATTATGTTACGCACCATGGACAAAGGAACATCAAAATTTCTGGATATTGTTCATATTTTTCCACAATTTTGGTTGTCAAGTCCTCAGACAGTTCTCTTCTCCTCTTCCTGTTCTCCATGCTTATTATGGCACACAGAGATGCACAATTCAGCGATAGAGTCAACTTCTCTCCTTTTTATCTGGTTTCAGGTGGGATTTTTATTTTGTCCACACCTGTTATTTGCTGTAGGTGGGCATAAACAAGCATCACATGCTTAAAAAAAGAGTTATTTATCCAACATTTTGAATATGTGCCAACAATTTTGTCCGCCCCGTTTTGTGTGAAATTATGTCCATTTTACCTTTTTTTTTTCTCAATCCTTGTCGATAGCTGGTTTAATGGCTGATGATGTGATAATATAATCTGAGGAGCAGAAGAGTAACAATGTTTTGAACTTTTGACTTTTATGCTACATATCTCACCATCCACTACAGACACTACTGCCATCATGTTATAGACAATCATCTTAGCAATCTCATACATATATTTGACTTGCAACTATTTAGCATATGATTAGTTATGCAGATTATTGTCAGTCATGTAACTGATATTGATACTGTTTTGCTCATAAAAATCTAAATTTAAATTTTTAATATTTTGTTAGTATTTAGTAAATCCACCTTTGGCTTTCAAAACTGCCTGAATCTTTCTCAGTGTACTGAGTAAAGTGTTTTGGTTGTAATAGATCTCTTCTATTCAGATCCAACTTCTCTATATATGTCTTGCATGTTCCTGGGGCTGATTCTGAGTGAGAGAGAAACAGTTATAGAGTAGATTATCCTGTACTTACTATGTGAAGTGTATGGCAGCTAGTCTCCATCCACCAGTTAAGCAAAGAATTCAAACTAGAGATATAGCATTCAGAAGGGTAAACTGCTAAAAGCTATGAACATAAGTTATGTTTACAGTGAACAAAAATAGTGTCATGTACACAAATAACAGCTATGGGGACATTCACACTATCATCAGTGACCATCAATAGTGTTCGCTGCTAGTCTCCGTTACAGAATATTAACAATGGGCATTATTAGAACCATCATAAATGTTAAAAATGCTATTGATTTCAAATGGATTTTATCTGTTGTATTTAGTGACCACTAGTGTCCATTTACACCAAATCCGTCACATGTCGGTTATTCTTCGTGGACACAAGAATCCAGGGTGCAGCACTTTTGTGTCTGCGGTAAATAACAGTTCTATGATGAACATCAAGCATCCATTATTTTTCAACATTATTGTCTATGTATAACAGAGAGTATAAAAACAGATACTAACGGACACTAACTGATGCTAATGTGTCCATTAGTTAGTGTCCGTTAGTGTCTGTTATGATAGGTGTCCGTTTTTTTGGGTTTTTTAATGGACACTTTCAGAATAAGATAAGATAATCCTTTAATAGTCCCACATTGGGGAAATTTCAGCATGTTACAGCAGCATAGTAATACAGGTACAGGATAATACACAGTAATATAGCTAAAGAAAAACGGAAGAGAAAGAGGAAGACCTCATGGTCATCGTCATAATCATTAGTTCTCTGCGCGGAGTGATCTACGCTTGGTTTGATGTAGATTATACAGCCTGGTCGTGGTTGGAAGGAAGGACCTGCGATAGCGCTCCTTCTCACACTTGGGGTGAAGCAGACGGTCACTTACATTGCTGCCAAGTCCCATCAGGGTCCCATACATGGGGTGGGATTTGTTCTCCCGCATGGAGGTCACCACAGACAGTATCCTTCTGTCACCCACTACCTGTACTGGGTCCAAGGGGCTCCCCAGGACAGAGCTGGCCCTCCTGATCAGCCTGTCAAGTCTATTTCTGTCCCTGGTTGATATACTGCTCCCCCAGCACGCCACACCGAAAAAGATGGCTGAAGCAACCACAGAGTTGAAGAAGGCCCTAAGAATGGACAGGCAACAGTAGTGTGAATGCCCCCTTATTCTAAAAAGTCACCTAAAACAACAGGTATACTTTGATGTACAGTCTAGATAGGTTGATATAAAATCATTATGGGTGTTAACATATAATATGTTCCAATCTAGTACACAATGTAACTGCTTTCATTCACATCTGATTTGTGTATGAGTAAAATGAAATCAGATCTCATTGGTCAGCATCTAGCTAGACTGCTCTGTAATGGAGTAAATGGTCAACATAAAATCAGAAAACAGTCAAGTGACATAAAGCTATTAACTTCTTCTGCACACTGCTACAAGCAAACAGATGGCCTTTGGCATTAAGAAAAACTACAGATGTTTGCTAGACATGACATCTGTCACGTAAGAGGAGAAATAACATATAGACTATCCCTGCTGATGGATTACTAATGGCAGAATAATTCTTGTAGGATTGTAATAATCTCTATTGTTAATCCTGTTTCATTAAGTAGAAGCATTTCAGGGATTTATAGCACCAGGAAAACAAGTTTCATGAGATCTACAATTACTAAAATGTCCATAGTACTCTATGCATTAAGATACAATCTATAGAAACAGTCCATATGTTCATTCCTATATAGATTTGTTTATGTATCACATTAGTAATACTTCTGAAGAAACTAGAGGGGTTGTCGGGTGGACATGGGTAGTAGATGTTTTTGAGAACAAACTGAGCAGTACTTACCTCCAGTAACTGCTGCAGCCACACGCTAGCCTCGGCACTATACTACTAGGGCCAGTGATGTGCTACAGTGGTAATGCGCCATTGTGTAATGTCACTTCTGCAGCCCCACCAACAAATATCGTCGGTTAACAGCACCAGAGGGGTAAGTGTCTGTCACACATTCCCTGTCTCTGGCCACTTTTTCTCTGCAACCAAACAACCATTTTAATGAATTTTCCATGATATAAAGAACTCAATATCCCACTTATTAAATGACATTTATGTGGATATAGGATTTTTTAGTAATGTTTTTATTTGCACTTCTAAATTAATTGTCATTGTTTTAGAAATGGTCATGTAAAAATCATATCTATAATATATAGTTTTGTAGTATGTGTAAAGTTGCACAGTGTCACCTTATTGACCACTACAAACCTAAGGCATTATATGGTTGTCAATAGGTTGGTATTGCAAGGTTTTATGAGTAGCAAAGCACAAGGCCAGATAAGCCATAAATACAGAGGAGTAAGGCAGCCAACATGGTATATCAACTCCGATGCCCATTGGGACAATGAATGTTGGTATAGCATATGGCGGGCAACAGAGTACATGTACATAATTGTTTCCAGAGGAATGCTGGGGCAAGTGACCTTCTCTATGGACACCCATTGTAGGCAGTAAGTATTTCCATTAATTTAGTTATTTGTGCTGCATTATATTAGTTGTTAATATAAGGAACCCACAGTCCTCCTTTCATCTTGGCAGTAAAGAGAATACATCCTTGTATTTGAGGTCCCCCCCCCACACACACACACACACATATGAAATCCATTATAAGATTCTGTATTTCCGAAGTGTCTTAGCTGGTGTCTTCAGAGGCATGGTGTGAAATAAGTAAGAGAACCATAATAGAAGAGTCATTTTTATTGCTGTGATCCAACCAAACTACAATAAATTCTACTTAGATCAAGATTCCTATGGCTTTATTTGGCTCCCAAAGATTCTTCTGTCTTATTTGGTGAATGTGATCTGTATTTCTACTCAGGTCTTCACTTCATGATCCTGTTAATTTTTTTGCTGATAATCCATTAGAAAACGCACTTCCACCAACATGTTTTATCTTGTGTTTGGTTAATAAGGGGCACGGTATAAACAGTACTGCTGGTAAACTTCCTATATACATGTGGTATACTGTATGCTCTGTTGCACTCAGACTTTATGATATACAAAGTCTTTATAAACCAGAAGTCATTTTCTCTATTTATTCCGATCAGATGCTAAGTGTACAACCCATGTCAAGATGTAACTATTCTTCAGATCATAGTTGAGATTCTGGATAACCTTAGGATAACAAAGGCATTCCTACCAGCAGACTACATTAGTGAAAACTGCCTACCTGTAGACTACCACTAGTATGCCAACATTAAATCACAGAGATTGGAATAGTAAATTTCACATACTTTGTAATTTTAATCAATAATAATGTAGATTTATTAATGTCATTATAACATGCCTTAAACAGAGAGAAATGGAACTGTGCCAAGGTTATTGGTCAAGTGCAAAGTAGCAGTTGAACCCTGGGCCTTGGAGCGTAACGTCTGAAGCCATCATTGAAGTCATCAGTACTGTAAATTACATGTTACTTTAAGTTTAGCATTTAGGCCAGCATGCATGAGGTGCGTTTGCACGTATAGAAACCATTGTAATCATATTTAGGGCAAAGAAAGATTAAATGGATTTTGTGATTTTATGTAACTAAGGGTTCATCCCTTTATAAACTAAAGATTCTTCCACTTCTTTAATATACTTTGCGTTTTCTGTCTTTGCTGTCAATGAATAAATTTCTTTTTTTTTTTTTTTTTTTTTTTTTACATTTGGCAGGTGCAAACTTTGAACATACTATAACAAACCCTGCTTTTAGAGGAACAGTGGTTACAGTTCTATCCAATCTAGGCAATAAGCACTGAACAGCCTGGATTCCAGAGTCATAAATTGTATCAAAACAACTGCTGATATATTTCGCTAACATACCATGGCCATAACAGTGTACAACTGAGGCCAGAGTGCAGTAAGTGTGGTAGACTGCAGCCAATGATCGATGGTGCTGAAACATTGGAGTTTTAACAGGTAAGTAATGGTTCTTGTGTCTTTTTATACTTCCCCACACAGATTATGATATCTTACAGTGCGAGTTGGATAACTATCCGACAAGAATGCGCCAAAAAAAAAAAAGCAACTAAGGCCTACAATATAACTTTTAATAAGTTACCTCTAAAAACATGTTTCTACACCAGAGACACCAAACAAATCATAGTAATAAATCCAGACCGTAGGCCAGAAGTCACCTAAGAATACTGCACACCAACCTGTTGCAATGAGATGTGCACATACAGGAACACTGTTACCACTTCAGATGATGGATAAAAGTAGAAGCTATATGATGTGCTGGAAACGTCAGGGGAATCCATAATATGTCAGCAGAGATAAAAGAGTGATTCTATCACTCCTGGGAGTCACACAGCCCATACTCACCCTGTAAGGGCCTAAGACGCTTTCCCAGGAATACCCCAAATTGACTCCCGCCCTGACAAGGGCACTACCCAAACTAGCCCTGAAAGCATACAACCCTGTCTGATCCTATCACTATACACATTTCAACGTAGGGACATCAGGATTCCTCAGAGAACATAGCTACCATGGGCAAAAGGAAACCCAGATTGATGGCTATCCAACGAAGAAATGCAAATATCACAACCTCACCCTTTTTGGTGATTCAGATAATCAAATGTAAGTGATCTCCCTAGTAAAATAACTGTATGCTGCTAAACCTGTCTACTGTAAGTGATCTTATACAACCTGTAGTTACAAGTATTGTATTCATAACATTATAATGGTTATGCTTCACTTCAATTTAAGGATAATTAAATTGCCTTTTACTGCTCAAGTCCCAATTTCTTAATTTTGTGCATGAGTTGTTTACCAGGCATATCAACATGTATTGCCTTATGGCTCAGAAGACGTTCACATTTGTAAGGGACTTAGTAGTGTACAGTAATCCTCTTAAGTAACTGCCCGCAGTAAACCGGTGTGAATCCTGGCCTGCAGAAGGCCTTCATTGTGGCAGAAGAATTATTTTCATTCCCAGGGCAGAATGTGGTTATGTTCCTTCTTCTTACATGATGTGCATATTACATCATGAGGATTCCTGTTTGGAACATGCAGCATTGGAATTCCACATCCTCCGATACAAACTGAAGATGCTGGGTAGGTCTGCAAAGTCTTGGATTCACAACATTGCATGCCCGGTAAAAAGAGAGAATGAAGATGGAAAGAAATGGCCTTCTGTCATTCTGAACAATCACAGAGAGCAGATACTCGGGGAGCTGGATGTGAATAAGGTCCTGTCCTATCTTGTTTATGAGAAAGTTTTCTCTTTGGATGAGTACAGAGACGTTCTTTCTCATGAAAACAGCAAGACCAGAGCTGAAGTTTTTCTCGATAAACTTGCAGTCAAAGGTCCCAGTGCATTTTGTGCATTTTGTTCAGTTTTGGAGGAAATTTCACCTCATTTGCTATCAGGATTAATTCCAGACTGTAAAGGTAAGAGTAAGAAACTAATTTCTGCTAATATACTGTAAAAGTGTACAATAGTAATTATTCACAGTTGTAAACTAAATAAGGGGATAGACGCATATAATACATAACTGATAAGGAACAGTAGTGCAGGTTTGGCCTTAAATGTTATGCCAACAGTCATATACAATTACACCAATAAAAATTAATCCAATACCATATAAACAAGTAACATGTAGTTCATTGTCACGTGAGTGAATGTGAAGGCGCCAACATAGAACTTTCCAAACAGGTAATATTTTTTCCTTTTACTCATATAGCACCAACATATTCTGCAGTGCTATTTGGATTTATTGTCGTAATTCACATCAGAAGACATTACAAAGGTTGCAAGCTGCTGGAAAACCTGCAGCAATAAATGACATGCTGCAGGATTGAAAACCTATAGCACAAATTACTGTGTTGCAGTTTTTTTTTTGCTGAGAATCTTGTCAGCTAGCCTTTACTTATTAAGGGTAGTTTAACATATTTCAAAATAATATAAAAAAAACAATTACAATTATTGTTGCAGGTTTTTTAGCTGAAGCAAAAACTAGATGCTAATGGAATGATGGATGTAAATTCTTCCTCTAATCTGTGATCTCTGTGAACACAAGTATTAAAGTGGACATTAGAGATGAGCGAGTACTATTCGGATCAGCCGATCCGAACAGCACGCTCCATAGAAATGAATGGATGCACCTGGTACTTCCGCTTTGACGGCGGCCGGCCGCTTAACCCCCCGTGTGCCGGCTACGTCCATTCATTTCTATGCGAGCGTGCTGTTCGGATTGGCTGATCCGAACAGTACTCGCTCATCTCTAGTGGACATGTCTCCTGTCATGACTTTTTTAGTAAATATATTCCCTTTAATATAACAATTCTGCAGCATCATTTTCCATAACTCTAGTTGTGTCATTCCAGCTATTCCTGATGAATATTTCTGAATACATTGACATCTGGGTGTTACCATCTCCATCCCACTGATCAGACAGTTATAGATAGAAGATAATATGTAAAGCATACATACAAGCACTATGAGATAGAGGTTTATTCTGAACTTTTCCAAATGGACCAGGTAAGATGCTGTAAATGTGTATTACAGCAGACAGGTGGTGCTGTTGTCTTGTAGTTCCATCACTTTCCTTGTACTACAAAGTTTTTGAATGCAAATCTTATATTTAAAGGGGAACTGAAATTGTTCCTTGCACTGCATTCCTTTTTCTTCACTATGTGTGCTGCAGTTACAGTACCTGATAATCTTTTCATTGCTGGTGGCTTAGTGACTATAGTTGTTCTATCTTGGCTGTAATGTACTACTTCATGATAATCTTGTAGTGTGCTTGTGCTAGTTCTGTACATATCTGAACAATCAAAACTGCATTGTAAAGCATATGGACAGAAAAAGCAACTGCCTGAGCCACTGAGAGAGGAAATGGATTGGAGACTACTCTAGACTATCCATGAACAAGGAAAACTGAGCTGCAAGTACTTATCATAGTTAGCAGTGTGTGTATCAGCTATGGGAATATGCCTTTACTATCAAAACTACATTTACACTAACATTCACTAGAGCCATTTATAAAACGTACATAAATACCTACTATTAAAGTCACATACATAGGTTATGTGGCTGTTGTTCATGTGTGTAAATGTGGCTCAACATACACTGAATGACCACTTTATTATAAAGACCCATCTAGAAGCATGGTCAGCCTCCTTTGTCCTTCATAAGGAACAATGAGTTATGCATTCTACTCGTTTGCTGCTTGCTTGACTGCGCATCTCCTGTTTATCGGAACAATTTTTGATATATCTCACCTGTTTAGTGGACAGGTTATTACTTTTTGTCTGGACTCTTTTACGAGTCACACAATTACAGATGTAACCCTTTGCCTTCAAAATAGAATCCAGGGTGCAGCTATAAGAGGTGCAGACGTAGCAGTTGCTACTAGGCCCTGGACCCTGTGGGAGGTCACCCTACCACATAACATATGCCACTATTCTAAATTGCACAAGATAGGTAGAGGCCCCATTACATATTTTGCATAGGAGCTTCAAATGACACCTCTAATAGCATCAATTCTTCTATATACCGCTGCACACAAATATAAAGAAACCAGCAGGGTAGTTATTCCAAACATTTTAGAGAAATAACCACAAATCTTCTGTGGATGTAGCCTTACTCTAATCCCTCTGCTTCTTCATGTAAACCTAGACAGACTTAATGAAGTTGAGATCAGGGCTCTGTGGGGGCCATATCATCATTCCAGGACTCCTCTCCCAAAGGCTGGTTACACCAAATATAGTTTTGATTTAGATTTCTCTTTTGTTCATTCACTACAGTTTGTTACTTTATAAAAATACATTTTTAACACTTAACTACATTTAAATATTTCTGAGTTTGCAGCACCTTTTATACGCACACCTAAAACTTTTACACAGTAATGTAATTTTTTAGATTATTATGAACCCCAATGCGTGATTTAAAATTATTGTCGTAGCTACGTGTGCTGTACGTATATTAGCGCAGTGTGCTAAATAAATACAGGGTAGTAATAAATCATTGCGCCCTTCAGTCCTGGTCATAATCTAAAGCAATTCTGGTTAGTAAGACAAACATTAAACTACTGTAGATTTCTTCACATATGGTAAACTGAATCAATGTCTCCCAAATAAAATAAGTAGCTTTCGCGTGTTTATAGGTAATGTGGTAACACAGGACTAATAAAAGCTTCTTCTGATTTCTATCCACATATGAAATGTTTAGAACAAATGACGTCTTTATCAGTCTCCATAGATACTAATAAAGTGGTAATGCAGGCAAAGAGACATTTTCATGTCTGGCTTACTGAGTTTAGTAACCATAGAAATTCCAAGAAAGTTGAAAGATGTGGGCAGTAAATAATGCACAATATAAAGGTACAATATTGTATTATGAGAAACACAGCAGAAGTGCAAATAGCAGCTCATATTAATGCATTGTGGTCGTATAAAGGAAATATGTTATTGCTATTATGAGTATTATTATTATTGGCTATTTTTTATCAAATTACGAAGTCTGAACTGAGCAGTACAAAACATATGAATACTGAATCATCCCTGATCATACCAGACATTCCCCTTCTTACTGAGAACCAAAATGGCTTCCTTCCTTCCTTCCTTCCTTCCTTCCTTCCTTCCTTCCTTCCTTCCTTCCTTCCTTCCTTCCTTCCTTCCTTCCTTCCTTCCTTCCTTCCTTCCTTCCTTCCTTCCTTCCGCAACTTAGACCAATATCTGCCAAATGCCTGTGGCTTTTTGTGGCACAAACCAACAAACCAGCTTGACAGACATTGACTGAAGAAAAGATAAATGACAAAACATTCTTTTGTGGACTTCTTTGCTTCCCCTGACTGTATTAATTCTAAATACTGCATTATCCTTGAATATTCTTGTCTCCCAGATTTGAGCACATCTATATCCAAATAACTGTACTAGAGAAGTCTTATCATGTATAGTATGTCTAGCCTAAATATGTAAAATGTAATATAGTTTGGATTTTTTTAGGCCTTTTATTTATATAGGTTTTTTTATTTTTTATTAACCTATGTATGTGATAACTCTGTATGAATTTTGCATCTAATGCTGTGATTTTGCTGCTGAGTTTGCATACATTCTAAATGGCTTTGAATGACCAGTGTAATAAAGCCATACATACATAAAGGAGCAGCAAACTCAATAAGAAGATACCTGAATAAAACAGCAACACATCTGCCAGGTGACATGACAGTCAGTGAAGTTATCTGCTGATGCAGAAGTTGCTCTAGAATTATTCTCTGTCTAGTGAATTTGGACTGTAGTGTAGGATCACGGGGCGAGACATGACAACATCATGTATGTCACATCTCTGTCAGTGCCTTTTCTTTATTGGTATACTCGGAGGCTTTCAAATAAAAATAACTTTCAGATAAAGCACTTCACTTTGTTTAATCACATCTCTCGCTTGGGTATTCATATTCAATCTGACATTAATTTACCCTGGTGTCACAATGATTTCATAAGAGGTTTTTTCTATACAGCTTGAGCAGCTGAACACAAAGCAATCAGTACCACGTACTATCTTTAGAGCAAGCATCACATCAAACAGTGCAAACCCTTTAGATGCATTACAGATTATAGAGAGCAAATCTCTTGTTCCCCAGATCAGATGCACAAAGGTCTACCTGACTTCTTGACTGAAGACAAGATGAGGTCTGCCTCTGATCTGCAGGACCGTGAAGAAAACCAGAACGATGACCTGGAGTGGAGCCCCTTTGGGGAGGACGAGATGCAGGAATCATTTGAAGAGTACAGGTTATTGTAATATTCTTTATATTTCCAAGTATTACTGTTTAGTGTATGTTAACATGGTTGTGCTTACTGGTGATGCTTGTATACATGTTTCTTTATTTGTTGATCGAGTTATTTTCTAGCTATGTTATAACATCCTGTAAAACCTGGATATTTACACAGATACTATAGGGCCATCAACAGCAAAGGCTTCTGGTACCAAAACTGCGGTATATGATTCATAGAGACCTTACATTGCCCAATTCAGCCAGGGCAGTTACACAATATTGTTAACATGTATAAATATTCTATTTTATAACAGCTTTGTACATATGAAAATATTTGTGACCTGTCTGAACTCAGGAGTTATTATAAAGTTGTGTATTAGATATCAACCAGGTTATTGAAGTAACACAACTACTTTCTTTCAGTATGTACGTTCTCCCAATATACAGTATACAATCCTGGGTATATTACCTTATTTTGTTTCTATCTGAAAATTCATGAAATCCTTCTCTTCTGTTAAATCTTGTGATCTTATTCTGAACTGATCTAAACCTCACTTCCTGTAAAATGAAATTACATGGACTGTTCCAAACAGACTCTCCAGAGTAGTGGATACAAACCTCCATTACATTGACAGGTTTCTTTCATATCGTTATGGTGGAGAAGAGTATAGAGAGCAGGATAATTCCAGGCATGGATGGTTCTGTCTCTAGCTGCCCATGTGATTCTGTGCTGAGGCATTTTGACTGATAGTGTACAAGCCTGAGAAATCTGAAAAAACAAGTTGGTGTCTGAAAAGAGTAAATATAATGAAGATGTAATGAATGACATCAGAGACCACCGAGGCTTGTGAATGGGCCTCAGCAGCAACGTCGGTGTCATTATTCCTCATGATGCCAATGTGACCACTGAAGCCCAGTAACAAGCCTCAAAAGTCTCTGACATCATTCATTACATCTCTGAGGCAGGATGAGGTGCTGGAGCTCAAGAGAGGTAAGTAACACTACTTGTTCTGTTTAATCACCTCCCCTGGGCCTCTGCTAATTATACTCATTCAGCCGAACCTGAAATTTTTGATAAATTAAGAATAAAAACTGTAGTGGCTACTATGGGACAATATACTGTGTGTATGGGCCACTATGGGACACTACATTGTGTGGAGGGGCTACCGTGAGACATTAGACTGTGTGTGGGGGGCCACTTTGGGACATTATGCCATGTGGAGGGCTTCTATGGGGCATTATACTGAATGGAGGCAAGTATTGGACATTATGCTGTGTGCACTATGGTACATTATACTTAAAAGGGGTTTTTCACTACTTAGACAAACTCTGTATGGACTGGGGTAGGTGCAAAAAAACATATAATGACCTGACCATGGCACATTAATGTCTGCCACCACAGCCCTTTTGGATGTCCGTCGTCTCTTGGTTCCCAGAAGCCCTGTGGGGGGACCGATGTTGTTACTCACATACATCACCTGTCCATCTCCAGCTGAGGCTACTAAATTTCAGAGGGCTTACGGGGACCGAGGTGGCATGTAATATGCATTTTTTTAGTTGGGTCACATGATATTTTCTACCTGCCAAATTCTATTTCTTCTCAGTGTGAATGAACCTTCTTTTCCATTTTTATCCTCCTGCCTAATTATGAAGGGTAAGAAACATTACTGGCTGAAGTCTTGACACATATTTACTGATGTGTGAAAATATGGGTCATGGCTTTAGGCTGAGAAGACTTGCTTTTCACCTTAAATGTCCGTCTCTTCTTTTATTAGCTCACATGTTCTAACATTAATAGTGCTCTTTATAAGTATACTAAGTAGAAAGGTTTCTAAAGCCATTGGTTGATGAAAGTGATCAATCATAGGAGAAAAATACAGCTCTAAATGAAATGTTCAGTACAGGTATGATTTCCCAATGTGGCTGACCTGTATGGACTTGGAGCCCCTTGCGATTGGATGGAAGTACACAACGTTCAGCACTTTTTTATGCTGTAGCAAACGAGATTATTGTCCAGTTATATAAACTGTAAACAAATATTCAATTCATTTTTCACCTTAAATTGGGACACACAACACATCTCATCCCTCCTCGGAGAATTAAAGAAAGTCCTGATGATTAACTATGCTTTCATGGCAAAGTCATTAAACAGCAGTTATTCTCACTACAAAGTCAATATCTAGATGCTGGCAGTTGGAAAATTCTGCTATGTACTTCCCTTCAGGATGATGATAAATGAAGCTGACTAACCTCTCATGAAATGTTTGGCTTCATCCCTCATAGGCTCCTGCTAGGTCTGAAGCATCATGTAAACTCCTCTAATCACAAATTAGCAACACTTTCGGTTCTCTTTGGTCTTAGTTCTGTTACTGTTATGCTTAGCCTGCACAGATTACATGCGCTGTCCTCACTCCTTACATCTCTAATTCCATTAAATGAGCTAAAGAAAACACATGTAATTAGGTGGAAACATTGTACAAGCACACCATATTGTACATCAGATTTACACAGTGCTTGGCACCATGTAGCAATGCCCGCATATACTATTATAAACTGTATCTTCCTTGTTGTTAAGTTTAACATCCTCGCTTAAAAAATATTAATGGAAATATTATTCAGAATAATACTGTATCTGATGAGTAAATGCAAATAAAAAGTACATAAAATGCACATTTATGGAAAATGTATACAAGAGTGAGACATCTAATGGTCTTTCCAAACTGCATTTTGGTGTGTCCATCAGAAGTATGCATTGAGTGGCATACAGTGATGCTAGGTATGGGTGAATTAATTTGTTTAGAATCGCATTTGACCCAGAATTTCCAAAAGTTATGGGTTCGCTTGAACATGAAACTATTGGGGTTCACCAGCCACCAAACACTATTATACTCTGGGGTCTCCTCAGAGCCCAAAGTATAATAATTGGAGGCCTAGAGGAGGTGAGGGAAAATAAATACTTATACTTACCTTGCCTCACCTTCCCTGTCTGTCCGGCGGTCACTGAGTGTCCTCCTCCAGCCTCTTCTGGTCTCTGTCTGACACCATGATGCTCAGCGTGTCCCATGTGACTGCTGAGGCCTAATCACAGGCTTCAGAGGTGACCCCTGGGCGCATGACATCATGACAAAAAGACCTGAAGATTACACAGGGGACACTTGGATGCCACAAAGATGCACAGAAAAGGTGAGGAAAAGTGTGTTTGTAATTTTTCTCACCTCCCCTGGGATCAACTTATGAAACTATGGGGTCTGATGAGACCCTTTAGTATAATAATAGCACTTCTGGTCCTATCCAAACAAGTTTGGTACAAAACAAACTGGAGGACCGATCCTTATGAATAATTGCAAGACAATTCTCATGAGGTTCTCCCATCTATAATTGGCATCCATATGCTCCCATTCCAAACCCCCCTCCAAAAAAAATGGTGTGTCACATGCCAGATGTTTTAGAGGGCCCTGCTCGCAAGAGCTTACAATCTATGAGGTAGAGGGGGTGACACAGAAGGTAGCAGGGGCGGCATTGCTTATACAGAGGTCAGACAATGTTGTAATAGAGGTGACTGTCATTACACAAACATAGAACTTTATGAGCTGTCACTAGTCATGTCCTTTAACATGTGGATGGAAGCGTGGAGTGGGGTAATGTGGAAGTAATGTGGGTTAATGTGGAAGCGGGGACTGAGGAGAGTTACATTTTGGGGATTCTAATAATAGTATGGAAGGGTTTACATTCAGAAATTGTGATAGGCCTGTCTGAAAAGATGTGTCTTTAGCTTGCGTTTGAAACTGTAGAAATTGGGAGTTAATCTGATTGTCCGGGGTAGAGCATTCCAGAGAAGTGGTGCAGTTCGGGAGAAGTCTTGTATATGAGCGTGGGAGGTTCTGATAATAGAGGATGTAAGTGTTAGGTCATTGAGTGAGCGGAGAACACGGGTTGGGTGGTAGACAGAGATGAGGGAGGAAATGTAGGGAGGTGCAACATTATGGAGAGCCTTGTGGATGAGAGTGATAACTTTACATTTTATTCTATAATGAATAGGCAGCCAATGTAGCGACTGGCAAAGACCCGAGGCATCGCTGTAGCGTCTAGCCTGATAGATGAGCCTGGCCGCTGCATTCAGAATAGATTGTAGAGGGGAGAGTTTAGTAAGGGGAAGACTGATTAGTAAGGAGTTACAGTAGTCGAGGCGAGAATGAATCAGAATGACAATAAGTGTCTTTAATGTATCTCTGTTAAGGAAAGGGCATATTTTGGAGATGTTTTTGAGGTGGAGGTGACATGAGCGTGCAAGTGATTCAATATGAGGGGTGAAGGAAAGGTCTGAGTCAAACATAACCCCGAGGCAGCGGGCCTGCTGCCTAGGAGTTATAGTAAGGCCTGAGACTACAATGGATATATCAGGGACAGATCTGTTAGATGGTGGAAACAGTAGTAGTTCAGTCTTAGAGAGATTTAGTTTCAGATAGAGTGAGGACATGATATTAGAGACAGCAGAAAGACAGTCACTGGTGTTCTGTATGAGTGCAGGGGTGATGTCACAGGAAGATGTGTATAATTGGGTGTCATCAGCATAAAGATGGTACCTGAAGCCAAATCTGGCGATGGTTTGTCCAATGGGGGCTGTGTAGAGAGAAAAGAACAGGGGGCATAGGACCAAGCCCTGAGGAACCCCAACAGCAAGGGAAAGAGGGGAGGAAACAGAGCCCGCGAATGATACACTGAAAGTGCGGTCTGAGAGATAAGAGGAGAACCAGGAGAGCGCAGTGTCGTTGAGGCCGACTGAGCGGAGCAGAAAGCCTTTTAGGGTTGCTGGAGAGAGAAGAGATGAGAGCGGTGAAATAGGCTCGTTCGGCGAGGTTAAGGGCAGAACTATATGTTTTAAGCATAAATTTGAAGTGGAGGAAATCTGCAGATGAACATGATGGAATGATGCTATACCATACAGAAAGTGGATACAGCCAGACACAGCGTGAAAGTAGCCTAAGGTTAAGGCCACACATTGCAGAAACTCAGTATTTTTGGCTGTAGCAGAAAGGCAGCAGACAAAAGGGAAACATTTTACAGTCCTAGTATAGCAAATGAAATATAGGGCTGCTTTACCGCTTCAGGGCCTGAATTATTTTCTGTAATTGATAGAACCATGAATTCTGTTCTCTACCAGAAAATACTAAAGGAGAATGTCTGGCATCAGATTGTTACCTTAAGCCCAATGTGGCTGAATTAAGACAATTCTGCCAAAAAGAGGATGGCACAACCAGGGACAATTACTTTTTCACATAGGGCCAGGTTGGTTTGGATAGCTTTTTTCCCAAACTAAATTAAATCATCATTGAAAAATTGCATTTTGTAGTCACTCAGGCTATGTTTGGCTAATATTGAAATTTTTTTGAAGGGAGGTTTTTTTTCCAGCGCTGAATCTGAGGCTGATTCCACACCAAATTCAGCACCATTTTTTTCCATGTGAATGCACCCTTAGGGTCCATTCACAAGGAGGAAAATGGTGAGGAATTTGCTGTGGAATTTCAGCACTGAAAAAAAAGCCTCCCATTGAGTTCAATGGGTTCCTTTTTCTGCTGTCAGCTAAGCATCTATGTGATATTTCCAATGTACAAATCCACCTGCCATTGCCACCAAACTTTCAGCCACTGGAAAAGATCCCGTTATTAACCCTTAACAGTGATCTTTGCTGGTGACTGTATTTAAGCATTGAAAACCATGGCAACTGCTATCCTGTTCATGTATATTTCTAAAAGCTTATTTCATCTGCTTATTTTATCTGATATAACTAAATTGTGATCCTCTGGCCTTATTTCTTGTAAGGATTTGATAAAAGCCTCTGTGTGCTGTTGTCACTGCTTCCCAACAGTTGCAATGTAGCATTTTGGCAACCCCCTTTTGAAATAACTTTTAGGTTAAGGCCCCACGTAGCATCCTGCAGCAAAAAAATGCTGTGGGAAAAACCGCGGCGGCGATGCACTGCTGTTTTTCCCACAGTGCTTTTTACAGAAAGTCCATAGAAGTTTTCTCTGCGGACCTTCTGCTACCATTATTCCTATAGGGAAACTGCCGGTGGTTCTGTTGGTATAATTGACATGCAGCAATTTCCAAAACCACAATGGTTTTGGAAATTGCAGGGTGTCCGCTGCGCATATTTTACTGCAAAGTGGGCATGGGATTCGCTAGACCCCCCACTTTGCTGTGACTGTAAAATACCACTGTTTTTACACCACGTGAAGTCCCAGCTTAAGGCTATGGCCCTACATTGCATAAATGCAGCTTTTTTTGTTGCAGATTTTGCTGCGTTGCTTTGAGCCAAAGCCAAGAATGGCTTACACTTCTCTCTTCTGTTCTGTCCACTACTGTCTTTGGCTCAAAAAAAACAAAAAAACAAAAATTGCAACATAAAAAGGTGCCTTTCCGCAACATGGGGCCTCAGCCTTAAACTAGCCACCAGAGGCATAACTTGAAGCTCGTGGGCCCCAATATGCCCTGATAGTGATTGCTACCACTGCACCTCCTATAGCTACACCCCTGAAGCCACAGGTAACCTATTAGAGCTAACTGATAATACAATAACATCCAATACAAGCAAATTAATAGTGGGCCTGCAGCCATTTTGTATAGATGTAGGCATGAGCAGACATATAGCCTTTGCAACCTGTGCAGCTGCACATAGAGGGTAAGTTCACACAAGGTTTTTTGCCATATCCGCCTCAAAATCCTTACCAAAAAGACAGCTCCCATTGAAATCAATGGGAGCCGCTCAGTTCTTTTTTCCAGGAGCCGTTTGTTCTGGCTCCCAGAAAAAAAGAAGCGAGATGCTCATTCTCTCAAGCCATTTCGCCTCGCTATTCGGCCTGAAGACACTCCCTCCTCCCGACTAGACCCATTCATTGCGCCTAATCCGAAGTGGAGTGCGCGACTGGATGCCATAAAGTCAGTATGTTCAAGCTCTGTGGGTGGGGGATCTAACATGAATGTCCAAAGTGCAATAGCCGATTTAACCTTCTCAATACCAGATAATGATGTGTGTTTGCAGTCATTTATGTTTCTTTTTAAACATATTTACTTATAGTCAAGAACATCCAAAAAAGCTAGGGGGTTAACAACAGGGCTTGTTTTAACACAGACAACCCATGTTTTCAGTCCATTACCACTGAACATTTGAACAAGCCCTTGAACATTTTATCAAGCACTGAACAAGTTAATGTTCTTAGTGTAAGAGGCTTGTCAAGAAATCACAGCTTCTTCCCTGGAAACACATTTGCTTTTTGAAGAACAGGATATCAACAAATTACATTAGGGACCTGCGAGAAGTACATGAGGAGAGATATGAAAGGTTGGACGTTCTCATATATTTTTTAGGCTTGTATAGTGGGAATTCACAGAAACCAATCTGTTTGAAGTTAGAAAAGCTGCTTGTAAAATGGAGCTCATAGCAGCTCTCTGTTGTGTCCAATAAATGATATCACCTGTTCAGCACACCGCACGTCTTCAAGATATAAATCCTTTAAAAAGGACCAAATTGAGTTACTAGAGCTTATTTTTTTTGAAGTGTGCACTTCTTCTTTCTTATTGTTTGTATTACGCTATGAGTAGAGTGAATCAATGATTTTCTGTACTGCCAGCCAAGACAGGTAGAACAAATTTTGTCTTTGCTTTCTTAAAGCAGTTGTCCTACGTCAATCCACCATTTTATATTGAGCTACTTTAATACTGGTCCATTTCTGCAAAATTGTAGATGACTGATTCTATGACTCAGGTTGCATTTAGATGACCGAAGTGCAAATTGGCCATGAAAAACATACATTTTTTATGGCCATCTTGTACCCAAGGGGCAGCCATTTTCACGGATCCTCCATACATTACAGTGTATGGTGGGATCTGTGAAAACGGAAAAAAATAGGACATGACCTATATTTTGACAGTGTGTTACAACAGACAGTGAAAATAACGATCATGTGACTAACCCCCATTTATTAACATTGAATGTAATCCTGCCATGTGATGTCTGTTAAAAATAACATCAATGTGAATGGAGCTTTACTATTTACAATATTAAATCCAAACAATGAAAAGGATTTAAAAGTAAATTGTGTAAGAGAAGAAATTTAGTAATTGGTAATATCAATTTTTTTCATTCAATCCTACCTATTACTTCACATTTTGTGTTCCATCTTTTGATGGAAAGATAGAATTTCTAAAGTTATGAGAACATAAGTTAGGTAATATTCTGTAAATCCTTTACAAGTGATGGTCTATCCTCAGGCTTCATGTGTACGAACGTTGAAAAAAAACATGTTAAAAACAGGTGCAACAGTCTGTTTTCAACAATCGTTTGTTTTCCGTCATTTCGCTAGCTGTGTCAGTTTAAAAAAAAAAATGGATGGATTTTATTATTTTTTTCCTAACATAATTCACTGATCCTTTTTCACCAGCTATTATTTGGATGCAAACCTGTTTCGATGGATGTTAAAAATGAACCTATTCATCATTCCCTCTATGCCAGAAACTGAGAAGGGCACAAGGGCATTTCTTACACCAAACGTGCGCCCCAAGCCCCAATCTGACGTAGATTTCCATTCTGACACAAGGATGCCGCCACTTTATAAATCTCTTACTCCTTGTGCCATTCGGGACCATTATTATATGATATGCCAATCTTAATAAATTTTCCCCAAATTGAGTCTGTCAAGTTGTGAAAACAGACAAATATAAGCTATGTCCTATTTCTTAATGGAAGTTATTCATGGACTGATATAAAAATGGGTATGTGCATAGACCTATTGACTTCCATTGTCCTGAAACTGAACGTGTGATGGATGTTTTTTTATTTATTTATTTTCTTAAATGTAGATCGTGAGCCCCACATAGAGCTCACAATGTACATTTTTCCCTATCAGTATGTCTTTTTTGGAATATGAGATGGAAATACATGCAAACATGGGGAGAATATACAAACTCCTTGCAGGATGGATGTTTTTTTTACTGTGCATATTTCATGTGCGTGAGGCCTTTGGCAAGCACTATGACTTCTTCACATCTGTTCAATCACCGGAATGACTTTAAGCTTCAATAACACAGCTGCTACCAAATGTACAGTGTACTCACCCAAGTGCCTTGACCCCTTCAAACAACTGACCAGCTTGGGTGTGAGAGTCAGACACCAAAGATTTCACACTAGTGACCTATTCTAATGATAAGCTATCCGTAATAAAACACAAACTTGTAATTCTTGTAGACTAAGGCTGCATTCACACTGAGTAACGCTGGTGTTTTTGTGCTTATTTTTGCACAGAGCGCCGCGTTAACGCCGCGTATATGCCGCGTATATGCGTTAACGCAGCGCTATGTGCAAAAATAAGCACAAAAAACGCCATCGTTACTCAGTGTGAATGCAGCCTAAGGCTCCACGTAGCAAAACACAACTGATAAACAATGCACAGGGCACTACAGATAACGGTATATACAAAAATTATTATTAAAATGTAACTTTTATTGTTGTCTATTAAAACTTGTGTTAAAATACTAATGGCGTCTCATAACGGAGTAGGACAATTAAGCATCATGTGTGTCTGTAGTATAATGGACACTCCCCAGAGAGAGTAATGAGATGACTGCCTCTCCTCTGGGTATTACAAAGCCGGAGCACACACAGTGCTCTAGTGAGTCGACCAGATATTCATCAATTTTCACCTGGGTTTAAGGTATAACACCCGGGATCACCACCCTACATAAATGTGGTAACTAGACAATGTGCTGATCAGCTAACATGTCCCTCTTATTCCCACAATTCCCAGTGATATGATCTGATGGGCTATCTAATATCTATCATGAGAATTCACTACAGTGTGCCAATTCTGCAACACTGTAGCGATACAGTCAGTGCTGACATATAAATAAGGTCATGGAACCGGATCTCCTATTATTCTGGCCCTGTTAGAGCCCGTCGGCCAATTCAGGCACTAGTCAGTAGATAATGAAACTAAACTGTGCCCAGTATGAAGACCCAGATACGTTCCCTATGGTGTCAGCTAAACACCGGGACCGATAGCGCTTTACCCGGGGGACACAGATCGGGAATTCAGCGCACTGTCAGCTTTCCAGCAGTATATAGAACTGCCTGTGCACAATCTGATGAAAGGTCCTCTTTAAGTGGATAAGGTTTTCTGTTTTTTTAGGTCACTAAGTGGACCCAAAGAACGGAAACCTGATTACTAGTGTGTACCTAGCATTACACAACATGTTCATTTCTCAGCTCTGAAAATGGACAAATTGATTCGTTACTTACAGTTTGTTCCATCAGTTTTGCATCTGTTTTGTGTCCATTTGTCCACTTTTGATAGCCAAGTGTTCTGTTTTGCATCCATTTTTAACATGTTTCCACCACAGGCATTTTTTTTATTTTTGTTCTTGCCTTCCAAAAGCCAAAACCTTTTTATTTTTCTGTATGAGTGCTTAATTTTTGCAAGATAAATTGCATTTTGTGGTGCAACCATTTAATATTCCATACAATGTACTGGGAAGCACAATTTTCTTATGGGCTTTGTTTTTGCGGTGTTCACTATGCTGCATAAATGACATGTCATCTGTATTTTATAGGTCAGCACAATTGCTTCTAGTTTGATTTTTTTTCCTGCTATAGCATTCACTGTTTGAAGGGCAGGCATTTTTGGACACAGGGATATCTAGTGTGTATGTGTTTCACTTTATGTACTTTTATATGTGTTCTATGGATTTGAAGTTTTATTTATTTTCTATATTTTTCATATATATCTTAATAGTTTATATAAAAAATAGATATGTCTTGAACCCCAAGGAGTCTGAATTGCAATGCATTGTAAAGTTGCTGGCATTCCTATTACAGGCTGCATAGATCAGGCTGTATTAGAAGTGTATGCCAGACAAGCCTGGGAGCCCTCAACAGACTCTTGGCTGTTATGGCAATGGATTGCCAGCCCATCTTGTTCCAGGGGACAGGAGTCCACCACTAAATGGTGAGGTGAGGTGACTGAGGCATGAGGGGGTTAATGCCCATGATCAGTATAAGTACTGATTTCGGGCATTGCCGCTTGGTCTTTAAATACCCAACATCTGCCGTACTACTACGGTGAATGTTGGAAAAGGGTTAATGGTCCATTAAACAAAGGTCTTTCTTTTGTGACCTAACCTACTGATTAATTTCTAATGGACCTAACTCAGACAACAATCCATTTTACATCTGTTAAAAAATGAATTTGTTGTTTTCTATTGGGTTCATGACTCCATCCAAATGGACAAAGTTAGATCATGTTTATGTTTTTAACAGACCATTTTTTCTGTCCCCCAAAAATGGATGTGAATTTATTCTCATTGTTTTTAAAATGGCCATGACCATGTCCGTTTTTCACTGATGTTTGAATAAGGCCATACTGAAATCCTAGTTTTCTAAATCTTTAGTTTGAGGTTTCAGCTTCGTGTCTGATATATTTCTTTACAGGATATAAATCTTCAAATCTAAACACCTTGAGGAGAGAGAAAGTGTCTAGCAATTATAGAGGTCAAGTAAACACTGTGTCCAGATTTTTCTTCAGATTTTGTCAGGAAATCTAAATTATGACTTAGCAAGGGAAGAAATATGAGTGAAGCAAATCTTGGCTCCAGGCTTTAAATTGATCGGAAAAACTTACAGTACATTTAGATTGATAGGAGTTGTGAGCAGCAGCCTCAATAATCACCATAATAATCAAGAAGTTGCTGTGAGAATTTCATCCTGGTATCTGAGTCTTTGTGGTGTGATAGTCGGCTGTCATCCGTGAGCAGATGGATAGTCCTCCCTGGAGCAAAGCTTTAGCTTTCTCTTCATAGTGTCTGAGTTTTAACTATTTTTAAATTCTACTTGCTGGAAATAATGCTGTAGAAAATTATATTGTATATTGCAATACGAGGTCATATGAACCTAGACAAGTTCCCAGCCAATAGTACCACTATAGGGTACATGTGTAAAATGTATTCTTTATAGTAGGGGACTTTACTTCAATTTGGGCTAAATTTTACTAAACATAATTCCAAACAATTATGCTAATCCATAATACCTTTGGGGTAAGCATAGTTAGTTGTTTGCTACACCTTTTTGTTACATCATATTTCATGTTGTAAATATGGGACATGTCACTTGTGCACCAGTAAATATTGTTTTGTCACTTTCTACCATGCAATGGACCGTATAGAATGTGATCACTGGCTGAAGGGAAATGACATGTTATCAATGAATCACATTTATCCGAGCCACAGATAAATCGACCTGCCATAGCAGTGCCAATATGTGCAGCATGACAGACTCCTTACACCTCACCTGTTTATAGGCTTAGTACATGACATTAAAATGTGATGTTCCTGTATTTTATTATACAAATTCTAAATAAGGGAGGTTAGGTTTTGCATTTATATCACATCACACAATATAAAGTTGTTTTCAAAACAATAAGGTTGTAATAACAGAAATATTTGGTCTCTACATTGCATATTGTATATGTCTATTGCTAAATATTTAATCATTGCATTTACTAAGATTTGGGAGAAAAATTACAAAGTGCTAACCAACTATAGAATACCTGCTGTTATACAATATGGTGCAAAAGTTTTAGGTAGTGTGATAAATGCTTCTTTCACAAATAGAAGTGTTAAATTCATAAAGAAACACCAAGCAAAATAAGATAAAACATAATATTTTATTAAATATAATTAAAAATAAGAAAATATATGATCAAGAAAGAACAAATGGCAAAAGTACAATGACATGAGGGAATCAAAAAACCCAAGACCAGGTGAATGGAGGTATTGAAACTGCCTATTCAGCAAGTAGAGGAGTGCCAAAATATAGATAAGGGTACATATGTCTATATGTAATGAGTTAGATATGAATACAACAAATAAATAAATGCCCAGTGATCACACACAGAAATACCCACAAATCAAACCCAAATATGCCCTTAAGAGCATATTACCTATACTGCCATACACACCCAGATGCACATCCGCCCGATGTGCATTTTGCCCGACAAGGGCTTTGTCAAGGGACCCTATATACACAGGAGAAGGTTGTGCTAGTATAATTAGCATGACATGATTGGTGGAGAAATTGTAACAATAGTCCTGGCACATGTCTATTCAATAAGAGAGGTCACACCCCCCTCAGGGCTGAGGGGGGTTGTGAGCTCTCTAAACAAAGGTGAGTTGGAAAACGGCAGACCGCATGGCCAGCACAGGTCTGAAATCCAAAATGGTGGTTGTGAGCACATGTCTGGTATCCAAAATGGAAGTTACACAAGCTGGCATCCTCCACAATACATAGAGAATAAAGAGAAGAGACCATCCTTCACCTGCAAAACTGCATCAATTCTTCTATGTCTACTTGTACACAGTTTTCTAATAGAACTCGGCAGAGAGTTTGTTCCAAACATTTTGGAGAACTAAGCGCAGATCTTCTGTGGCTGTAGATTCATTCAAATCCGTCTGCCTCTTCATGTAATCCCAGACAGATTCAATGACATTGAGATCAGGGCTCTTTGGGAGCTAAATCATTACTTCCAAGACTCCTTTTCCAAAGGGTGGTCCCACCAAATATAAATCAATATCACATCTAGACTTTATTTTTCATTTAATTTTGCTAAACTATAAACTATTAGCACTTCTATTTTTTAAAGTATTGTCACTTTGCAGGATTTTTCCCCCACCTGCTTACCGGTAAATCTTTTACACAGTACCACAGTCCAAAAAAAAAAGGGATAAGCTACTACATACTAAAAACCTGCCTTAGTCCATGGTCATGACCAACTTCCAAGTTCCATTTGATCTCTATAGAAAGTCCTTTTGAGATTAATTCATCAAGTGGCTTTCTTAAAGAGAATTTGTCAGAAATCAAGTTTATGCTAACTGTATTTATAAAGTATTCCTGATGATTTTTTTTTTCAAATTTGAATGTGTGTATATATATTCTAAAATCTTTGAGTTTTCACTCTAGCAGCAAAGCTGAATACTTCCTGTTCTCATTAAGAGCACAGGCAGGATTACAATGCAATGTGGCAACTATATATAGAAAACATAGGGACCACCATTCACAATAGATGACGGCCACAGCTTATCTATTTCCATTTACTGCACTATTACACCTGTTCAGTTCACAGAGCATGTCTAGAAAACTCTCCCATAGACATTGTGACAATTCAGTGTTATTTTAATACAGGGGATCATAGAGGCCCTCCGGTGCTCGGAGAAACTGAAATCAAAGTGGTGAAGCGTATGAAACACTAGCTGGTACCCGCGACTTCGTCTGTGGTGATTGTAGAAGTGGGTATATACAGGCGCGGGTAAGGTTTTCGTAGTGTGTATAAGGTATGGGATATGAAATGTAACTTTGTATCTTGTTTTTGCTGTAATTCAGAGACTTTTGTGTTGAAGTTAATTTGTATGTGAGCTGCTATACGGTGTTGTGAGAAACTTTACATAGTGACTTTGGGACAGAAGTATTTGAAGTTAACCCTTTCCCGCCGATGGAATTTTTTGATTTTCGTTTTTGACTCCCCTCCTTTTAAACCCCATAACTTTTTTATTTCTCCGCTCCCAGAGCCATATGAGGTCTTAATTTTTCCTGGGACAAATTTTTCTTCATGATGCCACTATTATTTATTCTATATAATGTACTGGGAAGCAGGGAAAACATTCAGAATGGGGTGGATTTGAAGAAAAAATGCATTTCTGCGACGTTCTTACGGGCTTTGGTTTTACGGCGTTCACTGTGCAACCAAAATGACATGTCCCCTGTATTCTGTGTTTCGTTACGATTCCGGGGATACCAAATTTATATGGTTTTATTTACATTTTGACCATTAAAAAAAATCCAAAACTGTGTTAAAAAATTATTTTTTGAAAAGTCGCCATATTCCGACAGCCGTAACTTTTTTATACGTGCGTGTACGGGGATGTATAGGGCGTCTTGACATGGGTGGGCGGTGTCGCGGATTGTCAGAGCGGTGGGGGTCGGCAAACATGGCTGCTCCGGAGCGTTATAGAGCGCCTCCTGGAGTATCGTTAAGGTGAGGGGCAAAGTGGTAAAGTATATGTATATGTGATTGTGTGGGGTTAGGGGCTAGGCTGTGGAGGGCAATATGAATTTTGTGGCTTGCTATGGTCCAAAGTGTGTGAGATTGCAGAGATAGTGGTGTGAGTTTGGATTTTGTGGGGGTCCTGGCACAAACGTATGTGCGCTATTGTGACGAAAAGTAGCCTATTGTTTAATCGGGTGTATTAACTATGTTTGTGGAAAATTTCAGCCAAATCGGTGGAGCGGTTTTTCCGTGATTGAGGAACAAACATCCGAACATGCAAACATCCAAACACACAAACCCACAAACTCATCACATTTATAATATTAATAGGATAAACGTCCAAGAGACCTGGTCAAAGGCATTCTCAATTTCAACGCTTAATACCCACTTTGTGGATGTTGTCTCCTACTTGTGGGCAACGGATAAAATCCTCTTGATCCTTATGGACAAGTTGTAGTAACCAACAGCTGAGTTGTTTGTCCAGAGTCTTGGTGAATATCTTGATAAGGATCAGAATTAGCAGTGCAATGGGGCAACAGAGCACTCCAGGGAGACCTTTCCCAGTTTAAGGAATGAAATAAATTTTTTGAGAGAAGTCCTCAGTAGTTGATACCTTTTTTAATGGCTAACTCAAAAAGTTTTTTGATGACATATCGAGCTTTCGAGACTCTATAGAGGTCTCTTCATCAGGATTTGCACCTCTAATGTTTTAACCAGTTCCTGTATTTGGCTCACAATCATTGATGCAATCACTGACCAAAACATTGGCGCATGAATAAGACCATATACCGTAGTTACAATGACCATGATACAGATGGTGGCAATCTTTAATTAATCTGGAGACAGGTACCAAAAAGAGAGATAAGCAAATAAGTGTTGTGGTTACTGCCTGGGCAGGATTTTGATGCATTGATAAAATGGGACTTTTTAAGAAGACTCATCTCCACTCCACACCAGCACTGGCATGGAAAAATATGGAGAGTATGACTGAGGCCCAGTTCACATCTGCATTCAGGCCATTACGTTCCTCTCTCCGCATGAAAAATACGGAGAGAAATGTCATGCAAGCAGCACTTTTCTCTACACATTTTTTTTGTGCGGAAATCACACGGACCCCATTATAGTCTATGAGGTTTGCAGGTTTCCAAATGTAAGTTTTTTTTATGCGGATTAGCCATGTTACATTATAGTAAGGGATATGCTGTGTGGCCTTATGCATTGTCTATGCCCCTAATTCTAACCAACCCTGTCATCGATCATAAACCACCAGTCCACACTGTGAGGTGCAGCTTTAGGCTTTGGAGGAGAATTTCATATGCCATTTTCGGATCTAAACAATAGAATGTCCTCCCCTCCACCTCCATTCCAAGCTCAATATCCCACCTGTCTCAGATTATATGCTTGCATGGTCTCTACGATCTTTGGAGGATTGACAAACCCACAGCTCACCAATGTTCCTTATAGTCCTGTCTCGACACCCCCCCACACACACACAGATTATATTCAGCAATATTCAGAATTTACATTTTACCTCGGCATATATTGGTTTCATCTCCTAGTTGGATCAAGCCACAGTGATGGTAGAATTCAAACATCCATACCACGACCATGACATTGGTGCCTCAATGAATCCTTACTATCTAATCCAGAGGTTCTCAAACTTATTTTGTCTACCGCCCACTTCGAGAATTAATTATTTTCTAGCGCCCCCCCCAATTTTTTTAGCGGCTAAATTCACTTGTTTTCGTAATATCGTCGAATGACATGACTGGCTGTGACATGATGGCGCGTGCGCTTTTATATGAGGCAGCGGGCGGGCCTAGTACTTTCGAGAATGGACTAGAAACTTCTCGCTTCGCATTAGAGCTTACCGCCATCTATGGTACAGTTTGACAACTTTTGGACAGGAAATAGTTACTGTCTAGTCCCCTAGATGGCGTTACACAAAGAGCGGTAAAGTTTGTGTTAAAAGCAAAAAAACAATTTTAAAGGGGTAACCTCTTGAAGCTTGATCTGCCTTCTAAGCTGCCTAAAAATCTTCTTTCTTCCTGTTTGCTCGCGTCAATTAGCCCTGCCCCCAAATTAGCGTGTAGCTCCGCCCACCACATAGCGTGATCCTATGGGATGACTGAAGGGCCTGTGATGTCATCAAAAGGTCCTGTAGACTTGGATTTACCTTGTACGGAGTTTCCTAAAGGACCTGGCTCCTCTGCCCACTAGCAGCCTGCTCTGTATAATAAAGCTTTATCCTAGTGAACAGAGAGACCAGGTCCTTTAGCCAAGTAGGATTTAGACTGCTTTATATAAGAAAGCAGCACTTATTCCAACCCCCCCCCCCCCTCCCCTTTATCTCACAGCAGGGAGCTAGGTGATGTGTATGTGATGTGTATGTGTGGTGCAGACACAGGCTGGCTCTGTACACTCAGCCCCCCCTCCCTCTCTCCCCCCACACAGCAGGGAGCTACGTCATGTGGCTCCCTCAGCAATGAGCAGGGGGCCAGGTGCTAGTGTCCATAATGAAGTGAATAAAGTAAGATAGTGGACAAACAAAGCAGTTTTGCTGAAGCAATGTATTACAGAAAAGTCTTAAATCCACATTAACAAGCAGTATAGATAGAATCATTGTTATGATACCACCCCTTTAAATTAGACATCGCCCCCTAAACCGCTTCAACGCCCCCAATCTTCTCTGTGCCCTTTACTGCCCCCCTATCGGCCTCCAGCGCCCACAAGGGGGCGTTATCGCCCACTTTGAGAAAGACTGGTCTAATCTGACGTTGAGGGATGCCCAGTGCAAAGTTTACTCAACCACTTCATGCACCCACTGCCTCCATAACCTCTGTCCTCTGGGAGGCACACAAAGGGTTTTTCTGAGTTGAATGTATTAGGTGAATGTATTAGGTTGGCCATGAGGTTACAGTAGGACTCCTGGAGACAGCTTCTTCTCTGTGACAGAGAACTTTGCCAGCAGGAGGCTACGCTCACCATGAAAGCCATATTGAAAAAGATCAATGATCTCCGAGCTGGTCTCTCTGATGAGAGTGCACTACTCCAAGCAGCGATATTACAAATATGGTAACAAACCACATATCCTAGTGGCAAGTCAATTGCAGGATCATACCACTGGTTTAAATCCCCAGGCTATTAAAGACCTGGCAAGGGTTCCCCATTATGACACCATAACAAAAGCTCAAATATTCCATGATTACTATTAAGTTCCATTCTCCCTTCCTTCCCACTCAATGGAAGCATTGACCCATCAGTAATCAGGAGATCACAGCGGAAGATCTGGGTGAGGTGCTTGTGGACCTCCCTGGCGATAAATCTCCTGGTACAGATAGGCTGCCATATTCTAACTATAAAACATATGTGTTTACTAGCTGGTACCCGCGACTTCGTCTGCGGTGATTGTAGCAGTGGGTATATACAGGCGCGGGTAAGGTTTTCGTACTGTGTATAAGGTATGGGATATGAAATGTAACTGTGTATCTTGTTGTTGCTGTAATTCTGAGAGCACATGAGACTTTTGTGTTGAATGTAATTTGTATTTCAGCCGCTATACGGTGTTGGTATAAACTGTACATAGTGACTTTGGGACAGAGGTATTTCAGGTTAATATACTTCGATATACGACATTGTATGATTTGTTATTTTCCGCCAGTACATGTAAGTTTTGGGCACAGGATACTCTTGAGTAAGCAACATAAAGTCTGGCCCTGTGCATGACAGTTTAGTAACTCCATGTGCCTCTTATTAATAGCAATTAACCCCATCATGTCCCTCACATTAACCCCAGTGTAAGAGTTACTGATAGAGATGAGCGAGATTTGAATTGTTTTGTAAAGAGGAATGGTCCAAAATCCCTTCATCCAGGATCCAGGAACTGATTAAAAGCTGCAGGAAGCGACTAGAGGCTGTTATCTTTGCAAAAGGAGGGTCTACTAAATATTAATGTCACTTTTCTGTTGAGGTGCCCATACTTTTGCATCGGTCAAATTTTGGTTTAATGCATATTGCACATTTTCTGTTAGTACAATAAACCTCATTTCAATCCTAAACTGTGTCCATCAGTTATTAGATATATCAAACTGAAATGGCTGTTGCAAACACCAAAATATTTAGAACTAAAAATGATTAAGATTAATAGGGGTGCCCAAACTTTTTCACAGGACTGTACATGAAGAAATACTTTTTGCACCATTTTTGCAAATTTGTCAGATCTGCTCCCAATTGACATGTGAATGTCTATGTACCCTGATGTATCAAGAATAAATAACACAGCAAATAAAACTATGCTTGCATGTATATCTTCGTACCACAAGATGGCACCGTTTACAAAAAACTTGACTTTTCTGAAATTCTGTTGAAGACTTGCTACTAAGTCTGTATGTCTGTATGTATGTACCTATATACATACAAGTATATTGCTACATTCAAAATATACCCAATTATTATGAGAAACCTTCATTCACATATGTAATTGAATAAGGAAACTAGACATCATATCATGGCATGAACATATGAGCAGAATTTTGTGACCTTGTGACTATTTAGCTAGGGATGTACCACACATAATAGTGGTACACACTGTTCCATTAGAAAACATGCTTTGTTATTTCTTAGTGCATTCAAGAATACAGTAATATAACCAAGTCCATTGGATTCTATGGTCATTGTTTAATAATTCCACTTTTACTGCAGCGTAACTGGGGGAAAACTTAATTTACTGAGGGTACTATTACCTGGTAAGTGAGGGGTCCCAGCAATGATATCTCACGTGATCACCTGGCCTCCAAGGAAAACAAGTTCACATTAATCGACTTTCCGATCAAAACTTTAACGTTTCTTATTTGTTGGTTACACAAAAATGTAAATACCTCCTTATTTTGGAGATAAAAACACGGATGGGTATAGTTCACAAATTACGTATTAATGGCATGATGGTGAAATTAAAACTTCAAATGTTTATTGAAACAATATTAAAACCACATATACATAGTGATATCGCACTGTGTGAAATATTGACTCTCTAAGTTAGTAACCAGCAGTCCCTACTCGTAACTACACACTAAATGTTGCAAGGGCAGTATAACAAACACTGGTTACTAATGTTGCAGTCATGTGTTCTCTCAGTCTATGTATCCTCATACACAATTACTCTCTACGCATTTTCCCTAGTATCACTCCCTGTACTAAGTTCATCAGGAGAGTGTGCCATTTAAGCCCAGGGCTTAACATCATAAGTATCAGCGTCCACCACTAGGGCGCAGAGAACTTTGGTTTTTACTGCAACTTATCAACCTTGGGATCTTTAATTATCTGTCTCTCCTGATGAACCTAGTACAGGGAGTGATACTAGGGAAACGCTTAGAGCGTAATTGTATATGAGGATACATAGGCTGAGAGAACACATGGCTGCAACATTAGTAACCGGTGTTTGTTATACTGCCCTTGCAACATTTAGTGTGTAATTACGAGTAGGGACTGCTGGTTATTAAAGCATGGTGGTCTATTCGACCCCCTGTTATCTGTAATATAGAGCGTCTTGGCAGTAGTATCCATGAGGAAATGATTATATCTACTACAGTCATGCATTGGATTTGAGTCTGTAGTATAAACATTATTTATGAAATACTACATTGTTGTTTAATGTTCAAAACAATAACAATTCAATTATTGAAAGACTCAGCTTTATAGAGGGAATACAGGTTTATTATGTAGAAACCAGGCTATATAAGAGGTGTGGGAAGAAATATAGATGCACCACCTGAGTAGGATACGTTTATTTCCTCTGTAGAATCAAAACCTACTATCTCCAGATTAGTTATCATCTAGTCTGTGCTGGAAGGTCCTTCTTGTTTGGAGTATTAACTCCTATATATACCGACGCATGCATATTTTAAGCACGCATATATACAATTTTATCAGAGTGTCTCCATATTCAGCCGTTGCTGGCCAATCTGGTTAGTGAAGGCTGTGTCTTCAGTTTTGACTCTATATTAACTCAAAAGCATGTTAGGTGCAGATTAGTATCACACTTTGGGAATTACTAACTTAGAGAGTCAATATTTCACACAGTGTGATATCACTATATATATGTGGTTTTAATATAGTTTCAATACAGATTTGAAATTTAAATTTCACCATCATGCCATTAATATGTAATTTATTTTGGAGATGCAAAGATTGTAAAGGAGCAGGAGCCCACCTTTATGCCCGCACACCAATGAAGTAATGCAGAGATCATCACCTTTTTATGGATATACAAATCTACCTGCAAGTGCAATGGGGGCAGAACCTTGTTTGCGTAAAGGCAGCAGAGGATGAAAATGTTAATGAAGTCTAAAAAAGCAGTATTGGGAAGTGATTCTAGAGGAGAGCAGCAGCACTTGCTGTTATCTGTACAACTTTCTGCCCCTATTATACCGATACAGAAAAACGCAAGTGATTTTGAAAGCGCAGCTTTTCCGCTGCAGACTTTTTTCTGCAATGTATGGATGGGATTCGCCAGAAGCTCCTCTACTTTGCAGGTACTGTGAAATTCAGCACTTTTTCCTGTGGCAATTTCGCTGTGGCAAAAAAGCTCCATTTTTTGCAATGTGAGGCTTCATCCTGAAGCTGAACTGTGTGAATCATAATTTGTATATAGTAATATGTTTTGCAACTGCTGAAAAGGAATAAAAGCTGAACCTGCTGTCAACCTCAAATGAAATTGCTGCATTTAAAGCTAGAAGACATTTCCAGGTGCTTAACCTGGCCTCCTGGTGCCCAATGTAAACTATAAAGGTTCTCCCATCTCTCATTTATAATTTCTAGTACTATACACATCATATGAGGCAGTGACCCTTACTTTCAGTATGTAAAAAATCGACATAATATACCTGCATTGTCTACATTGCTTCTCACAATTCCCTTTATTTGCTTTAATATGTGAAGCGTAGAAAAAATACATGGAAACTGAAGGCAAGCAGATTATCTGCTGCTGGCTCTGTCTTCTTTTTCTAATTATAGCTGTTTTGGGCAGGTTGACCCAATAAGAAATGAAGAGCACACATTCATTTATTCTGGAACATCATATAGTACATTTATTAAATAAATAGCACCTTTATGGGTGATAAACCAATGAGAACTACAGCCTTCTCATATCTACTCAAAGTACTAAATATACACATGGTAGAAAAGATCAGTCGTCAGTAAAAAAAAAAAAAAAAAAAAAAAGTCAGAACAGTCATGCCAGTAAGACGGAGCTTCTTATTAAAGGTACGTGATATTTCCTGATACACAATAGATTTCCTGATACAAGGCAACCACATTCTAGTCTACCTGAAATATACAATATAATACTGCATGATAGTGCAGTCGACTATGAAAGTCTTTGCAGATCTTTTTTTTAATGAAACATGAGAAAATACTTCCCATTCTAACCTAGCTACATTTTCCAGTACTGTGCTCTTAGATCTTAGTTGCATGTTAGTCTTGGATAGCGTGCAATGTCACTCTATACGTATAAAGTAATAATGTAGAATGAATAACATTTGGAGCTCCTGACAGTTCAAACTAAACTTCCTGTCATTCAAAGTGACATGTTCCAACTCTGCGTGTGTATGCACAGCTCTGTGAATCAGTGTGAAAATCCTTCCTCGACCAGGCCTGTGCTTTCATTTACCGTTCTGTGTATTCAAATCCATGTATAATCCTCTTTACAGTCTAGTAATGCTATTTCCAGTGACTACATCCTAATGGTAAATACTATAATTGAAGAAGATGGTGTACGGGGTAATTGGTTGGCTATACAGTTTACCATATTGCTGCCTTGTTACTAAGCCATATAAATAGCATAGAGTTCTTGGTTCTAATCAGATGTGATGATCATAGTAACTGCATCATACTAAATATGTATGTGGAACCAGAGTTCCCTACAAAACATTTACAAATAATACACTATTAACATGTAAAATTAATGACATATCAGTATACAAACATGATCTACCTGCTTATTTCTGGGTATTCTGTGGCAAGGTTTGTTTTCTGTATTGTTACTTTTCCTAGATAGTACAGATAACCATCACATGGAACTACGTTCTACGTTACTATGGTATGGTACTACCTCTACTTGTGGAGATTTAGATTTCAGATGGCCATTGTGCATACATCCAATTGATGATGGGATTAATTAAATTAATTACATAATTAAAAATAAGGGTTACTGCACATCACTGAGGTAAGTGATATAATAAAAGGATAGAAAATAAACAAACAAGTACTATCAAGTCAAGTCAAACAAGTCAAACAAGCCTACAACCTCCAATAACACTAACACCGCACCGCCATCTGTACAGTCTCCCCCTCTCCTTCTGTCTCTACCCCCTTCCCTCATAGATTGTAAGCCCTCGTGGGCAGGGCCCTCTACCCCACTGTGCCAGTCAGTCATTGTTAGTATTATATCTACCTGTATATTCTGTGTATTGTATGTAACCCCTCAAATGTAAAGCACCATGGAATTAATGGTGCTATATAAATAAATAAATAAATAAATAAATAATAATAATCAATCAATCAGATAAGACAATAAACAAGTATAGAAGCACACTCATAAGCCTGGAGTGATCCCATTGTCAGCGAGCTGACACCCCAAGGTATACAGGCAAATCACAGATGGTAAAACTCCAAGCAGACGTCTAGGCAATAGACTGGCTGGCAAAATATATCCCCCTTCTTATTTTACGCATGTCTGCTGGACATTGCTTAGGAATTTGACCTTATACTTTTTGTATCAGACACGAGCAGAACATTCTAGAAATCTTAAAGCACAAATAAGATAGCTATCAGATCAGAGAGGTAATTGCAGTTGGAGAATCATTAAGAAGTCATTTCTAACGCTTTACAGGACATTGACTTACTAAAAGACAATACCTTGTTGAAGTCCATTGTATGGTTATTCACTGTGCAGTGGGTTCTTCTTCCCATGTAAGTCATGGACCTCTTCAAAACTGTCAACTAGTCATTTCCATAGAGGAAGCCTATTTTATTTTTTATATCTATTCCTGTCTGTTATCTCTTAAAAATATACTTGTATTGGATATATTTTTGCATATCTATGGGATTAACCATACATGTGTACTATCCAGTATGAGGGACATACTTCTGCAAGTTTACTCATCTGTATCCTTAACTCACTTCCAAGTTTATGGTGAGACCATGCATTGCCCCAACCCTATCTTCATTAATTCTTTCCCTAAATGTGGGAGCAAATCAGCAAACAGGACTAAGATTATGACATCCCCACTGTCAACACAGCTGCAGGTCATAGGTGCAGCCACCAGACATTTATGGCATGTCGAGTGGTTATGCCATGAACATCTGAAATGGTGATACCCCTTTAAAGTTTTGGAGAAATAGGAGAATCTGACCAATACTAGGGAAGTATGATTTTCAGTAGGAGAGAGGGAAACGTTATCTCGTAGAAGAACAAAGGATTGGATTTGGTCTGTGTTTATTTTAGATATTAGATATTAGACATTTTAATTATAATTCTGCAGTGTTTGCAGGTTGTCATTGCAGGTGCCTTATAGAATACCTTTATTATAGTTTATATTAATTAAATTTTCCAAGTCTGATAATTATACTATGCTTTCTTTTAGAACAGTTTATACATTTCATAGTCCCATAAATCAGTACTATAATTATACGCAATATAATTAAACATAGGCTCCCCAGCAAAGTTGCAGAATAAGCAAATTCCACTTAATGTATGCCATGGACGACAGGAAAAGTGCAATGTTTGCTCCTGACATTTATCTGGTTTATTGTGTATAAATGAAGGAAATAATTGTTTTGCTTCAAATGAAAACAGCTTTAAGATGAAACCAAAGCGATTGTTTTTCATCCTTAGTATTTCAACCAGGACAGCATGCTGTGTCTCAGGAAGCTTTGCTCATGTACGAATTAACAAGAAGTCTGAGACAGAGGTTTAGCAGGAAGCTCACCAAGAGGCATTGCACTAAATTAAATAAGACCCACTTCTAAGAGGTTGTCAAAGTCTTATCTCTGAATGTCACCTGTGTCTGCCAGAGACTGCGAAAACAAGCTCTAAAATGAGAGACCTGGGTATCACTTAATCTTAAACTGTCAAATTAGTATCAAAGTTTTAAAAAGTTCCCAAATGGCTGAAAGTCAGAAACTATTTCACATTCTACAATTTTCTACCTTAGTCCAGTGTTTGAGACAATAGCTGGATAAATGGCTCAATACTTATACGGTAGATAGAAAAACAGCATAGAAAACTGCCATAGTTATCAAATATGGCACAGTTTTATTATCTGTCTTTGGCCGGGTTAATATGTGACATTTATCTGTGTCTTGGTGACAATTTTTGCAATATTTTTTGCGTTTTTTAAACTCCCTGTCCAGATACTACTTTGCAAGCTATAGTAAAATATTGGAAATTTACTTTAGACAAGTGGCAAGTAGATATAGAAATATACTTTCACTTTTTTCACATTTTATCAATTAAAGCTTTCCCCTTCATTCTGCACTCCATACCCTATACTTAAAAACAGAATGTTAGAAATCTTTGCTAATTTATTGAGAAGGAAAAAACAAAATATTAAATCAACACATGTACAGTGGTGAACCTAGCCTTTCTGCTGCCTGAGGCGGACGACAGGGTGCGCTAATGGTAAAATTACAGTGATACAGTGTGTAACATTTTGTGGTGACTTACCAGAAATGTCCCTGACTAATCGCTCACATTTCCCGTCTCTTCCCTCTGGACCGTCATGGCCACTTCTTCCAGCATGCGGTTTGTCTCTGTAAAGTTTGCAACATAGACATCAACTCCTCACTTCTCTAGGCACCCGACCCATATTGTCCTCATCTACACAAAGCCCCTTAAAGAGGACTTTCATGAGTTGGGGCACATGGGGTTCTATATACCGCTGGAAAGCCGACAGTGCACTGAATTCAACGCACTGTCGGCTTTCACAATCTGTGCCCCAGGTGAAGAGCTATTGGTGCCAGTACCATAGCTCTTCACCATCAGAAGGGTGTTCCTGACAGTCAGTCAAGAACGCCGTTCTTCACAGCAGTGCCTATAGCGCTGTACAGTGAGACCGGGGAGGAACGCCCCCCCTCCTGATAGTACTCGTCCATAGACGAGTACTGGGGGGATGTTCCTCCTCGCTCTCACAGTACAGTGCTCTAGGTGTTGAGTGGATAATTGTATTAGTTTCACTCTGCACTTGATAGGGGATAACCTTGACAGATTGAAGGCCAGGATGTATATATATTTATTTGGCCAACGATCTGGCGGCAGAATAGGGGTGGTAATAGGTACAATTAGTTCCGATAGTCAGGCACTGGAGCGCGAATGAGCAGCTAACGATAGTCTAACAGCTCTGCCTTATGTACTCCGTCTATTGCCCAACCGCACTATCTAACAAACTAGATACATAAATGTGCTTTCCCCCTTAAATACTAAATATTTCTCAACGCGTTTCCCCCAGGTTTACATGCTTCCCTGGGTTCATCAGGAGAAAAATCTAAGTTAAAGTCTAATTAACCCATTCAAAAACAAAAAATGTGCGGTTAAAACGGCAATTACCGACACCCTGATGGTGGGTGCCGTCGTCCGCAATGTTAAGCCCTTAACATTGCGGATGACGGCAGCCATCATCAGGGTGTCGGTAATTGCGGTTTTAACCGCACGTTTTTTGGTCCTTTAGGTCCTTTATTAGTACCTCCATATGTCTCACATATCAGTAACCCTTATGTGAGCCACACAGGGGTTAATGTGAGGGACATGATGGGGTTAACTGATATTAAAGGGGTTGTCCCATGAAAAGCATCCTATCTATACTGCTAGTTTTATGTGGATTTAAGACTTTTCCTATATACATTGCTTTATCAAAATTGCTTTGTTTGGCCGCTATCTTAATTTATTCACTTCATTGTTGACACTGCATTTCTATGGCCACTGGGCTTATCTGCTCATTTCCCAAGTGAGCGCCTGCTCTCAGGGGGGAGGGAGGGGCTGACAAGCAAAGGAGCTCCTCAGATAGGGGAGGGGGAGTCCTTTACCTCTGTATGTAATACAAGCTGACTCAAATCCAGCTCTGCTACATCCGTTTCCACATCAGCTTTATACTGTGGTAATTCATTTACAACCAATCCCTCATTACTGACTGCAAACATAGCAGCTAGCAGAGCAAGTGACACCCCACCCACCAAAGTGCCGAGGAATCCAGAAAGTGAAGAGAGCACACAGCCTGAAGGCTGCAGAACAAGAGTTATGGGAATACCCCTTTAATGTGAGGCACATGGAGTTACTAAAACTAAATTAATAACCCCAAATGCCTGACATTAATAAGAATAGTTAGTAACACACATGTACCTGCTGTTGTTTTTACTTCCACTTTGCTCACCGGAGCTTCCTCTCCTATTCAGGGCTGCAGACAACAGGAGCTCCTCACGTGTAGCAGCAGGGTCAAGGTAGCCCTTTTTTTTTTTTTTTTTTTTATTTTGGCGCCGCCCCCTGAGAGGCTGGCTGCCTTTGATGCAGTGCTCCAAGATAGGAGCAAACTTTTTCTTTCCTTTTTCACTCTTTTTCTCTATATCTTCAAGAATCCGGTAACCAAGCAATCTAGCACTATGAATTTAGCAACTATAAATCGAATGGAAGACCCTGTGGAGTTTTTTGTTCCTTTTGTTTCCATTGTAAAGCATGGACTCAAGACCTGGTTCAGCTGGTTTCCACATGTGCCTGTTACCATCCCCCCAGCTAGGACAGCATGGCTCAACATGCGGCATGGAAGAGAAACCTACATGGAAATGCGGACTTCTTCGTTCAAGGAGATGATTTCTGGCGTCAATTGCTGATGTGTGAAGATGCTACAGCTGACTGGTATTTCTTTCTATTACTGTGGACACGTGGGACACTGTTACAGCCTGGGAACCTACCATCACCCACCTACCCCAGGAGTTATGGAAGCTTGGCAAGAGAGCAGCACCATGTATACCTGGATGGTCTCTGACTTCCTTGGGGCAGTAGAACACTGTGGTAAGGAGGAGGAGGAGGAGGGCTTGTGATGAAGGACATTTGGGGCATTTTTTGTGGTTAAAAGGACAATAGTGCTGATGCAAGATACCGAACTATCAGCTGTGAGCAGGAGATCTCACCACCTACCAAAGGAACTGCCACATGTTATCATGATAGCTGCTTATGTCCCCCACCTCTGCAAAAAATTTCTGCTTGTTATATCCACATGCTGTGACCCCCCTCCTCGTGTCCTACAACCAAGTCGGCTGTATTATTATTATTATTATTATTATTATAATTATTATTATTAACATCAATCTGCACAGAGAACTAAATGATCCTGCAGTGTGTCTGTTTCTTTCTTTTTTAGTTGCTATGATTCCTAGGATTTCTCTATCTGCCATGAGCTTCTATGTGTTTCTCTCTTGTTATATACTACTGTACCATCTATGAAACTGTATCACTGAAATTTCCCCATTGTGGGACTAGTAAAGGAATATCTTATCTTATCTTATCCTGTGCAGTGAGAGGCTCATCTCTGATTGGTGGGCAATGAGAGAAGGGGGTGTGTCCTATACTTCAGTTCTAGCACAGCACTGAAGGGACGCTCTTTCTCAATTTAATGCATGAAGGTTGCGGGCTGGCGTGCCAGCAAAATGTGCTTCAGGTGCCACCACGTGCTTCTGGTCTACAGCAACACGGCATTAGTTTTAAATAGATTGGTGTCTTGCAGACGCCGATCTATTTAACAGCGCAGCCACTATCAGGAGGGGCGGCATATAATAACGGTCTGGAGCAAAACACGCAGACCAGCGCTCCTCTATGCCCCCCCCCCCGCTCGATAGTGCCGTCGCCTCATGTCGCCTCACTAGAGGTGGGGACTTGCACATGTATTCATACTCTTTACTGAGTAGATAGCTGAAGTTCCTATGGCAGTGATTATATGCTCCAGTCTTTTTGGGTATGATTCCACAATGTGTGCTCAAGTTCTTGTCAGGTTGGATAGAGACTGTTGGTGGACACTTGACAGCTATTTTCAGGCTGGACCACTCAAGCACATTTACAGAGATGTCACTAAGCCACTCCTGTGTTGTCTTGGCCGGATGGAAGGAACTGGCAGATAGCAGCGAGCAATAGTACAAGCTCTTCAAAATAGGACTAATGCTACTGAAATGTTTTCACCAAAGCGCCCTGCAAAGCCAGTTGAACTTATGCTGGATTTGGACAAAGGTTATTGCGCCATTTGCAAGAAATAGATTCTCTGCTATTTGAAATCAAACCTGACCCCAGAGCAATACTCACTAAGCAGATCAAAACAGGAGAAAAGAATCAAATAAATCAAGTAAATGTATCCAGGCCAAGATCAATCGGAGAGTCAATGCTAAAATCAGAAAACAAGATATCTGGAAAACAAACCAGGGTCAGTATCAATGGTGTAACTAAAGTCTTGTGGGCCCCGGTGCAAACTTTTGTCTGGGCACCCGCCCCCCCTAGAGCAAATACTTGATAGTGATGTGTGTGATATCTTGGATACAGCAGGGATACAGCTTTAGTACCCACAACTGCAGTTATCAAGAATACATTGAGTGAGTATTAAAGTGCCCGGAATGTAAACAATACTGAGACAGTATAATATGCTCCACAATGGCCCCCACAGAGTATAATATGCTCCACAGTGGCCCCACACAGAATACCTCCCAACTTTTAAAGGACAGAAAGAGGGACAAAATGTGGGCGGGCTGCGGAAATTCATTTAACTCTACCCATTCCTAAATTGACTCAGCCCATTCCCATCCATTTCTCATTGGGTACACCCTGCATCCCACATCTCTCCCCCCACAATACACCCATGCACCCCACATTTCCCCATACACAGTGCACCCCACATCTCTCCCTCCACCCACAGTCAACCTTTCAACTCACATCCCTCCACTGTACACCCTGCACCCCACAGTACACCCTGAACCCCACATCTTCCCCTCACACACAGTTAACCTTGCACCCCACATCCCCCCCACAGTACACCCTGAATCCCACATCTCCCCCTCACACAATTCACCCTGCATCCCACATCTCTCCCCCACACACAGTTCACCCTGCATCTCACATCCCCCCAGTACCTTAGACCACACATCTCTCCATCTCTTCCTGTACTGCACGGGATACAAAGACACACCTACCTAGTCATGTGACTGTCTGATGTCAGACAGGTCCTTCTGAGTACAGTAGTCAAACTTTCCCCCGATCACCACCCACTCTTATCACAGTTACAACCTTTTAACTGTTATAGGAGCAGGTGGTCATCGGGGGAAAGTTTGTTAATAAGTAAAACATCTCAGGGGCATAGCGAGACATGCACTAAGCGTTGCAGGACCGTAATCTAAAATCGGGACTGTCCCGCGGGATGCGGGATGGTTGGGACCTATGCACATAGTATTATATGCTCTGAAGTAGCCCCACACAGTATTATATGCTTTGTATTGGTCCCACACAGTATTATATGCTCCCAAGAATCCCCTCTAGAGCTGGTGCTATTACTATACTCTGGCGTCTCCTCAGACCCAGAATATAATAAATAGAGGCCCAGGGAAAGTGAATAAAAATAACAAACACTTATATTCAACTTCCCTCACATCTCCTGGGAATACTTGATCCATTCGGCTGTCTTCATCATCTTCCTTTGGTCATCTTATGTCTGCCGACTGAGATCAAGTGCCCCAGACGTCACTGCTGGGACTTCAGTATTTTTTTTTATTTTTAGTCACCTCCCCTGGGCTGGCATCAATAGCTGGGCCCCTTTCCATTACCAATATGTATAGTGGTCAGAGAACCAGGCTTGTTGAAATAACAATCCATCCATGTCATATCCACTATAGTTATTATTTGCAGTAGGTGACCTTGCAGTCCTCCAGTCCTGCGAACCTCTCTAGCTATGACTGAGCATTGGCTAAGGGAGAACAACTCGTCCTTTAAAGTTAAATTTAGTAACATGACAGCATTAGCAAGGGGTAGAGCAGATTAAACACATCTAGGCTGATGTTGGTGGTATGACTAAGGAAATCAGTTTGTAAACCCCCTTTATCACAACTGCCACTGGGGTACCCCTTTCATTGTCCTAGGCACTATGGACTGAACACTCCTCAGTAACACCCTGGTTAGATGGTAGGGTTATCACCCAGCTGGGACGATGAACAGTGAGGGACCACCCATCTTATACTTGTGAGTGTAGTGAAAGGAGAATTATGAGCCCATTCAGATGGCAGAAAATGAAGAGGAATTGAAGCAGACTATTGCTATCCCTCTGACTTTCATTCCTTGACTAGCTCCAGATAAATCTTGCCTATCAGCTGAGTGTCTCAAGTGCAGGCTCCCATGGGTGTACATACTCTCAGGGTAAGTTCACGGGTAGCTATGACTGCTATGCAGTGCACCGGCATCCAGTCGCACACTCCGCTCAGGATTAGGCCCAAATGAATGGGCCTAGTCGGTAGAGAGTGTCTTAAGGTGGATGTCGCGAGGCAAATCCGCCTAAAAGAATGAGCAAGTCACTTCTTTTTCTGGGAGGCAGAACAAACGGCTCCCGGAAAGATGAACTGACCGGCTCCCATTGATTTCAATGGGAGCTGTCTTTTTGGTAAGGATTTTGAGGTGGATACAGCCTCAAAATCCTGACCAAAAAACCCCGTGTGAACTTACCCTAAAACTTTTTTCCTTGGTCGGCCAACTAGCATGACCATCAACTGAGGTGTGTTTGAATGACTTTACCCCTCGCCTAACTATCCCTTGAACTGGTGATAGACTCCCTTTATTTAACTAAATATATGTTACATCTTTATATTGGGATTTCCGCTGTATATTTAGAAACTATGTCTCTCATAAATGTGAATTGCTGTTATATGACAGAAAAACTCAACTTTACAATTTGCTCTGCTATAAATAAGCAAACATGGGTTGGAGCAGTCATAACAAATAACCTCACTGTATCCAGAGATAACCTCATATATGCTCCAGGCATTTCAAGGAACGCATAATGTATGCACAAGCCACTAGCGTAAATTAATCTTTACCATTTCCTGACTTGAGGAGAGACATGTAACAGACATTCTCCTCAAGCTGCTACCGATTACAGTTCAGTGAGTGAAGTCAGAATCTCGGCAAAGCATTGATTCCAGGGTATCTGTGAAAATCTTTAAATTACATTTCTTATATATTGTAAGACTTGGGTAATGATGGTTAAGTTGGTTTAGGAAAAAGGTACTGGATAATAGGTTTTCTTTCATGTTTAACTTATAGCAGTAGTCTAACATAAATATGTTTTCTGATAGATCTAGGACAGCAAATCCCTTCTGGACATCCATCTCCAAAATTATACTGAGAGAAATAAACAGTTGTTGGTTTTCTACTGTAACTGTTGAATCATCGGATTGCTGACTCAGAGACTGCATATGTTCTAGAGAAACGGTACAATCAGATCTCAGAGGAATTTCAGGGCTCTTTGTCCGGCTGTACTGTATGCTACTTAAATTAGAAGACACATATTATTGGATCAGTAAGATGTAAGGACTGATTTGTATCTGCTCACTAACCATGGCAGCACTTGGTAAACAAAGCAATAAAATGTTCACTGTGGAAGAAAATAATCCCACTAAGAGAACAGTCAGTGAGCTAGAAAATTGTTCCTTTCTTTCTAAAGGCTTTTTATTTATTTTTTTTTATGTTATGGTTTAGCACTGTTAATCTGCTGACCTAAGACTATGTTCCTAGAAATGGAAGCAGAATGAATAAAATTATCGGCCAAAAAGTCAACTATATGGAGAAAATAACTTCTTACTAAATACAGTCCTATGAAAAAGTTTGGGCACCCCTATTAATCTTAATCATTTTTTGTTCTAAATATTTTGGTGTTTGCAACAGCCATTTCAGTTTGATATATCTAATAACTGATGGACACAGTAATATTTCAGGATTGAAATGAGGTTTATTGTACTAACAGAAAATGTGCAATATGCGTTAAACCAAAATTTGACCGGTGCAAAAGTATGGGCACCCTTATCATTTTATTGATTTGAATTCCCCTAACTACTTTTTACTGACTTACTGAAGCACAAAATTGGTTTTGTAACCTCAGTGAGCTTTGAACTTCATAGCCAGATGTATCCAATCATAAGAAAAGGTATTTAAGGTGGCCAATTGCAAGTTGATCTCCTATTTGAATCTCCTCTGAAGAGTGGCATCATGGGCTACTCAAAACAACTCTCAAATGATCTGAAAACAAAGATTGTTCAACATAGTTGTTCAGGGGAAGGATACAAAAAGTTGTCTCAGAGATTTAACCTGTCAGTTTCCACTGTGAGGAACATAGTAAGGAAATGGAAGACCACAGGGACAGTTCTTGTTAAGCCCAGAAGTGGCAGGCCAAGAAAAATATCAGAAAGGCACAGAAGAAGAATGGTGAGAACAGTCAAGGACAATCCACAGACCACCTCCAAAGAGCTGCAGCATCATCTTGCTGCAGATGGTGTCACTGTGCATCGGTCAACTATACAGCGCACTTTGCACAAATAGAAGCTGTATGGGAGAGTGATGAGAAAGAAGCCGTTTCTGCACGTACGCCACAAATAGAGTTGCCTGAGGTATGAAAAAGCACATTTGGACAAGGCAGCTTCATTTTGGAAACAAAAATTGAGTTGTTTGGTTATAAAAAAAGGCGTTATGCATGGCGTCCAAAAAGAAACAGCATTCCAAGAAAAACACATGCTACCCACTGTAAAATTTGGTGGAGGTTCCATCATGCTTTGGGGCTGTGTGGCCAATGCCGGCATCGGGAATCTTGTTAAAGTTGAGAGTCGCATGGATTCCACTCAGTATCAGCAGATTCTTGAGAATAATGTTCAAGAATCAGTGACGAAGTTGAAGTTACGCCGGGGATGGATATTTCAGCAAGACAATGATCCAAAACACCGCTCCAAATCCTCAGGCATTCATGCAGAGGAACAATTACAATGTTCTGGAATGGCCATCCCAGTCCCCAGACCTGAATATCATTGAACATCTGTGGGATGATTTGAAGCGGGCTGTCCATGCTCGGCGACCATCTAACTTAACTGAACTTGAATTGTTTGTCCAAAATACCTTCATCCAGGATCCAGGAACTGATTAAAAGCTACAGGAAGCGACTAGAGGCTGTTATCTTTGCAAAAGGAGGATCTACTAAATATTAATGTCACTTTTCTGTTGAGGTGCCCATACTTTTGCACCGGTCAAATTTTGGTTTAATGCATATTGCACATTTTCTGTTAGTACAATAAACCTCATTTCAATCCTGAAATATTACTGTGTCCATCAGTTATTAGATATATCAAACTGAAATGGCTGTTATAAACACCAAAATATTTAGAACTAAAAATGATTAAGATTAATAGGGGTGCCCAAACTTTTTCATAGGACTGTAGGTGCTGGGAGAAGTGAACACAACTGAAACGGCTGCAGGTGTGTACCCATTGTGCCTCCTAACCAGTCTGGCTTTAGACTACTCCTGAGGGTGCTGTCTAATCCCTGATCAGGGGTCTGGTCTTTGTGACAGAGAATCAACAGGTTGTTACCTTTGGGAGTAGTGCTGGCGTAGATGACAGCTGACCTAGACACCAGTGTGCAGCATCTAGGGATCAGGCACGAGAGTACTTGAGGTATGATTCAAGATCAGATCTGGTAGAATACATTTGTCAAGGTAATCTAAGTAGTGGTCGGGGCAGGCAGCACAGAATCAGGTACTTGAAACACACTTGAGGTCAGGCATCTGGTAAACAGGCAAAAACATACAGACATCTTTGCAGCACACTAGAAATGTAGGAGGCTTTTACTCATGTAGATTGCTTTGGAACAGCTTGCCCTAAATAGCCTGTAGGTGTAAGAGATTGGCTGGATGCAGAGTTGAGAGTTTCTTAAAGGGCCATTGTATCCTACATCCAAGTACTAAAATACAGCACCCACAACCAGGGGGGCAGAGGGAGGATGCCAGCACGCATAACCAGATGGTACAACAACAGTATCGACTGGTAAATATGTGCACATCAGTAGTTTACCCATAGTCTTTTTTAGAGTCTTTGTACTGACTACTCTGTTCATTGCTATTGGAAACAAAGTGTTTTTTTTCTTATTAAATGTAAATTGTGAGCCCCACATAGAGATCACAATGTACATTTTTCCTTATCAGTATGTCTTTAGAATATGGGATGGAAATCCATGCAAACACGGGGAGAACATACAAACTCCTTGCAGTTGTTTTTTTGCCCTTGGCAGGATTTGAACACCAGGACTCCAGCACTGCAAGGCTGCAGTGCTAACCACTAAGCCACCGTGTGGCCCTGGGAACAGACAAAGTTGTTGTCAGAAATTTTTCTTAAAATTTTCTGAGTTTATAAAATGTGGTAGAGCAGGTGGCAGGGTTTCAAGTGTGATACAAAGATGACACTTCCCAAAAAGCAAATCACAAGCAACTTAACATTTCCTTTAGAATTAAGCCTCATGCACACAAATGTACAAATGAAATGGTCTGTTTTTAATATCCGTTTTTCATCCATGCATGACATATTTTTCATCTATTTTTCATCTCTTTTTAACTGTCTATTAAGACAACGGATGAACTTCATTGGTCTTTTTATTGGACCTAACCCACTGATCCATCTTTAATGGTTGTGCCTGGGATTTGCATCTGTTTTAACAGAAGTTACAAGTGGACCAATAAACTTGTATTGGTTATGTCAGGCAGTGAAAAAATCCAAAAATAGCACGTCTTCTTTTTCAACAGACATTATTCACGCTCCATTAAAAAATGGACGTGGGGGTTACATTGTTCTTTGACAACTTGCTTTTGGTTATGTATCTTGATTTATCTCCTGTCTTATCTGACAATTTATTGTACACTTGTTGTACTGTCTGTTATACTAAGGCCTCATATACAAAGCCGAATGTGCAAGCTGAGTGGGTGATGATTTTTTTAATGGAAGGATCTCGCTCAGATGACATCTGAGTTTGTCATGCGAGTGCCTTTCATGCTACATTCATTTCCATGGGGGGGGGGGGGGGGAGTACATTTGTTTTAATTTCACAGACCTGCTCTATAATTATAAATCAGAACAGAACATCGGAGAACCTCTTGAACAGTACACGCAGCAAAAAAATAAAGAAAGAACACGTGCATATATCCATTAACCATCCATTGTTTTGAAAACGGATGTATGATGGATGTTAAGAAAACTTGTCCCACATCCATTTTTTTTTAATTGCATGAGGCCTAAATCTACGTTTAAATGTATACATTTTAAAATGGTACCAAATCAAGACATTTTTTTTTCTAAATGGAAACTGATGCCCATAAGCCGAACAACACAAGTCTGGTAATGGAAAAATCAACTGAATTGCCCAGGAATGCTGTGGGTAGAGATGGGCGAACCAATATGTTCAGAGTCAGTTTCAACCTGAATAATCCAAATTGTGCGGGTTTTTAATGACACCATATAAATGGGGATTAATTCAACTAAAATAGCCACGGCCACATGCATTGCTCAGTAAAAATATAGAAGACACCTCTCAGCCAATAGTCAGTGGTAGATGGACACCTAACAGTACTGATGTCATTTATAGTATACTAGCTGGTACCCGCGACTTCGTCTGCGGTGATTGTAGAAGTGGGTATATACAGGCGTGGGTAAGGTTTTCGTAGTGTGTATAAGGTATGGGATATGAAATGTAAGTTTGTATCTTGTTTTTGCTATAATTCAGAGAATACGTGAGACTTTTGTGTTGAAGTTAATTTGTATTTGAGCTGCTATATATACGGTGTTGTGAGAAACTTTACAGAGTGACTTTGGGACAGAAGTATTTGAAGTTAACCCTTTCCCGCCTATGGCATTTTTTGATTTTCGTTTTTGACTCCCCTCCTTCTAAACCCCATAACTTTTTTATTTCTCCGCTCCCAGAGCCATATGAGGTCTTAATTTTTGCAGGACAAATTTTTCTTCATGATGCCACCATTAATTATTCTATATACTGTACTGGGAAGCAGGGAAAAAAATCAAAATGGGGTGGATTTCAAGAAAAAAAGCATTTCTGCGACTTTCTTACGGGCTTTGGTTTTACGGCGTTCACTGTGCAACCAAAATGACATGTCCCCTGTATTCTGTGTTTCGTTACGATTCCGGGGATACCAAATTTATATGGTTTTAGTTACATTTTGACCCCTTAAAAACAAATCCAAAACTGTTAAAAATTTTTTTTTTGAAAAGTCGCCATATTCCGACAGCCGTACCTTTTTTATACGTGCATGTACGAGGATGTATATGGCGTCTTTTTTGCGGGACTGGGTGTACTTTGTAGTTCTACCATTTTTAGGAAATGTTATTGCTTTGATCACTTTTTATTCAAATATTTATCAGAATCAAAACAGTGAAAAAACGGCGGTTTGGCACTTTTGACCATTTTTCCCGCTACGGCGTTTACTGAACAGGAAAAATATTTGTATAGCTTTGGTTAGCGGGCGATTTTGGACGCGGGGATACCTAACATGTATGTGTTTCACAGTTTTTAACTACTTTTATATGTGTTCTAGGGAAAGGGGGGTGATTTGAATTTTTAATCCTTTTTTTTTGTTTTTAATTATTTTTTTTACTTTTTTAAAACTTTTTTTTTTGCATTTATTAGACCGCCTAGGGGTATTGACATGGGTGGGCGGTGTCGCGGATTGTCAGAGCGGTGGGGGTTGGCAAACATGGCTGCTCCGGAGCGTTAAAGAGAGCCTCCTGGAGTATCGTTAAGGTGAGGGGCAAAGTGGTAAAGTATATGTACAGTGGGGCAAAAATGTATTTAGTCAGTCACCAATAGTGCAAGTTCCACCACTTAAAAAGATGAGAGGCGTCTGTAATTTACATCATAGGTAGACCTCAATTATGAGAGACAAAATGAGAAAACAAATCCAGAAAATCACATTGTCTGATTTTGTAAGAATTTATTTTCAAATTATGGTGGAAAATAAGTATTTGGTCACCTACAAACAATCAAGATTTCTGGCTCTCACAGACCTGTAACTTCTTCTTTAAGAGTCTCCTCTTTCCTCCACTCATTACCTGTAGTAATGGCACCTGTTTAAATTTGTTATCAGTATAAAAAGACACCTGTGCACACCCTCAAACAGTCAGACTCCAAACTCCACTATGGTGAAGACAAAAGAGCTGTCAAAGGACACCAGAAACAAAATTGTAGCCCTGCACCAGGCTGGGAAGACTGAATCTGCAATAGGCAACCAGCTTGGATTGAAGAAATCAACTGTGGGAGCAATAATTAGAAAATGGAAGACATACAAGACCACTGATAATCTCCCTCGATCTGGGGCTCCACGCAAAATCTCACCCCGTGGGGTCAAAATGATCACAAGAACGGTGAGCAAAAATCCAAGAACCACGCGGGGGGACCTAGTGAATGAACTGCAGAGAGCTGGGACCAATGTAACAAAGCCTACCATCAGTAACACACTACGCCGCCAGGGACTCAGATCCTGCAGTGCCAGACGTGTCCCACTGCTTAAGCCAGTACATGTCCGAGCCCGTCTGAAGTTTGCTAGAGAGCATTTGGATGATCCAGAAGAGTATTGGGAGAATGTCCTATGGTCTGATGAAACCAAACTGGAACTGTTTGGTAGAAACACAACTTTTCGTGTTTGGAGGAAAAAGAATACTGAGTTGCATCCATCAAACACCATACCTACTGTAAAGCATGGGGGTGGAAACATCATGCTTTGGGGCTGTTTCTCTGCAAAGGGGCCAGGACGACTGATCCGGGTACATGAAAGAATGAATGGGGCCATGTATCGTGAGATTTTGAGTGCAAACCTCCTTCCATCAGCAAGGGCATTGAAGATGAAACGTGGCTGGGTCTTTCAACATGACAATGATCCAAAGCACACCGCCAGGGCAACGAAGGAGTAGCTTTGTAAGAAGCACTTCAAGGTCCTGGAGTGGCCTAGCCAGTCTCCAGATCTCAACCCTATAGAAAACCTTTGGAGGGAGTTGAAAGTCCGTGTTGCCAAGCGACAACCCCAAAACATCACTGCTCTAGAGGAGATCTGCATGGAGGAATGGGCCAACATACCAACAACAGTGTGTGCCAACCTTGTGAAGACTTACCGAAAACGTTTGACCTCTGTCATTGCCAACAAAGGATATATAACAAAGTATTGAGATGAAATTTTGTTACTGACCAAATACTTATTTTCCACCATAATTTGAAAATAAATTCTTACAAAATCAGACAATGTGATTTTCTGGATTTGTTTTCTCATTTTGTCTCTCATAGTTGAGGTCTACCTATGATGTAAATTACAGACGCCTCTCATCTTTTTAAGTGGTGGAACTTGCACTATTGGTGACTGACTAAATACTTTTTTGCCCCACTGTATATGAGATTGTGTGGGGTTAGGGGCGAGGCTGCAGAGGGCAATATGAATTTTGTGGCTTGCTATGGTCCAAAGTGTGTGAGATTGCAGAGATGGTGATGTGAGTTTGGGGTTTGTGAGGGTCCTGGGAAAAACGTATGTGCGCTATTGTGATGAAAATTAGCCTATTGTGCAATGGGGTGTATTAACTATGTTTGTGGAAAATTTCAGCCAAATCGGTCGAGTGGGTTTTGCGTGATTGACTAACAAACATCCGAACACACAAATCCACAAACATCCAAACTTTCACATTTATAATATTAATAGGATAAGATGCTGTGAGCTGAAACCTGATGCATTTCAGTGATGGTGGAAGTAGGGAATGGATGAATACATCACTGCATGATCCAAAGCAATTGCTTCATTTTCTTAAGAAATACACAGCAAAGCTGCAAATACAACTAGATGGTTTTAGGAGTAAGAGAATTAGAACAAAGTTTAGTCAGATTTAAACAGTTCCAGGTAGATTATTGATATAAATCAGGTACTGGAGTGAGGGAGATTACCTGTGCTGGGCGAGCCAGACTGCTGCAGCAATGCAAACACATATGCGGCTGAAGCGAGGAGCTGACACAGGTCAGCTCCTCGCTTCAGCCATCGCGTCTACAAGCCAGTAGCAGCGGCGGCAGCGAAGCGAGGAGCTGACACAGGTCAGTTCCTCGCTTCGCCGCTGCGTGCCTCTCTCGCTGACACATATGCGGCTGAAGCGAGGAGCTGACCTGTGTCAGCTCCTCGCTGCCGCCGCTGCTACTGGCTTGTAGACGCGATGTGATGACGTCACATCGTATCTACAACTGTGCACCAGTGAGAGAGAGGCGCGCAGAGAGCTGCGAGGGAACGAAGGAGAAGGTAAGTGTAATGTTGTGTACGCTGAGGTGGAACGTGAAACTGGGGGCAGATGAAGGAGAGGACGGCATGACACTGGGGGCAGAGATGGAGAGGACGGCATGACACTGTGGGCAGAGATGGAGAGGACGGCATGACACTGGGGGCAGAGATGTGGGGACATGAATCTGGGGGCAGAGATGGAGGGGACATGAATCTGGGGGCAGAGATGGAGGGACATGACACTGAGGGCAGAGATGGAGGGGACATGAAACTGGGGGCAGAGATGGAGGGGACATGAATATGGGGGCAGAGATGGAGGGGACATGAAAATGGGGGCAGAGATGGAGGGGACATGAATCTGGGGGCAGAGATGGAAGGGACATGAATCTGGGGGCAGAAATGGATGGGCGGACATGAATCTGGGGACAGAGATGGAGGGGAGACATGAAACTGGGGGCAGATGAAGGGTGTATATGAAGCTGGGGGAGAGATAGAGGGGGTACATATAATGTACGGGTGACTGTAGGAGGATTATACTGTGTGCGGGCACATGAAAAATTAATGAGAATGAGTCAACATAAAAGTGGGTGGGGCTAAATTTGCCGCGGCGCGCCGCACAATTTGTCCCTCTTTTGGTTCTTCAAAAGTTGGGAGGTATGGGTACAGGGGGCAATGGAAAGATGTTAGAAGGGGGGGGGATTGTTGGGGCATCGGGTGTGCGGCACTGCGGAGAGGGAACTGGGGCAATAATATATAATATATAAGTTTTTAGCTGGAGAACTACAAAGCACACAATACCTCCAAAGGTATATGTGCTTTGTATTAATAATGATGTAGTCTGCTATGTTACTAGCATAGCAGCCTGTTTGGGGGTGGGACTTTCACTTTAAAGGAGTGTTCACATTGCGTTTTTGGCCTCCCTTGCTGGGATACGTTGGTAACCAGTTACAATCAGCTACCCACTTATCCCTGCACAGAGAACTGCAGGCCCCCCTTTTTTTTAATGGCCAGTTCTTCGTGCAGGGATAAGTTGACAGCTGATTCTGACTGGTTACCAACGTATCCCGGCAAGGGAGGCCAAAAACGCAATGTGAAAAAGCCCTGAGGATTTATTAGGAGGGCTCTTATAGATGGTGTTGGCTCTCTATAGGCGCTGTCACACGTAGCAGATTTTACCTGCAAATAGAATCTGATTAAGCCTTGTAATGCTGCTAAATAAAGGGAAATGTAATACATAATTGGTATGTCACAAAATAAGGTCGTTTTAAAATGGCGAGGGGGGCCCAGACACTTAGGCTGTATGGGGCCCCAAAATTCCTGATGGCGGCCCTGGGCCCCTGCACACAGTATTAACCCCAATAGTGTCCCCTGCACACAGTATTAACCCCAATAGTGGCCCCTGCACACAGTATTAACACCAATAGTGGCCCCTGCATACAGTATTAACACCAATAGTGGCCCCTGCACACAGTATTAACCCCAATAGTGGCCCCTGCACACAGTATTAACCCCAATAGTGTCCCTCTGTGGACACCCAGAATGTTTATTCCCCGGAGACCCGGGGAATAAAAACATTAAAAAAAAAACCCACTGTTGCTTCTTACCTGTTCCCCGGCTCCTGTGCTGTGCTGTCCTCCTGTGCTGACCACCGCTCGCGTCCTTCGTTAATGACGTCGGACGTCACATGACCCGGGAAGCATGCCGGGTTCATGTGACGTCAGAGACGTCAGACAACAGTAGGACGGAGGCCTGGCAGGATCGCGGAGAGGTAAGTAACAGTTTTTTATGTTTATTACCTCTCCCGATCCGCCGGTCATTATACTCGGGGGTCTGCAAAGACCCCCGAGTATAATGATATCCCCTGTGGGGCCCGCGGTGTCACTTGCCGATCCTCCCCTAATGGCCCGGGCCCTGTGGCAGCTGCTACTGCTGCTACCACGGTAGTTACGCCACTGATGGCAATGTTAATTTGTCTAGTTAGTTTTGAGCCCCTGAAATTAGGAGGCTTTGTAGAAAAATGGTTGCAATTCGCAGGATATTTTTGTTCAACCCCATGAAAGTATTCACTTCAACTGTATGCCAGTTGCTTAATTTCAAATCCAAAGAGGAGGCATACAGAGCCCAAATCAAGAAGATATCACTAACCGAATATTTTTGTACCTAGCTGTACATACTGTGAGTAAGGTATCTCGGTAGCAGCAATGGAGCAGACCCAACCAGTCAGAGGCAGGGCCACGATGCCTGGTGCAAACAGATTTATTTGGAAAAACAGCAAAAATAAATAAACCTTCATGTCAGGCACAGAATAAGCAAAATAAAATACAGCCTTAACTTCTATACGTGTGGCTTACTACCAACCACATGATACAAAACAAAGTAGCACAGTATAGTCTCAGCAGACTCTCAATGTTTCAGGACAGACCCAGGCACCTCCTCTCGCTCCCAGGATCCACCCTGAAGTGGAGGCTCTGCAGCCTTTTATGGCCCAGCAACAAGCCAAGGATCCACACCTGGGGCTGAGGCCTATTCAAGACCCGCACTGGACCACATGTATGTCAGAAACCTGGGGCTGATATACCGGGACTCCAGGACTCTGCCTGCCACCTTCTTATAATACACATACAATGAATATATTGATGAATACCAAGTAGATATAGATGAATACCAAGCAGTTAAGCATATGCTCAGTACCGTGGTTCCTACTGAATGTTAGATGACGTTTCCTATAAAGAAAATGAAATGTGCAAGTAAGCACAGACGACTATTTTTTTTTTTTTTTTTTAAATATAGGCTTGTGCGCATGAAAATAATGAGACAACTAATATTGTTACAGTATATGCGAAGAGGCTAAAGGATTTAGTATAACACAAAATGATTGTTATGTAACACGGAACAAAGAAAGATTCCCCATCAGCATTATATATGCAGAAAATGTACTGGAGATAATGGTGTACCAGACATCACTCTCACCTTTTTCCCCATCCACTCCTATCCTCAGTACATTTATTTATCACCTCTGAAGACAGCCTCTGTTTCGATGAATATACTTAACACTGTTTAAATAAGTCACAATTTCTTGCTTTTTAATCCATTTGGCCTTTGGTGTTTTCTGAAGAAACACCCTCATGTGAAACCCAAAATACTTTAAGGGTTGTTTACTGCTGATCAACATTGTGAAATGGTATTCGGAAAAAAACAATGTAGATAACTTAAAGAGTTTTCCAATCTCGCATTGCCATCACTTTATGAATGACGACTGCTAACCTCTGGGGCCACTGAGCAGGATAAGGAAGGGCCTGTAAAGCTTGAGGTTCCTTCACAGTTTTTCCCTGAACAGTGGCATCCCCAGCGACACACTGTGCAGCACAGCTCCTCTCAAGTTAAGGATCCCCATATCACCAACATTTATAAAGTCAACAAATATCTCAGTGAACACATATAATAACGTAGGGCCTTGTCTAGGATTAAAATAGTCAGTTTTTTAATTTAGAGAAACAGACACAGCTGGTAATAGTTAGTGTATGGTATTGCAGATCAGCTCCATTCACTCAAATGGTGCACCACCTTCATAATTAGTTGTAACAAAATAAAAATGATTCTCTTTAGGATGGGGTTAGATTCTGTGGTCTAGTTATGCCCCTGAGGCAGCCGAAAACAGCACCAACATGGAGATTGTTGTGGTTTTCAATTGAATTCAGCCAGGGATGGGATGTAAATTTTTAACAGTTTCCATGGGAAGGGACAGCAAAATAATTTAACGGTGGCCACAACCCCTTTTTTAAAAAAATTTGTCAGCCTTGTACTAATATTTCCTCCTAATGTCCCTTGATGACCCCTTATATTAATATTCCCCCAATGTCCACCCTTATAATAATATTCCCTCAAATGCCCCTGATGCCCTCTAGTGGCCCCTGGTTCCTGCAGCAGGACACGGACATCTTGTCTGCGCTAGCAGCATCTTGTAAGCCTCGTGCCTAAGGTGATTTGGAGCCTGCACCTTGAAGTATGGTAGGGCAAGGAAGCCTATGGGTTCCTTCTATGCACAGAGTACAGGGGCAGGTTGGGGTATGTCTTTTAACCTGTTCTATATCGCTGCATATGGGAGATTAAACTCATGATGACGTTCAACACTCTCCAAAGGGGGTTAAATCAGGCACAGGGTTTTATGACATTTTACAACAACTAGACACCACTTCACTGATCAAAGAAGCCATAAACCCAGAGAGTTTTTCTGTGAACTGATATATATGTTTTTTAAACTGTGTATTTACATGTTCTGTTTTCCATCTATTTTGCATCTAACACTCCATTCCTGTATATATATATATATATATATATATATATATATATATATATATATATATATGCCTACCTTCAGAAATTGTGTTATACCATCCTGATGAAGGGACCGTTATAGTAATCCCGAAAGCTCGATATGTCATCAAAAAATTTTTTAAGTTAGCCATTAAAAAAGGTATCAACTACTGAGGACTTCTCTCAAAAAATTTTTTTCATTTCATAACCTGTTCTGTGAACTAGAGTCATTTTTAACAACCATGTAGAACTGACTGCTTACCACTCCTGAATGCAACTAAAATAGCTACACACTACAGCTCATGGCAGATTTGTGAAACACTGACCGATACAAATGAAAGCGCTTTCATTTGCATTAATTTGCAAACCGTATCAATATCCATGTTGGCACAGTTTTTCGTCTCATCTTAGGCCCACCTGAACCACAGTGTGCTGGCAGAAAGGAGCCTAGTCTAAAAACGATTGATAAATTAGAAAAGCTAATATGAAATATAATATGGAATGTAATCAGGGAATTAGAAACAAATGCATTGGGACAATTTTTAGTTTTTAGTGTTTTTATTTTCTTCTTTAACTAGCCATTAAGATGTGCACCAGGAACCTCATTTTACACAGTAGACATAGCAGTAATGTTCTGGCGCTAGCAGAGTGCTGTTGCAATTTTTGTGTTTGCAGTAATTTTTCTTAGTACTTCTCACAGCAAAAGATAGATGTGGCCACAGTTTTACAGATTTCTTTAGATGGTTCTGTGTGAAAGAAAATTGACTAGTCTCTGAAGATGATGCCCCATGTAGATTCTCTTTTCATGTAAATTTGTTGCTAGGGAAGCATTTTACTGCATTGCTATTTCAAGTGTTTCTTAGTGTAAGAAAGTGCTAGATTATGGTATTTCCCTTAAATTGGTTTATCTAATTTAGTTCTTAAAATATTGGTCGGAGCAGTGTTTTCTGACACAGAACTCCAAATTTCTGACATAGCCATAGATTTTAAGTAGTGCATTCTCTGGGACATACAGTGCCGCACCTCCCATAAGGCGACCTGAAGTGACCGCAGAGAGTCTTTGGTAGTAGATGGCCCTTACAGCTGAGTATTTGGTGCAGTGTAGCAGGAAGTGGGTCTCGTCTTCTAGGGCCCCCTGGTCACAGTGCTGGCACAGTCTGTTCTCCCGTGGCTTGTACGTCTGCCTGTGTCGCCCCGTCTCCATCTCCAGGTTGTGGGTGCTAAGTCTATACCGGCTCAGGGTCTGTCTGTGTTTGGGGTGGCGTATTCTCTCCAGGTAGGTGGCCATGGTGTAGTCCCTTTGTAGGGATTGGTACACGGTGAGTTTCTTGGAGTTATTTATTTTGTATCTCCATTCTTCAATGTACCGCTCTCTGTTTGCCTCTGTGGTCGCCTTTATTTTGGCCTTGGTTATCATCTGTTGGTGTTTTTGGTTTGGTGGTTGGCTGTTGTTTGGTTGGGGGTGTCTGGTTTGCTCAGGTGGCTTAGCCATGCTTGGTGGTGGTAGGAGTCGGGGTTGCTCCCCTGGATGTGTGCCTGGAAAGCTAGCGTCCTCTTCTGTATGGTGAGCCATAGGGGAAGCCTGCCTAGCTCTGCCCTGCAAGCCATGTTGGAGGTGTTGCGATGGACATGGAGCAGGTATTTGCAGGACTCCAGGTGGAAGGTCTCTGTTGGGCTGGAATCCCACTTTGGCTGGTCTGGGTAGGTGGCTGGGCCTCAAACCTCGCTGCCATAGAGAAGGATCGGAGCGATGACTGCATCAAATATCTTCAGCCAGTGGTTTGAGGTGGTACAGTTGTCTTCTGATGGCATAGAAGGTTCTGCAGGCTTTTGCTTTCAGGGTTTCTATTGCTGCTTTGAAGCTTCCTGCTCAATGGGAGGCTTTTTTCACATTGAAAGCAATAGGGAAAAAAGCCTCCCATTGATTTCAACAGGTAGCGCTCGTATCCCGGCACCCATTCAAGTCAATGGGAGCTGGTTTTTACGTTCAGAATGAGCGGCGTGTATACTCCATGTGAAGGCTCCCTAAAATCTGCAACAAAAGAAGCTGTGTTTCAGCGACGTGGGGCCTTTGCCTAACACTGACATTTATTCTATTAGACCCAGCCTATGACTGAGCCTAATAGGTTTCTGTAAATGGCAGTACAGGAGGCAACAGCCAGGCCTCCAGCTACCACAGCAACCCCTCAGCACCCTGCAATCACGCAGTGGGGGGCTGGCAGAGGGAATTCCTTCCTTCTGTCTAACCACTTTACATGCTGTGATTGTTATTGATCATGGCATATAAAGGGTTAAACTGCTGAAGTTATCAGTCCCTTGCAGCTGTGGCCTGGCTTTGTGTGTCAGCCAGGCTCCTGATGGTGATCACGCAGTGCCTGTGCGGATCATCATGACAAATATATTCATCATTGAGTAGGATAGGAAGGGATACTCTAATGATTTATTTATAATAATAAATAAATATTATATTTTCCCAATTTATATAATGCTGCTGGTATTAACTTATATATTTACTGCTTTCTACCTAAAAATTCATGGCATCACCCTCCTCATTTGGTGCATGTGACTAGTGTGCCTTTCTGTTGACTCAATGGGGTGACCATTTCAGCCACATAACTTCCTGTACATTCAAACTGGGCAGACTGTCCACAGACTGCAGATCATAAGACTGCTCTGTCGCACAGTTATAACGAAGAAGCTCATAGCTCCGCCTCCTTATTTGTATACTTATGGTCTCTTATCATCAATCATTTTGGAGATAGGGTAGGATTTAGGATACCTAATAGAAGTGCAGTGATAAAGAAGTAAATAAATATTTACATGTTTTACATTTCCATATATCTTCATCCATTATCTAGAGTATTTACAGTATATACTGTAAAATGAAATAGCAACTATTGTTTTTTATGAATTATACAGTTAGGCATAGTATGTGTTTGATCTGTGCACCATAATAATTGCCACAATTAACCCTAAATCCATAGATAAACACTTCCACCACAAAAGACATCTTTTATCTATGAAGAAACAAACAAACAATGGCTAATGACCTACTGATGGGGGAACACATACAACTGCAGTTACATGGTGTCAGCCAAGTATGAGAGGTGTGATAAATGTACTTCACAAATCTATTTGTCTGCTGTTTAGATAAGATAAGACATCCTCTAATAGTCCCACAACAGGGAGATTTCAGTGATACAGTTTCATGAATGGTACAGTAGTATATAACAAGAGAGAAACACATACAAGCTCATGGCAGATAGAGAAATCCTAGGAATCATAGCAACTAAAAACGAAAGAAACACAGACACACTGCAGGATCATTTAGTTCTCTGTGTGAAGTGATGTTAATAATACAGCCGACTGTGGTTGGAGGACATGAGGAGGGGGGTCACAGCATGTAGATATAACAGGCAGAAACGTTTTTTTGCAGAGGTGAGGGAAATATGCAGCTATCATGATAACATGTGGTAGTTCCTATGGTAGATAGTGAGATCTCATGCTCACAGCTGATAGTTCAGTATCTTGCATCAGCGCAATTGTTCCTTAACCACAAAAAATGCCCCATATGTCCTTCATCACAAGCCCTCCTCCTCCTTCCTTCTTACCACTGTGTTCTGCTGCCCAAAGAAGTCTGAAGCCATCCAGGTAGACAGGGTGCTGTTCTCTTGCCATGCTTCCATAAACTTATGGGGTGGGTGGGTGATGGTATGTTCCCAGGTTGTAACAGAGTCCCATGTGTCCACAGTAAAAGAAAGAAATACCAGTCAGCTGTAGGGATCTTCACACATCAGCAATAGACGCCAAAAATCATCTCCTTGAAAGAAGAAGTCCACACTTCCATGCAGGTTTCTCCTCCAGCTTTGCCTGCCTCATGGTGACCATGGTGTCCTTAGCTCGTGGGGGGATGGTAACAGGCACAGGAAATTCCAGCTGATCAGGTCTTGAGTCTTGTCCATGCTTTAACAATAGAAACAAAAGGGAAAAAAATACTCCACAGGGTCTTCCACTCAATTTATAGTTACTAATTCATAGTGCTAGGTTGCTTGAGTTCAATCTTGAAGATACAGACAAAAAGTGTGAAAAGGAAAGATAAAGGTTGCTCCCAGCTTGGAGCTCTGTATCGAGGCTGCCTCTCATCTTGGAAATAACCCCCCCTTCATAGATTTAAAGGGGTTTTCTGCAACATTTTCATTGATGGCCTATCCTTAGGATAAGTCATCAGTTGAAGATCAGTGGAAGTCTGATGCCTTGGATCCCTGTGGATCGTCTGGTTGAAGTGGTAGCAGAATCCCAGAGTGCTGCTTCTGGTTCATATGCCATGTGATGTAACATTTATCTGTGACATGACCTAATCACTGCTCAGTCCCAATCAAATTAATTTGCCGAATTGTGATACCAAGTGTTAGGATCACATCCTCCATCTTTGTATTCTTTTCAGCCATCTTGTAATTTTCTTTCATATAAACTTTATAAGAATGTCTGTTTAGAGTCTAAGAGACCCCTTTAGGGGATAAGGCGTGTGGAATGCTAATGGTTGGGTTATAAATCCTTATCTGTTTGTGGTAAGGGTTTCATCTTTGAAGGTGTGTGTAGAAACAGGTTCTATAACCTGTTGATTGTCAGCCTAAGACCGGAGTGGTCAGACCAGCATGTGATCATTATCTCTCTTGCTGTGATATATACACTCACCGGCCACTTTATTAGGTACACCTGTCCAACTGCTCGTTAACACTTAATTTCTAATCAGCCAATCACATGGCGGCAATTCAATGCATTTAGGCATGTAGACATGGTCAAGACAATCTCCTGCAGTTCAAACCGAGCATCAGTATGGGGAAGAAAGGTGATTTGAGTGCCTTTGAACGTGGCATGGTTGTTGGTGCCAGAAGGGCTGCTCTGAGTATTTCAGAAACTGCTGATCTACTGGGATTTTCACGCACAACCATCTCTAGGGTTTACAGAGAATGGTCCGAAAAAGAAAAAACATCCAGTGAGCGGCAGTTCTGTGGGCGGAAATGCGTTGTTGATGCCAGAGGTCAGAGGAGAATGGCCAGACTGGTTCGAGCAGATAGAAAGGCAACAGTGACTCAAATAGCCACCCGTTACAACCAAGGTAGCCAGAAGAGCATCTCTGAACGCACAGTACGTCGAACTTTGAGGCAGATGGGCTACAGCAGCAGAAGACCACACCGGGTGCCACTCCTTTCAGCTAAAAACAGGAAACTGAGGCTACAATTTGCACAAGCTCATCGAAATTGGACAATTGAAGATTGGAAAAACGTTGCCTGGTCTGATGAGTCTCGATTTCTGCTGCGACATTCGGATGGTAGGGTCAGAATTTGGCGTCAACAACATGAAAGCATGGATCCATCCTGCCTTGTATCAACGGTTCAGGCTGGTGGTGGTGGTGTCATGGTGTGGGGAATATTTTCTTGGCACTCTTTGGGCCCCTTGGTACCAATTGAGCATCGTTGCAATGCCAAAGCCTACCTGAGTATTGTTGCTGACCATGTCCATCCCTTTATGACCACAATGTACCCAACATCTGATGGTTACTTTCAGCAGGATAATGTGCCATGTCACAAAGCTGGAAACATCTCAGACTGCTTTCTTGAACATGACAATGAGTTCACTGTACTCCAATGGCCTCCACAGTCACCAGATCTCAATCCAATAGAGCATCTTTGGGATGTGGTGGAACGGGAGATTCGCATCATGGATGTGCAGCCGACAAATCTGCGGCAACTGTGTGATGCCATCATGTCAATATGGACCAAAATCTCTGAGGAATGCTTCCAGCACCTTGTTGAATCTATGCCACGAAGAATTGAGGCAGTTCTGAAGGCAAAAGGGGGTCCAACCCGTTACTAGAATGGTGTACCTAATAAAGTGGCCGGTGAGTGTACATCTAGAATTAGTGTAAGATGTTGGTTTACACATAAATATTTTAGATTCTTCTTTATTTCATGAGAAAGGTCATCCCAGTTTGGAAAGTAATAATGAGATGCAGATTACATTAGGCCGTATCCAATAGTCATGTGCCACACCTTATGTTATAACTCTTCAACCAATCATGACATTAGAATAGTCCAACCTGCTTTTGTCTGTATTGTATTTAAACTACCTTTTTGCACCATTAAAGTCAGAATTCATTTGGATACACTAAAACCTGTGTCTGTGATATTCTCCAGGCTTCAGGATGGGGGTAGCTCATCCAGGCCTGTTATTTAATTTGAAACTACAACAACATAAGCTCTGGGGGTCTTGTGCCCCTAACACAAGCATAGTCACTTTACAAATAGATCTAAATTTATAGTGTTTAGTACTACCACATTTATCCCTAATAGATTTATTATATGAAAGCCCTATTACAACAATAAAACTTATGTATTTATAAATTTGCTGTATATACCATTTTATACTGCCCTTGCCACTTTCTGAAAGACATGTCAAAACCATGTTGTTGTCAAAGCCATAGGTGCTGCCACGTTCAACATAATTACACAACTATTATGTTTTTTTGCAACTGTTTTAATTGCTTGGGGGCAGAAATGGGCCTGAATCTTCAGAGGAATACAAGAAGATGGTGGAATTAATTACAAAGCTGACATTTGTTATATCAAACATGGAGAGTGTAGTACCTTATACACAGTAACATTTATTTTATGGCGAAGCTTTTTATAACTATGCTGATTAATATACATGAGATCCTTGGGACTCATTTACTTAATTAAGTCTTTTATTCCCTAACTCCTTTGCAGCAGGATGGCACGTTGGGGGGCAAATCTTCTGTCACACAACAAATACAGCATGACTCATAGCTATAAACATAATGAGTGTGTAACACAGCATAAAATCTTACTGGTTGGCTGCAGCCTTGTTTAGAAGAAGAGTCTAAACCTCCAAGCTTGCAATTGGGATTGTGCTACATGCTCACCCAACTTTAGAAAAGCTACTACTTAAGGCTAAGTACCCACGCAGCAAGTATATAATATGCTAACTGAAGGTATAAAGGTTGAATTGGATGTGTATGAAGAAAATAAGGATTAAGACAAGATAATATTACGCAGACAATGTTTTATAAAATTAGTACCTACTCCTTAATATAAAGTGCGTTTGTACAATCAACAAACTTGGCTGAATGTACCAGTGGTTTTCATCATTTACTGTGCACACCATTCATACTTAGTGTAAGGTTAAGGCCCCACATTGCAGAAAAGCACCTTTTCGATTCCTTCTGTAGCTGCTAAAAAAACACAGCAAAATCTGCATAAAAAAAGCAGCTTTTCTGAAATGTAGAAGACGGAAAGCACAGAACGGAGGGCTGAACGCAGGTGTGAACCTAGCGTAAGAAATTTGTGGTGCACAAAATACTTCTTACAAAAAGTTATTGGTTTTTGAATCAGACTTAAAGGGGCTCTATCACTGGGAACAGTCATTTTTAACTAATCACATCCTTGCATAGCCTTTAGAAAGTCTATTCCACACTTACCTTTAGTATATAGATTGCCTCAGTGGTTTCTGAATAAGTCCGTTTTTATTCATATGCTAATTAGACTGTTGCAGGATACATTGTGGACTCCTCTCCTATTGTTTCCTATGGGAGGCTGCTGATGATGATGATGACTCAGCTTCCTGTTTGCCTCACACACATAGGAGATAATAGGAGAGAGGAGGCTGCTGGGAACTTCCTGAGCTGGCTGAAAGCTCATTAGCATATGAATAAAAACTGACTTATTCAGAAACCACTGAGGCAATTTACATACTAAAGGTAGGTGTGGAATAGACTTTCTAAAGGTTATGCAAGCATTTGTTTAGATAAAAATTACTTTTCCCAGTGATAGAGCCCCTTTAAACATCTTCTGAGTAAAAGTGACTGACAAGGGAAGGATTTGAGAGTGCATATTGGCCCTTACAGATGCACACAGGGAGCCCATGCCACCCCATGGAAAGCCCTGTGGCAGTAACAAATGCATTTGCACAACATGGAGAAAAGGTAACCCTGTGAGCACTATGCTTACAGGAACAGATCACCATTCTTACAATTATTACTATCTAGAGTGCATAAAAGGACATTATTGCACTAAAGATGATAGAGGGCATTAATTTGATTTGGGGACACACATTTGGGTAGGTGGGGAAAAATGCAGAATGTGTTGGAAAAATGAGAAGCCAAAGATGTCTGGACAGTAAACTGTGCAGATTCATGTTGTGGATGGAAGAAGTCTTCATGATGGTCTAGACCAGATGAAAAAGATGGGAAAAGTGAACAATTGCAATCAGAAGAGACACGAGCTGTAACTGCACTGTATCCACCTATATGAACTGCAGAGTGTCTTTGTAAAACTAATATCGACAACTATGTGTATAGTGTATGGTGGTATCATTTTGTATACTGATTGTTATTTAGTAACATTATGGTAATATTATTGTGTCACTATAAAATACTAGAAAATGGAATACAGTTCACAACAAGAAGGTGTAAAACATTAGGACAATCCTTATCTCCAAGTTGCTATACTGAAATAGAGGAGAAATCGAAGTTAGCAGGTGGCAATGTTAAATGTGGGTCCCCAAAATGTAAGACCTGTGCTAAAATGTGGACCACTAAAAAGTCAAAAAGTAATGCGTCTGACTTTGGTGGAGTAATACACGATAGGATAGACTGTAACACCATGTCAGTCATATATTGTATAACATGTGTGGAATGCAAGTTGGACTATGTGGGGTGCACTGGGAGGAGATTAGGCATTAGAATTCTAGAGCACATGCGAGATTGTGAAAAGGGAGAAGCAGAATTAATGTCAGGAGCTTCAAAACATTTCTCTAACATGCACCAAGGAAGAATTCACACCATGCGTTTTTATGGTTTGGAAATTGTGAGAGATAATATCAGAGGGGGCAACCATAAAGATAGATTGTTGAAAAGGGAAGCCTTTTATATTCTCAAGTTCAATTGTAGAATACCGTCAGGACTAAATATAAGAACAGATCTTAGCTATATTTATTAGTTTGGTATATTACATATGGCAAATTGTACTTAGAGGGTAGGCAAATTCGATCTGGTTCCCCTTTAGTTATGTAGTGCTATATCAAGTCTAACATTACAGTGAAGCTATTATACATACAATGCTTTTATGCTTTCATATGTTCCGTAGTAAAGCGAATAGACTGAAATGTACGGTGATTGGTCAAATTTAACCACGTGACCGGAGATTAGCAGGCTAGCAAGGCTCTAGAAGGCTGGATATGGAGATGCAACAGGATAGGTTGGATGGTGTCACGTGGGACGGAGATATGAATGAATGGGGAATAGGAGCCTGCCGATTAAGGTAAACAAAGAATGAAAATATAGGAATGATGTAAGTAAATGAAGAAAAAAAGAAATATTGAATGTAAATGTAGCATATAGACTTATTTAGAAAATGACTGTTTTAATAATTTAAGAGAATGGTTGGAAGTCAAAGTAATCGTCATAATGGGTATGTTTACTCTATTGATTGTACAGCTGCTATGTTACGTATATAAGGGTATACGAAAATGTTTAGTAATGCCATGACTAAGGAGCTGTAAAGCTTCGAAACGCGTCGGCGGTTTTGAGCACTATGCGTCTTTTTCTTACTTTTTCACAAAGTGTTCTATGTTGTGTGAGCTTTTAATGGCTTATTAAAAGTTATATTTTATGGAACCCGAGGAGTGCGGACCTGCTGTTTTTGGTTAAAGATTCAGCTGTTAATGGGCCTATTTACTTACCAATCTGGTTCCAGCCCACGGCCGCCTGTGCTTCTCCTTCTGCAGAGGCTGCTGTGAGCAGGAGCTGGATCTGTAAGTAAGGCCGTGGGCCCCACAAACACTATTATTATACTCGGGGGGGGGGGTCAGAAACCCAAGTATAATGATCGGAGGCCATGGGGAGGTGATGGAACATAAAAAAACAGTGTTACTTATCTCTCCTGGCTCCAGGTAGGCTTTAGGCCTACTTATGTGATGTCCCTGATGTCACATGGCCGGGGCTTGCGTCCTTATGCGTTGCGACGCAGGTCTGGGTCAAGTGACGTTCTGTACGTCATTCAAGCTGACTGACATCAGCAGGGACCGTTTTTTAATGTTTGTATCCTCCCCTGGGTCTCTGATTATTATATATTATTGAAAAGACCCTACAGTATAATAATTGTTCATGGGTGTCTACAATGGGGCATAATACTGTGTGCAGGGGCCACTAGGGCAAATAATACTGTGTGCAGGGGCCACTAGGGCAAATAATACTGTGTGCAGGGGCCACTAGGGGAAATAATACTGTGTGCAGGGGCCACTAGGGCAAATAATACTGTGTGCAGGGGCCAATAATACTGTGTGCAGGGGCCACTATGGGGCATAATACCATGTGCAGGGGCCACTATGGGGCATAATACTGTGTGCAGGGGCCACTATGTCGGGTCTTCAGCATTGGTCAAGGGGGGGGGCATGGCAAAGGTTCGCTACGGTGCCCCGCCATTTCTGGTGTGTGTATATGGGATGGTACATATGCTTTGGGGTTTGTGGCAACACTCCTGGAAACTGCACATCCACTTCTGAAGTATATGATCATGACTTTATTGTGGATACAATATTTCAGCGTTTGATATCACTCTTTTGTAAAACCAGCCATGTAAGTGAAATCAACATAAAACTGTTTCTTAATATGCAATGACAAAGCTATTTTTTGTTATAAGTCTTATTTGCATCTTGTTCGGTGTCAGAGCAATGATGTCAGCAACAGTAAGCTATTATATTAGTCTAAAGGGTCGCTATTTTGCTTTAAATTCACTTAGTGTCAACCTGTGCAGTACCTGGTAGATTAATACTAGTTCACATTATTCTAAATGGAATTACTTGGCAAGAGGATCCTCTGATACAGATTCCATTTGATGAAACTGTAAGAGAAAAACCACAAACCGAATGTGATGAACATGCAGTTTTATCAATATGATCTGTAAAACAGTGCTTTGGTTTGGAGAAATACATTCAGGCCTAATGCATCTTAAAAATATTAATTTAGAAGACCTCGTTTTAATTTGATATTATGGTATTATTACTAAACTCAGAATGTACTATGGGCAGAGCAGAGCTTTAACAATTATGTAATATTAATATCAATATCATCAACTTCATATGAGTTGTGAGAAGGTGACAGGCGAGATTCTGGAAGGTCGCTATGTCTCCCCCAGATTACTCACTTATGTGTGGTAGGTGAGGCTACAATTCAGGTAACACCATAGCTGTGAGATGGCTCCTTCTATTAACCTACGAGGGAGGAGCCTTCAAACACAGGTGGGAGCTGGGCCTCATTAAAGGCCTATAAGGGTAAGTTCACACAGGGTTTTTTGGTCAGGATTTTGAGGCCGTATTCGCCTCAAAATCCTGGCCAAAAAGACGGCTCCCATTGAAATGAATGGGAGCCGGTCAGGTCAATGACTAAATGATCAATGGGGGAATGAATTTTAACATAAATTGAAAAATTCTGCCTTACACTTGACACCAAACATTGTAATGGTGTGGAATTTCTTCTGAACTGGTTCTGTACTTCTAGGGATTTTTTATGTTGGCTTTAGAAAAAATTAGAAAGAAAATATTTCTACATATGAAACTGGTGACGGGTATGTGCCCATTGAATTTACACAATCACCGTATTCTGGATCCACACATTGTTTATATAACTGACCTGGGGTAAGAGCCCTTACTTCATAGTTTCATTCTTTTTCAAATGAACATTGACCTTGGAAATAACACAGCGTTTTATAGTCACTGCAAGGTGGACAGGATTCTAGTCAGTCCCATCCACACCTTCTGGAAAAATATGCGCAGTGGACATACTACAATTTCCAAAACTGCCCCGTAATTATACTTACGGAAACGCCAGTGGTTTCCTTATAGATATAATGGAAGCAGAAAGTAAGGAAACCTCTGCGGACTTTCTTTTTTTTTTATATAGTGTAGATTGTGAGCCCCACATAGAGCTGACAATGTACATTTTTCCCTATCAGTATGTCTTTGGACTATGGGATGGAAATCCATGCAAACACGGGGAGAACATACAAACTCCTTGCAGATGGTTTTATGCCCTTGGTGGGATTTGAACACCAGAACCCAGCGCTGAAAGGCTGCAGTGCTAACCACTGAGCCACTGTGTGGCCCCATAGCTCTGCAGACTTTCTGTGAGAAGTGCTGCTCTCTTTCTGCGGCCTGCTATGTGGGGTTTTAGCCTAAATGTTTTGCTTAGGTTACTGCACATCAATCCCTGTGCAATGTTCTCCCACTCTGATGCTGACTCCATTAGGATGCTAGGATCAATCATTGAAGTGGGTAGGCAAATATTATTGATAGGTTAGCATGATCTTATTAAGCATGTGCTGCTAATGTTCTTCTGATGACTGTGTATTTGTACACAAATAAGCAGATATACTGATACAGTGTAAAAAGATGACAGCATAACCTTAGACTAGACAGCTTTAAAGTGCACCAGATTTATCAAACAATAACAATAAATCCAGCACATCTTTAGAATGAATAGTCTAAGCTTGCACCATCTATTAGGTGGCTAAGTTTTCAACAAAAACGTTTGCATTTTTGGAGCTCAGTGACACATCTTATGTGATTATAACATTCAGGAACACAGTAAACTCCTTGATGAATTTGATGGAGACTTAGCATACCTTGTATTCCCATTACCTCAGTCATTACAATTCACCACACACTCGTTCTGTACTCTTCTCCACAATTATTCAACATTATTGTTCCGTCTGCACAATCGAACTGAATATACACAATACATTTCTTTAGTTACACAACATAGCCGTATTTATTGTTGGTCATCTCATACAATTCTTCATATACACATTACAGGTTTATTTAATGATGTTTCATTTATTCATGATGTTTAATAATGTTCCAATCATCCTAACTCTTTATTTGGTTGATTTATTTATTATCTACATGATTGTGCCCCATATATAAACATACCAGCAACTGTTTATTTGTAAACATTACTGAGCCTTATACATTAATAACTGTACAATGTTTTCTCTTTGTTGTATTTATTGGTCTTCCTATACACAAAATCATCACTATGTAATCATTTAAAGGGGCTCTATCACCATATTTATGGCCTACGAGCTACACATTGTTATGTCAGTCCTGGTAGCTGCAACGGGGCTAAGGAATAGCAGTAGGAAATCTCGCCCTGCACTACTCCCACTAGCTATCCCGGTCCCTGTCTCACGGGTGTGGGTCGGCTGTACTCAGGCTAAGCCTGACCCCGACGGCTCCTCTCTCACTGATACCGTAGGCCTACAGGGAAGTGGGAGAAGGAATGCCCTATAAGATCGCTAGGGACTGGAGACTAAAGGGGGTCACCCCTAACGAACAAGTGAAGCTGCTACTGACAGGGACTGACAAGGGTGTGTGCTGACTAACAACACAAGCAGCACACAGGAAACATGTAGGAAAGGAATTCCCCAAACCAATATGGGAAGGTACCTTACACTAGGAAACAAACACAGGGAAACTGAGTAGAAATCAAAGGATAAGGCAATTCACTCACACAGTCAATTATACACAGAGGGAGGATTGGTGAACACAGAAGGGAAAACTCACACACCAACTAGTTCACCCAAACCTCCCAAAAACCAACCACGGAACTTCCTCTATCCAAGATAACCACCTACTCCTCCTGCTAAGGCCTAGCAGTGTAAAAGAGACACTCAGCACAGAACCATGGGAGGCATGGGTTTAAATACAGAGTAGAGACCACTCCTCCCAGGTGCAAATGGGAGGACAGACTAATCAACCAGGAAATAAAGCTGCCTACCAACAGTGCGCGCGTGCAAGTCAGAAGGTGTGCACCAATACCCACGACAGGACAACCCCGCAGCGCCAGGATGCCACCCCAGACACCGCGCAGCCAAAAACTCCCCAGGTAAGAAAAATAGAAAGCAATGAACCAAAATACTCCTAACACACATATGCCTGAATAGCCTTTAAAAAGGCTATTCATGCACCGCTAATCCAATTGTAAAAGACCCCCCCATACTTATCGTGCACGGTGGGCGGTTCGTGCACTGCTGGACGCCATCTTTCAGTCATGCCCTCCTCTGGTGTCTTCTTCCAGCGACGTCCTCCTGGGCTCTTTCTTCCACGCCTTCATCTTCTTTTCTTCCAGTGGGTTGTGTTGAAATCTCATGTATGCGCAGTACGGTAGCAAATTTCCATTGACAAAAATGGCGCCGGAGCATGCGTAGTAGCACTCCGGAGTGAGCGCTACTGCGCATGCGCGGGATTTCAACACAACCCAACAATACTTTATAGCACCTAGTCAATGAGGTGCTTCAATAAAAGCTAGACTATCCTTCAAAGCATGACAAGTGTTGGTGATAGCTAAGCAATTGTAGACTATAAAATGATAACCAGTCAACTATGCTTGGGCAGACTTGTAAGGCTAGGTTCACATGGAGGATTCTGCCCCAAATCCGTGGCAGATTCCACCCTGTGTCTGCCTTACGTTGTTTTCAAAGAAAGGCAGAGATCGTAGCAGGATGCCAAAAAGAAATCAGCATCATGCTCGATCCTGCTGTGGAATCCGCACTCGGTAGTCCCTGCCAGTTAGGCCCATTCATCTGGACCAATTCAACAGAGGAAAGCCGTAAAGGAATGCGATGCCCTGCATTGGCATTCCATCATGACAATCCTGCGGCCATATACGGTGACAGAAAATGAAAAGGAATTTCTCTTCATTTTCTGCCGTGTGAATATACCCTAAAGAAGAAAATGTATCCTAGAAATTATTCTGGTTGTCATCGCTGATGTTTACTCAAGTCATGAACTGTGCAATAGAGATTCATTCTGTATCTGATATGACATTAAATGATCAGATACTGTTTTCTGGTAATGAATTACTGTCTCGATTCATTAACCTTTTCTGTTTATACTAATTATAATTTAAAACCATTATTACATAAGCCTTTTAACAGAAACAATACAATTCTAGATTCTTTATAATTTATTAACATTATATGAGAAACATTGAGAGTGACAGGTGGAAACTTACAGTAGATTTGTTAGAGCACTTAATGTGGCGACACTTGGTAACCAAATTATTTACATGGTGTGTTACATATTTAAAAGGCTATTTACTGCTCATAAAAAGCTCTGCATAGTTTTAAGATTACACAAATAACATGTAAAAGTTTGCCTAACTGGCTAAAACTGGGGTAGTACTTTGGGCATTTTTTATACTGATAAATAAAATTATTCCTCTGAATTTTGAAGAAAGTGGTCACTCTGCTCATCTATGACACCACCAGCAACTGCACCATCTTTTATGGCAAACTGCGCTGGTCCAGCCCATGATACTACTACCATCATGTAGGTTTTTAAACTGGAATACAATGCATGATGGTTTCATCCATCCACAAAACATTGTTCCAGCAATCTTCTGGCTTGTCCGGTTGATCTTCGGCAAATTGGGCAATGATGTTCTGTTTGGAGAGCAGCAGCTTTCTCCTTGAAAACACCAATATTGTTCAGTGTTCTCCTAATGGATTACTCATGAACAGTAACATTAGCAAATGTGAGAAAGGCCTTTAGTTGCTTAGCGGTTAACTTGGGTTCTTTGAGACCTTGTAGACTGTTACACATTTTGCTTTTTGTGTGATCTTTGTTGATTGACCACTACTGAGGAGGGTAATAATGGTCCTGGATTCTCTCTGTATACTATGGGGAAGATTTATTAAGACTGGTGTATCATAATCCAGTCTTAACAAGGGGATTGACTGGCGCAGGGACTGGGAAATTTATGATGGTGCTGGGCTCCCCTTTGGTAATGTCTACCCATTCTTACAGAAGAACATTTATAAGGTCAGACACTGATGTAAGTCAAAAGTGCCTGGCTACACAACTCCACAACAACTGACACTTGGCTTTGTCCTTGGTGATGTAAGGCTTGCATGCAACTGCTTAGCCATAGAAACCCATACCATGGAGCTTCCAGTGCACAGTGATTGTGCTAATGTTTTCTTTCTTATTTTCAAACTTGCTTTATTGTTAAGATAAAACAATACATACAAATAGATATCTCACAGGCCGGGAGGGATAAGCTACCCAGAGTCCTCAAGAAAGGTAGAGATAAGGGAAGGTACAGGGTGGGTTGGGTAGGATTGAGAAGGAAAGGTAAAGGAGAGATAAGTGAAAAAAAAGGGTAGGTTATGGGGTGAAGGCAAAAAGTGCATGTTAAGTACCGTATTTTTCGGACTATAAGACACACTTTTTTTCCCCAAAATTTTTGGGGAAAAGAAGGGTGCGTCTTATAGTCTGAAGGTGGCGCCTGGCATCCGCTGTAATAGAGAGGCGGAAGCCGGTAAGTGATAGACGCCATTACAGGTGCCGGGGCCTGCGACATCGCTGCGCTCCTCTGCCCCGCATGAAGCCAGCAGCGGCAGGGGCTCCTCCGTGCCCCTGCCGCTGGCTTCATGCAGGGGAGAGGATCGTAGCGATGTCTCAGGCCCCGGCGTCTATCCCTCCCCGACATCCGCCTCTCTAGTACAGCGGATGCCGGGTCAGTATCGGTGGCCTTCTCCCCCGGGGCCGGTCCCCACCGGCCCCGTACCTGTAAAGTTGCAGGCCGGCTCCTGCGCGGCGATATCGCAGGAGCCGACCTGTTCGGGTGACAGCTGGGAGCCTAATGAAGCTCCCCGGCCTGTCACGGCTATATTAGTATTGCGGCTGGTCTCTATGACCAGCCGTAATACTAATACACAGAATGTCCCATAGACGGCAATACAGTTGTATTGCCGTCTATGGGACTTGCGATCAAGTGACCGCAGGTTCAAGCCCCCGGGGGGGAATAAAATAGTAAAAAAAAAAAAAAAAAAAAAAAAAAGCTTTAAAAATATGAAATAAATAAAAGTTCTAAATCACCTCCTCTTTTTTTTTCCAATACAAGGTGATCTAAGCAATAAATATCCCCCAAAATGGTATAACTAAAAAGTACAGCTGGCCCCGCAAAAAAAACGCTCTATGCATCCCCGTACAGCTGCAGGGTCACCTGTCAATGTGGCCTTGCAGCTGTTGCAAAACTACAACTCCCATATATTAAATATTTTACCAGTTTTTGCTTCAAATTTTTTTTTCCCTATTTTCCTCCTCTAAAACCTAGGTGCGTCTTATAGTCCAAAAAATACGGTAGGTTAAAGGGGTTTTCCCATCTCACTGTTTCAAAAGTTTGCCTGCAGTCTCTTCTTCTAACTTCTTATATTTCTTCCCTACCCCCCTCCTGCTAAACAACACTATGAGGTATCACAATACTTATGCAGTTCAGATAATATGCACATGCTTGTAAAGAAAGAACTCAGTGTTATTTGTGAGTTTACATAGAGACATAACAGACTGGGCTTTATCAGCAAACTGCAATTAACTGAACGGATTGTCCTGGCGGCACAGCAGTGAGTGACATCACTTGTCCTATCTCACAGATCTGTGGTTATGGAAACGCTGTGAAAACAATGGAAGAATGAGTTCACATAGCAGCCAAACAAAGCAGCATTTCTAAAGCAATATATTTAGGATAAGTCCTCAATTTACATAAGCTACCAGTATAGATAGGATCCTTGATATGGGACAACCTCTTTAAGCATAGTATCTTAAATGTTTCTTAGTTTCTAAATATATTATAGACATGGGAAAAATTGTCTGGTAGTAAGGGAAGGGGTAACTGGGGGATAACTATAATAAGATAAAAAGCTCAAAAACAGAAAGGTGGTGCATACAAGGTGTCAGTAATGTATATTAATCTATTTTAGGGATATTACATGGGTCCTGGGTAAAATGACTAAGAGACGGATTGCCACCCAGACCATTGGGTATCACATTTGGCTACACTGTCTTCAAGGATGCTCAAGATTTGTTTAAATTGTTGGATTTGTATTATTTTTGATAGTGTTCTAGAAAAAGGAATAGATGTGGTTTTCCACCTAATGTCTTGGTTCATTTAGCTATTGACATGATGTGCAAATCAGTTTTTCTGTATTTCTTGGAAAAGGCCAGCAGGTCTGCTTTTAGTAAGACTGACCATGGGGTTATATTGGTTGAAATATTTAATTTTAAATTTATGAGGGGTTGTACCTGTTTCCAGTATGCTCCGGCAATGAGATATGAGCACCATATGTGGATCTTCATTCTGATTTTGCCACTATTCCTAAAACAGGAGTCAGAGTATATAAGGGAGAGTTTAGATAGTCGGCTGGCATGACTATGAAGACTTTTGGATATTATTTGATTGTGAGACAGCTGGTCCTGTCAAAAATGATTCACAATGAAATGTTGGTAGGTAAGTTTCATCTGGATATCCCTTGGACCATAGCTTGTCAGATTTAAAAGTCCTGATTCTGACAGGTCTCTTCAAAAATGGCAGAGAAAGAACAATTTGGGAATTCATCTGATATTAAAATTTAGATCATTGACAAAATAACTTATTCTAACACCTGGATTTACACTCCCCTACATGGACACAATTCACCCTCCTCCATCATACTGACTATAGATGTCTCTAACCCCCAACTCCTCACTCCTATAATCTCAATTTTATTACCCTAACTCATATTCACCCTTTCAATTTATGAACTTATTGCCTTTGTGTAGCATTTTGCCAGTGTTGTGTCCTTAGTCATTTATTTGGAAATGTCTGAAGAAGGAGCCTTTGAAATTTACAAATGTAATGTTTCTGGTTAGCCAATAAAGGCATCATAACTACAACATTTTTGCTTTTTTAGCACAAAAGTATCACATATTACATGATTTTTTTTCTGGCCAACATGCCACTATTGCCATTTTTTTAAATAGATATATGTAACAATGATCTGTTTGTAGCTGGCCAGCATTTCCCCTTGTATTTTTCCAATACAGGAATTCATTGTGATGCCATAATGACATCATGGGTATCCATGGAAATCTGTAATTTCTGTTGGATTTCACAAATCCATTTCAACACTGTGTTGTCTCACAAGTACATGATTATAAAAGTTTTAGTGCATTAGCAGCTAAAGCGGATTTATATTTTGGGTCCCACTAAACCATTTTTCCCTGTTTTGCCAGCTAGTACTGTTCGCACTCGTGATTCAACACTTTATTCACAAATTAATAGAATTTGAAAGCAGCAAGTACTTCATGCTCAGAAAAATCTGAAATAAACAATAAAAGGAGTCTACAATATCTTAGTGCGTAATACTTTATAGATTTACAATATCTGCCACTCTTCTGAAATCTTTGTCTTTAATAATCAAAAAGGACATGCACAAAACATAAAAGGCAATCTTGAGTTTTAAGTTTTGTATGTGTCCTTTTTGATTAAGAAAGACAAAGATAACTGAGTACTGAATATTGCCGTTTATTAAGTAATAAAGGGAGTCTACCAATACCAAAATTACTCCTAAAAGAGAGTCTCTCATTGGTAAAACTCATTTTTAAGTAAACACATTTCTGAATAGCCTTTAAAAAGGCTATTCTACTGCTTCCTTTATATTTTTAAGACACCTCGTCGTTTCATTAAAAATCCATATAAACGTTTATGCTAATGACCCCATTATGCCCCATAGTGGCCCCTGCACACACTATTATGCCCCATAGTGACCCCTTCACACGGTATTATGACCTATAGTGTCCCCTACACACAGTATTATGCCCCATAGTGACCCCTACACACAGTATTATGCCCCACTGTGGACACCCATGAAAAATTATTATACTCTGGTGTCTTTTCAGACCCCAGAGTATAATAATCGGAGACCGAAGGGGTGATAAAAACATAAAAAACAATGTTACTTACCTATTCCTGTCACTGCTTCAGTCCTCGGTGGTGTTGGCCATCTTCAATGACGTCCGCGACGTCACATGACCTGGGACGCAGGCCTGGGTCATGTGACGTCAGGGAGAGTCACAGTAGTAGGCCAAAGCCTGCCCGGAGAGGTAAGTAACACAGTTTTTTATGTTACCTTACCTCCCCTGGACCTCCGATCATTATACTCGGGGGTCTGAAAAGGCCCCTGAGTATAATAATGATGTTTGTGGGGCCCGTGGTGTCACTTACCGATCCTGGCCACTGCCAGGATCGGTAAGTAAATAGCGTCCATTACTGGCTGGAGTAACTCCAGCCAGTAACGGCCTATTAAGAAAAGAAAAAAACGCAGCGGTAGCAGCTGTTGCCGGGCCCTTAATGTCGCGGGCCCTGTGGCAGCTGCTCCCCTGGTAATTACGCCACTGGTTCTATAGCAAATTACACCAAAATGGCGCTTGGACATGCACAGTATAGCGCTGAACGGAGCGGAACTGCGTATGCCCTAGATTTCAACTGCAGAAGCATGATCTGGGCGGATGAACATCCAGGGAGGAGATGGGCAGACAGAGCACAAGTGGTGGTGGTGGTGGGGAGAAATACAGGAAGTGAGAAGCACATACTGCAGGCAGCTTGGTTGAAGCAAAGAGATGAAAAAACCCCTTTAAGGCTAAGAATGAGGTAAAAATAAAAAAAAAAGTGATACTTTGTTCGGGTGGTATGACCATCATTCCCTCTGGTGGCTACCAGAAGTGCAGCAACACGTGACTCTTGAGGCCAATAATTGGTTGCAGTGGTCACTGTATGTCCAAATAGAGGAATATGATGCCAAATTTAAGGAGGAATCCACATCAAAATCCACCTCCTATTCATTTTAATGGGAAGCAGTAGCTAATTTTTTCAGCAAGTGAGAAAATAAGGGCCTTTTCAGACACCGGAAAATGAAGAGGAGTTGATGTCTTAAACTCCTCTTCATTTTCCCTCCCTCCCTTCAGATGAAGAGGGCTGATCAGTTGATTGTCTTGCGCCCGGGTTCTGTGGCTGATAGGCTGCTCATTCCACGGAAGGATTGAGCAGAAAACTTACAGTGATTCTATCATTATAAGACATGTTTTAAAATAAAAGCATGTAGGAATAGCCTTTAGGCAGAGGCCCCACATTGCGGAAACGCAGCTTTTTTTGTTGCCGATTTTGTTGCGTTTTTTTGAGCCAAACCCAAGAATGGCTATAAATGGAATTGGAAATATATAGAACGTCTTTATACTTCTAACTTCTGCTCAATCTAGTCCTAGTTTTGGCTCAAAAAACCGCAACAAAATCGGCAACAAAAAAGGCTGCGTTTCCGCAAGGTGGGTGCCTGGCCTTATAAAGGCTATTCATCTCTTACCTTTATATTGAAGGTCCGCGCCACCATTTTTTTTCTTCATTGTTCGTTGTGCTGAGAGAGCACAGATGACATTCCCCCTGTGCTCAAAAAGCACGGAGTTGACATCAGAAAGCACAGGGGTGTTCCCCCGTGCTCTGAGCATAGCATTGTCATCCATTACAGTGCCGCCTTTCTTCTGCTCCTTCAGCCATTCTTCTCCTCTTCTTACAGGAGGCCATGACAAAATGGCCAACAGATATGCACAGTCGACTGCCCCATTGGTCATTTTGCGGTGGTCTCCTGTAAGAAGAGGAGTGACAATGAGGAGGATGACCGACGGAGTAGAAGAAAGGTGGCCCTGGAATGGATGACAATGCTGTGCTCAGAGCACAGAGGGAACGCCCCCTGTGCTTTCTGAGCAGAATGAGGAACAAATCTAAAATGGACCTTCATTATAAAGGTAAAAGATGAATAGCCCTTATAAAGGCTATTCTTATTTGCTTTTAGTTTAAAATGTGTTTTTTTTAAATTACAGAATTATTTATAGTTTTCAGTGTACTGTTCCGATCTCTGATTCCCATTGAAAACAATCCCCCTCAAAATGAGCTCCAGATTCTGCTGTGAGTATACCCTAAACATTCTGCTGGTTCTTTAAGCGGATTCTGCCTGAGCACTCCCATTAAAATGTATGGAAAGCAAAAAAAAGCACATTTTCTGCCAAGGAATTTGAATTTGGGCTCATCCCAGAAAAGAGGTAGCAACCAACTGAAAAAAAGATCTTGTGGATGCTGAAGAAGACATTAAAGGTGTTTCATATTGTCCTGCTGTCCCTGCCAAAAAAGTAAGTATGATTGCATATCTTTTTGATGTGTATCCATATAATTTAATTAGGTTTTCTTTTAATGTAATCTAATGCTTTTTTGTGTGTTTTTACTGCAGATGAAGTTTGGAAAAGATTTTTTGCAAATCTCAGTAACCAAGAAAAGGTGAGTATTTTTATTGCACATTTCTGGCCAGAGACATGCTGAGGGGAATGCAATAATAATATATATATATATATATATATATATTTTATATAGCACCAACATGTTCCACAGCAAATTTAGAAATTATAGGGCACATGTACATACAAAATGAGACGTTACAGAGTAATAAATCAATTCACAAAAAAGGAGTGAGAGGCTGTGCTTACATTCTCTAAAATAGAAATGATCCCGCAAGAGGTTTATCTATTGCACTCTGTTTCTTACTTTTTAAGCCAGGGAGGGGTTGATTTGTAGGATAGATGAATGCAATCTATTGCTCCCTGTTATCAGCCAGCATAGGTCAGGAACGAGATGACTGTATGATAGGTGAAGACAATTTACTGCATCATCTGCTTAGGTCAGGGATGGGCTGACTGATGGTTAGGTGGTTACAGTCTATTGCTCTTTGTTATCAGCCAGTTTCTGTTGGGAATGGGTTGACTGTAGCAAGAATATAATCTGCTGCAATTTATCAGCCTTTTAGGCTGGGAAGGAGCTAACAATAGTATGAAAAAATATAATCTATTGCCCCCTGTTATTGGCCATTTTAGTCCAGGGATGCTGACTGTAGGATGGATGAATATAATCTATTGCTCCCTATCATCAGACAGTTTTTGCCAGGAAGGGATTGACTGTAAAATAGGTGAATATAATCTGCTATACTCTGCTTTCAAACTTTTTAGGCTGAGAAGGGACTAGCAGTGGGATGGGTTAAAGGGGCTCTATCATTGGGAAAAGTCATTTTTAGATAAGCACATCCTTGCATAGCATTTAGAAAGGCTATTCCACACCTACCTTTAGTATGTAAATTGCCTCAGTAGTGTTTGAATAAGTCTGTTTTTATTCACAGGCTAATGAGCTTCTCAGTGCACTCCAGAAGTGTCTGTGTGCACTGTCTGCTCTATGTGTATGTATAGCAGAGGCTATTCCCAATGATAGAGCCCTTTTAAATACAAGCTATTGCACTCTGATATCAGCCAGTTTATACCTAGGAGCTGACAGTAGGATGGCTGACTACAATTTATTACTCCCTGTTATCAGCCAGTTTATTTGTTTTATGCATCAAATGTGACTTTTTTCTCTTCTACACCACCCTTGCCAAAAAGGAAAGGGTGTGGATATGTGCGGGATGTCTGGCAAATTCAGATTTTTCATAATTTTCATGAGAAGACTGGATAAATGATGACCAAAATCTATGGCAGCTATGAGGCTGCATAAGATTCACCAGCACCAGTACACTTCCTCATAAATAAGATGTACCCTCCACTTGTGCAAGAGATATAAAGACCAGCTTTTGCATAAATCTATCCCAATGGCATGCAATCACTGCAAATAATCATAAAACCCATGATTAGTTGCAACAGTCGCAAGCTGTTATTAATACTGTGATCAATAAATACTATAGGCGGCAGTATAGGAGAAGCATAGCGGAAGCATTGATACTATAGTCGGCATATTTGGTAGGGATACTTTACTCACTACTTGTATGCCGGTTCATTCAGGCCCATGACTGTGTGATAAGGGGAGCAAGCCCTCAGGCTGGGTTCATATCAACCTTTGTCTCTCCACATGAAATCAGTAATCTTTAAGGAGTATAAGGAGTAATCTTTATTTGAAAATATTTTTTTAATTATTATAATAAGGTTCTGTTTTTTTTCTAGAGAAGAATGTCAAAGGGTTAGTTCACAAGTGAATACCGTGTGGTGTAATTTGATCCGGAAAAGAAAACGCTTCAGGAATTATTATTATTCCTGAGGAGGTTTTTGGACATTGAGGCGTTTTTTGGCAAAAACGTCAGGCGGTTTTTCCCTCCAGCACAGTGAATGGACCCTGGCGGTTTTTGCCAAAAACCGTGCCAAAAACTGCGTCGCAGTTTCCGCCTCCCATTCACTTGTATTGACTTCCTGAGGCGGAATCTACCTCAAGAAAGGTCTTGTTGCTTCTTTTTTCCGCTAGCGGCAAAACGAACGCTAGCGGTCTCCATAGACCACCATTGTGAGGGGGCGGATTATGACGTGGATTCCGTGCCATAACTCGCCCCCTTTGTGCCTGTGGGAACAAACCCAAAAGCTGAATGAAGAGCATATGTGATTGCTTCATAAAGGACATCTTAAAGGACTGAGAAGAGTGGTTGCTCTCCTTATAAAAATTAAAAATTACCTATGAGACACTGCAGTTCATCTTGTCCTGCAGGATCATAAGGTCTAGTTTGCACGTTGTTAGGTGGTCGAGGAATTTGGTCAGGAAAAAATCTGCTTCAGGAATTAGGGCTAGTTCACACGTGAACTGCCCGCGCGGGTTTTGACACCGAGAGAGACGCGGCGAGCCGCGTCTCTCTCTGGTCAAAACCCACCTGCCGCGACCATCGCGGTCGCGGCTTTCCCCTCCGCTGTCGGCTCAAATGAATGAGCCGACATAGGAGGCTTCCGCCTGAAGATAGGGCAGGTCGCTTCTTTTCTCCGCTAGCAGCAGCCCGCCGCTAGCGGAGAAAAGAAGCCTGGCGGTCTGCATAGACCACCATTGTAAAGGGGCGGATTTTGAAGCGAAATCCGCTGTCAAAATCCGCCCCTTTGCCCACGTGTGAACTAGCCCTTAGGAAGCATTTTTTGGAGTTTTTATTGACATGAGGCAGTTTTTGGAGCGTTTTTTGGAGGCGTTTTTAGTTCCAGGTTTTTTCCTTCAGCACAGTGAATAGACCTCGGAAAAAACCATGTCGCAGTTTTTGACGCGGTTTTTGCACCTCCCATTGAGTCCCGTTGGTTTCTTCAGGCGGAATCCGCCTGAAGAAAGGTCATGTCGCATCTTTTTTCCCCTAGCAGAAAAATAACGCTAGCGGAAAAGAGAACGCTAGAGGCTTCCCATAGGACTCTATTGTGAGGAGGCGGATTTTGAGGTGGATTCCACCTCAAAATCCTGACCATTTTCCCCCATGTGTGCTGGCCCTATGTATTAAATGTCTAAGTTTACCTTATATGCTTTTGCTCTGTTTTTATACTTATTATTTTATTTTACCAACTTCCATGAACCAGAAGGTCAGATGGAGTTCAAAGAAACAGCAGCAGAAGAGTGAGTCCCACTCCTTCTATCTCAGTGGATATCTTTCATGAACTGGAGGGGGAGTTGGAAGAGAAACCAGGACCATCCGCTTTGCCAGGGGAGGAAACAACATGACAAGCAGCAACATCAACAGTAGATGAACTACTACCATCTCTACCAGCTGCTGGTACCCCACATCCTCTAGTCACCAATAACCGACATCCGGCTACCTGTAAATCCACTAGGGAATGGACCAGAAAGACTGTATGGATAGTGAACAGGCAATTGGATATGGAATCAAAAGCCATGTCCCTTATCTGGGGATCAATGGCAATGACAAAATTGATTACTTTTGCTATGGAATCTTATTATGAGTTCTATATGCCAAGGTAGCTATGGGATATGGGTTGGGAGTGAGGTTATTGGGGTAAGTAATTCGATTTTTTTCAATTTATTTAAACACTACTATCACCACACCACCATCTGAACAGTCTCTACCTACACCTTCTGTCTCTATCCCTCTTCCCTCATAGATTGTAAGTTCTTGCGGGCAGGGCCCTCTATCCCTGTCGGTCATTGTAATGGGGCGCTCACACTACCGTCGGTGTCCGACAGCTAGTGTCCGATGCTAATGTCCATGCAAAATCTTACGCAGACATTAGCATCGGACACTAGCTGTGTCCGTTACATTTTGCATTGATTTAAATGGGACATCATGTGCATTCTTTACAGTCCGTGTCTGTCCTTAAGTGTCCGTTCACAAAGATGTCCGATTTTTCAAGCGGACAGCAAAAACCTACATGTACTTGTCTTAGTATTATATTTGTTTTGTATATTTTGTGTAGTGTATGTAAACCTTCAAATGTACAGCACCATGGAATTAATGATGCTATATAAATAAATAATAATAAGTATTTAATAAATGTTTAATTTGCTTTGAAAAATTGTGTGGTTCTTTTTTTAAAGGTATTTTTATTGGATTTATGGTAATGAGTACAAATATTTTTATGTAGATCAATACAATAAATCTTCCATTTTTACTTAAAAAGTTTATTGTATTAGCATTTTTGCACCCATACTATGCTAGAGTTTGACCCAGTACATTCAGCTGTATGTAAATATCCTAACACATCTGTGTTCAACCAGTGATATCTCTGGAAATAATATAAATAGCACTGCAACCTTAGTGTTATATGAAAGCAGAGAATCTCCTCCTTCATTTGACACCAAAAGTTTCTACGTTGTATAATACCAGAGATATAACGTGTTTGAAGTGACCCTGCCCTACCCTCATTTTCTCAGAATTTTCCACAGCCCCCTATTCCAAGCCTGTACTCCATACACAATTACTTAGTGAGAGACAGGAACAGCTCTCAATACAGAAACAAGGGAAAGAATAAAGAGATGCAGGATTTCACAGAAAGGACTCAAAATCTGTTAATAAAGTATATTACAAAATGTATTAATGACACAAATACCGCCAGAAAACCAAAAGTTGCCTGAAAGTTTAGTTATGCTTTGTGGCATAATTTTCCCAGGCAACCTTGAAAATGGTTGAGCGAGGGTGCACCCAAAATCTACAGTGAAACAGGCAACATGTGCTTCTTCTTCCTGAAAAGTAAAAAAAAAATATTTATAAAATAGATTAAAAATAAACATTTCTTAATGAATAGAAAAAAAAAGATGGCAGACATACCTGCATCTGTATCCTCTGTCATCAAATATAATAATTATTATTTTCACAAGGAAACACATTTTGCACTTCCTCACCTTTATCTGTTGTTCTGGAGCCTCAGAGGTGGGTGGTAGCTCAGTCATCCTTAAAAAATGGGCCTACTATTGCAGCTCAAATTCCACATCAGATTCTGTGTCAGTTTTTGTGAAGCAGAAATTTACTGCCTGAGAAATTCTGCTGTGTGTCCTAAATCTCTGCAATTCAGGTCTGGCGCCAGAGGTAGCAGGGGACACATTGGCCAAGCAAAGGACCAGTCTGAATCCCCTTCTAAAGATGCGTCAGATTTATCATCATGTGACATCTGCTCACTTTGGTACAAATTACAGTAACACTGACTCATGATACATTACCCCCATCCCCTCCCCTATAGCTCAGACACAGAAGTCATAAACTAGGCAGGCTTACAATGGCAGCTAAATGTCTTAGTTTAATCTTGTCATGTTGCGGCCTCCTCCTTTATCCTTGCCAGCATAGTCCCCTGGTCTCCTGCACACACCTGACAAGTCCTTGTCCTCTGCCCTCCTCCCCCAATCCTGGCTGCTGTCCTCTGCAGCCTGCTGTCACTGGAGCTCCAGCTGCCTGCTCTCTGCTGCTCAGCTGATGTCTCTCCTCTCTCTGCGCTAGTAGTTCCAGGTCTGGGAGGCTCTTGTCACGTGGTCCCCTGTCATCCTGCCTGAGCTGCCTCTCTGGTGGATTCTTTGGGTGGTATCAAATAATTGCTTAATATGCTTATTGCCCATAGCCAGCCCTGCCCCCTCCCTTGCCCTTTGCAGCAATGCCAGGGAGAGGGAACCAGGATGCTCTGCTAAGTTGGATATGATCACTGCTAGGTGTTTGGAGCTACAACCTCATTAGACCTAAACCAACAGAGAGGGGATTAATGGGACGCTATTCTAGGTGCTAATAGGATTGTTGGGCTTCAGTGACAGAGGAAAGGAGGGGAGGGGAGGGGTGGCAGAGACTGAGGAGAGGGAAGAAGGATGGCGCTGCCACCTCTAGCTGTCAATGTTATCTCTATCTGCCGCTCACAAATGGTGCTCTGCTGACAAGACACGCCGAGGGGAGAGCAGAGCACAGCCCGGGAGAGAGAGGGAGGAGGACACCGGGGTCACAGGGCAGGACGGCAGATGCCTGGGAATCCCAATTTCATGATCGCATGCAGAGGTGTGAGGGGGGGCATCGGAGGGGAGATACAAGGGGGGAGGCAAAATGAAATACCAGAAATACCTGACTGTGCTGCAGATGGCGATTGGAGTGACTCCATCCAACAGGGGCAACATCCTACCTTATAAAAGGAGGCTGTGGTGAGTATGGCGAGCCCTCGTCATGTCTATTATGTACGCATTCTCCATATGACTCTGCTGCATGCTCCATTTACCAGCTACATGTGTAAGTCAGCGTGCTGCACTGGACAAGGCTAATCTGTATCATACACAGGACATATGGCAGGGTGCAATGTCTGCACATGGCAGGGATTGGAGCACACACGGGCATGGTACCTATGGCTGCTGTGTCTGCATGGAAGGTGCATTGTCCTCGGCATGGATAATAGATGCTGAGACTATGGATACAGCACTTGTGCGGCTGCTGCCTTGTCTGTGCATTGTGCATACACAAAATAGATGCTGTATGGTGGTATACTGTATGTATGATGTGTAGTAATATACTATATCAATGTATAGAGTGTGGTGATATACTACAGCAATGTAGGTTGTGTGGTAATATAACATAGTAATGTATACTGTATGGTATTACGTGTATGCTGTGTGGTAATATACCATAGTAATGGATGCTGTGTGGTAATATACCATAGTAATGGATGTTGTGAGGTAATATACCATAGTAATGGATGTTGTGAGGTAATTATGAGGTAATGTATGGTGTGAGGTAATTATGAGGTAATGTATGGTGTGAGATATGTACCACAGAAATGTATGGTGTGAGGTAATTGTGAGGTAATGTATGGTGTGAGGTATGTACCACAGAAATGTATGCTGTGTTGTAATATAACATAGTACTACATGGTGTGTTATAATAAAGAATAATTTATGTTGTTGGGTAATATATACACACGTAATGTATGCTGCCTTATAATATACCATATTGTATCATGTATAGTAATATACCACAGTACTGTATGTACTGTACCACAGTAGTGTATGCTGTGGGATAATATACTACAGTAATGTATGGTGTGTAGCAATATACCATACCGATGTATGTTGTGTGTTAATATACAATAGAATTACATGCTAAGTAGTAATAGAGTAATGTGTGCTGTGTAGTAATATACTAATACTATAGTAATATTGGCTGTATGGTGCTCTACTACTGTAGTAATGTATACTGTGTTATGTGTTGTGTGGTGATATAATGTAGTCATGTACAGTATGTTGTGTGGTGGTATACTGTAGTAACACATGCTGTGTAGTAATATACCATAGTAATGTGTGCTGTGTAGTGATATACTACAGCAATCTATACTGTGTGGTAACATAACAATGTATTGCATGTTGTGTGGTAATATGCCATAGTAATATGTGCTGTAGTAATAGTATTACTATAATAATACTATAATAATAATAATTACTATAATAATTATATACTATAATAATGTTTGCTGTGTGGAAGTATACCATAACAATGTATGTTATGTGGTAACTTATTATAATAATGTATACTATGTGGTAATATACCATAGTAATGCATACTATGTGCAGGTAAACCTGTAGTAATGTATGCTGTGCGGTAGTATACCACAGTAAGGTAGAGTCTGACGAAGGCCAGATAGGCCGAAAACGTTTATTCATTTTCGTTGATCACCAAACATTGTTATAATTTTGAGAAATAAAAGGAATAACGCATAGAAGCTTGTTTCCCGGTGGGATCCTTTATATTAACAGTAAGGGCTAGTTCACACGTGAGTATAAGGGGAGGTTTTTGACAGCGGATTTCGCGTCCAAAACCTCCCCTTATAATGGAGGTCTATGGAGACCGCCGGGCTTCTTTTCTCCGCTAGCGGCGGGCTGCCGCTAGCGGAGAAAAGAAAGGACATGTCCTTTCTTCAGGCGGAAGCCGCGCAGGCTCAGCCGCGCGGCTTCCGCCCCCAGCAGCTCCCTCCTATGTCAGCTCATTAATTTGAGCCGACAGCAGAGGGTTAAGCTGCGACAGCGATGGTCGCGGCGGGCGGGTTTTGACAAGAGAGAGACGCGGCTCACCGCGTCTCTCTCCGTGTCAAAACCCGCGCGGGCAGTTCACGTGTGAACTAGCCCTAAGGTATGCTATGTGCTGGTAAACCTGTACTAATATATGTTGTATGGTAATATACCACTGTACTGTATGCCATGTGGTAATATACCACAGTAATGTATGCTATGCGCTGGTAAACCTGTAGTACTATATGCTGTATGGATGGCTGAGCAGTTAATCATATTAAATCAATGAATTCGCCATTTCAGAGAAGCACAGTTGTGATTTTCATCAGAATCATGAAATCAATGTTAGTAATGGCCTGCAGTCTGATGGATCCCTTGCAGCCTTTCTCCTTCTGGAGAAAGCTACGATGAACAGTTTCTTCTTCGTCTTTGGTGGTAGGATGAGGAAGTCTGCATTGGGTATATGTGACTCCTTCTCACTGTACCAGCTCATACATTTTTTTTAGTTTATTTTAGCAAAAATAAGAAAATTTTCATTTGATTAAAAAATTTCCAATCAATGTGAAAAAAACTAGATTTTAGTTTTAGGCCAAATCAACCAGCCCTAGGCGTATGGTAATATACCATGGTATTATATACCATGTAGTAATATACCATAGAAATGTATGCTGTGTGTTAATAAACTCTACTTATAGTAATGCTGACTGAGTGGTGGTATAGTTATGTGTGCTGTGTAGTGATATACTGCAGTAATATACAGTATGCTGTGTGATGGTATACTATAGCAACATGTGCTTAGTAGTAATATACTATAGTATTGTAGTATACTGTAATAATGTATGCTGTGTGGTAGTAAGTATACTGTAGCTATAAGTGTTGTGTGGTGGTATATTTTGGTAATGTATATTGTGTTGTAATAATGGTTCCTGCGTGTATGGTGTTTGGTGATATTCTCTAGTAAGGGATGTTTCTTGATCTAACGCTGTGATGTATGGTGGATTGTGATTTACTGTAGTAAAGTATGGTGTGTAGTAGAAGATGGTAATAAGTTATACAATGTGAAAGGATGTAATAAATGTATTCTGATTACAGAGTAGTAGTGTATGCTGTGTGGTGGTATTTTGTGGTGCTGAAAGCCATGTAATGGTATTGTAGTAATATATTCTATGTGGTGGTATATTGAACAGTATGGTGTCTGGTGTTATTGAGTATTGATGTATACTGGTTGGTAGCATACCGTAGTAATGTATGCTGTGTGGTGGTGTATGGTACTGTATGCTGTGTGGAGGTATATTATAGTAAGGTCTGAGATGTGTGCTAGCATACAATGTATGGTGTGGTATACTATAATAATAATAATGATAATAATAACTTTGTTTATATATCGCCAACATATTCCTCAACACTTTAGAAATCAGATGGTACATGAACAGACAGTATTTGACATTACATTGTGACAAAGTATTAAAAGGGTCATCCAGGCAAAAAAATGGGCAACCATTTTAAAGTTTAAATAAGCTGGGGCAGTGAAAAAAAATAGCACTCTCACCTGTCCCGTTGCTCCGGTGTCCTCATGGTCCCAGTGGTCATGTGACCTTCTGTTTGATTGGATTTTATATTCTACTTTATTATATCATTTTCCACTGCTGTTCTGACACTTTCCTTATTTTTCTGTTTAATAATAATAATAATAATAATAATTAGCAAACGCACCTCTTTGAACACATTAGGCCACACTGGTGATTTCATCAATATCAATATTTTTTATGAATTTTCCTCTGGCGTGTTTGTTGTTGTCCATGTTTTTTTTTTTCTTATTGGTTATATGTGTCATGTCTGCTGTCCATTGGTTTAGCAGAGCAGTCTATAGCATCCTGTATTACTTATATGTGTCATACATGCTGTGTAGTGTTGTAATAGTATACAGCATCATGTATTTGCAAATATATGTTGCAAGTTTGTATATGGTCCTACGTTGTATAAGACCATGTGTCCTGCATTGTTGGAATGACTTACGACTTAGAATGATGTATGTGTCTGGGTAATATTTTCTATGTATAATACATGTATGTGCTGACTGCTGGGCAGGGACTTTCAGGTATCTTTTATGTTTTATGTTGCTTTACAGTGTACCTTGTGCTGCAGTATAGACAAGACTATATATACATAGAAGCTACATATAAATCCTGTACATAAAAATCATTCCCTTGCATAGAAACGGAGATGTATTCCTGTGTTCTGTATGCTTCGTACTGCACAATTGGCTGTTGCACGAGGCCTTCCCTTTCCTAAAGCCTGTGCAGAGTAGCAAATGGAAATAAATGTCAAATAAGCCTATGATGCTAATCTGTGGCCTTCAGCCAATTATGTCTGTTACTTAGGTATATAAACAGCATAAGCTTTAGTGACTGAAGAGCAGTATAGGGAATAGACTTGGATGCGTGTGCTGGTGTAAAACACATGCCTGGGACTGGAAAATGGTAGATTCCCTCAGTTTATACTGTGGTGTACCATCCTATGTTTTATTATTATGCTGATTGTTGTGTCTGCAATGCAGAGAAAACCTACTGAGGTTTCCTGTATACTTAGACATTCTAGGCTGATAGATTGTGCAGAGATCAGTATTTTTCATTGTATTTATCCATTCTATCCATTTCTAGCTTCACTCCATTTGTTAAAAATAAAGATGCTTATATCCATTAACAATGTATTAGCCACAGACTAGCTCTCTATATTTAATTGTAGCCAATACATACAAGGGAAGCAACATAGTCTGCACTGCTTAATGGCATGAATACATGTCTGGAAAGTGCTGAAAAATGAAGCAGGACACTAATAATTTAGCAATTCTGTTACAAAAACATATATTAACCCTTTTTCTGCCAAGAACCAAGGCAATATACCTTGAATTTAAATGTATGCTGTGGCTAGAATATTAAAGGTTAAGTTTAGATATTGATATCATTCTTAAGCTATATACACACTAGCATTACCCGCGACTTCGTCCGCGGCCCCCCACCCCCTGTGTGCCCCAGCTGCAGTGCTGCCTGGGCCCCCCCCTCCCGCCTTTGCCTTGTGGCCACAGTGGGCCCTTCGAACCCCAGTGCGCCCATGGACCCCTACCTTGCGCCCCGCTGGCCCCCTCCCCTGGCCCCCCACTTTTTTCCCTATCCTCTCCAACATTCCCTCGCTCCGTTCTCCCTTCCCAACCCACGACCCTGAGCCCACTTCCCACCTCACCCCGTGCCCCCTTTCCTCCCCTACACCCCCCACCCTGTGCCCCATTTTTTGCCATCTCTTACTACCCCCCACCCACACCTGTGAACCCGGCTCCACCCCCACCCCAGGCATCCCGTGCACCGAGGTTACAGGGGTGCATGGGGTTGGCAGACCGTGCAGCCAGCTGCTGCGGCCATGCACGGTGCACAAGTAGACGGCGATCTGTGGGAGTACGGCACACTTCCCTGTACCCCTTCCGACCCCAGAGGCCCCAGCGGACTCACTGCTCCACGTCGCGTTCCGGGCTCCAGCGATGCCGGCAGGTGAGGCTCTCAGATGCCGGCATGCATGCCTGCATTTTCTTCCTGTGAGTGGGTGCACGCTGGCTTGTGGGTCTATAGCTCCGTCCATGCAGTTCCTGGGCCAATTGAAGCCCCGCGCATGACGTGGTGACGTCAGCTCAGGTGCTTGAGCCCTATTTGTTCAGACCGAAAGTCACTGCTGCTGGTGCGGTTGTCTGCAGAATGTGGGGTGAGGCGGCCACAATCTATGCCGGCTCCATGCTGCTGAGCGGCATGGCGTCATCGCTCCGAGCCAGGAGCAGCTGCCATTTTCTCGGGAGGAGACTTTGTCAGTGGTGCCGCCCACGCAAGCCCACCAGCGTATCAGGCCGCTCGGCTTCCCCTGTGGCCCACCCCCAGACTGCAGCCAAGCAATCGGAGCCCCACTGAAAGACCTGTGATGATGTCATCTCTGGTCCTGCAGCAGAGCCGGAGAGCACTTTCGCTGGTCACGGTCGGGATTCCGGGTGAGTGTGGGACCTAAAAAGTAGCCTATGTTTCCTTCCTAGTGAATATCTATGTCTGTGGCAAATTTCATGCTAGATTGAGGAACAAACATCCAAACTCCTAAACATCCAAACACACAAACTTTCACATTTATAATATTAGTAGGATAGGATGAGCATATATAGGTACTGGCTCCGTGGTTCAATGGCATGGACGGCACATGGGTCATGTACGTGTGCCACCTGTGCCTCCATGGACCCATTCACTTTCATCAGTGAGCTTGGGCTGCAAAGCAGACAGGATCTGTCCTGAGTTTTGCCTCTGGCTCACTGTCCCAAACATGGACTCATGATAATACACGTTGTGTGTATGAAGCCTAAATCCAATATATAGATGCAGTATTAGGGTCCATGGTGAGGAATTTGGTGTGGAATTTTCCACACTGAAAAAAAAAGCCTCCCATTGATTTCAATGGGTTCTGCTAGCTTTTTTTCCACTATCAGAATTTTCACAGGCATCTTCTAATGTAGACTTATTGCGCATGTGTGGTATGCACTCTTCACTTCTGCCGGCGAGTGTACAATAAAGCTCTATTGCATCTGCAAAAGTCTGAAGATAGGTAAATATGATGGGGATGGGGGAGAAGAGTATTGGTGACGCTTTGTTTCCGGAAATGCGGAAATGGAACATCCCCAGTTCACCAGAAAACCTCAAATATATGGGTAAATATATTTTTTATGAGGTCAATTAGAAGTTAGGTGGGGAGAGGGGGTCTAAGCATAGAGAAGTACTGTTCCGTTCAAACACTGTTGAAGCAAGAAGCAGAAACTCCTGACTGCCAGCACGGTAAAACGGACTTATTCAAAAACCACTGAGGCAATTTACATACCAAAGGTATGTGTGGCATAGCCTTTCTAAAGGCTATGCATGTATGTGCTTAGTTAAAAATGACTTTTCCCAATGATACCACCCCTTTAATTATTGCATAGTGTGTTGCATTATTTACTTTCATAGCAATTCAATCACTAGCTTTTTAATCATATAGGTGACTAGCCTCTGCCCGCGACTTCGTCTGCGTGTTGTTGGCGTCGATGATCCGTCTGTTTTCAGCAAATTGTTGCCGTCGATGGTTCGCCTGCTCTGGCGTTTCAGCAGCTCTCAAGCTGTCCTGCTGCTGAACTTGTTCCTCATGTCGTGCTTGTGGGTGTTTTCCAGCATCCCAGCAGCTCGCTGGGACGCCATATAATGAGCATGTTGTTGGCATTGATGAATCACCTGCTCCAGCGTTTTGGCAGCTCTCAAGCTGGCCTGCCGCTGAACTTGTTCCTTGCACCAGAACTGTGATTGTTCGGCATCTTAGCAGCTCGCTGGGATGCTATATAATGAGTGTGTTGTTGTCAGCTCCGCTTGAGGAGAACTCTGTTGACTTATGGCTACCTTAATAGCTCTCGTTGTTTTAGAATTTTGCGACAAATTAGATTTTCTTTTTCCCAGCATGTTTAAAATTGGCAAACTGCCAATTTGGATAAAAGGTCTTTTCCCATCCAGTGTGTGAACACACTGCCTGGAGCAGATCAAATAATATGCAAACGCATGTACACAAATTGACTAGGGATTGTAGAGTTCAAAATTCGGGTAGAGATAAACTTTGTAATGTACTTTAAGTATGGGGAGGGGAGGGGGAGGAAAAGGAAAGCTCATCAAACAGGGAGACATGGGCAATATACATAGACAGTAGAGATGAGCGAACACTAAAATGTTCGAGGTTCGAAATTCGATTCGAACAGCCGCTCACTGTTCGAGTGTTCGAATGGGTTTCGAACCCCATTATAGTCTATGGGGAACATAAACTCGTTAAGGGGGAAACCCAAATTCGTGTCTGGAGGGTCACCAAGTCCACTATGACACCCCAGGAAATGATACCAACACCCTGGAATGACACTGGGACAGCAGGGGAAGCATGTCTGGGGGCATAAAAGTCACTTTATTTCATGGAAATCCCTGTCAGTTTGCGATTTTCGCAAGCTAACTTTTCCCCATAGAAATGCATTGGCCAGTGCTGATTGGCCAGAGTACGGAACTCGACCAATCAGCGCTGGCTCTGCTGGAGGAGGCGGAGTCTAAGATCGCTCCACACCAGTCTCCATTCAGGTCCGACCTTAGACTCCGCCTCCTCCCGCAGAGCCAGCGCTGATTGGCCGAAGGCTGGTCTATGCATTCCTATGCGAATGCAGAGACTTAGCAGTGCTGAGTCAGTTTTGCTCAACTACACATCTGATGCACACTCGGCACTGCTACATCAGATGTAGCAATCTGATGTAGCAGAGCCGAGGGTGCACTAGAACCCCTGTGCAATCTCAGTTCACGCTAATAGAATGCATTGGCCAGCGCTGATTGGCCAATGCATTCTATTAGCCCGATGAAGTAGAGCTGAATGTGTGTGCTAAGCACACACATTCAGCACTGCTTCATCATGCCAATACAATGCATTAGCCAGTGCTGATTGGCCAGAGTACGGAATTCGGCCAATCAGCGCTGGCTCTGCTGGAGGAGGCGGAGTCTAAGGTCGGACCTGAATGGAGACTGGTGTGGAGCGATCTTAGACTCCGCCTCCTCCAGCAGAGCCAGCGCTGATTGGCCGAATTCCGTACTCTGGCCAATCAGCGCTGGCCAATGCATTCTATTAGCCCGATGAAGTAGAGCTGAATGTGTGTGCTTAGCACACACATTCAGCTCTACTTCATCAGGCTAATAGAATGCATTGGCCAATCAGCGCTGGCCAATGCATTCTATTAGCTTGATGAAGCAGAGTGTGCACAAGGGTTCAAGCGCACCCTCGGCTCTGATGTAGCAGAGCCGAGGGTGCACAAGGGTTCAAGTGCACCCTCGGCTCTCCTACATCAGAGCCGAGGGTGCGCTTGAACCCTTGTGCAGCCTCGGCTCTGCTACATCAGAGCCGAGGGTGCGCTTGAACCCTTGTGCACACTCTGCTTCATCAAGCTAATAGAGTGCATTGGCCAGCGCTGATTGGCCAGAGTACGGAATTCGGCCAATCAGCGCTGGCCAATGCATCCCTATGGGAAAAAGTTTATCTCACAAAAATCATAATTACACACCCGATAGAGCCCCAAAAAGTTATTTTTAATAACATTCCCCCCTAAATAAAGGTTATCCCTAGCTATCCCTGCCTGTACAGCTATCCCTGTCTCATAGTCACAAAGTTCACATTCTCATATGACCCGGATTTGAAATCCACTATTCGTCTAAAATGGAGGTCACCTGATTTCGGCAGCCAATGACTTTTTCCAATTTTTTTCAATGCCCCCGGTGTCGTAGTTCCTGTCCCACCTCCCCTGCGCTGTTATTGGTGCAAAAAAGGCGCCAGGGAAGGTGGGAGGGGAATCGAATTTTGGCGCACTTTACCACGCGGTGTTCGATTCGATTCGAACATGGCGAACACCCTGATATCCGATCGAACATGTGTTCGATAGAACACTGTTCGCTCATCTCTAATAGACAGTTCTTTCTCACAACATAGCTGGGATGTCGGGAATTAGCATCCAACTGTCTGCTGACAAAAATGACTCATTTAATGCTGTAGCCGGCTATATCTCTGCCTCTCTCCTTCTCCACTAACCTCCTCCCCCCTCTCCTCTCCATAGAGCCCACTGTAAACTGACACTTCTTGTGTACAGACAGAATGAATCGGATAAGTAAAGACAGGAAAAATGCACCCCTACACTACTGATACACTCCTACACTAATGATTTCTGATAAAATAAAGATTTAATTACACTTTAAGTTACCTGATAATTTAGGCTTTGTTCACATCTATATTGTGGTATCCGTTTGTAACAGAAATCACCAGGCAGTGTTGGATCCATTACACAATGGATATCAATAGTGCACAAGTGACCTTGTTGATTTACAATGGGGTGTGTTGGATTTGGCCAAGGTGTCTGTTGTTTTAGTTGAAAGTATAGTGCTGCTATTTCTTCTGTATGCAATGTATGCAGCACTATAAATGTAAGGATAACCATACATGTATCTACTAATCAGAGAATGTGAAAAACAGTTACATTTCCCATCCTTTTTGTTTTCATGTTCTCTGAAATTAAAAAAAGGAAAAAACATGAAAAAATAAAAACTGCATAACAATAAAGCACCATTTATTACGGAAAAAAAAAACAGTTAATGCAAGTGCATGAATTATTTTATTTGAACCACATTTAGCAAATATCACATGATGTTTGATAAACTTGCGCATCTATAACTCTAATGCTTTTGTCTTGAGACATCCCTCCGCTTTCTATGTCAAGTAAGTAAGTAAAAGTCTGCCAATTTTTTTGTACCTGTCTAAAAAGTTGCAGTTGATTAATCTGAGTACAGATAGCTAGACAGACTAACCATGCCCACTGTCCCACCTATTTTTCAAAATGGCTAGAATTCTGGAGCGCAGGTTTTGGTAAATTCGCCCTTACATGACCAATCTATTTATACAGTGCTGCAAGAAGCAAAATGGCACAAAATTTGTTATATCTATTCGTAGTACAAACCTATGGCTATAAGTCACTGCCCTTACACATATAACTAACTATATTAAAGAGGTTGTCCGGGATAGAGTCATATTTTTAAACTAAGCTAAACACTCTCCCCCTGCCTAACCTCTAACTTACCCACTTTACCAAAATTTTATATTTACCCATATTTTCAGATTTTCTGGTGACGTTCTGTTTCCACGTTTCCGGAAACGGAACGTCACCAATACTAACTCCCCCACCCCATCATACTTACCTGTCTTCCTGTGTGGATTCTTCTGAGCATGGAACATCACTTTCTTCTGGTGTGCCAGCTCCTCCAGTGTCTTCACACACCAGAAATCACTCAATTCACTGCTAAAAGTATTTGCGTAACTAATTAATACATTAATAGCACTAACAGAACTTTTTTAAAATAAATAAATAAATAAAACTTTTTGCCTGGAAATCCCTTTTAAGCTGACATGTTTGCTTAATGAGTATTTCAACCACGGATATAATAAAAAAACAAACAAAAGGGAACATGGTATTTTGTTTTATACTTCAAGGTGACCTCTAATATAATAGAGCACCTTTCACCATCTCCACCACCTCCAGTTCCATGCATCCTTTATTAGGCACTGCTACATTAATTCCAGTACAGTTGGAATTTTTTTCGTTCCTGAGTAGAGATGAGCGAGTACTGTTCAGATCAGCCGATCCGAACAGCACGCTCGCATAGAAATGAATGGACGTAGCTGGCACGCGGGGGGTTAAGCGGCCAGCCGCCGTCAAAGCGGGAGTACCAGGTGCATCCATTCATTTCTATGGAGCGTGCTGTTCGGATCGGCTGATCTGAACAGTACTCGCTCATCTCTATTCCTGAGCAAACTGTGCTGATAGTTTTGTCTGATAGGATAATTAGACTTCTATTTCAGCCAGATACGAAAAGGGTGTGTAATTCTAAGATCTAACATTACCTTCCTCTTGTTGGACAGTGTCACAAAGCTCAGAATCACACCCCTTTGTCTAATACCGTAGTACTCCCTACAGGTAACAGTTGCTCCTCCGAAGCACATACTGTTCAGGTCACCCTGCCAAAGGCTCCCCTCCTGAACTGTAAAACTATCTTCTGCCTACACCATGCTGTTTTGATGCGTGGAAATTTGTGTGCACCTACTATTCTCCTGCCGGCTACCTTGTCTACTGCACAGTGGTGTTGTTGGTTTGAGAGCAGAAGAGGGGCCAAGTAACAAGTGGAAATGCTACAACCCATAGAATTATGCCATCATGTGGAATAGTGGCTTCTAGATACAGGTATCAGTTGCTGAGCTGCATCTTAATTGTATCTCTGACATGGCAGACAAAAAACAACTTCCCGTATTAAGAGAGGACTGCAGCATAAACAACTGATCTGTAAACTGTGAATGGTGTAATTGAAGCCATTTCCTTATGTTAGACAGACATTTTTGAATAAGTCCCTAGGTATACAGAATGCTATATCAGCTTATCTCTTGTATACCGCTCATGGATGGCTGACAGCACAGTTCTAGTTACAGAACATAATATCCCAGGAAGAGCATGAACCATTCTCCTTTTAGTCTACTTCTATCAAACTAACGTAATTAACGCTTGACAGTTTGCAGATATAAATATACGGGTTCTTGAGAGGCAATGTATATTGAGCCTTTTTTCCTGCAAGATGTACTTTTTTTAGACTGACTAAGGCCAGTTTGCTATTGATTCTGTGTCCATCATCAGATTCCAATTTCTAAGACAAGCTCCCTACTGTTATGCTGCAAATTTAACAAATGGACCATCTGTAGACTTAACGTAGGATATTGTGTTATTTGTAAGCTTATAAAAACATTTCTCTTTGTACTTTTATTCCTCAACTTGCTTCACTGCCAACATTTTACATGTATTAGGGGCTGTTCACACTTGTGCCGCTGTCCGCCCTTTGGGATTCTGCCGAAAAGCCATTAAAAACTGCTTGGGGACGGCTTGCTGGCGGTCAGTTTAAAAACCCATTCATTTCAATAGGTTTTTAAATCAATCCAACAGTGTCCGTATGCAGCCTCTCCTCTGTGAATCCGTTTTTTTTTCCACGGACACAAAGTCCTGCATGTCTCAAAGCAGTTTTTCCTAGCTTTTCAGCGGAATCACAAAGGAAGAACAGCAGCGCAAGTGTGAATGCCCTCTTATATTGACACTCAGTAATCACTTGTAGAAGATGCTGCCATTTTTATTGTTTTGAATGTGCCCCCTCCCATATGTCCCTTTATTATATTTGATATAAGAACTCTTCTTGAACGGGCCTTGATTCTGCTGACTTTCCATTTGAAGTGGATGTAAAGGGGACATAATATACTCCATTTACATGCTTAAAAAAATAAATCCCTGTACCTCCCTCCTGCTACTCTCACTATGCTCTTACAGTGTGACATTTCACATTTTTTGCAACTATATTCCCCAACTACTGGTCTTTATACTCTGTTACACTAGACACATTTTTGGTGAGTGCAGAGGTTTATGAAGGTTTTAAGCAAGCCTGCAGGGAGATAAAGGGGAACTACAGGTAGATGGAAGGTGAGGCTAATGATCCTTCTCTATAATAAAATATATTACAAACTTTTATGTAGATCTGGAGAGGTACTGTGTGTCGTTAGGTAGAGTACCATAAAGGAGTAAAGAGTGTTATAATGCTTTTCTGGGAAAAAAGTACACAAAGTTGCTCTCTTTCAAAGAAAAAAAAAGTTGCGCCTCTAGTGACAGCTGTAGGTAGTCAGCATGCAGATGTGTCCTTCGATACTCCTCCTCATATTCAGATATGTGTATTACAAGTAGGGCTGGGTGAATATGACCTAAATTAAGATTGAAATTAATTGGGCATTTTACTTCAATTATGATTAACAGTGATTATTTAAGCCATGACCCTTTTTGAAGTATGAGTATATGCTCCACGAACCTCATGAGCCTAAGCACATCTGAACCAGAACTATGATTATACTCCAAGGGTCTCTTCAAACTCCAGAGTATAAGTTGTGAAGATCCATGGTAGGTAAGTAAAAACTGTGTCTTGGCTCTGGCACTGCTCCTAGTCCTTTTCAGGCCTCCTGAATGACAGGAATTGGTGATGCCTGTAATTGGGCCTCAGCGGTACGAGTTGTGACGCAAAGATGCAAACATAATTGGACCTCAGCGGTCCATGATGGCATACAAGGGGACAGAAGAGAAAGAAGACACGTGCCGTAGCCCAAGTCGAACTGAGTATCACTTGTTTTTTTTTGGTTATCTTTCCTCACCATGGTTCTTTGCTAATTAAACTTTAGGGTGTAAAGAGACTCCAGAATATAATAGCAGTTCCGGTTCAGACAGTTTTGACCTGAACGAAACTGTAGGTAGAGGTTATAACTGAAATAACCAACGTGTACAAAATCACACTGGTTATCCGGAATGACATTCATCTTTGATTTTTTTTAAATTAATTGTCCATCCCTAGCCAGAAGTTAAGCAGTTTCTCTTAAAGTAATGTGAAGGTAACACACAAGGATATTCTATCTATCCTATTTGTTTATGTGTGCCTCACTGTGGAGGGAGGAGTTGTGTATTGCAGCCTCTTAAGGCTTTTGTCAGCATGTTGTGAAACACAAAAGTTGAAATCAGCTCTCTTTCCCTAGATCACATATACAAATAAATAAACAATAATAAACATAAACAAGTATCCCATGCTTCAAAATGTTCAAGATGTTAAAATATAAAAATATTTATCACGTACGGTAAACGGCATAGCAGGAGAAAAAAAATCAAAATGGAATAAAATGAGATCAAACCATCAGAACTTCCCCAGAATGGTATCAATGAAAACTCCATCTTGTCCACATAAAAAAATGCTCCATGTCCATAAATATAAAAAAGTTACAGGTATCATAATATGGGGCATATATATATTTTTTCGATTTTACAAAGGTTTTAATTTTTTTTAAATAAAGTATCAATACATTACAAATACTATATAAATTTGGTATCGCCATGAACAACCCACAGAATAGGGGTAACATGCCATTTTTACCTAACAATATAAAACAAAACAAAGACATCAAGCGCACTAAGTGTAGTATTTGAGAGTACACAGATGATAAAAAACTGGGTAAGTATTAAAGTGGACCAGATGGCCTCTCACCTTATGAGGTTGTGAATAGTCACAACACTTGAAATCGTATTAGGGTGAGAGTGGCAGCAGTTCAATCCGTCACCGGAGGAGATACTGAAGAGGAAAAAGGGGACCAAAGGTCCGTTAGAATGAGAAACTGAAACGTCATTCACTCTGTAGAAAAGGCTAGACAGACTGAAAGAAATGGCTATCACTCTCTCATTTTACAAACTGTAATCCTACCTCTGATGAGATGCCCTGACGGATACCTATGGGGGCATTGAAACGCGTTGTGTTTTTATGGTAAACGTCCTATTGGGATAGGTTGACTCTCCTATTCGTTTTTTCAATATTTGATTTGAGGCACGTTGTACAATTTTTTTCTATATTTGCATTGATACCAAAGACATAGAATTGTATTACCATTACCCTAAACCTGACTCAATGTTGAAGCTATCTTTCGACGTATTATGACTGGTTCATATCTGCGTTCGGTATTCCATTCGGGGAGTCCGCTTGGGGACCCCCCGAGCGGAATAGTGAACGCATTAAAAAGCGGTGAGCAATGGAAGCACACTGACCCCATAGATTATAATTAGAGATGAGCGAGTACTATTCGAAACTCCCGTTTCGAATAGCACGCACCCATAGGAATAAATGGAAGCGGCCGGCACGCAGGGGGTTAAGCGGCCGGCTGCCGCCAAAGTCTGCGTGCTGGTTGCTTCCATTTATTCCTATGGGTGCGTGCTATTCGAAACGGCCGTTTCGAATAGTACTCACTCATCTCTAATTATAATGGGGTCTGTGTGTTTTCTGCGCGGTGTCTCTACAAATCATGTGGAGAGAAAAGTACTTAAAAGAACTACTTTCCTCTCCACATGATTCGTGTGGACACTGCGCAGAAAACACATAGACCCCATTATAGTCTATGGGATCTGTCTATTCCGTTTGGAGGGGGGGGGGGGGTCTCCAAACGGAATACCGAACGCAGATGTGAACCAGGCCTTAGTGTTAAAGCACAAGAAATGTTTGATCTTCTACATCCCTTCACTTATTTTATATATTCTGATATTTTATGTGCTTTCCCTTACATAGTATTGTTAGATGATGAAGTGGAGTGTTTAATACCCCACAATATTTCAACATGGAAAGTATATTGCAAAATGCTGACAAAGTTTAAAATAGAACCAACCATGTTAGTGCCGCAGATGACAATTTAAACTGGACCGGGCAGGTCTCTTATGTTACACTACCTTAGGTCAGCATAGGCTAGCGAACAACGCTATATGTAATGTCCTTAAAACATATCAAATGAGGCTCAGTAGTGTGTGTGGGCTCCACGTGCCTGTGTGACCTCCCTACAACGCCTGGGCATGCTCCTGATGAGGTTGTGGATGGTCTCCTGAGCGATCTCCTCCCAGACCTGGACTAAAGCATCTGCCAACTTCTGGACAGTCTGTGGTGCAACGTGACGTTGGTGGATGGAGCGAGACATGATGTCCCAGATGTGCTCAATCGGATTCAGGTCTGGGGAACGGGCAGACCAGTCCATAGCTTCAGTGCCTTAATCTTGTAGGAACTGCTGACACACTCCAGCTACATGAGGTTTGGCATTGTCCTGCATTAGGAGGAACCCAGGGCAAACCACACCAGCATATAGTCTCACAAGGGGTCTGAGGATCCCATCTTGGTACCTAATGGCTTTCAGGCTACCTCTGGTGAACACATGGAGGGCTGTGCGGCACTCCAAAAAAATGCCACCCCACACCATTACTGACCCACTGCCAAACCGGTCATGCTGAAGGATGTTGCAGGCAGCAGATTGCTCTCCATGGCATCTCCAGACTCTGTAACATCTGTTACATGTGCTCAGTATGAACCTGCTTTCATCTGTGAAGAGCACAGGGCGCCAGTGGCGAATTTGCCAATCCTGGTGTTCTGTGGCAAATGCCAAGCGTCCTGCACGGTGTTGGGCTGTGAGCACAACCCCCATCTGTGGACATCGGGCCCTCTTACCATTCTCATAGAGTCGGTGCAGACACATGCACATTTGTGGCCTGCTGGAGGTCATTTTGCAGGGCTCTGGCAGTGCTCCTCCTGTTCCTCCTTGCACAAAGGTGGAAGTAGCAGTCCTGCTGCTGGGTTGTTGCCCTCCTACGGCTCCCTCCACATCTCCTGGTGCACTGACCTCTCTCCTCGTAGCGCCTCCAGCCTCTGGACACTACGCTGATAGACCCATCAAACCTTCTTGCCACAGCTTGCATTGATGTGCCATCCTAGATGAGCTGCACTACCTGAGCCACTTCTGTGGGGTGCCCAGGCATTGTAGGGAGGTCATACAGACAAATGGAGGCCACGCACACTACTGAGCCTCATTTTGACATGTTTTAAGGACATTACATCAAAGTTGGATCAGCCTGTAGTGTGTTTTCCACTTTAATTTTGGGGTTGACTCCAATTCCAGGCGTTCATTGGTTAATAAAGTTGATTTCCATGGATTATTTTTGTGTGATTTTGTTGTCATCACATTCAACTTTGTACAGAACAAAGTATTCAATGAGAAGATTTCACTCATTGAGATCTAGGATGTGTTATTTGAGTGTTCCCTTTATTATTTTGAGCAGTGTATATACTGTATATTCCAAGTCTCACAGAGAAAGCATGTGATTCCTGCTTCCATCACCCACACAAATCCTTGTTCTGTCTATCAACATTAATAGCACCAATAAACAAAACACTGCATCATGCCATATATAATGTCATCATCAACTTTATTATATTCAATTAGTTATTTATAACATAAGTAGGTCAGAATAATATCCACACAATCAGAAATTCATCATCCTCTGGAGTTAACACGTGTTGGATTGGACCCATGGTCGGTATTCTTTTTTGATATGTCCAACAGTTATTCATGTGCAGTTTTGTGCTATAGTGACATTCATTTTTTGAGTCTTTGATGAATATGAACTCATAGTCTTTGTGGCATCATGGATGTTGTGTTACTTGATGATGTGTGATTGTGACCTACTTATATTTTATATAACTTTGCAGACCCATCCAAAATACACCTGACACCATATACCCCATCAATCAGTAGCTGATACACACAGAATAGAGCAGAAAGCAGACAGATTTGTAGTGACCAGACCCAGGATGGCAGAGCAGGGGACCTAAGCTGCAGTGACACTAGATAGAGAAGTATATACCGTATTTTTCGGACTATAAGACGCACCTAGGTTTTAGAGGAGGAAAATAGGGGAAAAAAAATTTGAAGCAAAAACTGGTAAAATATTTAATATATGGGAGTTGTAGTTTTGCAACAGCTGCAAGGCCACATTGACAGGTGACCCTGCAGCTGTACGTGGATGCATAGAGTGTTTTTTTTTGCGGGGCCAGATGTACTTTTTAGTTATACCATTTTGGGGAATGTCTATTTCTTAGATCACCTTGTATTGAAAAAAAAAAACAGGAGGTGATTTAGAACTTTTATTTATTTCATATTTTTATTACCGTATATACTCGAGTATAAGCCGACCCGAATATAAGCCAACCCCCCCAATTTTACCACAAAAAACTGGGAAAACTTATTGACTCAAGTATAAGCCTAGGGGGGGAAATGCAGCAGCTACTGGAAAATTTCAAAAATTAAAATGGTCAGAGTTTTTGGGTGCAGTAGATGCTGGGTGCTGGGGAAGGGGAGGGGGTGTTTTGGTTTTGTCTGTCCCTTCCCTTCCTTTTTTTCCCCCACTTGGAATTCAGCCTGGCTGAACATAGGGTATCTGCAGTGCTCCTATTAACCCCTTCCTGATGGAACAGGAGCACTGCAGATACCCTATATTCAGTAGACCGGGCACTTTCAGACACAGGGATACCTAATGTGTATGTGTTTCACAGTCATTTTCTACTTTTCTATGTATTCTAGGGAAAGGAGCGATTTAGAACATTTAATTTTTTTTGCACTATTTTATGGGAGATTCTATACATTAATATTGTGGCTGGTCATAGATCCACCCCCCTAAAAAAAAAAAAAAAAATTTTTTTTTTTTTTTTTTTGCTGACTCGAGTATAAGCCGAAGGGGGCTTTTTCAGCACAAAAACTGGGCTGAAAAATTCGGCTTATACTCCAGTATGTACGGTATATATTTTTAAAGCTTTTTTTTTTTTTTTTTTTTACTATTTTATTCCCCCCCGGGGGCTTGAACCTGCGGTCACTTGATTGCAAGTCCCATAGACGGCAATACAACTGTATTGCCGTCTATGGGACATTCTGTCTATTAGTATTACGGCTGGTCATAGAGACCAGCCGCAATACTAATATAGCCGTGACAGGCCTGGGAGCCTCATTAGGCTCCCGGCTGTCACCCGAACAGGTCGGCTCCTGCGATATCGCTGCGCAGGAGCCGGCCTGCAACTTCAGAGGTACAGGGCCGGTGGGGACCGGCCCCGGGGGAGAAGGGGCCACCGATACTGACCCGGCATCCGCTGTACTAGAGAGGCGGATGCCGGCAAGGGATAGACGCCGGCACAGGTGCCGAGGCCTGAGACATCGCTGCGCTCCTCTGCCCTGCCTGAAGCCAGCGGCGGGGGGACGGAGGAGCGGAATAGCATCGCCGCTGCCGCTGCTGGCTTCATGCAGGGCAGAGGAGCGCAGCGATGTCTCAGGCCCCGGTGTCTATCCCTTGACGGCTTCCGCCTCTCTATTACAGCGGATGCCAGGCGCCACATTCAGACTATAAGACGCACCCTTCTTTTCCCCCCAAATTTTGGGGAAAAAAAGTGCGTCTTATAGTCCGAAAAATACGGTATATATTTTCTTTGAATCAGCTGCTGAGTACAGCTGATGGATAGGAGTGAGGGGTGTCAGTCCCCCACAGATCAGATACTAGTGACTTATCTTTAGAACAGGTCATCAATAGTTTTGGCCTGGAAAACCCCTTTAATGCTACCGTAGGAGAGCAGGAGGATTTTGGCCATGTCATTGGTCCCATGGCCAAACATCGCAGCTATTGAAAGTTATTGTGTTACAACCTGCATGAACTGGAATGCAAGAAACATTTCTCCAACCCCTTCTAGAATATACGTGGATAGATGTATAGTAGAGCAGAGTTACTATTACACAGATATACTTTTACGCACATTTACATGATTTATTAAATGAGTATATTAGTGTGTGGTATCGATATGTCATAATGATTTGACTAATCTGTGTCACTAGTGACACGTTAGGGCTTGTATCTGTTCACATTGATACCTCTTGTGATGAGTAAGTCATTGTTTTGCAATTTATTACATCATTAATTTGTAAAAAAGTCATGTGTCATTGCTTTCTTTAACAATAAGTGCTGTCTAGCCTTGCTTCCAATAGACATTTAATGTCAAATAAATCTGCTTACACTAAGTGATACTGTGCCTATAACTAGGGAAGTGTAGTAAGCTTTGGAAGTGTTCTGCTTAAGCCTTTTATTTCTTGAAAAGATGTTTGGTTTTGAACACAACTCATACAGTATACCTCTGCTCAAGTCATATAGATATGATCATCAGCAACATAGTACATAGTACATAGTAGATGAGGTTGGATAAAGACATAACTTAGAAAATAATTTACATATAAGAAAAGAGGACAGGGAAGAAAAGGTGAGTGTGTGTTGGGGGGGATTCAGTTGTCATCTATTAATTCTATGATGGAGGTAAAGTTCCAATTAAGCACATTTATGGAAACATGTTCAGTGATATCGATATATAAGGAACTTGTCATGAGAGCCACTAAGCAGGTTGGTAAGATCCTCCATTGTTTTAATCTCTTGTAGATTGTTAAACCACAGAAAAATAGAGAATAGAGATATAGAAATGGATGGTGGATATATGGAGGAGGTGTAGTGTTCAGGACATCCGTTATGTACAAGGAGAGAACATATTCTGCCTGACTGCAGTCAGGTTGTATACAGGCCTGACTGGTGGTGGACGATACTCCTATTCACGTCAAACGGAGTGCCAGAAAGGGCCAAAGTACAGCATTCATGTAGTGTTAATTGAGTTCAAAGCAGAAATTATCTTATTACATAACATATAAAAGAAATTCTATTTGATGGGTTTTTATGAAGTGCCGAATCAACTGTGATAATGTCATATTACACTACGTGCCACTGTACACAGAGATGAAATGAAATTTTGTAAGATAGTATAACCATTTACCTTAGCCAAACTATGTTGCTTTGGGCTCAATAATACTTGAAGGTGATGTGACACAATACGGTCATTTAGATTCTCAAGGCATATGATTGTCAATATCATATATACGAATATGAATGCATATAATTGAATAAACGTTATATTGCAGGGTCACCCCATCATCAGAGAACCCCAATGCAGCCGCTTCCAGTACTAGCCAAGGAAAGCCATCTCTACGGAGAATAAAGGGACGAATCCATAGAAGCAAAAGCCTTGATAGTGTGGACCTTTGTGAGTTCAATGTAAGTGTTCAGAAAATTCTCTTTTTATTTTGATTAATTCTGTGCTTTGAAAATAAGGTGGCTGTTGTGCTTTATTTCCTCACTGCCACTATTTCCTAATGAAAATACTAAATTTACACATAAAATCCCATACACAAAGGTGATGCTATCTATCTATCTATCTATCTATCTATCTATCTATCTATCTATCTATATCATAAGAAAGCTGCATTTTTTATTTTGGCAGCCTTTATTTAGGAGACAACATATTTCTGTTTACCAGATGGCAGTGAGGACAGCTAGCACATCGGTCATGGAAATGATTTACAGATAAACACATTTCCATCCCAATCCATAGGTTATTGTTACAAAACATCTTAGAACATTCTGCTAATGCTGGTAATTCAGTGACAATAACAACTGGCCACCAAGCTACTATATATCAGCTCCGTGGTTAAATTAAACCTAAGATCAACTTTCCAGTTACTGCACTTTTCTTAAAAACAAAAAATACATACACCTTGTAGGCATAGGTGGATATCACATTAAGTTCTTTATGAAGCGTCTGGCGGATAATATCTTAAGTTGATGTGGGCGCCATTTGATGCCATTCATTGATTTTAGAAACTATGTACCAGTTATAGCCCTGCATTTCTAGATGTGTCAGCAGGACAATGTAACCTAGTCTCCTGTCTTTCAAGGTGGTTTTCCAGGGCTTTCATTTAAAGAAAGCAGTTCAAGAAACTATATGTATCTGACAAATAAAGCTGAACCACAAGGTCGTTCTCATCCTCCAAGGATGGGAGAATCTTGAAATCAGGAGTAAAAAGTATCATGGTCCCGGAAAGGGAATCCGTTGATTTTTTTCTCTCCATCGTTCCACTTGTAAACAAAAAGTATTTGGACATGGATGCTAAGACTATTTATATGTAAGAAGTGGAAACATCCTTTAAAGGGTTTGCCAGTTTTCCAAATACATTTTAGAAATGCCATATTCTAATGTGCAATAACATAAAGACACTGCTACATTGTTTTAGGGTTTATCGACAATATTGTGCAGAAGTTTCAGGCATGGGTGGAAAAAATGCTGCAATGTAAGACTGCATTGAAAAAGTAGAAGTGTTAATGGTTTAGTTTGTCAATTAAATTAACAAAACTAAGTTAATGAACAAAATAGAAATCTAAATCAATAGTTGGTGTGACCTTTCGCCTTTTAAATAGCATGAATTCTTCTAGGTATAATTGCAAACAGTTTTTGAAGAAATGTGTCAGGGAGGTTGTTTCAAACATTTTGTAGAATTAATTCTTCATATGGTTTCAGACAGATTACGGGGCCATATCACCACTCTTTGATCTTTGCACTAGATAGTTGCAGAACACATAACCTCCATAAGTCACCATGATTTATTTATACAGACATTGTCAATCACTGTCCCATACAGGGATCACAATCTACATTCAAAGACATCAGTATGTCTTTGGAACATGGAAGGAAACCCACGCAAACACAGGGAGAACATACTACTCCTTATTTAAAAAAAACCACTCACCTGTCTCTGGTGCTCCGGTATCTCACAGTGCAGCCCAGTTCCAATGTTTTTTCATAAGGAATGAACCGTGCTGAGAGACACTGGAGCACTGGAAACACGGGAGTATGAATTTTGTTTTAAATTTTTTCACCTTTCCTGGCCTCATATTAAAAAAAATGTTTCTCCTGGACAACCCCTTTAAGTCACTTGGCCTCGTTCCCACGTCAAATATATGGCTTTTTAGATACAGTACTTCTATGAAGACCACTTCTGGCCAGACTTCTCTGGACAGTAGATTGGTGTATCTGGATCCCACTAGTTTCTGCCAATTCTGAGCTAATGGCTCTACTGGACATCCTCTAATTTCAAAGGATAGTAAGCATGATGTTTCTTTCATCTGCTGCAAGTTTCCTTGGCTGACCATTTTATCTACAGTCCTCAATGTTGCCTGTTTGTTGGTGTTTCTTCAAATCGGGCTGTAAAATAAGGTGATTTGTAACATCCGGGAGTACCTGCTTGGCTCCACATTTATTCTACAACAGAACAGTGAGCCCAAATGCACAGCCAAAGTATTTAAGAACTAACTTCAGTGTAAAGAACAAGGAGTCCTGAAAGTGACCACAGATCTCTGATCTAAACATCATAGAGCCTGCCTCGGATTACATGAAAACACTGAAGGATTTGAGCGAGCTTACATGCACAGAAGATGAGTGGTTAATTCTACAGGATGTTTGGATCAACCTTCCAGCCGAGTTCCTTCAGAACCTGTGCAGAAGAATTGATGCTATTTTAAAGGCAAAGGGTGGTCACAACAAATTTTTATTTCATTTAGATTTCTCTTTTTCTCATTCACTTTTCATTTTGTTAACTGACCAAAATAAACTACAAATATTAACATTTCTATTTTGAGAGCATTCTTGCTTCGTAGCGTTCTTTTTCCACATCTGCCTAAAATTTTTGCATAGTACTATAAGTTCCTTCACAAGGCATGGTCTCCATAGATTTCCCAGATTACCACTGTGTGTGACACTGAGCAAGTGATGAAAGTTTCAGTACCTGCAGATTGGAGGACATAGGGGCCATCTTGAGAATCTATGTACATCGCAGTTCTTGTATATCATTACCCATGGACAATAAGTAAGGAGGGGAGGCGTAAGGCCGGGGTCCCATGTGGCATAAACGGTGCGATTTGCCTGCGGGAAAAATCGTGGCGTTTTACAGTCAGGGCAAAGTAGATAGGATTCAAGTTAATGCCATTCCTACTTTGTGGTAAAAAACCGTGCTGTGGCTGCGCCTCGATTTCCAAAACCAATACGGTTTTGGAAATCGCAGCATGTCAATTATACCTACAGAAATGCTAACATTTTCCCCATAGGTATAATTCAAACAGATTGCCTGAAGAGGAAACCTCTGCAAACTCTCTGTCTAAAGCGCTGCAGGAGGAACCGAGATGCATTGCTGCTGTGGTTTTTCCTGCAGTGCTTTTTTGCTGCGGGACGCCACGTGGGGCCCTTAGCCTAAAGCTGCTTCTTATGCATTTATATTTCAGTGTGTGACATTTCTTTAATTTCTTCCGAAAGCAGTCATCTTTAATAAATTATAATTTTTCATTAGTGGATATTGTATTATTCATAGGATCTGATTAATGGAAGGGAAGAAATATAATTTTTTATACTCTGATGTTAAGCCTGATCATAATTTTGTAGATACTAGTCAGCGATGTGTTGCTTACGTTTGGTTTGAGCAAGTAGTTTAGAATAAATGTTAGGTGTAAACAAACAATAAATAAATATTGATGTGCCCTCAGTACTTAATGTCTTTTAATGGCTAACTGAAAAGATAATGACGTATAGGTAGGCGTTTTTGAGACTTCTTGCAAGTACTAACATTCTTCTTTGACATAATTGCTCTTTTTGCTTTTCCTTCATTCATACTTATTACACCACAAAAACATATGTCCATGTGTTAGTTAGATGTTCACACAGCCTGGAAACTGCCACTGGATGGAATGGGAGCTTCTTTTGAAGTAAATTTTGGAGCAGTTTTTCAGAATCAACCTCAAAATTAGCTTCCAAACTCTACACCTAATCCCCGAAGCAGAACATTTCTGCCTGACAAATTCAAATTCCCTGAAAATCATAGACATATATCAGAAATTTTCCGATGGACCTCTTTCTTTATCTTGTTCCTTTTTATCTCATGTTACTAATAGAGTTTAGTTGTACAAAGAAATCTTCTCTTTATGTCCCCAGAGATCAGCCCTAGTGCCTTATTGCCCTGTGTCTGGTTGTAAAACAACTGGCTGGAGCAGGGCTCTGATCTGTAATACAGGTGGTGGTCTGAGATGTGTGGTTGTTGAGACTTTGTATGGTTGAGTTAAAATATGCATTGTTCAGATTCATGGTAAAAAAAATTAATCTGATTTATTTTGATATTTTAAATTATTGTAAACTGGTCATTAATATGTATGCATTGTATTTAATTTATGAAGTATAGGAGGTAAAACGTAAGCATCAAGCCTCCTCCTTGCTAAAATTAAGGTCATCACATTTGGCAGCTGACACCATGTAGGGCTCCAGCTCAATATCTCATTTACCACCAATAGTTTTCATTACAAAATAAATAATATCTTAGACATATGGCTAAAGGCTGGGGGAAATGCAAACATATGCTGTACATAATCTGGATTATTTTGAGTATCATCCAAAGATTAATTACATTTAACTCGTTCAGTAGAATATCTGGTTGGATGCAGCAATGTGGTCTCCATAATTTCTTTACCTCAGGCCACTGTATTTAAGTAAGTGTTTCTTCCTGAAGCTGATTTCTTGTGCTTTCTGTGCCAGGAATGCTTTTGCGAATGATTGGTGAGACGCTCCCAGTCTTGTTGTCTTTTCTGCCCAGGTGCTTATGCGTGTGTCAGCTAATTAGCAAATGGATGTCAAAAACTTGTTGAAACGGCATTGAGGGTTCCTGCCAATCTCGTGAATTATTTGGTACATGGATAACAGATCTATATATCATAAGAGATATTATAATTACAATAATGTGTATGAGGATAGGATCACTTTTAAAGCTATGCATCCCAATATCACCAGAGGAAGTACCTTAATAGTAATTCTTTATATTGAGTCATCGTTTAGAAACTTTGTAAAACCTTGTAAAAATTTCATAAATGGACCCCCACAAAATTTAATGCCCCCTCAAGCGGCCCACACAATGTAGTGTCCCCTCACATTGCACTCTCATACTAATTCCCTCTGCCTCCTCAGTGACCACTCAATACATTACACATTTTTTAACAAGTAATACTCGCCTTTCCCCATTCCCACAAAGTTGTCTGTAGGTTTGGGATGTAATGATGTCTCTGGCTCGGTGCTCATTAAGCCTCCCTATTGCAGACATCATTAGCCAAAATCTGAATGGTACAGCACAGAGCTGATAGCGTGACACTTGGTGCACAGTTAAAGTACACAGATCCCCATAGACTATTATGGGGTCCATGTGCTTTCCGCACAGAACATGCGGACAGAAAAATAGTTCACGATCTACGGTAATTTCCTGTCGGCATGACTCGTGCGGAAAGCACACGGACCCTATTATAGTCTATGGGGTCCATATGCTTTCACTGCACACCGCTTGCCAATGCGTTCGGTAGTCCATTTGGGGGGGTCCCCATGCTCTTGAATTCTGGTTCTTTATACAGCATGCGGCTTTACACATTAGTGAACCATATGATGAATTTAACAGCCTCTTGCTCTCTCTTCAGTGATGGGGGGGATAAATGTTGCATTTAAACATGCCCAATCCTTCGCTCTCATAAGAAAAAAGTTGCCAACAGAGGAGTCTTATTTATTCCCCTCTCCCAATTGAGTACAGAAGCACAGTCGATCAGGCAGTAATTTCTATAACTCTATCTGTGTGTGACACAGATAGAGGTTGAATACAATAGTGGAGCATAGAGCTATCAGGTCTTTGTTCCATTATTCAGACTTCAGCTGAAGATGTCTGTTGCAGGGAAGCGCAATGAGCGTCAAGCTGCAGATATTATTACAACCGAAGCTTCCAAGTCCATCGGAAAGCGGATAGGTGAGTATTCTTTTAGTTTTTTGTGAGGGGTTTAGTTATGGGGAAATTAAATTAGGGTTCGCCCCCATAAAAAAATTTGAACTGGGCCCCCTAATATATTAAAACAGACCTGACGTCAACTCAGTCAAGGATACATTTGTTTGGGGTAGGGGTCAGAAGGAACAGCTATTGGACTAGCAATCTAATGCGTAGGGTAAGCTGAATTTGAAGTCTTCCAACCACATTCTCAAGGCATATATTGGAGGTGCTTCTCATATTACTTTGGTCTTAAAATGAATTTCTTAAATCAGCTCCATCTCCAGCACAATTTCATGTAAAACACTTCCATAATCTTTCACTACAATATAGTAAACCACACTGTGGTTGCTCAGATTACATCTGAGTGACTGCCTGGTACTGTATAAATTATAATCCCCTTATTTCCAAAGTCCACTGTACATAAAATACATTTTAACCCTTGTATCTAACATTTCAGAATATTGATCCTAACAAACATTGATAAAATATTTTACCATTTTAATATGTGCTTCATATTTTTCATAATGCTTCATAATGCTGTTAAACAGCGCTGCTTTAACTATAGGGCAAACGCTGCATCTGCACCAGGCCCTATGGTAATGAGGGCCTCCTCAGTCGATCTGGATCAAGCAGGACAGTCCTGCATTTCAGGTGCTGTCCCACTATTCTGTGCAGCAGATAAAGTTGTATGCAATGATGGAACACGGAGCTATCAGCCAAAACCAATCCTGTTGTTGAACTCCCCAGGACTTCTTCCACCTAAAACCTGTAGTTGGTGCAGAGTTGAGACACCCACATACACATAGGGTGGTTGATCTGTCCTCCTAAAATTGGTGGTCGTATGGCCACCTTAAAGGGAATCTGTGAACTGAATTTGGGACACTAAACTGCAAGTACCATATGGAATGGTGGTTTAGTGTCCCCGATTTGCCTATAGTATGCTTGTTTGCCCTGGGTTGTTTAATACAACTTACCAAGAGTTGAGTTCAATGTTCTCACTGCACTTATCTCTGGTGCTCCTAGTGTATGCAGATTTCTTAACTGAAGCTGGGGCAGTATACCTTGGCTATACTGCTTACATGATTTTTTTTTTTTTTTTTACTACGGTGACTAAAGGGTTAACAACTGTGATCGGTGCAGGCACCAATCGCTGCTGTTAGCAGCCATTCCTGGCTGTATTAAGCTGCGTTCACATGGAAGTTTTTTGGACCGCATGAGAGGAGGAAAATATACTTTTTCTGTCACTACGGAATTGGACACAGAAATGTTCAAAGTTTGCTAGTGGAATTTGGAATTTGTGCCCGCCCAATAAAGGTAAAATACTGTGGCACTATTCTCCAAATTCTGCTTTGAATTCCTCTCCAAATTCAGCATGAAAATCAGCTTCAGGCTGGGGCCCCGCGGGATGGAAACACCGTGATTTGCCCATGGTGGAAACACCGTGGGAAAAATTGTGGTGGTTTACAGTTCAGGCAAAGTGGATGGGATTCTAGCGAATCCCAAGCCCATTTTGTGGTACAAATCGCCGTGGGGACACGCCATAATTACCAAAACCGGTGTGGATTTGGAAATCGCAGCATGTCAATTATACTTACAGAAACGCCGGCAGCTTCCCCATAGGTATAATTGAAATAGAAAGACCGCAGAGAAAAACTCTGCAAACTTTCTGTTTAAAGCGCTGTGGGAAGAACCGTGATGCGTTCCCGGCGTGGTTTTTCCCACAGCGCTTTATTGCTACAGGACGTCCTGTGGGGCCTTAGCTTCAAGTTCGGGTTTTTTTTTTTCAAGCAGAAAAGCAGAAATTTTCTGCTTGGCAAATTCAGCATCAAATTCAGTGGCAAATTCCTCTGTGTGAACATGCTGTAAGAATTGGATCATAATATAGATAATGCTGTTGTTACCAGTGTAGTAAATACCATATGAGGCTAAGGCCTCAGGTAGCAGGCCCCAATCACTTTTGATGGGTTGAAAAACGCTGCTTTTTTGCAATGGTGTTTACGTTCTATGGGGCCCCAGCCCAATACATCAGCTTTTCTTAGAGATTATGCTGTTTATAAAGATATGGTAAGTCCACATGGTGTTTTTTTGCAGAAACTATCTCAAAATCTGACTCAAAAAACGCCTCCCAACTCTTCCATCCACTTCAATGGCAGCCAGATTTTCTCCTCTAGCTAATTTTTCCAGCTAGACCAGTGGTTCTTAACCTTGTTTGAGGTACTGAACCCAGCAGTTTCATATGCACATTCACCGAACCCTTCTTTAGTGATAAATCAAATATGATTTTTTTTTTCCCAAATTTAAGACATAGGTATATGGTTTTTTACTGGTACACAAAATGAACCGTGCATAGGGCCTAGGATTCGATCGAACCCTGATTAAGAACCATTGAACTAGAGGGAAAAAGCATCCAGATCTATATTCAAGTTGTTTTTTTTTTCTGCGTGCCATTCATTTCAGTGGGGTTTGCCAGCCATATGGTTTCCTGTAAAGAAATCTCCATGTGACCGTATTCTTAGATGGAGCAGTGTATTCATATCAGTTCTCAGTTTAGGCATTGGTATGAAGTGCAGGAGAGATGTGTGTCTATGTAATATATTTCCAGATTTAGCAATCTGAGGTATGGGGGGTTTATGCACCCCTTTATAGATCATTTACATGTTGCAGTGCATTGTGTCATAATACATAGTGAATGATATTGACAACACTCTATGTTCTGTGGACAAGGTTTGTAACACTATTCTAAGACCCTGATGTCAGATGTTACCAAAGATCAATACAAAGAGCCGGAAGCCTTGTGCAGCAGATATGAATAGCTTGCTGTATATACAGTAGCATCTGGGCAGCGGAGAGCTTGTCTCAGGAGTGTGTTGGAGGTAAGTATGGGGGAGGGGGAATTGGCTGGTGTGACTAATGAAATGGAGAGTATACAAACTACTGTGCTAGACTAGGCTTACATATTCCACTCGTACATTGTAACATCTATCTTTTAACACAATGGCATTTAGACATAGTGTTTTCAAAGTTTACTACTATATGCGGCACTTGGTTGCTGTTGATCTGGTTGCATATACTTTGAATATGATATTTCACCTTATATGTAGCATTTCTGTTGTACATTCACTACAAGGCTTTGATCCTGCTGCATATATATCAGTATGCTGACACACCATGTGGCACTGTAGCCACACCCCAGGACAGGGCTACCAGTGTGGCTACCAGTACTTTCACTGATTCATTATCAGCTTTCACTTGTTCTGTCCGCACAATAACCTGCAGTAAACTGCATGGCCTGTAATTAGGAAAGGCTGATAATCAATAAGTCCTTTCATTTGCTTAAGTGAAAGCACCAGTGGCCATGTCCTGGAGTTTGACTACCGCGCTGCATGGTATATAGATTGTGCGGCAGCGCCCTCATAAGTCTTAATGATGTGACTGCAGAGAGGATCTCATAGGCACCAGGGGTCTATTTTAGGCAATTTGTATATCACTTACCGTATATATAATGTACAAACATCACTTTCTTCCTCTTTTCCACTTGCTTGACAGTTTTCTGGGTGGCTGAAAATGGTGCAGTTACGAGTTCCATGAATAAGGGAAGTTTTGTATTTTATAATCCAATAGAAAATGAATGAGCTAAAAAAGGTAATAACTAGAGATGAGCGAGTAGTATTGGATCGAATACCTCACCGCCATAGGAATGCGTGTAAGTGGCCAAACACCAAGGAGTTAAACGCATTAAATATTCGATGCGCTTAACCCCTTGGTGTTCGGCCACTTACACGCCTTCCTATGGCAACGAGGTATTCAATCCAATACTACTCGCTCATCTCTAGTAATAACCAACCTTGCTCTTGTTCCTGGAAGAACAACATTTTGCATTCCAGCATTGTAAGAAGTTACATTTTATGTATTGTTCACTTGAACATTTTGGTAATTGTGGTAAATGTCCAGTAAATACAGCTTAGTTACCGTACTGAGCACCATTCAGTGTTCTTTCAGTGTGTCACTTCCCAACCCTATGTTATTTAGGCTAGGTTCACATGTGCATTGGAGTCTCAGCAAATTTTGCCGAAAAGCAGTATTGATTTCAGTACAAAAACGTCGGAAACCTGACGGACATCTGTCAAATCCCATTATAGTCTATATGGTCTGCGGGTGTCTTCTTGGTAACCCCTGTTTTAGCAGACAGGCTCTACGTTGTTCGGTTCCCCCGAACTTAAACGACGGAGAGCTCGGTACAAATGAGAACGTAGCCTTATTTTATGCTGCATTCTTTTATTATTTTGATGGAGTGACAACTAGCTGAGTAACATCAGCGACTTGTCAATATGAGTCTAAAGCTGGGAGTGGTGCCACAACTGTGGAAACATCTTGTGTGGTACCAGTCCCAAAGAAACTCAACCCAATGGACTACGATGACTACCGACCTGTAGCACTGACATCCCACCTGATGAGGGTCCTAGAGAGACTGGTCCTGACACACCTACACCCTCTAGTGTGTTCTGCTCTGGACCCCCTCCAGATTGCCTATCAGCTGGGCATTGGGGTAGATGATGCACCTTCTTCACAGAGCTCTCACTCACCTGGAGAAACCGGGGAACACTGTGAGAATAATGTTCTTTGATTTCTCCAGAGCTTTCAACACCATTCAGCCAGGACTACTGAGGGACAAGCTGAGAATTCCCTGCTGAGAATGCTCGCAATCTCGCCTAAGGTTGGGAGTAATAGATGACAGCTAGTAAAGGTCCATCTATAAGATACCTGCTGGATACTATAGTTTAATATAGCTGCGTCCTCTACAGGAAACAGTTGCTAGGGAAACTGAAATGCATATTCACTAAACATTTGTATGTATTATCTTTGTTCCTGTTTGCACAAGCAAAGACTGACAAATTTTTGAGCAAAAAAGAAATTGGGGCTATTTTGTATAGAAGCCTGTAAGGGTAATTTAATTCTGGCTAGAATAAAGGCGTAGATAACTCATACAATAAACAATCTTTGATGTGTCTCATTAGAAATAATTCATTCATTGTAGACTAGCAAAATGAGGACACTTTGCACTCTGCATTCAATCAGTGCAATGGCAGAGACCCATTTACATGGGAGAGTGGAGGTCTTATCAGTCACAGGCAGCTTTCAACGGAACAGTGTCCATGGCATGAGTAGTGTGTATTTTTCCGATGATTTAATAACATCCCTTTAATCTTCAGTTGAAGTGCTGTGTGTTTCAGAAAGCGTACTACACAACATTGTGTGCAATTTCAGAAATCACATATACTGTGTCTGGGCTATCTTTACCCTGTCAATCTTAAACCATAAAAAGGAGAGTAGTTTGAACTAGATGATCCTATGAATTTCAATTTTTTTTTGTGGCTGATGCTTAGCTGTGATAGGAAAGCAAGGATTAGAAGCAAATAAATATGCTTTCACGGAAATAGTAGGGTCTTTGCCATAGCTCTACTTACATTAAGTCCAGATTATGACATTCAAAGATTAAAAGCAATGCAATATAAAAATACACCATACTTTTATTATAGACTGTACTGCTGTTTATCTTGCATTTTTCTTCACATTTGCTAGACAGTTCATAATATAATCTCCTTGTATGATGGAAGATTTGTGGTTTGAGCAATCACATTCTTTGTGCTACATTGATATGTTGTATGAACACAGATGGGAACCAACATATACTGGCTTTTCTATGAAGGCACAAAGTTAAAATATGTAGGGTCTACAAGTGCCCAGGATGCATGTAATGATCAGATTTTTCTTTACATGTATTCTGGTATATTCTGGGTTGTGTTTTCTCAAGGATTTGTTAAAGGGGCTGACTCACCATGGCAACCATGTCTGGAAATAAAGGCAGCTGTTTACCATGCTTCAGTAAATGGCTATCCATGTAATACATACTGTACTGTAGATGGCTGGGTTCGCCAGAATGGAAGACACTGATACTTTGTAGCCTTCCACGAGGTGTCCACAGTTGAGGGACTCACCTCTAAGGTTAGGTTCACACCTGAACCTGGGTTCTGTTTGGAGTTTCTGCCCCAGAATCTGTTTAAATAATGCGGAAAGAAAAGTCCTGCAAGCAGGGCTGTTCTCTCTGCATTTTTCTACATTTTCTGGGGGGTTTGTAGGTTTCCAAGGGTAAGCACTCTTTAAGCAGACCCGAAGAACAGAAGCCCAGATGCAGATGTGAACCTAGTGTAACATGTTCATTTTATTAAATGTGGACATTATTGAGTATTGTTATTATTATTATTTATCCATATAGCATGGTGCTGTACATTTGTAGAGGGATTTACATACATAGTACAATTTCAACAACAAGTACAATAAACATAAAACTAACAAGATTTCTAACCTGATGCAAGTTGTAAAGTGGACCTTGCTCGCAAAGGCTTACAATCTATAAGAGACTACATGAGAAGACAGGAGGAGACAATACATGATCAGTTATGCATATGATGGAATAGTGGCAGTAGGGTTAATGTGTGTAGAATGCTATTTTAAAGAGATGGGTCTTTAGGTCACATCTGAAGGCTGTGATTGTAGAGGACACGAAGGGTATGTTCACATGCATTAGTCTTTTTGCAGGCAGATTTTTGAGGTGGAAACTCACCTCTTCCAACTCTTGCTTTTATTTCAATGAGAATCAAGCAAATTTTTTTCATCTACCAGAAAAAAAGTCTGAGGACCTCTGTGATGGATACTGCCTCACCAAAGCCACTTTGGCACACCTGGAGATCACCCTTTTCTCTTACTTTCCACTCAACTCACACCACGCGAGTGTGTTCAGGTCTTATAGGATAATACAAAACGAGTTTTATAAATTTTATATACAGTATTTATTAACCCAAGTGGGTCAGTGCTAGCCACAGATTTATACAGAAATATATATCAGTGGAAGACAAGCAAATACAGTTAAAAACATAATATAATACATAAAATAAAATGGGGGTAAAAGATAGAAAAGGAATAATACAAACAAGAGTCTGTAGTTGGTTCTCTGAGGCCTTGCTTCCAGGCCTCAGGGAACACGCTTTAGCCAGTAGCTTCAACCTGCTTACATGTCTTCCAGAAGTAGAACCCTTTGTCTCCTGATGTGAGACAAGATAACTCTCCCTAGTCTCCTCCCAGAGTTAAAACAATTGGAGGCAGATTACGGGAAGAATCTGCTCTGGATTTGGGGGTGAAATCCACGGCAGATTCCTCCTTGAGAACACAGTCTTTGTGGTAGCAAATTCCATTATCCATAAGACTGCCCCCACAATCACAACCTCTGTTTATTATGCATATGCCAATGGGACCAAAGGATAATGATCACCGCGCTCCATCTTATATTGGTAAAGATTCTTTATTGATTCTTTATGGATGCAGCACGACTTTGAAGTCCACATACTTGAAAAAGGGCAGAGAGCCCGAAACACGTTGTTTTTTGGACATCAATAAAGAATCTTTACCAATGTAAGGTGGAGCACGATGATCATTATCCTTTGGTGCCATTGGCATATGTATCGACACCTCGGGTGGCACAGGTGCTGCAGCTTTAACAACTAGGGAGGAACCCCCCTTAACAAATGGTTCATAGGCTCTTTAATGGTTGTGTTCCTCACAACCACACAAGGTGAGAAGCTTTTGATTACAAATAATCGGATATTTACCATACGTACGTCACCATATACAGCTCGGTGCTGCTTTTCCCTTTTTATCCCCTCTGTTTATTATGCAGAATACATTTTGATATAAAGCAAATCTAACAAAAATTATAATATTAACATACCAGTTCCTGAAATACAGATTTTCTTCCACTTGTTTTAGTTCTTAGGCATCACTGTTATCCTTTCTCCTGACACCTGATCTTAGGCTGGCCATGACTTTCTCATGTGCATGAGATTCTCCCAGATCTCGCCAGTTGGGGATGATAAGGATTGGACAGATGTATCCAACTCCCCATCCTTTTGTTCTTGGGGTAATAAGCCGCCAATAGAGGTGTGTGGCTTCCACTTCTCTCACATTTAACTACACGTAAATTGCTTAGCTGAACTAAGTTTACATGTGTATTGCATTGGGTTGACAGAGACTGGAGAGTGTTTCAGACTACTGTGTAAAGTAGAGTTTGTGAGCACAGAGATTTTCTGCCACCATGGTAACAAATATAATGGCTGTAATAGCCATGAGATTCGAGAACAAACACTAAGATGGTACATTGTCAGGTCGGGATTTAAAGTGCATAGTGATTATTTTCTCAGAAACCAGTAATATATAAATAATTTGCAGCATTGTCCTAGTGTATTTGATAACTGTGCAGACCGAGGCATTTCATTTTTCCTGGGGCCCCACTTTATGCTAAGCATAGATGCAAACACTTACCTTATATTCACCACAGCGAAAACCGTTAATGTGATGGACATATTTTCAACGGCAGTGAAAGTGGGCTATTTACGTGGCTGATATTTTGACAGTCCCTTGTCACAGACCGTCAAGATATAGGCCATGCTCTATTTGTCTGTTTTCATGGATCTGTCCATGCACTGTAATGTATGAGGGATCCATGAAAATGGCCACCCCCAGAATTCTGCTGTTATGGGTTCTCATTCAGCCCTTTGTTTCACACTTTAGCAAAAGATCATTTCGGCTAGTTGTGGTTTTGTGTCGTATACAGTGAGATTAGCCATTAAAGTAGTGGACACATGTATAACATCCTAACTGCATGGGACATTTGTATTAAAGATACAGCAAGATAAAATTGGGAATGTATGGGAAGCTGCAAGGCTAAGGCCCCCACATAGCGAAACGCATAAAAAAACCCATAACAGAAACACATTGTGTTTTCTTCCAAAGCGTTTTCATTGTGTTTTTGCAAAGTTTTCCTCTGTGTACTTTCTGCCATTATTATATCTATACGGAAAACACCAGCGTTTCCACAGGTACAATTGACAAGCTGCGATTTATAAAAACATGGACGTTTCTGAAAAAGTTTTTTGCAATTTGTGGATGGGATTAGCCAGAATCCCATTCACTTTGCTGGTAATGTAAATTGTATAGTTTATTTGCCATGGCAGAGTGCTTTAGTCTTAGACAGGCAGTGATAAATGAACAATTACAACTAATGGTTAAAGTCCAATAGATATGATGACCAATGTGAAGAAATATGTTCTGAAAGGCTCAGCATATCAGCACTATTTACTGCTGCTGGGATTAGACACATTATCTGTGTTTTTGCGGTGTCAGTAAAGAAATATCAAAAATTATTTTGCACTAAAGTCAGGGCCTAAAGGGATTAAGGTGCCCTAAAATCACAATTGCATCATCCCACACTTCCAACCAGTGAAGTCTTTAAAGTGTTAAAATCTAAAGCTACAGTATTTATCAGGAGGTCATTTCCTGACAGCCTAGTGTGTATAGACGTGTTTAGATGGGTCTGAAGCTAGGTTCACACTTGCGCTATTTGGGGGTCTGATGATTTAGTAGAGGGAAGCGCCTGAAGTGGCTGCAGGAGTGTCTTTGTACCTACAGGACCATTCTTGTTCCTGAAGCCTAGTTCCATTGAATTCTATTGAGTCAGTTTATGCTGACACCGTTCATGTACTGAACACCTTTCATTCTGCCCAAATATATTTATGGAATATCAAAAACAAATCAAAACGCTGGTGTGAACCTAGCCTTATACTGTATGTGTTCTCTAACAATGAAGGTTATGATGACTAACTGCATAGAAATGTTCCTGAGTGTGCAATATCATGGCTGTTCTGCATTCCTTGCACTATGTGAATGATACTTTATGCTGTAGTACTTCCTTTAGTCATTAATTCTGATGTTCTCTTCTACTTCTCTGTTTTCTCATTGACTGTTTGTTTTAAATGCATTTTCCGACAAGGATATACTACATTGTGAATCCGCACACATGATGGGAGACTTTGAAGCTCAGCAGGTGCGTAAGTACCTATATTTGTCATAGATGCAGGCTTCTGAGGACAGGTGCCTCTTTTTTTTTTTTTTTTTTGCTTGGCATATAGCATGTTCTGATATAAGAATATGTGTCTTGTGCTACAGAAGATGGAAATAGCAGTTATAAGAATTTATGTAATGACAATCTCCTGGCTTTACACTGTATGTAATGACACACTAAGACCCAGCACAGCAAGGCATGGCTGCACCGTGACTTTAGTAGCTGAATATGCTTAGCAATTCACACTTCAGTACACTGCCTTGCTCTCCATTCACTTTCATAAGACTGTGAAATTCAAGTTGCATGAAATTAGATATCATTTTATAATAATAAGTTGAATACTGTCCACAACTGTTGTGTTGGTAAAGGTGGTGTTGAGGGCATATTTCCTTTAGAAAAAAAAAAGTGGTGAAACCATCAAAAAAGTTGTTCTGGGGCCACACGGTGGCTCAGTGGTTAGCACTGCAGCCTTGCAGCACTGGAGTCCTGGTGTTCAAATCCTGCCAAGGGTAAAAAAAAAACATCTGCAAGGAGTTTGTATGTTCTCCCCGTGTTTGCATGGATTTCCATCCCATATTCCAAAGACACACTGATAGGGAAAAATGTACATTATGAGCTCTGTGTGGGGCTCACAATCTACATTAAAAAAAAAAAAAAATTCCTCTTCAAAAAAGTTGTTTTTTGCATAGCTGAAGTCACTGTCAGTCCAGGTCTATGGTCCCATGCACATTACTGTATCTCTTTGTAGGTTCGTAAAAATGGCATCTCTGAAAGGAATGAGGCCTGCTTCATTTCTTTCTGCTGCTATGGCCCCCACACACTGATCCATAAAAATATAAGTGTGTGCATGTGGTCATTGAAATGAATGGTTCCTTATGCTATCCATTACTACAAATTCAAAAATGCAGTCATGTGCATGAGGCCTTAGTTAGCACTGGCCAGCTTTATGAAAGAAGAAATCCAAGTAACATGTAAGTATACTGTACACTTATCCTGTTATATAGAACAATCCATGAATATTATCAGATGTGAATTATAGCGTAGTATAATATAATAGTGGATACCATCGTAAAGAGTTGTCTCTACACTGTCTAATATTTTCAGCACTGATTGGCCAACATTATCCAGGAGGAGTAACAGAGGAATGGCACATTGTATACTGCAAGATTATTAATTTAATGGAAGTTGGAGTATTTACCAAAACTGGCATATCAGTAGAGCAGGAGTATAAGAACAATGGATGGATCTGTATTGATTTTTTATTACATTATCATAGAGCCAGTGGTCGATATCTCCAGATCCCTAAAAATACAGTTTAATATTCATTTTTTTAATCCTTCATTATGATTTTGTTATAATTTTATAACCTGTCACTTAAATGGCATACACTTCCTAACCAGAAAAACTCATCCAGAAATGTTGTATTGCTGCGTAACTCTGCATGCAGTTATGTCTCAGATAGATATGGAGATTATTACTGGTGTGGTCTGATTAGACAGTCATATTACAAAGGTACTCAGAGGCTTCTTTTGGGTAGTATTCCTCTTGGTGAGAGATCATTGACTGCTAGACATGTCTCTACAACACACTCAAAGACATTTTGCCCAGCTTGCAGACTTTTAGAGGGCACACATCATTGAACTGAGCAAAATGGTCATTTTGACAAATTATCCACCATCTAGACTGTTCTTACCTAGCTGTTAGGAGGTGTAGTTAACAGTGGTTATGTGAGGACACACACACACACTGTGAACAAGCTCCAAACAATTCAAGTGGACTACCACTGGAGAAGATTGCTTGATCCACTGACATACATGAGCATCTCTGACAGTTTCCTTGTCCACCATCCAGGCACAGGTGGCACCTTCATTCTATGCCCATTTCTCTGCCCAGACTGTTCCAAGCACAGCACTCAATGTCCTACCATTGACAGCTAGCCATCATCATCTTCATTTGCAGTTATGTTGTGGACACGAAACATGGACAGCTACAGACTGGCCTTTAGTTATGAATCCGCCGATAGTCATGTTTGTATATGGAGGCTTTGAGATGATTGCTTCAATCTTGCCTTGATATGTCGTGACACACTACCCCAACTGCTGATGTGATGATCTGGGAAGGAATTACACTAACAGCTCAGCGATATGGGCAGTACATCATATGGCCACATGTCTTCTTCCTGTGGTAGGGTTTCTGACTGGCATATTTCAGCAGAATAATGCTCACAAACACGCGCACGCACACACACACACACACACACACACACACACACACACACACACACACACACACACACACACACACACACACACACACACACACACACACACACACACACACACACACACACGTCTGCCAGGAATGTCTCCATCACATTGCAACACTTTCTCGGCCTGCCCAGTCACTATGTTTATTTCCAAACAAGCATCTGTGGGACCAGTTTGGACACCGGCCTCAGCAACCTATAAGTAACATCTGTGGGCAAATGTGCCACAGGATAAAGAATAGCAATTAAAATTACACATATCTGTATGGGGTGTATTTATTATAAAGGGATTCCATTACATTCATAATATCCTGCATTTCATTACTATTATATGTTTTCAGCTACATGACCAAGCAACTGTTTGGTTGCTACAGCAACCTCAAGTTACTAGGAGACAAAACGGCAAATTATTACAGAATTGAAGTTTGCTAGGCCAGATTCACATAGGTCAGTTCAGTTCAGAGTTATTTTTGATGCAGTTTTATTTTAGACAAAGCCTAAGGTGGATCTCCTTCAGATAGGTGATCAGTATCAGACTGGTGGGGTCTGACTCCTGGCACCTCCTCTAGGAAGGGGCTTTCACTCTTGAATACAGTTACATTTCTATATATCGTGTAGTGACTGTGCCTGCTCACTGCAGCTCTGTTCCCTTTAAGTGTACATACAGAACCACTACACATGCCTAAAGCTGTGCAGAGAATTCATACTTCTCAGTTTATATTTCATGTTTTTGACATATGATGAATGAAATACTGAGCTAAAATGCTCCTCTATAAAAATGGTCTTATTCTTTGACTTATTTTGACTATGCAAAATGGTACTCATATGCCACAGCTTTTGAGGGTCTGAATATTAAAGCAGAATGTTGTCATTTTGGTAGACCATAAAATTCCTTGTCCCTTGATTATTTGAAAACTGCAAAGCAGTGTGAGAGAGCTGGCTATAACATTTGAGACCTAAGACCGGGGCCCCACACTGTACCTGTAAAATGGTTGTGATTCTGGCTAATCCTATCCACACATTGCAGAAAAGAATCCTCAGCAGAAATGTTGCAATTTCCAAAATGTTTGTGTAAATCGCAACATGCCAGTTACAAGCTGGCGTAGAGGCAGAAAGTTCGCAGAAGAAAACTCTGAGGACATTCTGTGAAAAACGCTGTGGAAAAGACAGCAGTGTGCTTCCGCTGTGGTCTTTTCCGCATTGTTTTTCAGCTGCTGCTCGCTACGTGGGGCTTCAGGCTCAATGTTGTGGTGGACTAAATTGACAAATTAAAAGTGTTATCCTTTAATTGATAATATCCTTTAATTGATAATACATTATCACCTATCACAACAGCATTCACTGTTGCAGTTTCAGCAAGGTTCTTCTGTAGATAGATATGTGTTTTTTAAACATGTTACTGTGACTATTGTATGTAGACTTGGACTAAGAAGGTAAGTACAAAGGGCAAGGGCAGATGTGGTCTAATAAAAGCAAATTGTTTAGTGACAGGGGTACATGGCATCTGATACATTTTCACTAGGCTGAAAATCATATCCTAAAAAACTGTACTCCATATAATTGTTCAAATTTATTGGAAAATTAGGCATTGCAATTGGTCTTATTCTTATATATGCTATTTCTATGTTTAACCATTATTCCTTGTAAACACGTCTTTTAGTTTTTGCTTATAGAATAAGGGTAGTTACTGGCGGATTATGACTGAACTGAACTTCTCTTGGGTGAGGTGTCTGAGAAAATTAGTTTGTAAAGACTATTTGTTTTAATACATCTCCAAGCAAGTGAGAAAGATATTAAAATCTAGCATAGACAGGTGGAAGGCAGATGTGAATGTGTTTAGAGATGTACTGAAAGAATCTTTACCACTTTAAAAATAAAAGCAAGATGTGAGAAATTCAAGACAGTAGAAATCTTCTCACTTTTAGTGGGAAGTTTTGAAGAAGTGTGGGAACAATTTACTGTCTCAAAGTATTTCCTATTTGGGATAGTTTATGGGTGGATTAGATTAATATCAGGTACTGCTTGTCTTCAAGACGAAGATTAAGAGGAGCATTTAAAGCAGTTCTGTCTTAGTATTTATGTGACGAGAGACAAATACATGCTGCAGCTATGAGAATGTCACTTGAAAGCTCAGAAGAGATCATTGTTGGCCATTTTCCACTAGTTGGACAGGGATGATTTAAGTTTGGATACATAAAATGTTATTTTTCCCCAGGTTGAATTGTTTTACAGTATGTGCAACTAAAAAGGTGTATACATCAAAAATTATGTAACATGGCAGATAAGCCCTCTGTTACATCTCCTAGACATTACTGAAAAACCTTACAGCTGGGTGTTACCGGTTGGGGTGTGCTTTGCGCACTGGCACTATCCAGACAGTGCTGACTTTGTCACACTGTGTATACACACAAGGCAAGGAGAACGGTTAAGCCCAATTCACAATTATTCATAAATGTTCAGTGGGATCAACAGATGAATGTTATAACACAGAGTTATGAAAAATTCAGGGCTCCAGAATCACAAAAATATATATGGTCAGGAAGGGTGAAAGGTGTCCTGAAGAAGTCCCTTTCATTTCAAACAAACCATAGTTATGTGACAGCAGAAGTCTCAAATCCCTCCATGTTCTTCTATTATGTCATCACTGACGTACACACCACTGTAGACCACTATGGAAGTTGTAATGTATGTATTCATATCTTTTGGCTTTTCAGGTCGTATGTTGGTTTCTCGACGTGAAATGACATTAAAGTAGGAAAAAAATCTAACTATTTATAAGCAAATTTTAATAAATTAATTGAACAGGTGAATATAAGAAACTTTGTAGTATATCTTATTATAGAAATGCTTTGTACTCCATTAATCAAGCTTAGTTCCCTCTAGCTTAGAAGTCTATGGAAATGGAAAGGGGAGGAGAAGTCTGCTGGAAAAGACACACTGGGGCAGATAAACTAGTGCTGTACAACGTTTAGATGCAAAGTTAGACTAGATGGTCTTAAACTGCACCTGATTTTCTAAATTGTCTAATACTGTTTTAATATCTGTCGTATTTTTAGACTGTACAGTCTAACTTTACTGTACTTATTAGTTGGCTTAGTTTCAGAAAAATGTTGGCGCCACTACAGCGCCGTACAGAGACATAGTTGTGGGTGCCGTGATGGCTTTATATCATTACGGCGCTGTAGTGGCAACAGGGAGAGGTTAAGTCTGACACCCCTGTATATATGTCCTCTGGTCTATTTATCTGCATGACCATAGCAGTATCTAGTTGGGTCAAGTGATAGTTTGTTGCAGAGGGCGTCTCTAGTTCATCAATAGAGGGTCCATCTGTTATTATGTTGCAACAGGCTTTCTAATATAACTCAAAACATTCATTGAGTTGGTTTACAGCTGTGAGATAAGTAGCAGCTACGGTGTTACAGTATTTTCTGCATCAATTTAATAGGCTATAAGTCATCTCTTTGCCATTTGAGATACAGCCAGCCATTGGTGCAATATTAGTCATCTCTCCTAGGGCAAATTTTAGGACTTGGGAATACTAAAGATTTAGGATCCCAAACCTATGTTGCTTTTGGGTTTTGGAGGTCTTTTTGGAATGGGAATAGTAGAATAGCATGTCATTCCGAACATCGACCAAAAAAGACACCAGTACACTATCTGGAGAGAATATTTAAATAAATTTAATATATTTTTACCCAGGATATACATTTTTCAATGCATATCAATAAAAATTAATTATTTTATTATTTTGCCATTTTTTCACATAGTCCAGGCCCCTTAGCAATTGTAGCCTGGCTAGGGGAGGTGACTAAAAAAACCCCCACACTTATACTCTCCTCTCCTGGGCTTCTGATGGCAAGGCTCTGAGGTTATGTTAGCACACCCCACTTGACCACTGAGGCCCAATCACAGGCCCCAGCAGCGACCTCTTGGGTTGCATTACCTCAGTCTCAGGGAGAAGAGGACCAAAGAGGATGCTGAACAGAGCTGGAACGAGGAGGCAAAGGAGAGGTGAGTCAAGGTGAGTATAAGTGTTTATTACTTTTACTCACTTCCCCTTTGCTTCCACTTATTATACTATGAGGAGACCCCAGAGTATAATAATAGCACCAAAATCAAATGGATGGCAAAATTAATTTCGTGGGGTTTGCATGAAGCAGCTCGAGAGGGGCTCTTGGAAGAAAATTATACTGTGCAGGGGCCATTGTGGAACAGATTGTACTGTATGTGGGCTTCAGTGGAGCATATTATAATATGTGTGGGCCACTGTGGAGCATATTGTACTGTAAAGGGGCCTCTGTGGAGCATATTGTACTGTGTGGGGGCTGTGGAACAGATTTTACTGTGTGGGGGCCACTGTGGAACTGATTGTACTGTGTGAGGGCCACTGTGTAGCATATTGTACTGTGTGGGGGCCACTATGGTGCATATTGTACTGTGTGCGGGCCACTGTGGTGCATATTTTACTGTGTGGGGGCCACTGTGGTGCATATTATACAGTGTGGCGCCACTGTGGAACATATTGTACTATGTGGTGGCCATTGTGGAACTGATTGTACTGTGTGGGGGCCACTGTGGAATAGACTTTACTGCATGGTGGCCACTGTGGAACCGATTGTACTGCATGGGGGGGTCACTGTGGTTTGTATCATTGAAAACCCTGTAATGCCTCATTCACACAACTGTGTGGGGACCACTATGGAACAGATTATACTGAGGATAGGCCACTGTGGAGCACATTGTATGGTGTGGGGGCCACTGTGGAGCATATTTTACTGAGTGGCGGCCACTGTGGAACATACTGTACTGTGTGTGAGGCCACTGTGGTTTGTATCATTGAAAGCCCTGTAATGCCTCATTCACACAACTGTGTTTTGCAGGTCCTAAGTGTCCGCATTTGTGGATCTGCAATTGCGGACAGCTACAGATGCATTCATTTCAATGGTGCTAGTGGGTGGGGGGGTGTTTGCTGCACTTCTCCTATTCAAGTAAAAGAAGTGGCATAGCAGCCCCGTCCACTTCTGGTGAACCGCAGCGCAGCACCTATTACTTGTATAGGAGCAATGCTACACGCCCCAGCTGTCCACTAGCAACTTCCGGCACCCAAAGGCTGCTAGAACAGATGATCTGTGCGGGGTCCGGATGTTTTGTGGATAGGTCATCAGTATGAAAATTCGATTTGGGACTGGACAACTCTTTTAAGGTTATGTCTTATACAGTTATACAGTTATACACTGTGTTTGTATTTTTGAGAACAGTTTACACTTTTCAATTGCCTGTTGTATTCCTCTTAAATCTTCATCCTAAAATCTATTTGTGGAACGAAGTAAAAGGAGAAACCAAAGGGGAATTCACATTATTGATATACTATATTTATAATAACCCCAGCAGTGGAGAATGGAATTATGGTAATACTTGTAGAGGATCTTTTGGAGTGATTTGTAATTGATAGCAATATTTAGTTTGGCTTAAATTAGAAATCACTTTCAATTTAATCCAATGGGGAGATTGCCTTCTTATTGCTATAAAGATAATTGATTTTGATGAGATTTAATGTCTCTGGAAAGCTGATCCTCTTGAGAATGTATAAAAATGTCGGGATGTTGCCATGAAAGCTGTCCAAGTCTTCTAGTGAGATGTTTCAGCATATTATTGTAAGCTGTACCTGCTTCAGAGACCAACAATGAAGTACTTGTTTGCTGAATTTAATTCTGGGTGGCACAGTAAGCTTCTTGTATCTGGCAATTTGGTTTCCAAGGTACATGTTAAGTACAGTACATGTTAAGTTTACCATATACATATTAGATTTATATTGGCCACAATGGCTGATTTGGCTATTTTGGCTGACAAATGACTGGTGGGCGGATATTTAGATAATTTGAAGGTTGTTTTTGGCAGATTTTAGAACATATTGGCCATGTGAGTATCTTAAGTTGGCTGCCAGTCGTCAATACTAGTGTTGGGCATGATGTCTGCTTTGGGCCGATCATCAGCTAACTTGCAAAGTCTCACTACGCTTTTTTTTTTTTTAAACAATTTCTGATCAGACAGTTTAGTTATTATGATTTATGGTGTTTTTTTTTTTTGCATAATAGGCACATAACAACCATACAAAATCTAAAGTGTATTGCCGGCAAATGAGATCTTACTCATCATGGCTCATAGAACCAAAACCCATTGCATTTCATATTCTACTCAGTAAAATCTATTGGAAAAGATTATATGTTTATTGAACCTTTAAGGGTCATAAACATTTCAAGCAACCCATACCTTGAACGATACTTGAGATGAATAGAAGGCTTCTGTCACAACCAAAGCACTTTACTCATGTCAGTACATATCAGTGCTTCTCTGTAAATCTCTTGCATGATCCTGTTGCTGTTTCTAAGAGTGAGAGAGAAATTGTTATAGTGAGGATTCTCCTGTAGAAACACATGGTATTTTATCCCGAAAAAATCAAATGAAAGGACAGGTATGCTTTAAGGAAAGAGGAGGAGGAACTTCTGTTTGACCTGGTGCCAGAACAAACCGTGATCTGAAAGCTAGTATGGCATTGTAGTTGTTACACAGTAAATGATTTCCTCCGAAACAGGAGAAACAGACGTTTACAGCATGGTTGAGTTTACACACATTTACTACACTTTAGGATTTTCATTTTGTAGTAGAAGAATGCATTATGAGAGTTAGGCAAAGTGCTGAATGGTGTTCCCGCATCTCCAGGCACTTGGACTTATATTATACCTTCCACTGGTTAAAGTTGTTTGGTTGCAGCACTTTCTTCCAAATCTTCTTCACAACAGTAATATTCCCATGACCTTGGAATTCATTTGTTTCTAAGTTGGAAGCATCAGATTATTTATACCATACCACAGTTTTTTGGAACAGCGTTAGGGCCGCTCGAAAAAAAATCTTTACATTCTGTAAAGGGATAATCCTGTTATATGACCTTGGTGTAGTGAAATAATAGCAGAAGCAAGAATAGTTGTGTTCTAACTCAAACTTACTGCAAACTTACAGTGCTTTTCTAGGATTTTAATATTGATGGCCTATTCTATCAATATTAGGTCAGTGGGAGTCTGACTCTTCTTATTGGTCACCCCTGTTTGAAGGTCCTGAATAGGTCAAAGTTACAATACCCTGCACAGTGGCTGCTATATTTATTGGACGGTAAGTGTATGGATCACTATAAACAATGAGTTTGCAGCACTCACTAGAGCACCATGGCACCCCTAAACAGCTGATAAGCAGGGTGCTATGAGTCAGGCCTCTACCCAGGCTTGGTATATGTAGTCTGAATTTTATTTTCCTATACCAAAAATGTTGTGCCTTTTTCAATAATGTATAATATTTTATGGTAAAGCTTATACAGTGCATTCACATTTAAAGACCTTTCCACATGAGCGTGATTGTTCTGTTTCCTGATCTACACCACAAGGTGGCTCAGATTGTATAATATGAAAGCTGTTTGGCTCCACATTGATAAAGACTTTTTAAAGTTTCTATAAATACATTTTAAGGATAAATAGCGAGCCACAGACAGAAAGCGCTGCAGGGAAAAACGCGGCGGAAACAAATCGTTGTTTTCCTTGCAGTACTTTTTACAGAAAATCCGCAGAATTTTCCTCTGCCGACTTTCTGTTTCAATTGTACCTATACAGAAAACTGCACATTTCCATAGGTATGATTGAGATGCTGCGATTTACAAAAACGCAATGGTTTTTGAATGTGCGCTGCAGATATTTTTCTGCTACATGTGGATGGGATTAGACAGAATCCCATCCACTTTGCAGGTACTGTGAAACACCATGGCAACATTTATTTCAATGTGGGGCAGGATAGGAGGATACTAAAATCACTGCAGCCATTTACTTTCTCTTGGTAAGCAACAGAGGGACTGATATAGAAATACAGCTATGATAGCTTCAATATTATTATGCATAATGAGAATGACAAGAACTAATAAAAGGTGATAAACACAGCATTACTACAAGTTCCAAAACATACTCAGACATTGAAGATATGAATTACCTGAATTTTGCTGTGGTTTATTGAGCCAAAGCCAGTAGTGGATTTAACAGAAGGGAGGAGTACAAGCATTCCCTTTATATATCCCATTCCTTTTCAAGCCACTCTTAACTTTGGCTCAAAAACCACAGCAAAACTTGCAACAAGAAAAAAAGAGATTTTTACACAATGGGAGGTCTTAGCCTTAGTTTCACATGTGACAGTTTTTTATTGCATAAGATTTGCAATGTAGCATGCAGAAATCCATTTTCTGACCTCCAAAAACAATTCTATTCAGATAACTGTAACTCATGTTCAGCTGCAGAATTTACTGCACCAAAATCTTCCTCATGTAAGTGGAATCCCATTGCTGTAAACAAAGTATGGGAGACACAGGTCTAAATGATCTCTTTCACAGAGGTCAAGATGAGTATGCAGTAGTTTGTAAATGCAGAAATGAGGTTTGTCCCCTAGAGGGCAGCAGTACAATTTAAGTAGCACAAAAATATATTTTTTGTTTTTAATCTTCAGCTGAAATATGACTTAGCATTGTTAGACAATAGTGCATGAAGGATGCTTTTCATACATCTGAGGACAAATTACTCTAAAAAGTGTAGAATGTTTTAAAAAAGGGACCAAATGTAGTTAAATAGTTCAGACATATGTAATAGAATTTCATAAGCCTAAACTTTCATTTATAGCTTCACTTATAATATGCAGATAACACATAGAAAGCATGAATGTGGATAAGAAACATTTGCAAAGAAACAAATATAGAAAGCAAAATATCAATAATACAGTAAACATGTTTTTGTATGCAGAAAACATGCAGAAGGAAATGTGCATTGCTGTGCTTTTTCTTCTATTTTTACGATTGAATAGAGTCCTGGCTGCATTATTCATGTATCAAATAGCAAGGGAAATAAATAAGTGCAATGTGAATACAGCCGAGAGAAAAATGGCCTTATTAAGTCTCCATACCACCACAGAGGTGTACATAAACAATTGCACCCATAGTATTTTGTATGTCCTTCTACCTTTATGCAACATTCAGAGTTCGTGCAGAAGCATACAAGCATACAAAGGATTGTACAAAGCAGGCAGAAAAGGTGACCATGAATTCTATTTAGGCTGAGGCCCCATGTTGCAGAAACGCAGCTTTTTTGTTGCAGATTTTGCTGCAGTTTTTTGAGCCAAAGCAAAGAATGGCTACAAAAGGAATGAGAAATATATAGGAAGTTCTTAAACTTCGCTCCTCTGCTCAATCCACTCCTGGCTTTGGCTCAACAAACTTCAGCAAAATCTGCAACAAAAAAAGCTGCGTTTCTGCAACGTGGGCCTCAGTCTTACAGATGTAAGGATGTCTCTACACAGTCTAGCACTGACAGCCCCAAATGAACAGTGCAAATGTGTAGAGGGCATCACCAGCGAGAAAAACCCAGTTGTCAGCTTATTTGTATATTTCTCAGAGGGTATCGAAGGAAAAGCACAATGTAGACTTAAAAGAAAATATTCTCCAGAATTATGCTATGTTCACATCTGCATCAGGAAGTACATTCTTCTAGTCCAGAGATCAGTAACCTTCGTCTCTCCAGCTGCTGTAAAACTACAACTCCCAACATGCTCCATTCACTTTCATGGGAGTTCCAAGAACAGCAGAGCAAGTATGCATGCTGGGAGTTGTAGTTTGACAACAGCTGGAGTGCTGAAGTTTTCCTAAGCCTGTTCTAGTCCATTTTAAGACAGAAAAACGGTCTTTCTAATGACAGACATGAACAGATCCTGAGGAACTCCATTATAGTAAATGGATGTCTCTTTTTTTTCCTGAAATTGCCAGACAAAAAAGTTGTGATTTCAGGAAGCTAAATTTCTGTTGGATTTGCCCCAGGCAGGCACCCTTATATGTAGCCTAAGGGCCCCTTCACATGGAGTAAATGCGCATGTATTTTGGCAAAATACACGTGTAAAAATACACGTGTAGAAATCAGACTCCCATTGACTTCAATGGCATTTTCTTTTACACGTGTAAAAAAAACACGTCAAAATACACATCAAAATACACGTCAAAATACACGTGTAAAATGTCATTGAAGTCAATGGGAGTCTTATTTTTACACATGTATTTTTACACATGTATTTTGCCAAAATACACGCTCGTTTACTGCGTGTGAAGGGGCCCTTTATGAGTAATAAAATGATTTCCTTACACAAACATGGCAGGAGAGTTGATAGGTTCTCTCTAAGGATAATAATATTATGATATTTCAAGTACTGTATATGCATATATAGGTAGAGAAGTAGTAAATTAAAGATGGTGCCGCATAGGTGGGTTCTGCTTAGTGCCATTACTGCACATTGTATGTAAGATCAGATCACACGGTTTATTTTATTTTGCCATTCCCCATTGAGCATTCAGATCTATGACATGTAAGATCATGTATGGAGTGCATTAGAGGATCTATTAATACGTTTAACCAATACATGTGTTCACTTTTCACAGAGACAGGCAAATATGTGACCACAAGAATTGCATTATGATTGATGCACTTGAGTCTCACATTAGGATTAAAAGCATAATGCATAAGATGATATGATTTTACTTTTCTTACTAGCCCTTACTAGGAGATGTTTGCAGTGGTAACACTCTGAGACTTCAGGGTCACTTGTCACTTTCAGGAACAGAAACATTTAGACATCCCATCATCCATTCATACACATTGCTGATGAGACAAGGAGTTTGTTATTGTTTTTCACAAGCAGTAAGTGAATGACCCAATGCTCTCACCACAACTATATACAGGATAGACAAATTATATACATGCATGTAGGGTCCTATGGACTAGGATGTGGGCGTAGTATTGTATATGTCCATTTAATACACTTCATGTCACTGTTAAAGATCTCCAAAGTTTTCGATTAGAGGTATTATTATTAGCCATATTATATTTATACAGTAAAGATGTGAGTGAGCATAAATTATGTATGATATACACTGAGCTATAATTTTACCTGAATATAATAAGTATGTGGAAAGATATGATATAAATGTGACATGAGCCCCCTGAGACCTGTTGTACAGCTGCACTGTAGTGGTTGCCAATTCTTCTTAAATCCTTTTTTTCACATTAAAACCCCTCTTTCATACTTGTATCATGCAAATCTGTGCCCTTCCTGTTTTTTCACAGCATTCTGTACACTTACGTGCAAGGTCACAGAAAAGGGAAGTCAACACATCTGTTTATGTCCGAGCCGTGTTTATAGTAGATGTTCTTATTTCCAGAATTTAGGGATTCTTGTTATCTAATGGGAATATAGGAAAAAGTAGTAGATGATATTTATCCTAAATCTACTGAATAACGATAACATCAAAGATTTGTATCTTGCAAACTCTGATATATTTGTGACTATGTGTCCAGCAAAAATGGAACCGTTTCTCTCTTGTGGAAGGTGGGGGGGGGGGCAGTATTTGAAACCCTCCCACCATTCATATGACATAGCTAAAATGTATTAGCTTACTACCTGTTTAGGGATGTATGTCAGGTGTAAACATGCATACTATACAGTCAGTTGTCAACATGTTTTATTATCCTGAAGCAGTGGTTCTTAAACTTTCTGAAGGTGGTCCCACTTCTGGGCAAGACTTTTGTATGGACTAGAGATGAGCGAACAGTGTTCTATCGAACACATGTTCGATCGGATATCAGGGTGTTCGCCATGTTCGAATCGAATCGAACACCACGTGGTAAAGTGCGCCAAAATTCGATTCCCCTCCCACCTTCCCTGGCGCCTTTTTTGCACCAATAACAGCGCAGGGGAGGTGGGACAGGAACTACGACACCGGGGGCATTGAAAAAAATTGGAAAAAGTCATTGGCTGCCGAAATCAGGTGACCTCCATTTTAGACGAATAGTGGATTTCAAATCCGGGTCATATGAGAATGTGAACTTTGTGACTATGAGACAGGGATAGCTGTACAGGCAGGGATAGCTAGGGATAACCTTTATTTAGGGGGGAATGTTATTAAAAATAACTTTTTGGGGCTCTATCGGGTGTGTAATTGTGATTTTTGTGAGATAAACTTTTTCCCATAGGGATGCATTGGCCAGCGCTGATTGGCCGAATTCCGTACTCTGGCCAATCAGTGCTGGCCAATGCATTCTATTAGCTTGATGAAGCAGAGTGTGCACAAGGGTTCAAGCGCACCCTCGGCTCTGATGTAGCAGAGCCGAGGCTGCACAAGGGTTCAAGCGCACCCTCGGCTTTGATGTAGGAGAGCCGAGGGTGCACTTGAACCCTTGTGCACCCTCAGCTCTGCTACATCAGAGCCGAGGGTGCGCTTGAACCCTTGTGCACACTCTGCTTCATCAAGCTAATAGAATGCATTGGCCAGCGCTGATTGGCCAATGTATTCTATTAGCCTGATGAAGTAGAGCTGAATGTGTGTGCTAAGCACACACATTCAGCTCTACTTCATCGGGCTAATAGAATGCATTGGCCAGCGCTGATTGGCCAGAGTACGGAACTCGACCAATCAGCGCTGGCTCTGCTGGAGGAGGCGGAGTCTAAGATCGCTCCACACCAGTCTCCATTCAGGTCCGACCTTAGACTCCGCCTCCTCCGGCAGAGCCAGCGCTGATTGGCCGAAGGCTGGCCAATGCATTCCTATGCGAATGCAGAGACTTAGCAGTGCTGAGTCAGTTTTGCTCAACTACACATCTGATGCACACTCGGCACTGCTACATCAGATGTAGCAATCTGATGTAGCAGAGCCGAGGGTGCACTAGAACCCCTGTGCAAACTCAGTTCACGCTAATAGAATGCATTGGCCAGCGCTGATTGGCCAATGCATTCTATTAGCCCGATGAAGTAGAGCTGAATGTGTGTGCTAAGCACACACATTCAGCACTGCTTCATCACGCCAATACAATGCATTAGCCAGTGCTGATTGGCCAGAGTACGGAATTCGGCCAATCAGCGCTGGCTCTGCTGGAGGAGGCGGAGTCTAAGGTCGGACCTGAATGGAGACTGGTGTGGAGCGATCTTAGACTCCGCCTCCTCCAGCAGAGCCAGCGCTGATTGGTCGAGTTCCGTACTCTGGCCAATCAGCGCTGGCCAATGCATTCTATTAGCCCGATGAAGTAGAGCTGAATGTGTGTGCTTAGCACACACATTCAGCTCTACTTCATCAGGCTAATAGAATACATTGGCCAATCAGCGCTGGCCAATGCATTCTATTAGCTTGATGAAGCAGAGTGTGCACAAGGGTTCAAGCGCACCCTCGGCTCTGATGTAGCAGAGCTGAGGGTGCACAAGGGTTCAAGTGCACCCTCGGCTCTCCTACATCAGAGCCGAGGGTGCGCTTGAACCCTTGTGCAGCCTCGGCTCTGCTACATCAGAGCCGAGGGTGCGCTTGAACCCTTGTGCACACTCTGCTTCATCAAGCTAATAGAATGCATTGGCCAGCACTGATTGGCCAGAGTACGGAATTCGGCCAATCAGCGCTGGCCAATGCATTCTATTAGCCCGATGAAGTAGAGCTGAATGTGTGTGCTAAGCACACACATTCAGCACTGCTTCATCACGCCAATACAATGCATTAGCCAGTGCTGATTGGCCAGAGTACGGAATTCGGCCAATCAGCGCTGGCTCTGCTGGAGGAGGCGGAGTCTAAGATCGCTCCACACCAGTCTCCATTCAGGTCCGACCTTAGACTCCGCCTCCTCCAGCAGAGCCAGCGCTGATTGGCCGAATTCCGTACTCTGGCCAATCAGCACTGGCTAATGCATTGTATTGGCTTGATGAAGCAGTGCTGAATGTGTGTGCTTAGCACACACATTCAGCTCTACTTCATCGGGCTAATAGAATGCATTGGCCAATCAGCGCTGGCCAATGCATTCTATTAGCGTGAACTGAGTTTGCACAGGGGTTCTAGTGCACCCTCGGCTCTGCTACATCAGATTGCTACATCTGATGTAGCAGTGCCGAGTGTGCATCAGATGTGTAGTTGAGCAAAACTGACTCAGCACTGCTAAGTCTGCATTCGCATAGGAATGCATTGGCCAGCCTTCGGCCAATCAGCGCTGGCTCTGCCGGAGGAGGCGGAGTCTAAGGTCGGACCTGAATGGAGACTGGTGTGGAGCGATCTTAGACTCCGCCTCCTCCAGCAGAGCCAGCGCTGATTGGCCGAATTCCGTACTCTGGCCAATCAGCACTGGCTAATGCATTGTATTGGCGTGATGAAGCAGTGCTGAATGTGTGTGCTTAGCACACACATTCAGCTCTACTTCATCGGGCTAATAGAATGCATTGGCCAGCGCTGATTGGCCAGAGTACGGAATTCGGCCAATCAGCGCTGGCTCTGCTGGAGGAGGCGGAGTCTAAGATCGCTCCACACCAGTCTCCATTCAGGTCCGACCTTAGACTCCGCCTCCTCCAGCAGAGCCAGCGCTGATTGGCCGAATTCCGTACTCTGGCCAATCAGCACTGGCTAATGCATTGTATTGGCTTGATGAAGCAGTGCTGAATGTGTGTGCTTAGCACACACATTCAGCTCTACTTCATCGGGCTAATAGAATGCATTGGCCAATCAGCGCTGGCCAATGCATTCTATTAGCGTGAACTGAGTTTGCACAGGGGTTCTAGTGCACCCTCGGCTCTGCTACATCAGATTGCTACATCTGATGTAGCAGTGCCGAGTGTGCATCAGATGTGTAGTTGAGCAAAACTGACTCAGCACTGCTAAGTCTGCATTCGCATAGGAATGCATTGGCCAGCCTTCGGCCAATCAGCGCTGGCTCTGCCGGAGGAGGCGGAGTCTAAGGTCGGACCTGAATGGAGACTGGTGTGGAGCGATCTTAGACTCCGCCTCCTCCAGCAGAGCCAGCGCTGATTGGTCGAGTTCCGTACTCTGGCCAATCAGCACTGGCCAATGCATTTCTATGGGGAAAAGTTAGCTTGCGAAAATCGCAAACTGACAGGGATTTCCATGAAATAAAGTGACTTTTATGCCCCCAGACATGCTTCCCCTGCTGTCCCAGTGTCATTCCAGGGTGTTGGTATCATTTCCTGGGGTGTCATAGTGGACTTGGTGACCCTCCAGACACGAATTTGGGTTTCCCCCTTAACGAGTTTATGTTCCCCATAGACTATAATGGGGTTCGAAACCCATTCGAACACTCGAACAGTGAGCGGCTGTTCGAATCGAATTTCGAACCTCGAACATTTTAGTGTTCGCTCATCTCTAGTATGGACAACTAAAAAATATGAACACGCAGATATATACACTCACCGGCCACTTTATTAGGTACACCTGTCCAACTGCTCCTTAACACTTAATTTCTAATCAGCCAATCACATGGCGGCAACTCAGTGCATTTAGGCATGTAGACATGGTCAAGACAATCTCCTGCAGTTCAAACCGAGCATCAGTATGGGGAAGAAAGGTGATTTGAGTGCCTTTGAACGTGGCATGGTTGTTGGTGCCAGAAGGGCTGGTCTGAGTATTTCCGAAACTGCTGATCTACTGGGATTTTCACGCACAACCATCTCTAGGGTTTACAGAGAATGGTCCGAAAAAGAAAAAACATCCAGTGAGCGGCAGTTCTGTGGGCGGAAATGTGTTGTTGATGCCAGAGGTCAGAGGAGAATGGCCAGACTGGTTCGAGCTGATAGAAAGGCAACAGTGACTCAAATAGCCACCCGTTACAACCAAGGTAGCCAGAAGAGCATCTCTGAACGCACAGTACATCGAACTTTGAGGCAGATGGGCTACAGCAGCAGAAGACCACACCGGGTGCCACTCTTTTCAGCTAAGAACAGGAAACTGAGGCTACAATTTGCACAAGCTCATCGAAATTGGACAATTGAAGATTGGAAAAACGTTGCCTGGTCTGATGAGTCTCGATTTCTGCTGCGACATTCGGATGGTAGGGTCAGAATTTGGCGTCAACAACATGAAAGCATGGATCCATCCTGCCTTGTATCAACGGTTCAGGCTGGTGGTGGTGGTGTCATGGTGTGGGGAATATTTTCTTGGCACTCTTTGGGCCCCTTGGTACCAATTGAGCATCGTTGCAACGCCAAAGCCTACCTGAGTATTGTTGCTGACCATGTCCATCCCTTTATGACCACAATGTACCCAACATCTGATGGCTACTTTCAGCAGGATAATGCGCCATGTCATAAAGCTGGAATCATCTCAGACTGGTTTCTTGAACATGACAATGAGTTCACTGTACTCCAATGGCCTCCACAGTCACCAGATCTCAATCCAATAGAGCATCTTTGGGATGTGGTGGAACGGGAGATTCGCATCATGGATGTGCAGCCGACAAATCTGCGGCAACTGTGTGATGCCATCATGTTAATATGGACCAAAATCTCTGAGGAATGCTTCCAGCACCTTGTTGAATCTATGCCACGAAGAATTGAGGCAGTTCTGAAGGCAAAAGGGGGTCCAACCCGTTACTAGCATGGTGTACCTAATAAAGTGGACGGTGAGTGTATTTTGGTGTGAAATCTGACACTTACATCCCTTCCAAATTGCCACTATTTATTATCTAGGAGCTATTGTAGCTACAATATTGTCAATTGTTAATACCTTTGGTCATAACTCAGGACACTAAAAGCCACACAGCAAGGAGTTGTGAGTCACATGTAGCAAGCCCCATCCAAAAAATTAATTTGTAAGACACTGCCCCCAGTACAGCAAATTCCACCAACTCCTTCCTCCAACTCTCCATGTAGTTGTGTCCCCAGGGTGAACTTTAGAGATGCAAAAGTGTCACAATCACTCTTTACAGGAGTTAGTATCTTTGCTCACATGATTCAGCAATACAGTAAATCTGAAGTACAATGTTTTACACAAATTTTTACCAGAACAGTGGTGGTGGTGGTGGTGGGGGACGACAGCTGCGGCTCTTATAAAGTTCCTTCTTCGGTGCATTAGCAAAGATTCTTTACAGGTAAACAGTAATGGTCAGGATGGACTAGAAATATAGAGAAGTAGTTATTATTGTAGGTATCTTTGACATATTATCTGCGCTTTGGAGGATGACACAGAGGTTGTCAAATGCAATACTGCCAGACCTGTCTCCTGAACTGCCAGAGTGGTACACAAACACTCCAGCTTATTGAATTCTGCCCCCTGCTTAAGACCTATCGTACAGCTATAGGTACACGGGGAAAACCAAAGAGTATGCTTAGCTGAACTCCACCTCTGGTGCAATGCACAGATGTCCCAAAGGTTCCATTTCTCCTAAATCTGCCTAAGAGGACAACAAACATCAAGTATGTAACAAAATCTATTTTTGTCTGTTTTCATGGATGGATGGACCATGAATGCATCTGTTTTTAACCCCTTCCCGCCGATGGCATTTTTTGATTTTCGTTTTTCGTTTTTGACTCCCCTCCTTCTAAACCCCATAACTTTTCTATTTCTCCGCTCCCAGAGCCATATGAGGTCTTAATTTTTGCGGGACAAATTTTTCTTCATGATGCTACCATTAATTATTTTATATAATGTACTGGGAAGCAGGAAAAAAAATTCAGAATGAGGTGGATTTGAAGAAAAATGCATTTCTGCGACTTTCTTACGGGCTTTGGTTTTACGGCGTTCACTGTGCAGCCAAAATGACATGTCCCCTATATTCTGTGTTTTGGTACGGTTCCAGGGATACCAAATTTATATGGTTTTATTTACATTTTGACCCCTAAAAAAAATTCCAAAACTGTGTTAAAATTTTTTTTTTCTAAAAGTCGCCATATTCCGACGGCCGTAACTTTTTTATACGTAAGTGTACGGGGATGCATAGGGCGTCTTTTTTTGCGGGGCCGGGTGTACTTTTTAGTTCTACCATTTTCGGGAAATGTTATTGCTTTGATCACTTTTTATTCAAATTTTTATCAGAATCAAAACAGTGAAAAAACGGCAGTTTGGCACTTTCGACTATTTTTCCCGCTACGGCGTTTACCGAACAGGAAAAATATTTGTATAGATTTGTAGAGAGGGCGATTTCGGACGCGGGGATACCTAACATGTATATGTTTCACAGTTTTTAACTACTTTTATATGTGTTCTAGGGAAAGGGGGGTGATTTGAACTTTTAATTCTTTTTATATTTTTTTTATATTTTTTTAACTTTTTTATTTTATTTTTTATTTGCATTTATTAGACCCCCTAGGGGTGTTGAACCCCAGGGGGTCTGATCACTAATGCAATGCATTACAATGCTAATAAAAAAGCATCCTTTCTTTTGCAGGCTGCATAGACCAGCCTGCAAAAGAGAGGATTTGCAGACAAGCCTGGGAGCCTGTACAAGGCTCCCGGCTGTCATGGCAACGGGACGTCAGCCCTGGAGCATGCTCCAGGAGCCGGCGATCCCGGCCAAAATGGCAGCGCCCCTGCGCCGCCGGGAAAATGGCGCCTCCGGCGCCTTTGACTGCGGCGCCGGAGGGGTTAATGCCTCCGATCGGTCCGGGGACCGATCGGAGGCATTAGAGCCGGTTGTCTACTGCTTAAAGCAGTAGACACCCGGCGGCTATGGCGGCCGCCCGGCCCCCGGGCGGTCGCCATAGTTACAGACCCGACATGCGCCGTACTATTACGGCGCATGTCGGGAAGGGGTTAATGTCCATCAAAATGGATTTGTATTGGTTTGATAACTGCTAACAATAGATGATTGGGTTCGGTAAAAAAAAACCAGACCAATGAAGGTCAACTGTTAGTTAAACTATCAGTTAAAAACAGATGACAAACTGATGCAAAACGGACATTAAAAATGGACAAACTGATGAAAAATAACTGACACCAATAGAAAATGGATGTTAAATCTGACAATTTTCTGCAATTTTCTGTGTTGGGGTGTCCTTTGTTCTGATCCCTCAGAGGACTAGAGTGACTGACTAATGTGCCACTAAAAAAGCCACATATGGAGCCCGACGGACCCCAATGACTATAACAGAGTCTGTTTTTTGTTTTTTTTTAACTGAAACCGCTGGCCAAAAAAAGTTGTGTATGCAAACTCCGAAAAAAGATGTGAACAGATTCTTATCCGTCTTTAATATCCATTTTTTTTTCACTGTTGTGTGTGTGTAGTCTTAGGGCTTATGCACATGTCTGTTTTGAGAACACATTGAATTCAAAGTGTCTATGCACTCAGTTTTTTGCGACCATAAAAAAAAAAATCCCTGACATGCACTATCTTTGTCCATAAAAAAGGACATAGAGTGCATGTGAATAGACCTATTGAAAGTCATCTGTTCTATAATGACCATGTGAATAATGGCCACCAGCGCATTTGCACGGGCATACACATGGCCGTTTTTAACGGACATTAAGTCCATGAAAAACGGCACGATAGTGTGCGTAAGTCCTAAGACTGAGTTCACACGGAATTTTTTGGTCAGGATTTTGAGGCCGAATTCGCCTCAAAATCCTGACCAAAAAGATGACTTCCATTGATTTCAATGGGAGCTGGTCGTTTCTTTTTTCCAGGAGACATTTGTCCCGGCTCCCGGAAAAAAGAATGGACATGATCATTCTTCAGGAGGATTGTGCCTCGCGAAACCGCCCGAAGACACTTCTGACTAGGCCCGTTCATTTGGGCCTAATCCAGATCACAGTGCTGCGACTGAATGCCCTGTATTTTAGACCGGAACCTGAAGCGGCCTCCTCCTCAGATTCCGGTACAAAATACTCCGTGTGAACTTACCCTTAGATTTTATTTACATGATAATGAAAAATGTCTGTTCAGCTGCCCTGTTTGCATGGGCCATCAGTTGGACCTTTTGAAGACTCGTTGATTTCAGTCTGTCTATTGACTGTGTGTTTGACAGACTGACTTATGGCCATCAAAAAACCTGACATGCTCTGTCTTTGTTAAAATCGACATAGAGTTGTGTGAATACACTCAATGATATTCAAAGGTTTTATAGTCATTGGGGTTCCCTTTGGCCACGTTCTTGTGGAAGATTGGATAGAACAGTTCAGATGTGAATGTAGCATTATATAATCACAGCTTTATGGTTAGTACATTTGTTGAGCTACTTTATTTTGAAACAAAGTCTTGAGAAAGTTTATAAGGTTTGTAGCCATTTTTTTAAACTACACTGAGTGATGTTTAGCAGCATGACACCCATAGCAAACTCAGTGCTGATGAATAAAACACAACAAGATCTCAAAAATAAAACAGATGTCCGAAATGTTTTAGACAGGGAGCACTTCCCAGTACACAGCTATGTCATTGCAGAGCTGACAAGGGACAGCTGCAAGTTCCAAGCTCAGCACAACTGATGCACTTAGAGTGCTGACTGGGCACTAATAGTACAGATCCCAGGTGAGGCCTCCACTGACTGCCACATTAGCTATCTGCAAAACAGCTGTAGGAGATGAGTGTTTCCTATCGTCAGTCATGCATACACATGGACACCTAATGACAACCAGTCACAGCTTAAGCTGGTTGCAGATAAACACTGTTACAACAATGAAGACTGAGGGATAAACCCATCTCCATCATGCATGATTGAAGAACAATTGATACATTAATAAAGTACTTTACAATAGATCCAATAATAAAATCAGGTAAACAGGGATTTCTTATTTCTAAGCTTTTAGTACAATACAAGGCCAGATCTTGGCTAATAAAGATTGAAAATTATTGTGGGACCACAGAGACTACAAATTATCACATTTGGAATGCTTGTCTTATTCGAAATAATGTTAGCGTATTAAGAAATCAATTACTTTTATCAATAAAAGAGAGTGGCCATGAGTAGTCTCTAATCTTTTTTTCTTTTCTTTTCTGGAGCATCTCTGTTATTCGCCCTAGAAATGTTTAAGCGTATTGACAACTAGGAATTACCCATTGAGTGTAGGTCCATAGACACATAAAAAGCTAGACTTTGTAGGGACACACCTGATTCACAAGAGAAATGGTAACGCCCAGTTGCCAATGTATTCATAAATATTCTGGAGTGATAACAGGTGGACAGCACGAAACAAAGTTATGAGAAAAGAATATATCTTTTTTTCCCATGGAATATACAGGTATTTATTGAAATAGACATGTCAGAAGAACTGCCAAATCCTTAAGGTAAGTTCACACAGGTTTTTTTGGATCAGAACCTGAGACGGAGGCTGCCTCAGATTCTGATCCAAAAACTGGGTAGCTGCGACTGAAAGCTGGTGCACTGCACTGGCATCCAGCTGCGCACTCTGCTCCAGATTAGGCCCAATGAATGGGCCTAATCCAGAGGAGGGTGTGTCTTCAGGCCGAATTGCGAGGCGACTCAGCCTGAAGAATGAGCATCTTGCTTCTTTTTTCCGGGAGCCGGAAGAAACGGCTCCCAGAAAAAAGACCTGAGCGGCTATCATTGATTTCAATGGGAGCCATCTTTTTGGTCAGGGTTTTGAGACAGATACGGCCTCAAAACCCTGACCAAAAAACTCAGTGTGAACTTATACCCTTAGGAATGAAAAGAAAAGATGGAACTCCTAATGATAGGAGTCCCATGTCCTACAAAATATTTAATATCTGTTCAGAATTTAGTTACGCTCCTAAGTCCAGCACGCTTGTGAAGAATCAGTGGATTTGTTATTACAGGGTACAATGCATCTTTGTAATAAACACCGAAACTGATCACATGTAGAGACAATGTCCTTTTGAGGAGACGGTGATGTAATGTATGTTAAGGTCCTTTCTAATGATTTAGCACAATGTACATTTTCTGTTTATAGAGGCACATTGGGCTTCCATGGATCTTAATGTGAATTATTAATCCACATCAAAGGTTTTCTGAGTGCTGAGTTTAGTAGAAGCTATAAAAACAAGGAGATATGGCATTTATCGTCATGTGCATCCAGCCCACTGGTATTTTATAGGGGGATGTTGCCCCCAAGGTCAGTCAACATATTTATATATACACATCCTAAAGAAAGCGCTCCTGAGGAAAATTGTAGAAAGAGTGCAAGCGAAAAATGTCCTTGATCCAGGATGCAGAGCATATAAAACACAAAGAAATCATTGCACTCCAGGAAAATCCAATAAATAAGTGAATCATTCACCCATGTTAATGCAGAGTTGCAGACTTTCTCAAGCAGCTTTATTGGATTTTCACAAAGTGCTGCAATATCTTCTTTTATATATACACTGCATATATGTATAACTTACAGGTGAATAGGAGCTAAGCTTCAATCACTTGGCATGGCCACGGCACAGTAGATGGAGGTCCGTACAAATTCACTGTAATGGTTCCGATTAGTCACTTGCATATAAATGGCACATATTTGGCACAATGTGGTGCATCATTGGAGCATCGAGTTTGGACTAACATTCAGCAGACTAGATGTGTAGGTGTGTATTCTCAGCCCCTATGATAAATTTGGGTTATTTTCAGACTATATCTCTAAGTTTGCCCTGTCTAACTATTAATAAGTCTAAACCAATGTCTGTTGCCAGAACTATTGCTATGTTTTCAGCTGATCAGTAGGGGTGCTGCGCTTTGGACCCCCATCAAATTGATATTGATGACATATACTAAGGATATCACTTTAAGAAATCTTCTCCATTGTCTGTCTGCTAAAGTGTTTTATTCATGACAGTAAAAAATGGAACAACTGAATCCATGTGACACTATGTCACTTCATCACTTGTCCTTTAAGCTTTTGCTTTTAGTAATGTAGACGTTGTCAACATTATATAATATTCATGAGATTGCGCAATATGATTTGTGGCAAGTTTCAGAGCGTAAATGGGTCAGGTTATCACAAAATGCTATGATTATTGATATGATACAAAAAATATGCTTATACATCTGAAACCGATATTGAGTTTTTCCTATTTTTTATCCCAGCATGAGCCGATTGAAGTACACAAATTAATTCATCACAACTCCTCTTTGTGCTGCTAAACTGGGACGATTACAAGTTCCTTCTAGAACAAGGCTGTATTGGAGGCGACTGAATAACTAATAGACATTCACAGGACGTCCTAAACAGTATTACTGCTTCTCAGCTGCACATCCTGTGTTTCCCATAATAGGGTATAACAACGCAGTGAGAATATTAATGGTGTCATGCCATTACAATTACAGGGGATGCTGCGATTTTATCCCTCACTTTGTAGACACACAAGATACAGAAACACTTATAAATTCTAAAGTCATGGTGTCTATCTTATGAGAATCTTTCTCCAGACCAGACTGCTGTTAGATTAGGGCAAATATACCATGAGGTATAAAAGTTGACCTGCTATGAGAAATTGCAGCCATTAAGTGACATTGAAAAGTGGGTGCCCGCACCTCAAAAGCAGGACAAGCACTATTTCTTAGTAGTCACATCTTCTGGTGGGCATGTTATGTAACTGAAGTCTCACAGAGGGAACATTGCTATATGTTAATATGTTTAGGGAGAATGTTTAATGACTGCAATTTAATTTTGCTCAAGTAGTCTATCTCGGTGACAGGTTTCCTTTAAGGTTCCTCTTTGTTGTGGAAGCCACTCTGCATTTTGGAATCCTAATCATTTTCAGTATTTACAACAAAGCCAAAGACGATGGGAAATATTTTAATGCACTATACAAAAACATATAAAAAAAAAACTAAACGCGATTACTAACACATTTTGAGATGAGCTGAGAAGTATTGTATAGCTAAAACAGGGCACCTTAGTATGTCCTTAGGTCAATTACCTATAATGAGAGCTGAACAATGACATAGCAAATCTTTTGGACAATGGTAAATATTTTTTGTGGTGACAGGCAGTAACCTGCTTTATTAGTGGATACAGTACTGACCAGCCAATAATCATTACTAAGTCAATGACAAACAAGTGAATTATCAGTCGATCACTGCATATTTACACAGTGGATGATGATTGTGATGGATACTTCTCACACATGATCATTCAGGTGCTTAACACCCCATGTAAAAGGCTCTTTAGGTGACTTAAAACGGATAAAGAACAAAGAACAGCTCAGACTGCTGTTTGCCATAAGACACTCTGTATGACTAACTTATCATAAAGAATAAATTGGTTTAGCATATCCTCGCATCATAACAATAGAGTTGTTGAAAAAGTCATGCATGATGTTTAAGAGGGCTACCCCTAGAGGGCAGCAAACAGAGGCACTGTTTTCCTATTTACATCTTGGAAAACAGCTTTGCATATTTTCCCCATAATACCCCAACGGAGCAAAAATGGACTCCACCTGTGAAGGTGCTCACTCCTTAAGGAGTGATATTATCCTCATAACTTATCATAATCATACATAGTTGCTGGACAAGAGTATGCAATATAGGGAGATGGTACCCTTTTTCTCTATAACCAGGGGGGTATTAACAGCAGGTTTCACCTCTGAACATGAAAAAAAAGAAAAACTTTCAGAAAGTATTACAACACTACAAAAATGCTACAGAATATCTACTAGAACAATATTAAAGAATTCTGCTACTGGATGTTGTTGCTGCCCCTGGTGATGGTTGATTCTTTCTCAATGGTTTACCTTAGGGTCACACCTGCAAATGTTTTTCCATTGGAGAAACAGAAGAATGGAAAAATGGACACCATTGGTTCCGTTCTGTGATGGGCATGAATGAAGCCTGAGAAATCACATTGACTATAATGGAGTTTGTCAGGTGTCCATTGCGTGTTCTTTTCATAGCTGAAACTTCTTTGGTGATTCCGACAAACACTGCTACACAATCTACCAATTGCGACTGTGACGCAAATGTGACCCCAGCCTTAGGTATCTGTAGGATATTTCTTGATATGGTCTGCTGGGGAAGCATCTATACTGCCTTATTGGAGTTGTGAAGGAATCTTTCTCTTAATATGTGACATTTGGAAACAACTTCATATTGTTTTTTTTTTTTTTTTTTTTTAGGATAATAGGATAAATTTGCTGGACGAATGAAGTATTTGTAGACAGCAGGGAAGACAGAATGTTTCATCTTTCCATTGTACTATAGTGTTACAATGAAATCTCTATATGGTTTAGTGCTGAGAATTCCCGGTGGGATCATATTCTGACACATAGATTGTCTATTCATTATTATTGCTGAGTAGGTGAGACTTATTCTACACATCACATATACTGGTCTCCAGAGTCTGCTACTCATCAAGTTTCCACAAGCTTGATGCCTGAAAGTGTAGAGATGACCTGCGTGAAGGTCCTTCACTCCTCAATGTCATCACATATTGCATATTATACTCCTCAGGCATTCTGAGGGCAGACACAACTAAATGTCAACTAAGTAACTAGAATAAGGAAACAACTGGCACTGAGAATCATTTAGTATGTGTAGACTGTGAAATCTCAGGAGGTCATCTCCTCTAATTGTTTCTATGACTAATTTATATAACAGCAGTGGCAGCACTGCTTCTAAGGTCAACAAGAGCTATTAACACCATGCGAGCTGATCTACGTGGGTGCCAGGGAATACTGACTTTATTTGCTTTATGTGGCTCTTTAACTGATTTATCTGTGAAATGATTACCGCTTTATAGCGTAGCAATATATATATATATATATATATATATATAAACTGGAGATACAGCTGTTTGCTCTATATACTACTTTGAATACATGTGTACAGAGTCTCCTGGCAATGCTTAGTTACATCATTGCTAATGGAAACGTTACTGTGTTTTCTACTAAAATTTTGATGGATTAATAAAGTATATTACAAAAATTTTCACCCCACCCGACACAATAGGGAAAAAAATCAATGAAATGGGAGTTACACTTTAATAACTTAAATGAAATACCTTTAGATATCTGGTCACGTGACCTCCACTATAGTGAATGAGAAAGACAAATCAATGTTTAGAGAAAATAGAGAATGATATTTATGGCAGCTAAGAAACTATACTAGGCCATTTGATGTATAGGTTCCCTCTAACGTGCTTATTTTACAGTGAAAATAAGACTTAATGATGAAATATACAAAATAACATATATAAACAAAAAGACAAAAACTTCAATTCATTAAAAGATGGAGTAATATGATTAAATTAATGTTCTCCTCACTAGAAATTTATATTATTTTTAAAGAAATTAAAAATGGAGAGAAGATATCAAATTCAAAAAGGGTCACTTGGGGCTAGGAGGGATGGGGGAGTTTGCAAATGGAAAAGGAAATTAGTAAACACTGACCGACAATTATAAAGGCAGATGTGCTTGAAAGTGGCTAAAGATGTGCCTCGACTTATGCCTGGTTCGCAAGCACATGGATCCCATTATAGTCTATGGGGTCTATGTGCTTAACTGTACAGCGCTTGCATTTGCGTTGTTATTCCATAAGGGGGGGGTCCTCATACGGATTCCTTCTGGACGGAAGCCGAATGCTAATGTGAACCAGCCCTTAGTGCGCTCTGGCTCATCTATTTTTTAGACAGTGGGCAGAGCTGGGTGCGAGTCTGGGTGGGCTAGAGTGGGGACCTTGTAAAATGCAGCAAGTTCTTTTGCTGCGGTAATGCCACAGCAAAAAAACACTGCATTGTACAATACCTGCAAAGTGAATCCCACCCACACATTGTAGAAAAAAATCTGCAGCAGAAAATCTGTGTTTTCAAAAACGCCTGGGTTTAAACAACTGGTACCCACAAGTGCTTACATGTCATAGACCTTGGCCATATGGAGCGTTGGTTATGTACCAGTTACATACCTGAATACGCTAGTGTATTCAGAATAAAGTGTGTATTAAGATTTCCAGGAGCTTATTTTACGAGCACACAATTTTGACGTGCCTTATTACATTTCCTATGACTTTCAGACACAAATCACTCTGTAGACAGCTAATTCCAATAATTTTTACCTCCTGTCTTCGCTCATTCACTTTTCCCTGATACAGGGCACTGGACGCTTGTTGTACACACATCATAGTATTTTGACATTCCTAACCTTAACTACAGACGTATGATTTGTAACAGTGTTACGCTATGCTGTTTGTTAAGCTATGCGCGGAATTTAGCAGCAGTTAAAGCAGACTATTTATACTATAAGCATATTAAGCAGAGCATTCAGAAATGTGCTGCTGGACCACACGGCCTAGAATCTATTCTCATTTTCCAGTGTGTCTTAGTGTGCCTATTAGATGTGTGTATCTTAGAAATGGTCTGTCCAAATCTGCCCAATGCAGGTCTGTTGGCAGTACTCTTCTGGGGTGCTGTGCTGAAAACATCTCTTGTGCATAGTTGTTTAATGGTGTTGTAATGAACTGAAGTTAGAATTGCTGAATACTGTAAAAGCACGACTCAGTAGACACGTGCAAGCAGAAAAAACACACCATATCTCTGCAGACCCAGAACCTTTGTAGAATAAAAGTATCATCAAATGGCTGAATTTTTAGCTAGAAAAAATTCAACGTCAGGAATTTGAAAAAAGAATTTTTCTACTTTACCAAATTCCATGGCAAATTCAGTGACAGAATTTGCAAATTCCACACTTGCCAGGAGGTATTTTTTCTCCTTCCCTTCACTTCAATGGGAGTTGTCAGGTGGAATCTACCTGAAGATTGAGCATGTATAATTTTTTTCCACTCACTGAAAAAATCTACTAGAGGAAAAATTCAGCGTCTGACTTACACTTAAATCAATGGAGGCTGGTTTAATTTGGTGGAACTTGGAGCGGATTTTCAGGTAGAATCCTGTACTACCACATTATATACCTGGGATATGGCTATAATTCCATCCAGTCCTTGGTTGCCAGTGTTTGTTACAAGAGATTTGTTTGGTAAACTTATGCAAAATGGATGTTGAGGCTAGGCCCCACGTAGTGAATTGCTCTAAAAAAAACACAGTGGAAAAGACAGCGGTGGAAACGCACCACGTTTTTTTCTGCAGCATTTTTCACAGAAAGTCAGCAGAGTTTTCCTCTGAGGATTTTCTGCTTCTATTGTACCTATTTGGAAAATGCCAGCGTTTTGAAATCACAGCATTTCTGATACAGATTTTTTTCTGCAATGTATGGATGGGATTAGCCAGAATCTCATCCACTTTGCAGGTAATACAGAATGCAGAATTTTTAGCTGTAGCGTTTCTGCCGTATCCAGTTTGGGGCCCCAGCCTAAAAATGGACAGAAAGCTAAAAAACCCAATGAAAAATAACTTTACACACTTAGAAAACAGACATTAAAACTGACAGTGCCACCTTTTTTTGTTTACATTTAGCCTTAAAACACAACCTGTAATCATATAGAGCTGAAGTTCAGCAGTGTTTCTCTTACGGCCAGTATCAGTATATATAACATATCATTTAAGCAAAAATAAACTTTTAGAAATATGAATGCTGTTTTTGTTAAGACAACACAGCATCATCTCCACATTAGCTGAGATATGACCATTTGTACAGTGCATGGCTTGACGTTTTTCTCCCACACAAACAAGATTACAACAAAAGATAAAAGTTTCCTATAATGGACAAATATCTTAACACTCTAGTGTCCAAACATGTGAGAAAGAAAAAAATCTGAATTATTGTGTGAGAGGTATCAGCGAAGTAGAACTATATGTTATTAGGTAAGGACAGAATTCCACCACAGAGGTATGACCTTAACCAGGGTTGCTCACACTTTCAGCCTGCAAGCTGCTTAAAAAATGACCAAGTCAAAATGATCTACTACTCACTATGGGTGCGTATACCTCCCAACTTTTGAAGAACAGAAAGAGGGGCAAAATGTGCGGCGCAAAAAAAGGGCGCTGTGGCAAATTCTGTGCCCACTTTTATGTTAACTGCGCCAATTTTCATTCATTTTTTTCATGTGCCTCCACACAGTATAATCCTCCTACAGTTCCCCCATACATGTTCCCACATCATAATGTTCCCTTCCAACTCCCCCACAGTATTACGTCCCTCTCCTGGTGCCCCAGTTTAAACTGGGGGAAACTAGAGAGGACATGAAACTGGGGCAGCTAGAAGCAGACATTAAACCGTAGGGGTAGCTGGAGGGGGACATTAAACTGGGGGCAACTAGAGGCAGACAGGTCCGCCTCCAGCTACTTCCATGGTTTAATGCCCCCCTCCAGTTGTCCCCAGTTTAATCACCCCCAGTTTAAGTGCCCCCTTCATCTACCAGCAGTTTCATGTCCCCCTCCATTTCTCCCCAGTTTGATATCCCCCTTCATCTGCCCCATTTCATGTCCCTCCTCCATCTGCCTCCAGTTTCATGTCCCCCCTCCATCTGTCCCGTTTCATGTCCCTCCTCCATCTGCTCTCAGTTTCATGCCCCCCTCCATCTGTCCCGTTTCATGTTCTCCCTCCATCTGCCCCCATTTTCATGTTCCCCTTCCATCTCTGCCCCTAGGTTACTGAGACACACACACACACACACACACACAAACAAAGACAGACACACACAGCCAGCCAGACACACACAGACACATACACTCTCCACCCTGCATGACACAGACATGTGTTACTTACACAGGGAGACGCTGCAGGTAGTTCTGCTTTGCTTTGCTCTTCTCTGCACGGGACTGTGGAGGAAGGGGGCTCATAGGTCACATGTTCAGTCTCCTCTCCTGCCTCAGCGGGAGCTTGCACGAGTGAGAGGTGGGGGGAGGAGATGCAGCAGAGAGCCAGGAGATCGGGGCAGTGAGTTTTATAGAGAAAACACTCAGGGGCAGAGCGGGACAATCTGTAAACCGTTCGGGACGGCGGGACAGAGCTATAAATCCGGGGCAGTCCTGTTCTGGAATGAACACTTCTGGCTGCCACAGAACGTCACCTGGGCGATCGACCCATACTTCTTTTGCAATTGACCGGTAGATTGCGATCGACATATTGGGCACCCCTGACCTTAACAAACTATATACTTTCTAAACAAGTCTACAAGATATGAACACAAACTGGGAGGGAAACAGTTTTTTCACATTTTGCATTTTGGCTATGAGAATGTTATTTTTTTTTTTTTAAGAATTTCACTTCATTTGTCCTTTTCACATATCCCAGTTATATAAAAACCTTGTAATATGCAAATGCTAAAGTCTATGGTTCTTAATTCTCTTATTCCTGAGTAGTCTTTTTACAAGTGCATTTGGTTTGGAAGTAACCTGCTTTTGTTTGAAAGATATAATTGTTATATCTTTGAACATGTTGAGCTTTTGCAGTGTGTTTTTAGTGCTTAATCTGCTTTGAAAGGTAAAAGTACATAATACAGTACAATGAATATGAATGAAATTTCTAAAATCCTATTCACATGCTTCAGGCTGCTTTCACACAGCCATAATACGGATGCATTTTAGTGTCTGTACTACAGCTGAGACACCTAGAATACTGAATTGGATTTAGATCACCTCTAGAATTTATAGAAATATGATGTTTGTGTAAGTCACGGACTGCATGATTTTAAAGGACTTCTATTCATTTTCTACAAGCCAGAGAACCAGTGACTTAGAGGCAGATTTATTAAGACTGGCATTTCGTACACCAGACTTAGTAAAGGGCCAACAGCAGCAAAGCGGTCCTGATTTATCTGTCTTCTTAACAAATCAGTTGCACTCCTGTATGCCAGAATGGAAATCTACACCAGTCAGGAAATGGGATAAATCTCCTGTATAACTCATGGTAAAAACTGGCGCGAGTTATAAAAATATAATTTTTGTCACAGCCCCACTCTGCACACATTCATGGAAAGTGGCAAACAAGGCACAGAACACAGCCTGTGCTACAACTTTGTAAAAAGAAAGGGCTTTTTTCAAAATACAGTATGTGCCACATTATCACTTATCTAAGCCAGAAAACTAGCATCGATGAAACAATAATTTCAACTCCGTGCTCTGTTTTGGTTCGTATTGTGAACCATGGAGTTCCATTACAGTCTAAGGCTGTATTCACACAGAGTAACGCCAGGCGTTTTTTGTGTGTTTTTTGCACATAGCGCCGCGTTTACGCCGCGTAGCGCCGCGTTAACGCCGCGTATACGCCGCGTTAACGCCGCGCTATTTAGCGGTGGCGTTGCCCGGCGTTAACGCGGCGTATACGCAGCGTTAACGCGGAGCTACGCGGCGTAAACGCGGCGCTATGTGCAAAAAACACACAAAAAACGCCTGGCGTTACTCTGTGTGAATACAGCCTTAGGGGGCATTCACATGGAGTAACGCCGGGCGTGTATCACAGCCGTACACGCCGGCATTACGGCAGACTGCCAAACACTTCCCATTCACTTCAATGGGAGCGCTCGTAAACGCCGCTGTTACGAGCGCTCCCATTGAAGTGAATGGGAAGTGTTCGGCAGTCTGCCGTAACGCCGGCGTGTATGGCTGTGATACACACCCGGCGTTACTCCGTGTGAATGCCCCCTAAGGGTCAGCACACCACGATGCTACACATGAGCTGTCCATGTTTCACAGACACAGGAACATAAAAAAGCATAGGAAAGGTTTATTGCAACCATGGCATGAATGCTAAAGAAAGACCTATGTGGTGCCATGTAAAAGTGGTCTAAAACTTCCAAAAGCCTGGAAATCTCCCAACCTCCTTTTGGTAGCAAGTTATTTTTCCATAGATCCACAGATGTCCTGTCTTTTTCTACTGAGACGACAATATAAAAAAAATTGGCAGGAAATAAATGAAAAGTAGTTACTATAATGCTTCCATGTCAATAATCATGCTTTTTAGTTGAGGGAATTGGCACATAATGTAGATATTCCCTGTGTGACTCAGAGGAAGTTTGTTTGCTCAGACATGGATGCATTTGGTTTTTGAGTATTGTTATGTTTTAACCTTACTTTTAGAATGTAAAGACCACGAGGATTATTAAATTGACAAGTTGTCACTTTCACTTTTCTTAGTTTTATGGCGAATGATATCTAGAAACAAGCAAAGTATAAGAAAACCAATTATAGTGTTACTCCAAGTGATCCCGAGATCAATTTGTCAGTCAGCAAAGGTCTAACAGATCTAAAACTTAACATTTAGTAATATGCTCTAACACATGCTTCAACAGAGTCCACGAAAACGATAAAAATACCCAAACATTCAAATGAGAAAAATAAAATAAAGCATAGAAAAAATGGAGCCATCTTACCAAGGGTTAAACATCCAGGGGTTCAGGCGGTCAACCACCAAGTAGGAGTCAGGTTTGTAGGGACGGACAACTGATGACCCTATTCATGCCCTATAACCCCGAGGAATTGACTCCAACTCCTACAAAGGCAGTTCTGGAACTCTCCTTATTATAACCCTAGTAGAATTTAGTATGTCTCCTGCCTTATCTTAATGTGTTTCGTCCCACACATAGGGGCACTATTCAGGGGATATCTTGCTGTATAAGACAAGTAAATAGAGAAAGGTTCCTTTAATAGCGCTCTACCCTGATTTTCAGGGGAGCTGTGTCTACTCACAGTAGAGGGGATAAGTTACGGGCCAATACCTGCGCTTGCTGCTAATCCATTAAAATTGCATTCACTACTTGGAGTGTGATATTTGAAATATGGCAGAAACCAAGGCAAAGGCATTGTTATAAAACCAAATCAAGGCATTGTTATATAGATGGACAGATAGACTTGTATTTAAAAGAAAAACAAACCCTGGGATTTCAAATTCAGGTCAGTATTGACCAAGCTTCCCATAGTGAGTATGGAAAACATGTTTCCATGCTCCAGTAGTTTTGCCTCGATTAAACCTCTAATGTACAAATCCCACTCTCAGCTCTGAACAATAGGGCCGATCATGTGCAAATATTTGTCAGGTTCCAGGGAGTGGTAAATTACTGTAGTGTGAGTAGAGCACCATTCTAGTGTTCATATGCCAGCTGGCTAAAAACACAGTAAACATTTGTGATATTTAGTGGAAAGACTTGTCCTGATTGGAAATGAAGGAGGATGTGTTTCTGCTCATGTAGCTAACTGAAAGGTTTAGAAAAACACTGGAGATATAGAGCTTATTTTGTACACTGGAAAATAATAACTAGTTGCTTTCAAAAATCTATTGTGATATCAACACAGTGAATATGTTAGAGCGTGCCATAAGAAAATCAGTATTGTATATATAGA